>NC_064627.1:746397185-747001351 GCF_023864275.1 Schistocerca cancellata
GGCCAAGATAGATACGAAGCCCACGCCTACTACAGTAGTACAAGTTTATATGCCAACTAGCTCTGCAGATGACGAAGAAATTGAAGAAATGTATGATGACATAAAAGAAATTATTCAGATAGTGAAGGGAGACGAAAATTTAATAGTCATGGGTGACTGGAATTCGAGTGTAGGAAACGGGAGAGAAGGAAACGTAGTTGGTGAATATGGATTGGGGCTAAGAAATGAAAGAGGAAGCCGCCTGGTAGAATTTTGCACAGAGCACAGCTTAATCATAGCTAACACATGGTTTAAGAATCATGATAGAAGGTTGTATACATGGAAGAACACTGGAGATACTAAAAGGTATCAGATAGATTATGTAATGGTAAGACAGAGATTTAGGAACCAGGTTTTAAATTGTAAGACATTTCCAGGGGCAGATGTGGACTCTGACCACAATCTATTAGTTATGACCTGTAGATTAAAACTGAAGAAACTGCAAAAAGGTGGGAATTTAAGGAGATGGGACCTGGATAAACTGAAAGAACCAGAGGTTGTACAGAGTTTCAGGGAGAGCATAAGAGAACAATTGACAGGAATGGGGGAAAGAAATACAGTAGAAGAAGAATGGGTAGCTTTGAGGGATGAAGTAGTGAAGGCAGCAGAGGATCAAGTAGGTAAAAACACGAGGGCTAGTAGAAATCCTTGGGTAACAGAAGAAATATTGACTTTAATTGATGAAAGGAGAAAATATAATAATGCAGTAAATGAAGCAGGCAAAAAGGAATACAAACGTCTCAAAAATGAGACCGACAGGAAGTGCAAAATGGCTAAGCAGGGATGGCTAGAGGACAAATGTAAGGATGTAGAGGCTTATCTCACTAGGGGTAAGATAGATACTGCCTACAGGAAAATTAAAGAGACCTTTGGGGATAAGAGAACCACTTGTATGAACATCAAGAGCTCTGATGGAAACCCAGTTCTAAGCAAAGAAGGGAAAGCAGAAAGGTGGAAGGAGTATATAGAGGTTCTATACAAGGGCGATGTACTTGAGGACAATATTATGGAAATGGAAGAGGATGTAGATGAAGATGAAATGGGAGATAAGATACTGCGTGAAGAGTTTGACAGAGCACTGAAAGACCTGAGTCGAAACAAGGCCCCCGGAGTAGACAACATTCCATTGGAACTACTGACGGTCTTGGGAGAGCCAGTCCTGACAGAACTCTACCATCTGGTGAGCAAGATGTATGAAACAGGTGAAATACCCTCAGACTTCAAGAAGAATACAATAATTCCAATCCCAAAGAAAGCAGGTGTTGACAGATGTGAAAATTACCGAACAATCAGTTTACTAAGCCACAGCTGCAAAATACAAACACGAATTCTTTACAGACGAATGGAAAAACTAGTAGAAGCCGACCTCGGGGAAGATCAGTTTGGATTCCGTAGAAATACTGGAACACGTGAGGCAATACTGACCTTACAACTTATCTTAGAAGAAAGATTAAGGAAAGGCAAACCTACGTTTCTAGCATTTGTAGACTTAGAGAAAGCTTTTGACAATGTTGACTGGAATACTCTCTTTCAAATTCTGAAGGTGGCAGGGGTAAAATACAGGGAGCGAAAGGCTATTTACAATTTGTGCAGAAACCAGATGGCAGTTATAAGAGTCGAAGGGCATGAAAGGGAAGCAGTGCTTGGGAAGGGAGGAAGACAGGGTTGTAGCATCTCCACGATGTTATTCAATCTGTATATTGAGCAAGCAGTAAAGGAAACAAAAGAAAAATTCGTAGTAGGAATTAAAATCCATGGAGAAGAAATAAAAACTTTGAGGTTCGCCGATGACATTGTAATTCTGTCAGAGACAGCAAAGGACTTGGAAGAGCAGTTGAACGGAATGGATGGTGTCTTGAAGGGAGGATATAAGATGAACATCAACAAAAGCAAAACGAGGATAATGGAATGTAGTCGAATGAAGTCGGGTGATGTTGAGGGTATTAGATTAGGAAATGAGACACTTAAAGTAGTAAAGGAGTTTTGCTATTTGGGGAGCAAATTAACTGATGATGGTCGAAGTAGAGAGGATATAATATGTAGACCGGCAATGGCAAGGAAAGCGTTTCTGAAGAAGAGAAATTTGTTAACATCGAGTATAGATTTAAGCGTCAGGAAGTCATTTCTGAAAGTATTTGTATGGAGTGTAGCCATGTATGGAAGTGAAACATGGACGTTAAATAGTTTGGACAAGAAGAGAATAGAAGCTTTCGAAATGTGGTGCTACAGAAGAATGCTGAAGATTAGATGGGTAGATCACATAGCTAATGAGGAAGTATTGAATAGGATTGGGGAGAAGAGAAATTTGTGGCACAACTTGACCAGAAGAAGGGATCGGTTGGTAGGACATGTTCTGAGGCATCAAGGGATGACCAATTTAGTATTGGAGGGCAGGGTGGAGGGTAAAAATCGTAGAGGGAGACCAAGAGATGAATACACTAAGCAGATTCAGAAGGATGTAGGTTGCAGTAGGTACTGGGAGATGAAGAAGCTTGCACAGGATAGAGTAGCATGGAGAGCTGCATCAAACCAGTCTCAGGACTGAAGACCGCAACAACAACAACAACATGAGTGTATAGCCGGAAGGTGATCTGAATCACCGTCCTCCCGGCTGCAAGTCCAGTGTCTTACAACGGCCTCTTCTCATACGCGTTTAGATTAAAGATTCGAGGAAGCAGATTGTCGCTTGTAGACCAGCTTTCATGAAATTTTAGGTTTAGTTTCGTATATCACATTCCCAACAGTGCTGTAATTAAAAACGGCTTTGTATGCCTGGTCTTGCAACCAAATGTAACTCTAGAATTGCGATGGAAGCTGAATCCACCGACGGTCTGTCTTCATCGTCCCTGTAAGTAGCTCTCTCGAAGAAACGTGGCTATTTTACTGACAGACTGATTATCAATGATGAAGGTAATGTGACATTACAATCTCGAATTATGATAGTTCATTTCTGACCCATATCTAAGCGAACTGAACTACACAGCCATACGATGTACCATCATAAAGTTCGCAGACAGTTTATGTTGTGAATTGTATGGCAGCACTGGAAGGTTGGCAGTGGCGATTATGTTTTTCCTCCCCATGAAGTCCCCCATTATCAGTTTCCTAAAGCCTCTAGGACCCAAAATAGTTAATATTTATTGTGGGTTTTGTTAACAGAGTATTGTTTACAGTTACCTTTAGATTGGAGTACAAATTAACAGCTGTCACCTTTTTTTCATTTTGAAATAGTGTTTTACAGTGTGTTACAAACGTGCAACATTGGGATTCGAGGTACCGGTGTTGGCACGTGTAAGATAAATGTACAATCAAATTTCTGCGTCCTCAATAGGTTTATTATATAAGCACATTCAGCAACGTAATAATAAAGTTATTTGCATACATTAATTTTAATAGTCGAATCTTCTGAAGCAGTTTGTGTGTTAATTGAAGAACTGAAAAACTTTTCATTTTTTACACTGAACAAAAGTATTCTGTTTCTTGCGAATTTTGCATCTTTCTCTTGTCTCATTCCACTGGCGAAAGTGGACAATGTTGTCTGTTTGGCACTGAAACATTAGAGTTACTGTAATTGCAGATTTACTGAATTTTTTGGAAAGATCTCCAATGCTTAGACATCCCTCTTGAATTTTCCTTGACAAGTAGACATCAGCACACTTGCAAGATTAGCTTGAAACTATCTGAGAGAAACGGTTTTCAGACAGGGCCTTGCGGTGTTATGTACATTTTAGCTAGCTTTC
Source organism: Schistocerca cancellata (assembly GCF_023864275.1). Taxonomy (NCBI): domain Eukaryota; kingdom Metazoa; phylum Arthropoda; class Insecta; order Orthoptera; family Acrididae; genus Schistocerca; species Schistocerca cancellata. The sequence goes on from NC_064627.1 coordinate 746,400,965, forward strand.
GACAACAGCTGTTGTTAATTGTGTGCCAGAAGACATACAAATATCATCTTCTTGATTTCATAGGATACTTGTATAGTGATGTCAACATATCTTGAAAACCTACTGCTGCCGTATTACAAATGTGCGTTTGAAGAGTGGTTGGTCTTGAGACAAAAATATCCTCTTTCTGAGTCCTATCCCATCTTTTTGAATCAGCGTCCGGCCATCCAGATTTGGTTTTCCATGATTTCCCTAAATCGCTTCAGGCAAATGTCGGGATGGTTCCTTTGAAAGGGAACGGCCGATTTCTTACCCTACCCTTGAAACAATCCGAGCTCGTGCTACGTCTCTGATGACCTCGGTGTCGACCGGACGGCAAACCCAGTCTTCCTTCCTTCTTCCTTCCCATCTTTTTGTTACGTCCTTTGGCTCTCAACCTCTCACCCAAGATAACAATGTGACGCATTTGTTACCATATCATTTCACAATGATGAAACTGTTCGAAATATCCTGCTCTTGCAACTGCTTTCCGTTAGGAAGACTAAATTTCTCGACTCTTCCAGCTCTTAGTGTTCCATTATAATAAATACACATCAGTGTGTTCGGTGAGAGGGATGGGTGTTCTCTGTAATAAAAAAAAAAACTGAGTGAAGGGATCAACGACGAACTTCAATGGGTGTCTTGTGATGTCCGCCACGACCAAAGGCAACGAAAAAACGAAAAGTGTAGCATCTTTGATTAATAATCAAAACGTTCTCGGTTCCGGGTTCGAACTCGGCCAGCGCTTAAATTTTGAATAAATATCATCAGTATCGGGGGCCGAAGACTTCCAGCATAAGAAACCACCCTCATTCAGCCAACGGCTTTTCCAAATAGGGCAGAGGAGCGAACAGAGGTTGATGGCTCTTGATGCTGGGGTGTAAAACTTCCCCTAAAGCCGGAAGCATCAGCAACGATCAACGGCGTGAGGATGCAGAAGTCAATGGAAATCATTGCATAAAAGACACATAATGTTTATCCACGGCCTGTAGTTGAAAAAGTGTCATGATGAACTCTCAACTGGCAAAAGTTTCCGGAATAGTCCCCCATTTTCATCTTTGAGAGGAAACTGACAAGGGGAAGGTGACCGTGAGAAAAAGACTGAATAACCAATGAAAGGAAGCAGATCGTTCGAAGAGAGAGAAGTGGTTGGAACACGAAGTGGAAAGCGCTGAGATATTTAGTGAGTCATGGAACGTATACCGGAAAGACAGATTGGAGGCCATAGGGGGGGGGGGGGGGCGTGTTCATTGCAACTAAAAAAAATATTGCCTCTATTGAGGTCGAAGTTGAATGTACAGTGAAGTTATCTGCTCGCGTATAACGGGTCTAGGTGAAACCAAGTTAATTTTTGGATGTTCTACCAGCTGCCCGATTCCTCTTTGACAGTTCTAAAGACGAAAAAAAAGTCTCCGGTGAATAACGCCTAATATCCAGATCATGCAATACTAGTTGGAGCAACTTTAACCTACCGAGTATATGGCATGCCTGTCAGACACTCATGCGAAATACTTTGAACTAGTTTCTGAAAACTGTCTTGAGCAGCTAGCTCGGCAGTTCACACGCAATGGAAATATCTTAGACCTTGTAGCTATAAATAGGCCGAACCTTATTGACAATGTCAGTGTAGAAACTGCGATTAGCGATCAAAGACAGTTAATAAATCAGGCAAGAAGGCTAGGAGAGTGTTTCTGATAGAACAGATAAGCAGTTGTTAGCATCTCACTTAGACAGTGAATTGACATTACTTAGTCCCAATAAGATGGATGTAGAGGAATTATGGGCAACGTTTACGCAGATCGTAAATCGTGGTCTGCAGAATTATGTGCCTAGCAAGTGGATAAAGGCTTGGAAAGATCCAGCATGGTTTAACAACGAAATTCGGAAGATGGTGAGGAAGGAAAGGCTGATGCACTCTCGGTTCCAAAGAGAACACACAAATGATGACAAGCGTAGATTAGTAGCGATTCCTGCATTTGTCGAAAGATCTACACGCTAAGCATACATCAACAACCACCGTCACACCTTCACAAAAAGATGTGGCAGAGAACCCGACAAAATTTTGGTCCTATGTAAAATCGCTCAGCGGGTCTAAGGCTTGAAACCAAAGCCGAAGTTTTAAATTTCACGTTCAAGAAATCGTTCACACAGGAGAATCATGCTAACGAACCGTCATTTGACCATCGTACAGACTCCCGTAGGGACGACCTAGTAATAAGCATCACTGGCGTAGAGAAACAACCGAAAGATTTAAAAGTAAATGAATCACCAGGTCCGGATGGAATCCCAATTCGGTTTTACAGGGAATACTTTACGGCATTGGTCCCATACCTAGCCTGCATTTATCGTGAATCTCTCACCAAGCACAAAATCCCAAATGACTGGAAAAAAGCGCAAGTGACTCCTGCATATAAGAAGAGTAAACGAACGGACATGCAAAATTACAGACCAATGTCCCTAACTGCGGTTTGCTGCGGAATCTTTGAATATATTCATTGTTCGAATATATTAAACTTTCTTGAGACTGAGACATATCCACGAATCAATATGGTTTTAAAAAGCATCGCTGGTGTGAAACTTAGTTTGGCCTTTTCTCACATGTTAGACTGCGAACTATGGATGAAGGGAAACAGGCAGAGTCCATTTTTCTAGATTACTGGAAAGCATTTGACACGGTGCCCCAATGCAGCCTGTTAACGAAGGTGCGAGCATATGGAATAAGTTCCCAGATATGTGAGTGGCTCGCTAGCTTGTTCCCTATATAAACAAATGATTTAGCGGACAGGGTGGGCAGGAATCTGTGGTTGTTTGCTGATGATGCTATGGTGTACGATAAGGTGTCGAAGTTGAGTGACTTTAGGAAGATACAACACGACTTGGACAAAACCTCCAGTTGGTGTGATGAATGGCAGCTAGCCCTAAATGTAGAAAAAGGTAAGTGAATTCGGTTGAGTAGGAAGAAGAAACCTCTAATGTTCGCATACAGTATTACTAGTGTCCTGCTTGACACAGTCAAGCCTTTTAAATATTTGAGCGTAACGCTGCAGAGCGATATGAAATGGAACGAGCATGTGAGAACTGTGGTAGGGAAGACGAATGGTCGACTTCCGTTTATTGGGAGAATTTTAGGAACATGTGGTTCACCTGTAAAGGAGATCTCATACAGGACGCTGGTGCGACCTATTGTTGACTACTGCTCGAGTGTTTAAGATCCGTACGAAGTCGGATTGAAGGAACGCATCGAAGCAATTCAGAGGCGGGCTGCTACATTTGTTACCTGTACTTTACTAGTAAAAGCCGACCTCGGGGAAGATCAGTTTGGATTCCGTAGAAATAATGGAACACGTGAGGCAATACTGACCCTACGACTTATCTTAGAAGCTAGACTAAGGAAAGGCAAACCTACATTCCTAGCATTTGTAGACTTAGAGAAAGCTTTTGACAATGTTGACTGGAATACTCTCTTTCAAATTCTGAAGGTGGCAGGGGTAAAATAAAGGGAGCGAAAGGCTATTTACAATTTGTACAGAAACCAGGTGGCAATTATAATAGTCGAAGGACATGAAAAGGAAGCAGTGGTTGGCAAGGGAGTGAGACAGGGTTGCCGCCTCTCCCCGATGTTATTCAATCTGTATATTGAGCGAGCAGTGAAGGAAACAAAAGAAAAATTCGGAGTAGGTATTAAAATCCATGCAGACGAAATAAAAACTTTGAGGTTTGCCGATGACATTGTAATTCTGTCAGAGACAGGAAAGGACTTGGAAGAGCACTTCAACGGAATGGACAGTGTCTTGAAAGGAGGATATAAGATGAACATCAACAAAAGTAAAACGAGTATGATGGAATGTAGTCGAATGAAGTTGGGTGATGCTGAGGGAATTAGATTAGGAAATGAGACACTTACAGTAGTAAAGGAGTTTTGCTATTTGCGGAGGAAAATAACTGATGATGGTCGAAGTAGAGAGGATATAATATGTAGACTGGCAATGGCAAGGAAAGCGTTTCTGAAGAAGAGAAATTTGTTAACATCGAGTATAGATTAAGTGTCAGGAAGTCATTTCTGAAAGTATTTGTATGGAGTGTAGCCATGTATGGAAGTGAAACATGGGCGATAAATAGTTTGGACAAGAAGAGAATGGAAGCTTTCGAAATGTGATGCTACAGAAGAATGCTGAAGGTTAGATGTGTGGATCACGTAACTAATAAGGACGTATTGAATAGGATTGCGGAGAAGAGAACTTTGTGGCACAACTTGACTAGAAGAAGGGATCGGTTGGTAGGGCATGTTCTGAGGCATCAAGGGATCACCAGTTTAATATTGGACGGCAGCGTGGAGGGTAAAAATCGTAGAGGGAGACCAAGAGATGAGTACACTAAGCAGATTCAGAAGGATGTACGTTGCAGTAGGTACTGGGAGATGAAGAAGCTTGCACAGGATACAGTAGCATGGAGAGCTGCATCAAACCAGTCTCAGGACTGAAGTCCACAACAACAACAACGTTTGAACAACACGTAGATGTTACGGAGATGCTTTGGTAACTCAAATGGGATGCCTGAAGGGAAGGCGACGTTCTTTTCGAGAAATACCACAGAGAAAATTTAAAAAATGGCATTTGAAGATGACTGCCAAACGAGTCCATTGCTGCTAACATACATTACGCGGAAGAACTACGAAGATACGAGACGTTAGGTTCATATGGAGACATATAAACAGTCGTTTTCCCTCGCTATATTTGCAAATGGAACAGGAAAGGAAGTGACTAGTAGTGATACAGAGATACCCGCACCGTACGGTGGCTTGCGGTGTTTCTATGTATATGTGGGTGTAGATGTGATGAAAGAAACTGGCAGTGACATTGCAGAGAGCGAGTTACGACGAAATTTCTTTTGAAAACTAGGAAATCGTACTCGATAAATTCTCGAAATGCTGAAACCTGTTTTTTGTAGCTTCTTGCGAAGACAAATTCGTTTTTCAAGCAGGTATGGAAGTCAGGAGAGAGGATAAGCACAACAGGGACGAAAAGTTCTCAGGGCGTCCCGTTCCGTGTCTGTGCAGAAGATAGGACAGGCCAACTCAGACCGCCGACTCACGGTCAGACAGTAGTTCTGCTCACTGCCTAGAGGTAGTGACAATTTTGCGTTATATCCTTCGCAGATAGAGACACGAGTCTCGAATGTAGTGGGAATAATTCTGTGTGCTTCATCGTGACAAAGCGTTCTCTGACACGATCATCGTTGTCAAGCAGTTCTTAGCTAAATGGACGACACAGTCCCTTGATAGTAACTTTACTCCCTTGATCAAATTCCAAGTGACTTTCTAATAATTCTAAATTAATATAAAGTCATCGTTAGAGGCACTGTCAGGTGTAGAAATGGTTCAAATGGCTCTGAGCACTATGGGACTTAACTTCTGAGGTCATCAGTCCCCTAGGACTTAGAACTACTTAAACCTAACTAAACTAAGGACATCACACACAGCCATGTCCGAGGCAGGATTCGAACCTGCGACCTTAACGGTCGCGCGGTTCCAGACTGTAGCGCCTACAACCGCTCGGCCACCCCGGACAGCTCAGGTGTAGAAAAACGGTAAGTTAATAAGTACTTCGAAAAATTAAAATCCAAACGGAAAAGTGAATTGAGGCTCAGGAACATTTTTTTGTAGGGCGTAGTGTGTAAACACAGCTAGCACTGGACAGTCAGGGTGTTTGTTATTCGGTATGCGAATTATAATTCACTGATTCAATAGGATAATAATAAAGGAATATTTTCATTTAGAATACATTATTATGCAGTTGGCTCTTCGTTTCAAACTTTCCGAGGCACTCAAATGTGTTGCTCCGTTATTAAGGTATGTAAGATAAAAATCATTTCACTATACCGATGTCCGTATCCTTCGGAAATCTTAGAAACGTTGTAAAGGAGGAAAGAATGAAACAGAAACAGAAAACTGTAGGGTTCTTTCCCGAAACTGAATTGAAATGGTTCAAATGGCTCTGAGCACTATGGGACTTAACTTCTGAGGTCATCAGTCCCCTAGGACATAGAACTACTTAAACCTAACTAACCTAAGGACATCACACACAGCCATGCCCGAGGCAGGATTCGAACCTGCGACCGTAGCGGTCGCGCGGTTCCAGACTGTAGCACCTAGAACCGCTCGGCCACTCCGGCCGGCAACTCAATTGAAGGCAAGTGTAATTTTATACATACATTGTAAGTTTTGGACGAAAACGAGTAGACTAAGTAACCCAGTGGGCCTTCAGATGTGAGAAGTAGCATTTTTTGTAAATACTGTAAATATAAGTTTCCGGTAAAAAATGTGTCTTTTTTTGGATTATCTGTGTTTTTCGGTTATCCGTGCAGCCTCGAATACGCAGTAACTCGGGTAATCGCGAGCTTGCCGTATGTCACTTTTACTTATTTTACTTGAAACTGTTCAGTCTGCAAGTCTAGAGTTTTTCCTAAAGCACTCTACAGGTTGTCTTATTAACCTTTGTTCGGAGATGACTATTTGCGGTATTCTCTCTGTGTAATTACCACGCAAACAAAACGTCACGCCTCACTATACGAGCAGAGACAAGCGAGTCAGCCAAATGAGTTTCCACGGAACGTCGACCTGCAAGCTCTTATCTGACTAGCGGCTATCGCCTCGCAGTAAAGTCGCCTGCGAAGATAGCGTCACCTGGGCAAGAGCGCGAAATATTAAAACGTGACTACACGTTATTAGGCCCCACTTGAAACATCGTACTGATATCAGAAGGAACACAATCGAAGATGTAGTGCGTTACGTTGTCAAATGCTGATTTATGAGGGGCGTGTGCGGTTACCAGAAACGATGTGGTTACGAGATGGCATCTACGTACGTATGACAAACGAAAGTCATTTATATTGAGAGTTTAAAACTCTGAAGAGAAGACATGATGTAAGCATGTGACCTATCATTAATATTTCCCAAATACAGCTGTCTGAAACTCTCAGAATCGGGAACCATGCAGGCGACCAGAAGTAAACTGATGGTAAGATGTGTTTTATTGACAAAATCAAAAAGTAAATGTTGCAGTTTTGGAGCTCGCAAGCGACGGGAAGCGCTAGTTCAGTAGTATGCGGATGGAAGGAATGAGATGGCTTTGCTCGATTAAATGAATTATTCCCACTTGGTTTGAAGTGGTTCAGAGAAACCACGGAAAACTCAAATCATCATGGGAGGAAGGAAATTCTAACCTCGCTCTTCAAGAATAAGGAACAACGCCTTAACGCTAGTACTCTCGGAATAAAATTTTTCAAAAGAATGGACTGTGGTACATGACCACAAAAATAACAGTGGGAGCCTTTTGTTAAATGGTTTATTATAAACAGGGCCATGACCATATCCTGACTATGGACAGAAACGCACTTCTTAAGTTTGTTCGTCTATTATAAATATACAGGTATCACACATGAAAGCGTCATTTCATAATTATTAGAATATAATCATTATAAAATCACGGTTACGATTAAATTAGACTTCAAGAGGTTTTAGAAATGTTCCGATTCTAATTATTGAGCTGTTGGGATGGTTACGAAAACTGGACCATGTCCACATTTTCACCGTAAGAATTTTCGAAGCAAATACCTTATACGGACAGAATACCCAAATATTTATGAAACCATAACTGTTCCTTCGTTTCCAGCGATGGAGCTGCTGATTTGATCATCTTCGCCTGCAGCAACGTATCTCCCATTCTGTGGTGTCACATTTAAATAGAAAGCGTGGAGCACAGGGGCCGTGTAAGGAAGACGTTTCGTGGGGTTGCTTAGGAGTGCGGATTAAAAATTAGAATTTACAAAAATATAACGAACTGTTGCATTTATAACCACTTTTATCGTCTCCAGAATTACAGCAAATGTGAAACTCCAACTCACAGTCCACATCATTCAACACTCAAGAGACATGGCGCCTTATACAGGGTGTTTCAAAATGAATATGAGGGGTTTAAGGCTTTGTAGCACATATTATATTCACATTACAATCATAAATAATACAACAAATGAAAGAGAAACACAAACAGTTTTTCTTACAATTATTCAGTGTCAACACCGAACACACATCGAGTTGTTCCGAAACCTTGATCAATGTGTCAGGAGTAAATGTTGCAATAACACTGATTCTAAACTCTGATAGACCAGCAGGTGTCGAAGGGACATACACATGATCGCATCAGATCGTGTGTGAACGTGGAGGTCATGCATTAAATGCTGTGTCAACCGGCCCCTTGTGCCCAATCCACCGGTCGGATACAGCGTCGTTTAACCAGTAGCGTACTGACAAGGGAACCTCCCCATCGCACCCCCCTCAGATTTAGTTATAAGTTGGCACAGTGGATAGGCCTTGAAAAACTGAACACAGATCAATCGAGAAAACAGGAAGAAGTTGTGTGGAACTACGAAAAAAATAAGCAAAATATACAAACTGAGTAGTACATGTGCAGTATAGGCAACATCATGGATTACATAGCTCAGGACCGCCGTGGTCCCGTGGTTAGCGTGGACAGCTGCGAAACGTGAGGTCCTTCGTTCAAGTCTTCCCTCGAGTCAAAATTTTAATTTTTTATTTTCAGACGATTATTATCTGTCCGTCCGTCCGTCCGATGCGAGGTAACTGCGCGGTAGTGAATTGCAGTGCGTCAGGAAAAATGGAGAAAAGACTGGTGAAAGACTTTAATGAACGTGTGATTGCTCCTTACGCGGACAAAGATTTTGCCTTACTCCTTGACAGCTATACAGGACAGAAGGATCAGGCATTGTTCAATTTTAGTGTGGGAGTAGGCGTGATTGCCATTCCTCCAGGTTGTACACCTTGTAAGTAGGCTATTTAAGTAGACTGTTTATGTTTTCTTATTGGCAACGTTACGCAGCGCTCTGTATGAAAATCACTGGCTGTGCTGTGTGCAGTCTGTGGCTAGTTTGCATTGTTGTCTGCCATTGTAGTGTTGGGCAGCGGCAGCTGGATGTGAACAGCGCGTAGCGTTGCGCAGTTGGAGGTGAGCCGCCAGCAGTGGTGGATGTGGGAAATGATATGGCGGATTTTTGAGTACAGAATGGATATTATGAACTGCTGTGTATATTATGACTATTAAGGTAAATACATTGTTTGTTCTCTATTAATATCTTTCATTTGCTAACTATGCCTATCAGTAGTTAGTGCCTTCCGTAGTTTGAATCTTTTATTTAGCTGGCAGTAGTGGCGCTCGCTGTGTTGCAGTAGTTCGAGTAATGAAGATTTTTGTGAGGTAAGTGATTTCTGAAAGGTATAGTTTAATGTTACTCAGGGCCATTCTTTTGCAGGGATTTTTGATAGTCAGATTGCGTTGCGCTAAAAATATTGTGTGTCAGTTTAAGCACAGTCTTGTATAATTGTTCAAAGGGGACGTTTCAACCTCTTGTTCAACCGTTAGATGTGTTTGGTTTTCGGCAAGTGAAATACTTTGTGAAAAGATTCTATTATTTTGCGAAGCTGCACAGGTACACAGAGCAGTATTGTTTACGTGATCGTGTGTCAATTATCAATTTTTAGGCACTCATACATAATCATCTTCGCTCTCCAAAATTCCAGGACATGTTCAGATTTGCTTGGAAATATGCAGGATTTGACGGTCTCACACGGAAAAGTTTGAAAACGTTAAAAACATATGTTTTGACAGAGCACAGGGAAAACTGTGCGACTGTGAAACTGTTGCATTCATTTGTTGCAGTTTATGTGACAAACTCTTATGTTTTCATCACTTTCTTGGGAGTGATTATCACATCCAAAAGAAACCCTAAATCTGGCAAGGTAGAAGAATCTTTTCACCCATTCGCCAAGTGCACAAGTTAGGTGCATCGACAACATATTCCTGTCATGTGACGCACATGCAGTCACCAGCGTCGTATAGAATATATCAGACGTATTTTTCTTTGGAGGAATTGGCTGTCCTATGACCTTGCGATCAAATGTTTTCGGTTCCCATTGGAGAGGCACGTCCTTTCGTCTACTAATCAAAAATGGTTCAAATGGCTCTGAGCACTATGCGACTTAACTTCTAAGGTCATCAATCGCCTAGAACTTAGAACTAATTAAACTTAACTAACCCAAGGACATCACACACATCCATGCCCGAGGCAGGATTCGAACCTGCGACCGTAGCGGTCACGCGGTTCCAGACTGAAGCGCCTTTAACCGCACGGCCACACCGGCCGGCCGTCTACTAATCGCACGGTTTTGCGGTGTGGTCGCAAAACACAGACACTAAACTTATTACAGTGAACAGAGACGTCAATGAACGAACGGACAGATCATAACTTTGCGAAAATAACAAAAGTAAAATTTTCAGGCGAGGGATGGCTTGAACCAAGGACCTCTCGTTCCGCAGCTGCTCACGCTAACCACGGGACCACGGCGCTCCTGAGCTATACAATCCATGATGTTGCCTATCTTCCACATGCACTACTCAGTTTGTATATTTTGCTTATTTTTTCAGTTCCACACAACTTCTTCCTGTTTTCTCGATTGATCTGTGTTCAGTTTTTCAAGGCCTATCCACTGTGCCAACTTATAACTAAATCTGAGGGGGGGTGCGATGGGGAGGTTCGCTTGTGAGTTATGCCAGTGAGGCGGCGCACCATCTTTCTCCCAAATAAAGATGTGTTGTTAAGCTTCTTCCTATTGAGGCACGGGTTACAGCTGTAGCACATCAAGATAAGAAACATCAGTTACAGGTGATTCACCGAGAAACAAAGGCCCATAAACATTCCGCGGGGATATTTCTTGGGGCTAAGCGTGAAAGACTCGCACTCGTTCAAAACGTTTCTCAGTCACTCTTTGTCATTCCATACTCTTCCCATTGCGCACAGGTATACAAACACAACTTTTTGAATCGCTCTTTCATTTGGTGTATTATTTACAATCGTAAGTTGAACGTAATAAATGCTACAACGCCTTAAAACCGGTAGTACATTTTGAAACACCCTGTGTTACTGAGAAGAAAGACTTCAGATTTTAGTAGTAAATCTGTTAAGATATGGCGAGAAAATATTCACGTCAGGATGTGGTCCGGTTTGTCTCCGAAGATCTCTGTCTCGGTTACAGTAAGTAGTGCATAACTAAAAAATGGCGAAATGCATCATAGTTTGAAACAGAAACTGCCTGGCAGATTAAAAATGTGTGCCGAACGGAGAGTCGAATTCGGGACATTTGCCTTTCGCGGGCAAGTGCTCTACCATCTGAGCTACCCAAGCACGACTCGCGCCCCGCCCCCACAACCTTACTTCCCCCAGTACCTCGTCTCCTACCTTCCAAACTTCACAGAAGCTCTCCTGCAAACCTTCCAGAACTAGCACTCCTGGAAGAAAGGATATTACGGAGACACAGCTTAGCCACAGCCTGGGGGATGTTTCCAGAATGGTCATCATTGTCTACTTTTTTCTCAAGACCCCAGCTGTAATTGGACACGTTTGAGCTATGGAATTAGAGACGCACCACCTAGTAGCGTGTGGCAGATGCTTATGCCCTGATAACGTAAGTGACTCTCAGTGGCTTGGAGTTACTGAGAGAGCGAAAGTGTTGGGGAGCCATATCGATCCGCGATCTTTCAAGCTCAGAAAATAATTCATGTCGATTGGCCGAAGATGGGCCTAAGACGAGCACGTCCCCCTCCATGGCACACAGAGATACGCAACAGCATTGGGACCAGGCTATCTAGGGGGCCTGACAAGCATCTTCATGACTTTGGAATGTGCATCAAACCACCCCAATACAACCTGAGGCCGATAGGGTGGTGTACTGCCTTGCTGTAGGCTGATGCACCTAAAAGTACAGGATTCTGTGTCATTCTCCCATAAGAGGCAACAATTACCGCCTTTGGTCCGCCATTTCATCCAATGTAAACATTCCCCACGAATCTCACTAACACGGGTCTGTAAGTGCGGTGTTACGCTGTCTTTCTCGGGATACTTTCTCGATACAATGCATTAATTTCAACAATCCGTCGAAGTATTAGTCCTCGCTCTGCTTCGTCATACTGAATATTATAGAGCTGCTAAAGAGATGCGTTATGCATAACATATCCCGGCTGATTTAATTTAAAGACCTTTTAATTATTCAGTTCATTCTGTCCTCAACGTAGATAGAAAAATTTCTGTTAAAATTATAGTTGGCCTATTGCTTTTCCACAGAAATTGCACTGTGGTTTTCTCAACTCCTAAAACAGTCTATAAATTAAAAGAATACTTTTGCTATTGGACAACTCAGAAGCTGTCCTATTCACTACCGCTTTTCGCCATAATAGACTGACATTTCCAGTTTCATTTAATTAAGTGTAGACATTCGAACTGGAGCCCTATCATTAAGGACGCCATTGGTAAATATCTTATTTGATTTAGTTTTTTAGAAAATTGGTTATTAAATGCTGACACATTATTTCGCCTAACGTTTGGTGGCATCTTTCTGTCTGACTCTTACATAATCGCATAAAAATCTCTAAATCTCAATCTAAAACACTTACACTTTTTTATTAGGTATAGACATATTTTCCACACATAACTTTTGGGTCTGCTGAAAGAAGTTGCAACTCAAATTGTAGCTACTCAGCGCGGTCCAGTGTGGTCTGTAATTATCGCACGGCAACGAAACTTGATACATAAACTATTGTGTTAACGCGGAACCGATTTTCGCTGGAAAAAAAAAGTAATTTCAATTTTAGCCACATGGTGCAAATCTGGCGCTGTACAGAATTTTGTCGACGTCTCCTGAGCTCTTATTGAACATACTGTGTATGCGGCGGTTAGTAATAAAATCAACGTTATGACTTTCTCACTTGTTTGACCTTTCTTGTCCATGTCCCGTTCCTAATCCACTACACATGGAAACATTTCTATACGTCTTCCCTGCATTCACTGCGCCAGCTTCGCAACTGGTGGCCAAAACTGGAACTTTTTTTCCATCGTAAATCGATTCCGCATTAACGCATTAGAATATCTATGAAATGTCGCTGTCATACGATAATTATGGCTCACACTAGTCCTTTGTGAGTAGCTGCACTTTAATTATACACTACTGGCCATTAAAACTGCTACACCAAGAAGAAATGCAGATGATAAACGGGTATTCATTGGGCAAATATATTATACTAGAACTGACATGTGATTACATTTCCACGCAATTTGGGTGCATAGATTCTGAGAAATCAGTACCCAGAACAACCACCTCTGGCCGTAATAACGGCCTTCATATGCCTGGCCATTGAGTCAAACAAAGCTTGGATAGCGTGTACAGGTACAGCTGCACATGCAGCTTCAACACCATACCACAGTTCATCAAGAGTAGTGACTGGCGTATTGCGACGAGCCAGTTGCTCGGCCACCACTCCCCAGATGTTTTCAATTGGTGAGAGATCTGGAGAATGTGCTGGCCACGGCAGCAGTCGAACATTTTGTGCATCCAGAAAGGCCCGTACAGGACCTGCAACATGCGGTCGTGCATTATCCTGCTGAAATGTAGGGTTTCGCAGGGATCGAACGCAGGGTAGACCCACGGGTCGTAACACATCTGAAATGTAACGTCCACTGTTCAAAGTGCCGTCAGTGTGAACAAAAGGTGACCGAGAAGTGTAACCAATGGCACCCCATACCATCACGCCGGGTGATACGCCAGTATGGGGATGAGGAATACACGCTTCCAATGTGCGTTCACCACCATGTCGCCAAACACGGATGCGACCATCGAAAAAAATGAGGTTTTGCCATTCGTGCAGCCAGGTTCGTCGTTGAGTACACCATCGCAGGCGCTCCTGTCTGTGATGCAGTGTCAAGAGTAACCGGAGCCACGGTCTCCGAGCTGATAGTCCATGTTGCTGCAAACGTCGTCGAACTGTTCGTGCAGATGGTTGTTGTCTTGCAAACGTCCCCATCTGTTGACTCAGGGATCGAGACGTGGCTGCACGATCCTTTACAGTCATGCGATAAGATGCCTGTCATCTATACTGCTAGTGATACAAGGCCGTTGGGATCCAGCACGGCGTTCCGTATTACTATCCTGAATCCACCGATTCCATATTCTGCTAACAGTCAGTGGATCTCGACCAACGCGAGCAGCAATGTCGCGATACGATAAACCGCAATCGCGATAGGCTACAATCCGACCATTATCAAAGTCGGAAACGTGATGGTACGCATTTCTCCTCCTTACACGAGGCATCACAACAACGTTTCACCAGGGAACGCCCGTCAACTGCTGTTTGAGTATGAGAAATCGGTTGGAAAGTTTCCTCATGTGAGCACGTTGTAGGTGTCGCCACCACCGCCAACCTTGTGTGAATGCTCTGAAAAGCTAATCATTTGCATATCACAGCATCTTCTTCCTGTCGGTTAAATTTCGCGGCTGTAACACGTCATCTTCGTGGTGTAACAATGTTAATGGCCAGTAGTGTAGCTACCCAGTAGTTGCAGCCCACTGTCGCTCGAGGCCTCCGAATTGTAGCGTGTAACATGTCGGCGTGTAATGTAAGTCGCTGCGTGAGGAACAGTATGATGTAATCGAGTTTCGAATTCGATGAGATCGTCCACATCTGGAGCATCCTCCCCTTCAGCATGACAATGCCAGACCACACATGAGCCTCGCCACTTCTGCAACAATCCAATAGCCCAGGTTCACTGTCATCGTCATCCTCCATACCGACCCGACATAGCTCCCTCCAATCTGCATCTGTTTCGAAAACTTAAAGAACACCTTGGTAGTAATGAAGCGGTCCAAGCGTTAATGTTGTGGCTGCATTCTACGGTGACGTATGAACAAACTGGTCTCTCGTTGGGAGAAATGTATACGTCGCCACGGCGACTATGGTGAGGAATAAACGTGTAGACATGACATAGAAAATTCGTAGGCATTACTTTCCAGCAAGCCCTCATACTTAAGTTACGAATAACTACATTTTTTTAAAATACCAGCCTTAACGTATGGTTCAGTGTGTTAGGTTTTCAGCTTTTGAAAAGAATGTATGATCTTTTTCCCCACATATTGATTCCCCATAAATTGGTTCGTTACACATTTCACAACAAATAAACGAACTAACTGGTAGCATAACACAACATTTAACTGTGTAGTGGCTATTTGGCTGCTATGGGACTTACGCAGTACTACTGTTAATATTATTGTTGTTATTAGTGCCAGTGGTCACACACAAAGCATTGGAAGTCTGAACTCATTCGATTTCGGTCATTTCAGAGGTATAGAGTCCAGCAATCAAGTGATTTGGAAACTAAGTACAGAACACACATTTTTGACGATTTTAAATGGGTGTGCATGGTGCGAGTGAAGCAAGCGCCGCTGGGGAGAGGCATGGTGCAGAGGTTTCATGTTCTGTAACAAGTGTTTACCTTCAATGTGGATAGCTAACTTTCTTTTCTGATAAGACGTTGTAGGTAGTACTCGCGATGCAATGAGAAATGCTTTATTATCCTATAAAACTAAGTTGTTAGAAATAAGCAATACTAGCTGAATCATTAACTCATTAATTTGTAGTTTAATGCACCACTACTAAACCTGAATATCGTTTATCTTTCGCCATTTTAAGAATAAAAATGTTCAAAGAAAATGCGTTTTCATTCTAAAGTTTAGTTAAGCACTAATGCTGGTTATGCTGTTTCTCTTAGGGATAGTGGTCTCAGAAGGGTTGGAACAATTGGTCCATAGTGGAGAGAAAGCTATTGTAGTGATTGATACAAGGAAACTGTATCAGCTGGTGCAGGAAATAGCAGGTGAGGGTAAATGTGTACGGAGAGCGAGGTGTGGGGCATGGCGTTATAGCATTTAGTGAAATTTGCGAGGTATGGATCCAGTGGATGAAAAGCTCTCTCTTTTATTCTGGGCAGTTTTAGAAATTTTCGGAGGACACTGTTTTGCTCCTCAAGCATTAATAGTTGTTGTTGTTGTTGTTGTTGTTGTGGTCTTCGGTCCTGAGACTGGTTTGATGCATCTCTCCATGCTACTCTATCCTGTGCAAGCTTCTTCATCCCTCAGTACCTACTGCAACCTACATCCTTCTGAATCTGCTTAGTGTATTCATCTCTTGGTCTCCCTCTACGATTTTTACCCACCACGCTGCCCTCCAATACTAAATTGGTCATCCCTTGATGCCTCAGAACATGTCCTACCAACCGATCCCTTCTTCTAGTCAAGTCGTGCCACAAATGTATCTTCTCCCCAATCCTATTCAATACCTCCTCATTAGTTATGTGATCTACCCATCTAATCTTCAACGTTCTTCTGTAGCACCACATTTCGAAAGCTTCTATTCTCTTCTTGTCTAAAGTATTTAGCGTCCACGTTTCACTTCCATACATGGCTACACTCCATACAAATACTTTCAGAAACGACTTCCTGGCTCTTAAATCTACACTCGATGTTAACAAATTTCTCTTCTTCAGAAACGCTTTCCTGGCCATTGCCAGTCCACATTTTATATCCTCTCTACTTCGACCATCATCAGTTATTTTGCTCCCCAAATAGCAAAACTCCTTTACTACTTTAAGTGTCTCATTTCCCAATCTAATTCCCTCAGCATCACCCGACTTAATTCGACTACATTCCATTATCCTCGTTTTACTTTTGTTGATGTTCATCCTGCATCCTCCTTTGAAGACACTGTCCATTCCGTTCTGCTGCTCTTGCAAGTCCTTTGCTGCCTCTGACAGCAAAGTTTTTTATTTCTTCTCCATGGATTTTTATTCCTACTACGAATTTTTCTTTTGTTTCCTTTACTGCTTGCTCAATATACAGATTGAATAACATCGGGGATAGGCTACAACCCTGTCTCACTCCCTTCCCAACTACTGCTTCCCTTTCATGCCCTTCGACTCTTATAACTGCCATCTGGTTTCAGTACAAATTGTAAATAGCCTTTCACTCCCTGTATTTTACCCCTGCCACCTTCAGAATTTGAAAGAGAGTATTCCAGTTAACATTGTCAAACGCTTTCTCTAAGTCTACAAATGCTAGAATCGTTGGTTTGCCTTTCGTTAATCTATTTTCTAAGTTAAGTCGTAGGGTCAGTATTGCCTGACGTGTTCCAATATTTCTACGGAATTCAAACTGATCTTCCCCGAGGTCGGCTTCTACCAGTTTTTCCATTCGTCTGTAGAGAATTCGCGTTAGTATTTTGCAGCTGTTACTTATTAAACTGATAGTTCGGTAAATTTCACATCTGTCAACATCTGCTTTCTTTGGGATTGGAATAATTATATTCTTCTTGAAGTCTGAGGGTATTTCGCCTGTCTCATACATCTTCCGTACCAGATGGTAGAGTTTTGTCAGGACTGGCTCTCCCAAGGCTGTCAGTAGTTCTAATGGAATGTTGTCTACTCCCGGGGCCTTGTTTCGACTTAGGTCTTTCAGTGCTCTGTCAAACTCTTCACGTAGTACCATATCTCCCATTTCATCTTCAACTACATAATATTTCCCTCAAGTACATCGCCCTTGTATAGACCCTCTATATACTCCTTCCACCTTTCTGCTTTCCCTTCTTTGCTTAGAACTGGGTTTCCATCTGAGCTCTTGATATTCATACAAGTGGTTCTCTTTTCTCCGAAGGTCTGTTTAATTTTCCTGTATTAAGAGTTACAGAGTCCAAAAGTGTCCTTTGTGCAGAGACGTGGAACTGCATAAGCAGCACAGGGCAGGCGAGCTGGAAAACCGTGCGGGCAGCGACAGCATTTGCACGGAGCTGGCTGTATCGTATCGTTCCGAGCGCAGAGGCAGCGGCTGGGCTGGGCTGGGGTGGGGTGTGCTCACCGGCGGCGCGAAATCGGAACAGGTGGCGCCGGCAGCGCTGAAAGCCGGGCCGCAGTGGCGCCGGCACCGGGGCCTTCCGCCGCCGCTGCGCTCAGCCGATAAGGGCCGCCGCTAAATGCAGGCCGCGGATAAAAGGCCGGGAGGCGTAGCGGCTGTCTCTCCTGGCCTGCGGAGCGGGGGCCTGCGGGAAAAAAGTAAAAAACTGGAGGAATATCTGTAGACTCATACAATGGAACTGGTCTGTCTGAAAAAGTAATTCTTCCTACCAGTAATTAGAAGGAAGTGCTTCTGCCACAGGCTGCATTCCAAGAAGTCACTCGCACTATATATATATATATATATATATATATATATATATATATATATATATATTTCTCTTTCACTCGCTCGCTCGCTCTCTCAACCACACATAGGCGCGCGAGCGCTTGTTTACGAGATAAACAGCTCCCACCTGTTTGGCCTATATAAGGCTATCTGCATCTTTTCACATGCGTGTTAGTCTCTGTGTGTGTATGTGTGTGTGTGTGTGTGTGTGTGTGTGTGTGAGAGAGAGAGAGAGAGAGTGAGTGAGAGAGACAAAGAGAGAGAGAGAGGGAGGGAGAGAGAGATCACTTAGTCAAAATTGACACTAGCTCAGAAGCAGTTGGGGTCAGTCTGGTTCACAGTAATCAACCGTGGAATTATTTTCAAAGAATATCCTTAAAAATTTAATTTATTTACTAGCGATTCATCAAGAACATTAACACATTTAATCACACTATGTAAGCATGGAAGTAGTTGCCAGGGAGTAACTGATGAAATAAAATTCAAATTGCTTTTAACAAATGGGAATTTTATTCCTAAAAGCCCTTTCTTTTTTTTAAAAAGAAACAGATTTAAAATTATAAGCAGAAAGCATCCTCTAAATATCAAGTTACAATTTATTCCGAGGCAGTAAGAAACAAATTTTTGAATGTATGAGCTTTCGGGCTGAGAACCTTGCCGCTCCCTTTTGACACGGCCGTAGTCACGAGCGCTCACAACAACCTCTGAAAGACTACACTGGTGCAGATCTGCAACACACCAGATTACCTTAAAGTAAAAGTTTTAACAATTCACACAAGCACACAAACTACGCACCCCGTAGGAGGGAAGGAAATGGTACAAAACACTAAAAGTAAAAGATTTACTTGCCACCGAAGGTGCAACTTGATTTTAACTTCTAAGAAAAGTCTTTCAGTGGAAGGATGACAACTTTATATACTAAAATGACGATTTAAATAAAAGCCCATGACATGCAATCTTATATAAAATTATACAAGGTTGGCCAAACGAGTTAACATTCTCTACAGTACACGTGTACCGCCTCTCAAGATGATAGGCAAGATAAAAACATATTTCAGTAATTATGCCGTTACACTCCAAGCAATAAATTCGTTAACACACCGAATCCGACAAACATGACAGAGGCAGCTTTTAACGTACGGCAGACAGACACTAACTGCCTAACAAATGCGGACAAGAGACAGACTAGCAAGCTGGGGACGAGAGACTGACCCAGACTCACCTCAGACTGAGTGACTCACTGACCGACTGGCGCGCTCATCGCGCCCCTTAAATGCACGTGAACAGGCTACCTTTCCCCTTTCCCGCCAGAGGGAGACACCAAAGCTGCGATTGCCACAGTGGCGCCACCGCCAGAAACGGAGGGCGACTGCTTCACACTACGCGCTACGGCGCGCTCTTCAAAACAGCAATTTTTACCGCGGCTCACTATTAGTGTATGTAACACAGCCAGTGTGACCTCTTGGTATCGGGCAGTGACGTATCAACATATACGAGGTGCATTCAAGTTCTAAGGCCGATTTTTTTTCTCCGGTCTGGAAAGAGATAGAAACATGCGCATTGTTTTAAAATGAGGCCACATTCATTGTCAATACGTCCCAGAGATGGCAGCACCGTACGGCAGATGGAATTTTACCGCCAGTGGCGAGAATGAGAACTGTTTTAAATACTTAAAATGGCGACGTTTTCCTTACTTGAACAGCGTGCAATCATTCGTTTTCTGAATTTGCGTGGTGTGAGACCAATTGAAATTCATCGACAGTTGAAGGAGACATGTGGTGAGGGAGTTATGGATGTGTCGAAAGTGCGTTTGTGGGTGCGACAGTTTAATGAAGGCAGAACATCGTGTGACAACAAACCGAAACAACCTCGGGCTCGCACAAGCCGGTCTGACGACATGATCGAGAAAGTGGAGAGAATTGTTTTGGGGAATCGCCGAATGACTGTTGAACAGATCGCCTACAGAGTTGGCCTTTCTGTGGGTTCTGTGCACACAATCCTGCATGACGACCTGAAAATGCGAAAAGTGTCATCCACGACAGCACGAATGGGACTTTCTTTTCGTCGGTTGTCACAATGGATGAGACATGGATGCCATTTTTCAATCCAGAAACAAAGCGCCAGTCAGCTCAATGGAAGTACACAGATTCACCGCCACCAAAAAAATTTCGGGTAGCCGCCAGTGCTGAAAAAATGATGATGTCCATGTTCTGGGTCAGCGAGGGCGTAATCCTTACCCATTGCGTTCCAAAGGGCACTACGGTAACAGGTGCATCCGACGAAAATGTTTTGAAGAACAAATTACTTCCTGCACTGCAACAAAAACGTCCGGGAAGGGCTGCGCGTGTGCTGTTTCACCAAGACAACGCACCCGCACATCGAGCTAACGTTACGCAACAGTTTCTTCGTGATAACAACTTTGAAGTGATTCCTCATGCTCCCTACTCACCTGACCTGGCTCCTAGTGACTTTCGGCTTTTTCCAACAATGAAAGACACTCTCCGTGGCCGCACATTCACCAGCCGTGCTGCTATTACCTCAGCGATTTTCCAGTAGTCAAAACAGACTCCTAAAGAAGCCGTCGCCGCTGCCATGGAATCATGGCGTCAGCGTTGTGAAAAATGTGTACGTCTGCAGGGCGATTGCGTCGAGAAGTAACGCCAGTTTAATCGATTTCGGGTGAGTAGTTAATTAGAAAAAAATCGGAGGCCTTACAACTTGAATGCACCTCGTAAAAATGTGAGCGAGTGAATGTTCTTGTGAAGCGAATACGCGTTCATAGTTCGAAAAGTGGAGACGTGAAACATAGGCATCGTAACTCCGAACGGCGTATCAAAGTGATACGAATTGTATCCTATGGAGACGTATTATCGAAACAAGTTTGCATATGTGCGTAGTTCATTAAGTATGTCACGTGACGTGTACACAAGCTCGCTGCTAGCGTGTAACTAAAGGAAGCAATTTGTCCGACTTACATACTCGAGAATCACGCCTGCTCGTATACGGTGATTGCCTTCACTGAGGACAATTCAGTCTTTCAGCATACGTTGCAGCCATTTCATCGGTTATCAGTGTCCGAAAATTGGTGCAGAAGGATCTCGGGCCAGAAAACTGGGTTACCTACACATCTGTGACACCAGTTCGATCGTCGTGTCTGCTGTGCTAATCCCTGTCTCACACCCTTACTGTCGTCTGAACACTGCTTAGTCATAATATGTGTAGCTGCTGCATGTACACTGCTCATGGTAGTCAATCTCGACAAGAGTACGTGGCCGTAATAACGTGACTGAAAATTAAACATTCTGATAATAAGATAGGCTCACAAATTTATTCTCGACGTGTGAGAGATGCAAAGAAATTCATTCTTGATGGAACTTGAAAGAGTGTGTACTTAATTAAGAAAACGTTGTTGAAACTCCGTGCAAGAATTGTGTTCCCAGCTGTTCACCCGTGAGCAGCTGAATTAGATTCACGCATATACATGCTAGCTAGGCAGTTTAAAACATAAATAAAACCAATGTGGCCAGTGTAAAACAGCGCGACCGCTACGGTCGCAGGTTCGAATCCTGCCTCGGGCATGGATGTGTGTGATATCATTAGCTTAGTTAGGTTTAAGTAGTTCTAAGTTATAGGGTACTGATGTCCTCAGATGTTAAGTCCCATAGTGCTCAGAGCCATTTGAACCATTTGAACCAGTTAAATCAAAATACAATCCAACCGAACACTAATTTTTAAGTATTTTATTTACGACGATTCTCGAAGCCTTTTCTACATCGTCAGGTAGCAGTTCCTGATTTTAGCGCAGATATATTGCTCCAACGAAACCAATGATCTCGAAATATCTGCAGTCCTCTGCATCTTCACTGTATACTTTCGCTAAAAGCATTGCGTTTCAGTTTTACAAATTTTCTGTTTACAAACTTTGAAAGTTGAAATTTAGTGACTGCTTACGCTGTATTTCAGTTGAAAGAGGCAGCCACTGGATTGGAGTGAGGGAACTACTTTCGCACGGAAAACGAAATACACTATGTGATCAAAAGTATCCGGACACATGGCTGAAAACCCGATATGGCTAACACTGTACAAATACTTTTCCGACATGCTAGCTAACATAAAAACGACACAATCATCCGTATCGGACAAATAAGAACTCTCGAAATTACAGAATCCTCGTTACTTTTTGGACACGTCTCGTAAATCTGTGGGACAATGTCTCAATATACCATCAGCTGTTCTCCGGCACGTAATGGGCGGCTGATTCATTGCACAACGGCATGTCCAACCGATGTCAAAATCCTTGGCGAGCCCTGTTGTCAGCGCTGTATTACCAACATCATTGACTCAGGCGGCGAGTGTTATCCCCAATCTAAGCACTCACCGTACAGCAATGTCATTGTGAGATGTGAACATAAACATCAGACTCCATTCCATATCTGTGACTGGCCAAACTACACTATGTGATCAAAAGTGTCCGGACACCCCCAAAAACACACGTTTTTCATATTAGGTGCTTTGTGCTGCCACCTACTGCCAGATACTCCACATCAGCGACCTCAGTAGTCATAAGACGTCGTGGGAGAGCAGAATGGGGCGCTCCGCGGAATTCACGGACTTCGAACGTGGTGAGGTGACTGGGTGTCACTTGTGTCATACATCTGTACGCGACATTTTCACACTCCTAAACATCTCTAGGTCCAATGTTTCCGATGTGATAGTGAAGTGGAAACGTGAAGGGACACGTACAGCACAAAAGCGTACAGGCCGACCTCGTCTGTCGACTGACAGAGACCGCCGACAGTTGAAGAGGGTCGTAATGTGCAGTAGGCAGGCACACATCTATCCAGACCATCAAACAGGTATTCCAGACTGCATCAGGATCCACTGCAAGAACTGTGACAGTTAGGCGGGAGGCGAGAAAATTTGGATTTCATGGTCGAACGGCTACTCATAAGCCACACATCACGCCGGTAAATGCCAAACGACGCCTCGCTTGGTGTAAAGAGCGTAAACATTGGATGATTAAACAGTGGAAAAACGTTGTGTGGAGTGACGAATCACGGTACACAATATGGCGATCCGATGGCAGGGTGTGGATATGGCGAATGCCCGGTGAAGGCCAACGCCAGCGTGTGTAGTGCCAACAGCAAAATTCGGAGTCGGTGGTGTTATGGTGTGGTCGTGTTTTTCGTGGAGGGGGCTCCACTCCTTGTTGTTTCGCGTGACACTATCACAGCACAGGCCTACATTGATGTTTTAGGTACCTTCTTGCTTCCCACTGTTGAAGAGCAATTCGGGGATGGTGATTGCGTCTTTCAGCTCTATCGAGCACCTATTCATAATGCACGGCCTGTGGCGGAGTTGTTACACGACAATAACATTCCTGCAATGGACTGGCCTGCACAGAGTCCTGACCTGAATCCTATAGAACAGCTCTGGGATGTTTTGGAACGCCGACATCGTGCCAGGCCTCACCGACCGACATTGATACCTTTCCTCAGTGCAGCACTCCGTGAAGAATGGGCTGCCATTCCGCAAGAAACCTTCCAGTACCTGATTGAACGTTTGCCTTCGAGACTTGTAGCTGTCATCAAGGCAAAGGGTGGGCCAACACAATATTGAATTCCAACATTACCGATGGAGGGCGCCACGAACTTGTAAGTCATTTTCAGCCACGTGTCCGGATAATGTTGATCACATAGTGTAAGTAGCAGACGAAACACTTCAACACAGAAGCTACACTCATTGGAGCTATCCGTGTTCGTAGCCTAATCCTATATACAGGGTGAGTCACCTAACGTTACCGCTGGATATATTTCGTAAACCACATCAAATACTGACGAACCGATTGCACAGACCGAACGTGAGGAGAGGGGCTAGTGTAATTGTTTAATACAAACCATACAAAAATGCATGGAAGTATGTTTTTTAACACAAACCTACGTTTTTTTAAATGGAACCACGTTAGTTTTGTTAGCACATCTGAACATATAAACAAATACGTAATCAGTGCCGTTTGTTGCATTGCAAAATGTTAATTACATCCGGAGATATTGTAACCTAAAGTTGACGCTTGAGTACCACTCCTCCGCTGTTCGATCGTGTGTGTCGGAGAGCACTGCAACATACATCGCGTTTCTACAGAATGATCTGCCAACGTTGCTCGAAAATGTCCCAATGGAAACGCGTCGACGTATGTGGTATCAGCATGATGGTGCACCTCCACATTCCGCAATTAACACTAGGCTGACCCTTGACAGGATGTTCGACGGGCGTTTCATAGGACGTGGAGGACGCATAAATTGGCCAGCCCGTTCTCCTGATCTTACACCTCTGGACTCCTTTCTGTGGAGTACGTTAAAGGAGAATGTGTACCGTGATGTGCCTACAACCCCAGAGGTTATGAAACAACCTGACTCACCCTGGCCGGCCGGTGTGGCCGTGAGGTTCTAGGCCCTACTGTCTGGAACAGCGCGACCGCTACGGTCACAGGTTCGAATCCTGCCTCGGGCATGGATGTGTGTGATGTCCTTAGGTTAGTTAGGTTTAAGTAGTTCTAAGTTCTACGGGACTGATGACCTCAGATGTTAAGTCACATAGCGCTCAGAGCCATTTGAACCATTTGACTCACCCTGTATTCGCAGTGCTCAATGTGCAATTACTGCAGCGGTTGAGGCTGTGTTTTCGTAATTTTCTTTTCTGCTTTGCATATGTTTTTTGTGAAGCTTTGCTGAAAACTGGTTCAGAATCATTCTAAGTAAGCAAGAAAATGTCCGACTGTGAACAAAATACTACTGAAACAGTAGCCATAAAAGCAGTGAGCACAGCAATAATAAGCGGCCGGGACTTGTGGAGAGCGGCGACTCCGAGTAACACGACGCGGCCGAGCCACTTTCGGCTCCAAGTCGGTCGCCCTGAGGTCGTAAAAACCGACATGCGCCCAGGCACTAGATTATCCCTAACGACGCCAAGGATATTTAGGACGGTTATATCCAGCATAGCCGTCACGTCTAAAAATTTTACCAACGTTTCACGGGTAGCGCAAAGTATCAGGCACCTGCAATTACAACAACAAAAAGTAAACGGCGATCAATGCTCGTGAAATCTGTAACTTAATTTTGTTACAGACAAAACGGTTCCAGCGAGAAGACCTCGAAGATTCTAAAAATAGATTATACCTACTAGGTCGTAAAAGCAAAATTATCAGTAAGATGAAACAGTTTCACTACACGGTGACAGTTGCAGATCGTGTATTTCAAACACGATACCGTTCACCGCGAGCGTACTGTTGTTAGGAAAAATGTAATTGAATTGACAACCAGCAACTAAACGCTGAACATAGACTCCGATTAGCAGGGTGCTGCGAAACTGTTGTTTGCCTGCGATCTATATTATTTACGTAACATTTGAACAATCTGTACTGGAATAATGCTGAAGTTGGTAGTTTCTTATTTGTCTGGACTTACAGAGGACATTGGATACACATAAAGAAGAATACCACGACTAGTAACAGGCTTTTGTGCTTCGTGGGAACATGTAGCAAAAAATTTGCAAGACACTCGAAGAAATCTGCGAATTTAGTAACTACTAAGGATAGATTTTCAGAGACAAACTTATCAATATTCTTCAGCTACACTGCACGACACAATTCAAGGATCACTTTTTGGAAACACCGTAACTTTTTTCCCATTGCGACGTAGAAGTTTAAAATTCGGCTCCAATATGCCTACGACCCTCCTCTGTATTGATGCAAAGGCGTCACCCTCAGGCTCTGGGACGTTTCAAGCAGCGACGTGTCGATGTCGACATGGGTGAAAAAAAGGCCAGACTTTACAAGTCAGAGGTGTGACGTAAGTTAATAAGGTCACATTAGCACCTTATTTCACCTCAGTTCTGCCCAACGCCAGCGTGGACGTGTTACACAATGGGAAGGTCATGGCATCACTTCTTATCCATGTTTCACACTTTCTTTTGACTCCTCTGCAACTTGGAAGTTAGCAGGGTCCGTGGAGTAGTATATTACTTTGAGATTTATTCCACCTGACTACCATTATGACTAAACCGAATGCTGAAATGTGATATAACATGAGTAATATTTATGTATCAGTGCCAGTAATTAGTCATGTGAGAGCCTTGAAACCACATAATTGTATTAAATCGGGCTCGCAGCGGGCCAACGTTTACCTACCGTTGTTACGTATCGTAAGCACCACAGACAACGACCTTTGTATTTCCCGAAGATGTTTGGCTCTCAAAGACAGCCCTGCTCTCCCGCTCTCGATGCACTCACTGTAAGCAATCTTGGGAAGCAACAAATCAACCAAGTAATGTTGTAATGAAAAAGGGTGTTGGAGCAAATAAGAACACGGACCTACCATGAAAATAAAATACGAGGGTTGAAACCTGTTCTGTTGATGGTACGAATGGAGCGGTCTACTGCCTGCCGAATCTCTGGAACCGTTCTGAAGCAAATGCCACGAAGTGATTCCTTCATCTTCGGAATCAAATCAAAGTCACAAGGCCTTAAGTCCGGGGAGTATGTTGGATGGTACAGTACTTCCCAGTCCCATCGACAGAACAGAGCGGCCACAGCTTGCGCTGTATGCGCCCAAATATTGTCGTGCAAAATGATGGGTGGGTTGCGCAGAAAGTGTCGCCGCTTCTTTTGCCAAGCTAGTCACAGTTGATGCTCCAAAAATGAACAGTAATACTGTGCACTGACGGTCTGCTGTGGAGGAACATCCCACAGTTGACAACGCTATAGAAAAGTAAACATAATAACAAAAAAATGGCTCTGAGCACTATGCGACTTAACTTCTGAGGTCATCAGTCGCCTAGAACTTAGAACTAATTAAACCTAACTAACCTAAGGACATCACACACATCCATGCACGAGGCAGGAGTCGAACCTGCGACCGTAGCGGTCACGCGGTTCCAGACTGAAGCGCCTTTAACCGCACGGCCACACCGGTCGGCAAACACAATAACAACGAGCTAGGAAGCTCAGTGGTTAGCACACTGGACTCGTATTCGAGAGGACGACGGTTCAAACCCGTTTCCGGCCATCCATCTACATCTACATCCATACTCAGCAAGGCACCTGACGGTGTGTGGCGGAGGGTACTTTGAGTACCTCTATCGGTTCTCTCTTCTATTCCAGTCTCGTAATGTTCCAGATGTATGTTTTCGGCGATTTCCCTAAATGGCCGGAATGATCCCTTTGAAAGGACATAGCCGATTTCCTTCTCCATCCTTCCCTAATCATAGCTTGTGCTCCGTCTCTAATGACCTCGTTGTCGACGGGATGTTAAATACTAATCTCCTTCTCTTAAACATAATAACATGCCGCGGATAGGTGTGTGTGTGTGTGTGTGTGTGTGTGTGTGTGTGTGTTTGTTTGTTTGCTTACAGGAACACTTAGTGGCATAGGTGGAAGAATAATTCCAGCAGCAGAACGTGAAGGACACGTGCTGAGGAACACCAACACATGTTGTAGGTGATAAACGTAAGGAATTGAGTAAGATACTGCCAAGACCAGAATTGTTTGCAGCTTGTAACTACAGTGGCACAAGGGGTAAGTTGAAAGTGCTATATATCAGTGAAAATGAGTGTGCATTTCAGGCCACTTCAGTAAACTAAGGCGAAATGGCTCTGGTAAAACAGGAGTTGCATTCAGTCTGTTGCACACAGGCCTAGCCTAAAAATCATTAATGCGATGGTTTTTGTCCTTCAGTTCCGTGGCGAATGAAAAAATGTTGCCCAGCACGAGACTGTAAACATGAAGAAAACATCCGCATTACCCACTGCTCCACGGCGCCACGGAGTATTCCTGGAGGCCTCGTTTGTCTGTCGGCAGCGCGGCGGCCCAGAACCAGCGGAGCGCGCCGCAGCTGTCCGCCCGAGTCACATTTTTACGTGGGCCACCCGCCGCGTGCGTATTGTCTGCCGACCGCGTCTTGCTCTGTGGCGCTGGCAGGAGTTCGTTAATGAGTCTTAACTCTGTGTATCTCCATTCCCGAGCTGGAAAGGTGCCAGTATTAATATCTCAGTCGTGTAGTTAAAAGCGGCAGTCGCCAGTTGCGCGGTAATAAACTCTTGTTTCTTGCGCAGGGTGCGTCACTGGGTCTAGTTCTTGCGAAAATATCGCTCGAATGTCCCTTAACAACGAAGAGTGCTCTAGATGTACTATGGTAGTGCCACGGAATATCCGCTGCAGGGCTGTTGCACATCGTGTGTATTCGATACTGAATGACGAGTATTCAACGAGCCTCGAAGTGCTGTTTCGTCACTGCCTGAAACGTTTCGTTACTCGCACATTTTCTTTCTTTCGTGCATTTCGAGCTCGTTAGTTTTGGTATAATGGCAATTCTTTATCCATAACGGTCTCTGAGTAACGGAAACCAGGTCTATCTAGACTGCAGCCTTGGTACTTAGTATAAAAGTGTATAAACAGCGTGTTCATTTTAACTGAAGATATTGAAATATATCGAAGACTACACGTCGGATAAAAACAAGTTATAATTTCAATTTGTTTGCCTCGGAGGGGCGTAACGGGACATCCTCATCTACCATTAATTTTCCTCAACACTAGTTGTGGATTGGTTCAAATGGCTCTGAGCACTATGGGACTTAACAGCTGAGGTCATCGGTCCCCTAGAACGTAGAACTACTTAAACCTAACTAACCTAAGGACATCACACACATCCATGGCTTACAAGCATTTCAGACTGTTTCAGATGACCGCCTGTATGTGAAAGACTGAAGCGCCAAAGGACCTGGTACAGGCATGTGAATTCAAATACAGAGATATGTAAACAGGCCGAATACGGTGCTGCGGTCGGCAACGCCTATGTAAGACAAAAAGTGTCTGGCGAAGTTGTTAGATCGGTTGCTACTGTTACAATGGCAGGTTATCAGGATTTAAGTGAGTTTGATCGCGGTGTTATAGTCAGCGCACGGGCAATGGGACACATCATCTTCGAGATAGCGATGAAGTGGGTATTATCCCGAACGACCATTTCACGAGTGTACCGTGAATATCAGGAATCCGGTAAAACATCAGATCTCTATATCGCTGCGGCCGGAAAAAGATCCTGCAAGAACGGGACCCACGACGACTGAAGAGAATCGTTCAACGTGACAGAAGGGCAACTCTTCCGCAAATTGCTGCAGATTTCAATGCCGGGCGATCAACAAGTGACAGCGTGCGAACCCTTCAACGAAATATTGTCGATAAGGACTTTCGGAGATCGTGTACCCTTGATGACTGCACGACACAAAGCTTTACGCCTCGCCTGGGCCCGTCAACACCAAAATTGGACTGTTGATGACTGGAAACGTGTTGTCTGGTCGGGCGAGTCTCGTTGAAAGTTTTCCCGAGCTGATAGACGTGTACGTGTATGGAGACAACCTCATGAATCCATGGACCCTGCACACCAACAGGGGACCGTTCGAGCTGGTGGAGGTTCTGTCATGATGTGGGGCGTATGCATCTGGAGTGATATGGGGCCCCTGATACTTCTAGATACGATTCTGACGGATGGCATGTACGTAAGCATCCTGTCTGATCACTTGCATCCATTCATGTCCATTGTGCATTCCGATGGACTTGAGCAATTCCAGCAGGACAATGCGGCACACCACACATCCAGAATTGCTCCTGAGTGGTTCCAGGAATACTCTTCTGAGTTTAAACCCTTCCGCTGGCCACCAAACTCCGCAGACATGAACATTATTGAGCGTATCTGGGGACCCTTGCAAAGTGCTGTTCAGAAGAGATCTCCGCCCCCTTCGTATTCTTGTAGATTAATGGACAGCCCTGCAGGATTCATGGTGCCAGTTACCTCCAGCGCTACTTCAGACATTAGTCGAGTCCATGCCACGTAGTGCTGCGGCACTTCTGAGTGCTCGCGGGCCTCTACACGATATTAGGCAGGTGTACGAGTTTCTTTGGCTCTTCTGTGTTTATGTGGCAAGTGCGTAGGCGAGCAAACGCATGGATCAATGTCAATCAAACTATGTACACATACGGAAAGGAATACTATGATTGTAAGAACCAGCAACCTCCTATTCGGGTGGCGGTGATAACGTGCTGATAGAAGGGAAGATGAGGAGATAGACACAGATAGGAGGGAGGAGGAGCTGGACTAATAGACGACTGGAATAAATGCATTGCCGGGCAATGCCGGGTAGTCAGATAGTTCAAAATAAAAAAAAAATGTCTATGGTTTGTGTTGTGGTGAGGGAACTCTTATAATCATACAAGACGTAGGCGTAATTATTGTGTAAGGGCTTATTTGGCTGAGTTTTTCAGGAGGCAGGTGATGTAAATTAAGACAGAGCCCACCTTTCAAACCCGGCGCTCCCTCGCGCCAAATTGGCGGTAGCGGTGGCGCTCGGCCAGACTCGCGCCACCTCAGTTGGCAAAGCCGCTAAGACTTTTAAGAGAATAGCTAACGGAATTTGCATAGTTTTAAATGCCACGGGTAGCCGATATGTTCCGCAACTCATTTCATCCAAACTAACGCCAAAAAATAATTTACTAATACAGATGTAACTCTAAGAATTTGCTTGTCAATTACGATAACAAGCAGCAGTGCCAGAGATAAGTATCAAAACTCAAGCTGATCAAAAATAAAGCTCCGAATGTAAGCAGACAGGCTGTACGTTGCGGCTTCGCTCAGGATTAGGGGTGATATTTGAAGACAACTAAATTTGTACACCTACATCTATATAGACATTCCACAAGCGAACGTACGGTGCGTGGCGAAGGGTACTCTGTGAAATTACTTGTCATTTCCTTTCCTATTTCACTCGCAAACAGAGTGAGGGAAAACGACTGTCTAAATGCCTCCGTGTGGGCCCTAATTTCTCGTATCTTATCTTCGTAGTCCTTAGGCACGAAGTATGTTGGCGACACTAGAATCGTTCGTCAGTCAGCGTCAAATGCCGGTTCTCTACATTTTCTCAAAGGCGTCTTCCCTCCAGGATTCCAATTTGAGTTCCAGAACCATATCCGTAACACTTAACCTGTTGTTCGAACCTACCGGTAACAAATCTAGCAGCCCGCCTCTGAGTTGCCTCGATGTCTTCCTTCAGTCCGATCTGCTACGGATCCCAGACACAAGAATAGATAGCACTAGCGTCCTATACGCGGTCTCTTTTACAGGTGAACCGCTCTTTCCTAAAATATTTCCAATAAACCGAAGTCGACCATTCACGTAGCCTACAACTGTTCTCAATTATTAAGATACTATCTGTTACATGCTGCTTGGCTCGCGTATCAGTACTTTTGTTATCACGAGTGATGGTGAGTAAACAAGCTAGTAATTTTACGAGATGTCTGTCTACATAGTGATGTAAAGATGTATGTATAAAAATTTAGTCAGTGCCGGTATGTAGATACATAATGAATGTGTTTCTGTTATTTTGCTATATATATATAATCTGAAAGCATGCTTTATATGTTTCAATTATATTTTAAAAAATGCTCCGATTCATTGCATTCGTGCAGAAGCAGAGTTTTTAGGGGATTCTATGGCTCACCTAGTACTGGATGTGAGATTTTGCCGCCGGTGCAACGAATACCAAATGTTTTACCCTTCCGTTTTAATGTGTTACTGTGCCTACATTTATGATCTGTCCCCCCCCCCCCCCTCCTATGATGAATAATTTATGATTAACATAGGCAGTTATTAGATTATAATTAAATGCGGCCTCGCCAAAAGTCTGCCACGTTCCATATGTAAACGTACGACTCTGTGTTTGTCAAACAGCCGTTGTGAGTCTTCAGGCATCTTGGAAGCTATAAGAGACGCGTGATGCTGCCGGCCGGAGCAACTTGACCGAGAAACAGCGGCTCCAAGGTCTTTTCACAGTCGTGAGCACGTCATGTCAATTTGTAACGAAATTATGTGTATATTACAACAACAGCGGAAAAAATATGATTTGCTACCAAAATAATTAATGAATGTTCTACATATTAAGCAAACTAAAACTTAGCTATGTGAGAAAAATAAGGTGATAAAAGTTACAAATTAGACCCGCTTTCATTTTTCGTAGATTATGTACGATGTTTGTACAGAACATGCGTCAAAATACTTGGCAGAGACTTGTCCTTTATCTGTTATAGGTTTTCTGGATTTACCTTGGAGTTTTAGTTTTTATGACGAAAAGTGCCTTAAATTTGGCAAAGTGGTTAAATATGGCACAAACGTAAATTTTAGAATGCGCTATAGATCAATGTGTTAGCGCAGCCTTTATTGGCATCCAGATCCGTTGGTTTCGCCTGCTCACAATCAAATTATCACCTTCCAACTTAACAAAGACCTTGAGCTACGCTGTAGATTGGTGCCTAACCACAACTGATAATAGGGGAGTGCCACTGATGGTGGTACATACGTGCTGCTACAAATTTTGCGGACGAAACTGAGAAAAATCTGTTTCTACTAAAGCAGGTGGAATCCGGTCCTATAACGAAATATCTCGTTTCTTCACATTAAGGCCGTTGCTGATGCCTCTACGCTAGGTTGTTAAATGAAGAAATATGTCCCAAAGGGAAGGACGGATTAATAGACCAGTGGTGTGTGCAGAAGGAAGTCAGAGGATGCGTGCCTACTCGGGATAGACTACGTTAGGCTAGGCTATATCTACCGTGGCGCCTCTGAGAGCCGTCCAGTTGCTCTCCCACGACACACTCACTCTAGCCTGTTTGCCTCTTACGCCATAAAGCTCCTGATAAACAGAATGGTGCATATTCTCTTCCAAGGCGTTATACTGTTTCCAGAATGAGATTTTCACTCTGCAGCGGAGTGTGCGCTGATATGAAACTTCCTGGCAGATTAAAACTGTGTGCCCGACCGAGACTCGAACTCGGGACCTTTGCCTTTCGCGGGCAAGTGCTCTACCATCTGAGCTACCGAGGAGACGAGGTACTGGCAGAAGTAAAGCTGTGAGTACCGGGTGTGAGTCATGCTTCGGTAGCTCAGATGGGAGAGCACTTGCCCGCGAAAGCCAAAGATCCCGAGTTCGAGTCTCGGTCGGGCACACAGTTTTAATCTGCCAGGAAGTTTAGTTATACTGTTGTTTAAATTTTGTCTTCTGCCACTTGCTTTCTAGACTGAACATTTTTCTCCTACAAGGTGAACGTTTCCTGTTCGTACTCGTATGGTGTGTTTCATGTAAGCTCACTGAGGATAATAATCACTTGGATACAGTCACAGTACAGTACTCTAAAATTATTTCATGTGTAAATCGTAAACACATAAGGTGATCCGACACTCTGAAAAACAAGTTCGTACAATCAGCTACGTGTAATTGTAAAAATAACGCGTTTTATTTTTCATTACGTACTAAAAGTGATTTCCTCAACGAGGTATCATTTTATTTTCATAATGGATGGCGAATGGTTTTGAGATTTCGTGATAAATGTTGTGGCTACACCTGGTACTACTCAGTAATTATTATTTGTTCCGCCTGTCTCCAAATTGATAGTGAACTGAGATCTCTCTCTGTGTGGCGTGCCAAGATTCGACATAGGTTGGCGAAGATAATTTCTTTTGGAACAGGGGACAGCTGAGACACCCCGCCAGCCCCGTTTTCCACGGCCGGGTGGATCTCGCAAAAAATAACTTGGCTCACATGCAGAAACGCATTATTTTTTCTCGGTGCTGCACGAGTCTACCCCTTTACTCCGAAGAGGTGGCTTCCTTAGCACAGTGTTAAGACATGACACACTTGCTCTTTTTGTTATACACAGCAACATCAGCGCTCCAAGTGGACAGAAGGCTACACTTGTGAATACGATATCGGATGAGTACAAATAGTATCATTTATATTAAGTTGAGACATAGCTTTTACAATAGCAACGTTTGTAGTACCATAAAAATTGACACTAAATAAAAAATTACAGGACGTTTGTGTTTCTTTAGTTTCCTAAGGACCCTGGGAGGTATGAAGTGGCATTTTACGGCATTTATTTACGATTCTCTTTTAATCTAAACATATTTACTAAAGAACATAGTTTTCTTTCAAGAACAAGAAAAAAGTTACTGAACAGCAGAAAGACATCGTGCACGAGTTGTGTGAGAAATACACTACTGGCCATTAAAATTGCTACACCAAGAAGAAATGCAGATGATAAACGGGTATTCATTGGACAAATATATTATACTAGAACTGACATGTGATTACATTTTCAAGTAATTTGGGTGCATATATCCTGAGAAATCAGTACCCAGAACAACCACCTCTGGCCGTAATTATGGCCTTGGTACGCCTGAGCATTGAGTCAAACAGAGCTTGGATGGCGTGTACAGGTACAGCTGCCCATGTAGCTTCAACACAATACCACAGTTCATCAAGAGTAGTGACTGGCGTATTGTGACGAACCAGTTCCTCGGCCACCATTGAGCAGACGTTTTCACTTGGTGAGAGATCTGGAGAATGTGCTGGCCAGGGCAGCAGTCGAACATTTTCTGTATCCAGAAAAGCCCGTACAGGACCTACAACATGCGGTCGTGCATTATCCTCCTGAAATGTAGGGTTTCGCAGGGATCGAATGAAGGGTAGAGCCACGGGTCGTAACACATCTGAAATGTAATGTCCACTGTTCAAAGTGCCGTCAATGCGAACAAGAAATGACCGAGAAGTGTAACCAATGGCACCCCATACCATCACGCCGGATGATACGCCAGTATGGCGATGACGAATACACGCTTCCAATGTGCGTTCACCGCGATGTCGCCAAACACGGATGCGACCATCACGATGCTCTAAACAGAACCTGGATTCATCCTAAAAAATGACGTTTTGCCATTCGTGCACCCAGGTTCGTCGTTGAGTACACCATCGCAGGCGCTCCTGTCTGTGATGCAGCGTCAAGGGTAACCGTAGCCATGGTCTCCGAGCTGATAGTCCACGCTGCTGCAAATGTCGTCGAACTGTTCGTGCAGATGGTTGTTGTCTTGCAAACGTCCCCATTTGTTGACTCAGGGATCGAGGCGTGGCTGCACGATCCGTTACAGCCATGCGGATAAGATGCCTTTCATCTCGACTGCTAGTGATACGAGGCCGTTGGGATCCAGCAAGGCGTTCCGTATTATCGTCCTGAACCAACCGATTCCATATTCTACTAACAGTCATTGGATCTCGACCAACGCGAGCAGCAATGTCGCTGTACGGTAAACCGCAATCGCGATAGTCTACAATCCGACCTTTATGAAAGTCGGAAACGTGATGGCACGCATTTCTCCTCCTTACACGAGGCATCACAACAACGTTTCACTAGGCAACGCCGGTCAACTGCTGTTTGTGTATGAGAAATCGGTTGGAAACTTTCCTCATGTCAGCACGTTGTAGGTGTCGCCACGGGCGCCAACCTTGTGTGAATGCTCTGTAAAGTTAATCATTTGCATATCACAGCATCTTCTTCCTGTCGCTTAAATGTCGCGTCTGTAGCACGTCATCTTCGTGATGTAGCAATTTTAATGGCCAGTAATGTATAATGAGGCTGATTTCTTATCTACCAAAGCTTTTTTTATTTCAAACAAAAATATTGTTCTCTGCGGCAGCTACACGTCGGCTTAGTAGTTGTTTCCAGTTTTGGTAGCAGCGCTGAAGGACTTAAACTGGTAAAGCCTTTAACATGTCGGTCGCTTTCTTTTGAACGTTCTCCAGAGCAGCAAATTGACGTTCTTTTAAGATATTTTCAACTCTGGGAAAAGACAAATGTCACAAGAACACAGAGCAGGTGAAATGGGGGGTCTGTGGAACAAAAGGAATGCCTTTTGAGGTTAAAAATTCCATGACGGAAGAGGCTGTGACATATGGGGCGTTGTCATGATGAAGCATCCACTAGTCTGTAATGTCCGGTCTCAGCTGATCTTTCTAAATTACCTTGTTGACAGTTTGTCCTGGAGTTACATTATCACAAGAACACGCAGATGTTCGACGTCCTCGTTCGTTTTTGAAGTTCAAGGTGTTCTCGGCCTTCCAAAAATGATTTGTGCCAGAGGAAAACTTATGTTCTTTATAACGAATATTCCCCACAGCCCTGTTTCAGCTCTTCAAAGGCCACACTCGCGGAAGTTTAACACAAAACCTGATGGCATAACGTTGATCTAATTTGCAGTTTTCCATTCAAGGCAAGAGCGCATCTTCACTGATCGCACCCTAAAAATCACATGATGGCTGTACGGAGCTGAAACTCGGGCTCGCAGTGCTGTCAGTCTCATTACCTTCCTCACATACTTTATTTATACTCAAAAATGTAGTTTTTTTCACTACATTTCCAGTCAACACAGCAAATGTGCAATGTAAGAAACTTGCATTTTTTAATGTACCAAATAAGCCTTCGTAAGTGTAGCAGAAGAGGAAACGCAGCCGGCCAGTACGCGGCAGATCGAACACATTTGCAGGATCTTGTTGTGTTGATGACAGGCGCCGCACCTTACTACTCACTGTGCTTCACCTCCGTTACAGACGCTGTTTCCAAAGGCTACGTATAGCGACCTATCGGAACTTCATGAAACTATAGGGATTGAAGTGAGTATATTCCACGACGTCCCAAAACAAATTTCGCATTTTTGCACCCGAAAATGGCCGGGAAAAATTGTGTTGCATTAATTATTGAATGCCCTTCTAAACGAAACGACAAAAGTAGTAAAACTGTTTCCCAACGCAGAAGAAACCTGTTCCACAGTTGTTGCTACATCTGAGCCACAAGCAGCAAGAACAGTCTTAGCATTCGCTTTTGATGCAAAAGTAATTGCTTTATTTGTTGTAAGGAGTGTGTCAGAACCCAACATTACATTGAAAACAATATAGCCAAGTTAACGCTATTCTTTGCATTATGTAAGCACTCAGATATCGGTAGTAACAATCTGAGCGTGATTCTTAGGATTGTTGTGAGGCGAGGTCTGTCTGCGAGAGTGGAAGTAGTATTGTCGATCGAGAGCTCGGAGACAGAAGACGTGGCACGCTGCCCTCAAGTGGGTGATGGCAGATGTTACCATACTCAATGCCTGAGTTCATTTATACAGCCAGGAAAGATTTAGATGGCTGAACTACGCCTGAAGATGGAATTCAAGGTCAAATTCGTAAGCATAGCGCAAAAGCAATTGCTTGTGATTGTTAGTCCGCGTTTACAATAATCTCGTGTTTTGATTGACAGTTAAAGAAGCCTCCTTATCCTTCAAATAATAATAATTATTCTCCGCATTACATTACATTACATTTAGCGTTTTCCATGGATCCCTTGGAGAGGAGTCTCTTGGATGTGGAAAGAGTCAAAGTTTTTTTTTTCCTCAGATACATGGATATTGTACAATTCTAATGCAGACAGAGTTATGAGCTATAAAGCTATAATCCTTGTGAAGATATTCATAGATGGAGTAGAAGGAATTGGCCAACAGGAAGTTCTTAAATTCACTCTGAATGTATGGTCCTCATACAGATTGTTTTTGTTCTGGTATTATGATCACGTTTAGCACTATTTTGTGTAAAAAGAGACATGCTGGAAATGACAAAGGACATCAATGAGTATATGTACTGAGAAGTAGTAGTTAGAATACCAAATTTTTTAAAGAGGTCTCTGCATGATGATCTAGGACTGACACCAGATATAATTCTAATGGCTCGTTTCCGAATTTTGAAAATGTTATCTTTGTGAGAGGAATTTCCCCAAAAGATGATGCCATAACTCATTAGTGAATGGAAGTATGCCGAATAAACTAACTTCTTCATTTTTAAATCACCTATTTCTGATATCATGCGTACTGCAAATGTAGCTGAACTAAGGTGTGAGTTTTCCAATTTAGGTTGTGGTCAATTTGTAGCCCTAAAAATTTGACACTGTCTACAGCGTTAATTTCATTGTTTGAATACATTATACTTATAGGATCAGGTATTCTTTGTGAGGTACTAAACTGTATGTACTTGGTCTTGTCAAAATTCAGTGAGAATCCATTTTCTGTGAACCACCCATTGATACTTACAAATATTTCATTAGTTGATTGCTCAGTGAGATCACGGGTACTGTTTTTATACCAATTCTTGTATCATCTGCAAATAAGACAAAATTTGTATTTTGTGACACTGCATATGGAAGGTCATTTATATATAAAAGGAACAACGAGGAACCTAAAATAGAGCCCTGGGGCCACCCTTGTCTGATGGTTTCATATTTTGAATGACTATTGTTATGTGGTAACGCTGATACAGACACACACTGATTTCTATTAAAAAGATAGGATGAGAACCATGAGCCTGCTTCTCCTGTTATCCCAGAATATTTTAACTTTTTTATAAGGATATCATGCTTAGCACAATCAAAAGCTTTAGCCAGATCACAGAATATTCCAAGTGGTAATAACTTTTGATTTATTAATTCTAATATATTGTCACGTAGAAGAAGGTGTAATTACACTCCTGGAAACTGAAATAAGAACACCGTGAATTCATTGTCCCAGGAAGGGGAAACTTTATTGACACATTCCTGGGGTCAGATACATCACATGATCACACTGACAGAACCACAGGCACATAGACACAGGCAACAGAGCATGCACAATGTCGGCACTAGTACAGTGTATATCCACCTTTCGCAGCAATGCAGGCTGCTATTCTCCCATGGAGACGATCGTAGAGATGCTGGATGTAGTCCTGTGGAACGGCTTGCCATGCCATTTCCACCTGGCGCCTCAGTTGGACCAGCGTTCGTGCTGGACGTGCAGACCGCGTGAGACGACGCTTCATCCAGTCCCAAACATGCTCAATGGGGGACAGATCCGGAGATCTTGCTGGCCAGGGTAGTTGACTTACACCTTCTAGAGCACGTTGGGTGGCACGGGATACATGCGGACGTGCATTGTCCTGTTGGAACAGCAAGTTCCCTTGCCGGTCTAGGAATGGTAGAACGATGGGTTCGATGACGGTTTGGATGTACCGTGCACTATTCAGTGTCCCCTCGACGATCACCAGTGGCGTACGGCCAGTGTAGGAGATCGCTCCCCACACCATGATGCCGGGTGTTGGCCCTGTGTGCCTCGGTCGTATGCAGTCCTGATTGTGGCGCTCACCTGCACGGCGCCAAACACGCATACGACCATCATTGGCACCAAGGCAGAAGCGACTCTCATCGCTGAAGACGACACGTCTCCATTCGTACCTCCATTCACGCCTGTCGCGACACCACTGGAGGCGGGCTGCACGATGTTGGGGCGTGAGCGGAAGACGGCCTAACGGTGTGCGGGACCGTAGCCCAGCTTCATGGAGACGGTTGCGAATGGTCCTCGCCGATACCCCAGGAGCAACAGTGTCCCTAATTTGCTGGGAAGTGGCGGTGCGGTCCCCTACGGCACTGCGTAGGATCCTACGGTCTTGGCGTGCATCCGTGCGTCGCTGCGGTCCGGTCCCAGGTCGACGGGCACGTGCACCTTCCGCCGACCACTGGCGACAACATCGATGTACTGTGGAGACCTCACGCCCCACGTGTTGAGCAATTCGGCGGTACGTCCACCCGGCCTCCCGCATGCCCACTATATGCCCTCGCTCAAAGTCCGTCAACTGCACATACGGTTCACGTCCACGCTGTCGCGGCATGCTACCAGTGTTAAAGACTGCGATGGAGCTCCGTATGCCACGGCAAACTGGCTGACACTGACGGCGGCGGTGCACAAATGCTGCGCAGCTCGCGCCATTCGACGGCCAACACCGCGGTTCCTGGTGTGTCCGCTGTGCCGTGCGTGTGATCATTGCTTGTACAGCCCTCTTGCAGTGTCCGGAGCAAGTATGGTGGGTCTGACACACGGGTGTCAATGTGTTCTTTTTTCCATTTCCAGGAGTGTAGATGAATGACGAACACTAACTTCGTTTAACGAAAGTTTATTCAGCACTTGCACATACAAGAGCGCGGAGCGAACTGCCTCCGGCCAGAACACATACAGTATATATATATATATATATATATATATATATATATATATATATATATATATATATATATAGCTACAGAACATTCCAGTATAATGATTCTTGAGATTTGTGGATACTTCTAGAATGTACTCGAACCGAATATAGATATTAAAATTGTACAGTCCACGTGAGTTTTGAACTCACGACCCTCCATGCAACAGTTTAGTATCATAAACACTACACCACGGTGCTACTCAGCTTCTGCTGCGACATTGCTCGCTCTTTAAGAGAACAGCTTCTCGGTGTTACGTCGTCCTAGTCCGGGAACGAGTCATCGGTCCCACATACTCCGACTCCCGATGACTGATGCTCGCCCTGGCGGTGATCTTCTTAGAACTTCCTTTGCCGCTGCGCTCTTCGTCACCTTTCCGCTTGATGCCTGTCGCTGGAGCTTCGGATTTACCCTGGGTTGCAGGATCCTTGTAGGCCTTCATTCAAAGCACGTGGACCGTATCTCTGATCTTTCGTCGTCTTGTGTCGGGATCGAAATCTTCAACTTCATACGTAACATTAGACAACTGTCTTACAACCTTATAAGGTCAAAAGCAGTGCCTGAGGAGCTTCTCAGAGAGACCAACCTTCCGAACAGGAGGGAAGATCCAGACGAGGTCACCAGGCTGGTAGACAACAAGGCGGTGGCTCGCGTCATACGTTCGGCGACCATTTTCTTGAGCCTGCAGAGTGCGGAGTCGAGCTTCCTCAGCTCTGGTTAACACCTGGCCGATGTAGTCGTCGTCCACGTCATCAGGATTTTACAGAAACACAGTGTCTATCGTAGTAGTCGCCTCACGCTCATGCACCAGGGAAAAGGGCGTAAATCTCTTGTTTGGCAGTGTTGTAGGCTAACGTCACGAAAGGTAGCACCTCAT
This sequence comes from Schistocerca cancellata, assembly GCF_023864275.1. Classification (NCBI taxonomy): domain Eukaryota; kingdom Metazoa; phylum Arthropoda; class Insecta; order Orthoptera; family Acrididae; genus Schistocerca; species Schistocerca cancellata. The sequence continues at coordinate 746,441,945 of NC_064627.1, forward strand.
ACCAGTTGCTCTGCTCAACATTGACGAACATTGATAGCATCTCGGCCAAGGTCTTATTAAGGCGTGCAGTAACCCCATTGGTCTGCGGATGGTAGGCAGTCGTCACGTGATGAGTAACGTTGCACCGACGGTTTATCTCTGTCACAAGATTCGATTGAAAAACTTTCCCTCGATCCATAATTAACGACCTAGGGACACCGTGTTTTAATACAATGTCTTCCACGACGAATTTGGCTACCTCGAATGCTTCAGCTGTTTTCACGGCTTTTGTAATGCCATAGCGTGTCAGATAATCAGTGCAAACAATAATCCATCTATTGCCACTAGCAGACGTTGGAAATCGTCCGACGAGGTCAATCCCAACACGCCGGAAAGGCGTTTCGGCTGGTGGAATTGGTATTAGTCGGCCAGGTGGTTTCTGAGGAACTGCCTTTCTCCTCTGGCACTCTCGACAGTGTGACACATAGTGACGGACACTCCTAAACAAAACCTGGCCACAAAAATCTCTTGCGGATTCTGTCGTATGTCTTAATAAATCCTAAATGTCCGGCCTCAGATGTGTCATGGAATTTCTGTAGAACGTCCAAGCACATGTGTTTAGGAATCACTGGTAACCACCTGTTTCCAAACGGATCAAAGTTTTTCTTGCATAGTTATCCATTAACTACCTTGAATTTTCCTTTCACATCCCCTGACCGGTTTAAGGCAAGCATAATTGGAGATCCCTTGGCGTCCTCCTTCTGCTCAGCAGAGAGATCCTGGAGTGCGGCGAGACAGTCACTATCTTCATTAAAGTCTTGATGGTCTTGCACCGGATTTCTTGAGAGACAGCTGGCATCTTGGAGTTTTCTTCCACTTTTATACACTACGGTAATGTCATACTCTTCAAGACGTAGTTCTCACCTGGCAAGTCGCTCTGTTAGATCCTTAAGACCTGTCAGCCAACAAAGTGAATGATGGTCTGTAACAACTGTGAATGGCCTTCCATAGAGATACTGTCGAAATCTGCACATGGCCCAGATTACAGCAAGACATTCTCTTTCTGTAGTTGAGTAGTATCTCTCAGCTTTTGTAAGTGTCCTAGAAGCATAGGCTATAACTTTTTCTTTTCCATCTGAAATTTTCACCAGAAAAGCACCGATCCCATACCCACTGGCATCTGTGTGTAGTTCTCTAGGTGCTCTCTCATTATACAGACCTAGTACTGGGTTAGTGTTCAGAGCTTTTCGCAGCACATCGAAAGTATCTTGTTGAGCACACCCCAGATAACAACTCTTGGAGTGGCCTGGCTTTAATACAAAAGTCTTTGATAAAGCGATGGTAATAAGAACACAATCCGAGGAAGCTTCTCACATCTCTAATGATTTTAGAAATGGGTTCAAAATGGTTCAAATGGCTCTGAGCACGATGGGACTTAACATCTATGGTCATCAGTCCCCTAGAACTTAGAACTACTTAAACCTAACTAACCTAAGGACGTCACACAACACCCAGTCATCACGAGGCAGAGAAAATCCCTGACCCTTAGAAATAGGAAATTCCGTTATAGATCTCACCTTTTCTGGATCTGGCTGCACACCTTCGTTTGACACAAGGTGTCCAAGTACTTTGATTTCTTTTGCTCCAAAGAGACACTTTCTTGGATCAAGTTTCAGTCCGCCTTCTTGAATACACTTAAGAACAGCCCTCAGTATTTTTATGTGTTCATCAAAAGTCTCTGAGAACACTGTAATGTCATCTAAATAACAAAGACATATCGTCCACTTCAGGTGACGTAGAAGATTATCCATCATCCGTTCAAAAGTTGCTGGTGCATTACATAAACCAAACGGCATTACCTTAAACTCAAACAGGCCCTCAGGGGGGATGAATGCGGTTTTCTCACAATCAGGCTCATCTACTTCGATTTACCAGTGTCCCGAATGCATGTCCATGGTTGAGAAAAACTTAGCCCCCTTCAGACAATCTAGTGTATCGTCAATTCGTGGAAGAGGGTAAACGTCCTCTTTAGTTATCTTATTAAGCTTCCTGTAATCAACACAAAAGCGCCAACTGCCACCTGTGGATTGAAGCATTCGGAGAACTCTTGAAGAATGACAAGTAGCTTCTTCTGTTGTTCCTTAGTGAGATCTGGTGATAGTCGAACTAGATCTTCTCTCGCAGTGGTAGTGCTAATTTCGCCCACAGACTCGGCATGGGAGGTTTCTATGACGCTCAGCTGTTCTTCAGTTAACGGCACAGCGTTTGCTACGCACATGGGTCTTGGTAGGATCTGCGGTTCTCGGCGACAGTTAACTATCCACAATTCACCGAATCCGTTCTTAAACGAGACGACAGAGGCTGGGATGACCAAGTTATTCTTCAGTGGTATGATTCTCTTACATTCCACTACAAGATACATGGGCTGATGTATGGCATGACACGTGACAGTTACAAACTAGTGCTGACTGCAGGAATGATCACTTCATCCAGCACACATAGTCTCCACACACTTGGATGCGCATCTTCCTGTCTACAGTATCTCATCTCGTCTAGCATAATCTTCGAGCGACCACAATCTATAACTGCCTGAGAAGCTTTCAAAACGTCCCCTCCGAGAATGACGCCATTACTACACTCCGCCGGCCGGAGTGGCCGAGCGGTTCTAGGCGCTACAGTCTGGAAACGCGCGACCGCTACGGTCGCAGGTTCGAATCCTGCATCGGGCATGGATGTGTGTGATGTCCTTAGGTTAGTTAGGTTTAAGTCGTTCTAAGTTCTAGGGGACTGATGACCTCAGAAGTTAAGTCCCATAGTGCTCAGAGCCATTTTGAACTACACTCCTGTAAGACGATGAATTCTAAAGGCTATGTATGGCCACTTTTACCCACACGATTGGTGCATCTTCCTGTAGGTTTTACATATTTCCCATTAGCCACCTTCAGCAGAGAAGTTTTACTGTCGACGAATAACGGTTTTCTGCAACTGGCGACGGTACTTCTCCGAAATTACTGAATATGATGCTCCAGAGTCCACAAGAGCTTGTGATGGTCGGCCATCCATGAGGATATCGACGTAGTTTCCTATTACTTTTGTAGTGATCGACGGCGGATGATTTTTCTCTTCGACGGCCTCAACTCCAAGGAAGGTCGCGCCCTTTAGTTTTCCAGGTTGCGGCGGCTAGGTGATCGGCTGGAGTTTCTAAACGGCGATGGAGACCTTGATCGGCATGTTGGGAAGAAACCTCTCCAGCGGCTAGCTTGCGGCGATGGTGACCTACGTCGTTCTGCACCCACATCTTCTTGTTCACCTTCGTCGTCCCGGAGTTGGCGTCGGCTAAGATCGGTCTGCTGTCTTCTGGCGCGGGCATCACGAAATGTCCGCCACCTTTCTCGACAGCAGCGCACCTCATGTCCCGGTCGAACGCAGAGGAAGCATACTGATTGGTTATCCTGGGTCCTCCAGAGCGAAAATTTCGTTCTGGCATAACCTGTTAATAGAATCGTTTTCAGACTCGTTAGGTGTGGCTCAGAAGTTCTGCTTGTGAGTAAGCTTCAGAAGTTGAACAGAATCTCCCCTACCAAGTAGTAGCCACTTAAAGCGAAACCCCGACGAAAGACGTGGTACCATTGAGGGGTATCGGTTGTGATGTTTAGTGTACCCCTAGCTGTTATAGTCCGACCTCTGGTGACCTACAGAGAAGGGAAGCACCCGATATAATTATGCAAATTAATTAAAGGAAATTTTAATCTCATAGAACGGAAATATCTTATTAAATGATAATTAATAGGGGTGGCCCAATAAAGCATGTGAGTATGCGTACATCACCACACTCGTAGATGTACACTCCTGGAAATTGAAATAAGAACACCGTGAATTCATTGTCCCAGGAAGGGGAAACTTTATTGACACATTCCTGGGGTCAGATACATCACATGATCACACTAACAGAACCACAGGCACATAGACACAGGCAACAGAGCATGCACAATGTCGGCACTAGTACAGTGTATATCCACCTTTCGCAGCAATGCAGGCTGCTATTCTCCCATGGAGACGATCGTAGAGATGCTGGATGTAGTCCTGTGGAACGGCTTGCCATGCCATTTCCACCTGGCGCCTCAGTTGGACCAGCGTTCGTGCTGGACGTGCAGACCGCGTGAGACGACGCTTCATCCAGTCCCAAACATGCTCAATGGGGGACAGATCCGGAGATCTTGCTGGCCAGGGTAGTTGACTTACACCTTCTAGAGCACGTTGGGTGGCACGGGATACATGCGGACGTGCATTGTCCCGTTGGAACAGCAAGTTCCCTTGCCGGTCTAGGAATGGTAGAACGATGGGTTCGATGACGGTTTGGATGTACCGTGCACTATTCAGTGTCCCCTCGACGATCACCAGTGGTGTACGGCCAGTGTAGGAGATCGCTCCCCACACCATGATGCCGGGTGTTGGCCCTGTGTGCCTCGGTCGTATGCAGTCCTGATTGTGGCGCTCACCCGCACGGCGCCAAACACGCATACGACCATCATTGGCACCAAGGCAGAAGCGACTCTCATCGCTGAAGACGACACGTCTCCATTCGTCCCTCCATTCACGCCTGTCGCGACGCCACTGGAGGCGGGCTGCACGATGTTGGGGCGTGAGCGGAAGACGGCCTAACGGTGTGCGGGACCGTAGCCCAGCTTCATGGAGACGGTTGCGAATGGTCCTCGCCGATACCCCAGGAGCAACAGTGTCCCTAATTTGCTGGGAAGTGGCGGTGCGGTCCCCTACGGCACTGCGTAGGATCCTACGGTCTTGGCGTGCATCCGTGCGTCGCTGCGGTCCGGTCCCAGGTCGACGGGCACGTGCACCTTCCGCCGACCACTGGCGACAACATCGATGTACTGTGGAGACCTCACGCCCCACGTGTTGAGCAATTCGGCGGTACGTCCACCCGGCCTCCCGCATGCCCACTATACGCCCTCGCTCAAAGTCCGTCAACTGCACATACGGTTCACGTCCACGCTGTCGCGGCATGCTACCAGTGTTAAAGACTGCGAGATAGCAGTTTGTGAAACGAATGTATGAACATCATTTTCCTCACATTGTCCACCCACTACACATACACGTACAGACAGACAAACAGACAGACGCACACACACACACACACACACACACACACACACACTCTTTGTACTATGCACCATGCACCTATGATGATAAAATTGAAACATATACGTCACATATGCTTAAATAAATCACGAAAACGGCTTCTCCGAGTTGCAGGTAGGTCCCTAAATGGTAACTGCTTCATTATTCACTTGACAACAAATAAACAATTTTCTTGACAACATAACATAACGGCAGCTTTGTAATGGGCGCTACATTGCTTTAGGACCTACACATTATTGTTATTATTATAATTATTAACGGCTGTGGTCAGACACAAAAACCTGGCGACTTAAAGTCTTCCAATTTTTGTCAGTTAAATTCGGAAGGAGTCCGGCAGTCAATGATTTGCAAACAGCAAGTTTAGTGTCGCTAGGCAAAGTGGTAGTGCAGAGAAAGCGTGTTTTGTTACAATTGTCTATCCTCAATGTGGATAGTTAGCTTTCTTCTCTCAGAAGGAGTTCTAGATAGCACTTTCGAGGGACTGAATGTTGTTTCAACGTTCTATAAAATGGCTGTAGCAGTATTAGTTTCTAACTGACTCATCATTGGTGTAATAAAACACTTACAAAATCTTAGCTTTCGCCATTTTAAAAATAAAAGTCTTCAAAGAAAATTCTTTTTTGTTTTTAAAGTTTAGCTAGGGCCTAGCGTTAACGATGGTGGGTTTAGAGAGGAGCCGGCGTGCTAGCTAATATCTGGCTACGGTCAGGAGTAATGGCCTCGGAAAGGTTGGGAACCACATTCCTAGAAGCGCACGCTCTGAAAATTTGCTGTTTCTGTCAGAGCAGGGATCTCACCTGCCAGTAGAAGCAGACGCCGGCCGCGGTGGTCTAGCGGTTCTGGCGCTGCAGTCCGGAACCGCGGGACTGCTACGGTCGCAGGTTCGAATCCTGCCTCGGGCATGGGTGTGTGTGATGTCCTTAGGTTAGTTAGGTTTAAGTAGTTCTAAGTTCTAGGGGACTTATGACCTAAGATGTTGAGTCCCATAGTGCTCAGAGCCATTTCCAGTAGAAGCAGACATGGCCAGTTCCGTCCAGAACAACTCAAATAAAAAGGTTGAACAATCTCTTACTTTCAGGGTTTCCGCTATATTTCACCAACAGTGCTCTGGTGTGGGGAGAAAGGCAGAAAATCTCCCTCTCTCTCTCTCTCAGTACAATTCCGAAATAGACCTGTCAGGCGCTTGGCGCTTTGGCACTAGCGAAAAAGCGTGTGCTGTGTCTAAAATAACTGTAAGAACCAATCAGAACACAGGATTTTGAAATTTAAACCAGACATTTTTTGTGATGTCGCTTCTGAGGCAATGGAGATTTACACGCTAACTTCTGGAGAGCGAGACCCAGCAAGACAACCCTTAGCTTTCTAATAGGCTTCTTTGAACAACGCTGCTGTTCTTTCGGGAGAAAAATCTGTTCCATCCACCGCCCAGAGTGCAGGGGAGGGGGAGCTGAATGGTCTGTCAATTACGTGAGCTGAGACCCAGCCTTGGATTCTGAACATTTTTATGGTTTAGAGTGTTCCTCCTTATAAGAAGCCAGCTTGTAGACTCTCAACTCTGCAGTCCGTGAGGGTACCAGATCTTCCAGATATTTTGTAGCCAAAGGCTGGAAATACAATATTTCGTTGGGTGGAAGTGAAATCTAGTATTAATTTTGAATATAAGTGAACAAGCTTTATAACTAGAATTGCATGCATTTTTGTTATTCAGAATAATCGTCCAGAATATAAAGTTTTAATATTTATGTAAGAAGATTTATTAGGGGACAAGTGCTGTTCTGTGTATTTTATGACTTGCATGAGGTATTCCGCCTGGTCTCCGTGCCGTTCCAAGAGAGTTGAAGACGTACTTGGAGTCTTGACGGGCAAAGTAGTCGAAGGCGGCAAAGAGTCTTCTGCGCAAGTCACTCTGTTAAGGAATATCAATGGCCAGTAGTTTATATCAATAACGTATATATGTATGTATTAAAAAACGCTTGTTATTCATTATGCAGAAGGTCTCGTATAACAAGATACTTATCATCTAATATTTGTTATTTTTAAAGGCACAGTAAAAGCGTTAAAAGATTGGAGTTGTCAAGTCCTCGTTTTTAATAAAAATTAAGTTATTCCACAGATAAGAAGAATATCTAACAAGTCGGGGTTTCGCGGATACTCCGAGGTGAACATCACAAAGAGGTAACTTAAAATATAAACGAACCCTCGCAAGTCCCTTCACTGTACTAAAAAACAGAAGTGAAAAGAAAGCGATAAAAGGGACAGTCACTGGAGGTACTGAATCTAGCGTGGAGTTATTAAGCAGCATCAGAGACCGACTACATTGATCAAGGGAATGAGCATAAAATATTCTGAAATATGTTGAAAACTGGCCGTGTAATACCATCACCTACCATGCTGGCTGCACAAGTATAGGCCAAGTTATTTTGTCCACGTTGTACGACCATTAGGACAGGCAGTTCTGGCGTTCCCTGTGGTTGGCAAGGTCGATATTGCCTGTTTCAGATTTGTTTTTCCAGTAGTTCAAAAGGGTCGGAGCACTATGGGACTTAACTGCTGAGGTCATCAGTCCCCTAGAACTTAGAACTACTGAAACCTAACCAACCTAAGGACATCACACACATCCATGCCCGAGGCAGGATTCGAACCTGCGACCGTAGCGGTCGCGCGGTTCCAGACTGTAGCGCCTAGAACCGCTCGGCCACTATGGCCGCCTTTTCCAGTAGTGTCACTTGGTCGTTACCGGCAGTCTGGACAGGGTCACTGATCAAGTGTTGCCTGATATGCGTCTCGTATATGGGTTGACTGAAAGTACTGAAAGAATAGTTGGGCGTCGCTCTACTGAGATACACTGAAGCGACAAAGAAACTGGTATAGGCATGTGTATTTAAATACAGAGATATGTTAACAGGCCGAAACGCTGCCGCGGTCGGCAACGTCCATATCAGACAAGAGTCTGGCACAGTTGTTAGGTTGATTACTGCTGCTGCAATTGCAGGTTATCAAGGTTTAAGTGAGTCTGAACGTGGTGTTATATCGTGCAAGAACGCGTCCAACGACGACTGAACATAATCGTTGAACGTGGCAGAACTGCAACCCTTCTGCAAATTGCTGCACATTTCAGTGATGGGCCATCAACAAGCGTCAGCGTGCGACCCATTCAGCGAAACATCATCGATATGGGCTTTCGGAGCCAAAGGCCCAATCGTGTACCCTTGATAACTGCACGACACAAAGCTTTAGGCCTCGCCTGGGCCCGTCAACACCGACATTGGACTGTTGATGACTGCAAATATGTAGACTGGTCAGACGAGTCTCGTTTCAAATTGTATCGATCGGATGGACGTGTACGGGTATGGAGACAACCTCATGAATCCATGGACCCTGCATGTCAGCAGGGGACTGTTCAAGCTGCTGGAGGCTCTGTAACGGTGTGGGGCGTGTGCATGTCTCGTACGTCTAGATACGACTCTGGCAGTTGACACGTACGTAAGCATCCTGTCTGATCACCTGCGTCCATTCATGTCTATTGTGCATTCCGAAGGGCTTGGGAAATTCCAGCAGGACAATGCGACACCCCATACACCCAGAATTGCTATAGAGTGGCTCCAGGAACACTCTTCTGAGTGTAAACCCTTCCGCTGGCCACCAAACGCGACAGACATGAACATTATTGAGCATATCTGAGATGCCTTGCAACATGCTGTTCAGAAGAGATCTCCACCCCCTTGTACTCTTATGGACAGTGCTGCAGTATTCAGGTGTCAGTTCCCTCCAGTACTAATTCAGACTTTCGTCGAGTCCATGCTACATCATGTTGCGACACTCCTGCATGCTCGCTGGGCCGTATACGATAGTGGGCAAGTGTACCAGTTCCTTGGCTCTTCAGTGTATTTCCACAAAGACAGCGGGCATGTCACAGTGTCTTTGCATCTGCCTGAGGGTTGTTGTCTTTATCGTGTATTATGTTGCATATTTTTGTGTTCGCACATGACAGGCTTGTGCACTCTTATAGTTTAACTCTTCGCCGGCAGCATTTTCATTATTTGCTCTGCTCTTGCTGAATACAGATCGAGCACTTTGACACTGCGCCTTCTAATGCTGTAGGGAAGAAATATGGCTGAAGCAGGCATTTTAAATGCTGTCTGCTTTTGAAATTTTCCGATGTTGGCTGTATACAGGTAACTGCTGCAAAATTTTTGCAGTTCTTTTAAGAGCACGCAGTTGTTTCCGAAGCGTGTGTAGGAGAGGTTGTTTTGCTCGACTACGTGCCGGAGCCGTCTGACGACAGTCATTACGGTCGCGCCACGGGAAGTCCGTTGTCAGAGTGGAGAGGCGCAGGGTGAAGAACCCCACACGCGAACGGCGGATAGCAGCGAACTGTCGCATGGGCCACCGATCGCTTCGTAGACGGCACTTGTGTCGGCAAATCGCAGTGATTCGTCGCTGATCGCGTGGAAATCCCAGGCATGCGCTTCGTGCTTGCAGTATGCTTGCCTGGATAGTTAGCAGCGATATTTGGCAAATTGCCCGTGGCTCGCTTCTCTCTTTATCTAGTGTGGTTGGACAATTTTGTTTCGTTTCGCTTTGCCCTCGTTGAGGAAGAACTTTACGTTGGAATTTCTAGTTATTCAGTGGTCAGCAAAGTGGACGACGGTCCGAATTCCCATCCGGCCTCCAGATGTAAGTTTCCCTGATTTCCCTAAATAGTTTAAAGCAAATGAAGAGATGTCGGTTTGATTGATAAGGGCGCGGTCGATTTCCTTCACCATCCTTTCGTAATCCGAGCTCCCTCTCTAATGACCGTGGTGTCGACGGGATTTTAACTCTAATCTTCCTTCCTTCTTTTCTTCCTTATAGTGATTCAGCAAGCATGAAGCACTCTGAGAAGAGTAATTGAGGCCAGAGTTGCCGTTTGTGTTAAGAAGTAACACAAAATGCACACTCGGGTTTTGCGGTGATTAGCATTTTGAATATTGTTCTATAGAAATAGAACTGATGGGGAGTTCACAGTAATAGTCATGACAGAGTGGACTCCATCTGATGATTTTGAATTATTTATGAAAGAATTACACGCATTATCGAAATTTTTAACTTTTACACAGAGTAACATGGGAGGATATTTTTATTCAAATGCTCACAGCAAATCTACTATACCGCTATGCTCAAGTCATTTATCATTTCACATAACCTAACTCTCCATCGCACAGTTTATAATAACAGTTATGGTAATCAATTGTGCTGCTATTGACAGCTCTATTGACACATCGAGGCTAACGCATACAAAAGTAATTTAGGGCTAATAAACGGGAAACGAATTGTATTAACACAGTGGAAAGGGTGTACAAAACCTACTTGGCGCCAGTGAAAAAGGCAATCAACCTATAGATCCTAAGAAAAGCGTACCAAAACATGTTTAATAAATTGTAATTCTCGTTGATTTTGAATTTATTTTTTGCAAGTATTCTTAGGGGTACGGAAATCAGCTACAACTGCTGCTAAATATAGCAGTTCATTTTGCATATCAGAACTTGTCGACACACAGGCGTTCGTAATACTTTCTGAATTTGTCAGTGATGGGTACCATCTCTGTGTGTATGCAGTGACTGTATATTCACAGTACAATGTCCTTCAGAAATTCCGTAGTCCTTCAGATATGCATGCATGTCTGAAGGACATTGTATTGTGAAGATACAGGCACTGCAGAGGGTGTTTCATAATTCATGTTGCACGCTTCTAGAGGTTGTAGAGGAGACTTAAGGAACCCATGTCAGGGAACGTCAGCCAACGGCGTTACAGAGTGTCCAAGTTATAGGCGCCAGCGCCTATTAATGTGTGTATATTCAGAGTGATTCATTGATGATGGTACAAACTTCCTAGGATGATGGGGAAGGATAAATGTATCAATTTTAGATAAAGGTCACTGTACCTGAAAAAAAAGAGACGAAAGTTATTAGCGAAACTCTTCTAATAATTCTGACAGTGGAAAACGAGTGTGTACTTTTGTTGCTAAGATTGTAGGATAGGCAACATTCAGAGGTGCTAGTATAGACCAAAAAAAGGAAAAATGTCTATTAAACATTGTCTCTAACATGCATACCTTAAGATCTATGAGCAACTGTTCAGTAGAGGAGAAATCTTTCACAGTGGCGATGATGAACAAGTGCTCATAGCTCCTGAGGTATGCATTTCAGATATTATGTTTACTAGACATTTTTTCCTTGTTTTTGTCCATTCCACCACCTGTTAAAGTCACGTAACCTACAATGTTAGCAAGAACAGTACCAATACATGTGTTCCACTGTCAGAGGTATCAGAACAGTTTTCGCTCATTGTTTTGGACTTATTTGTTTCCCGTACAGGGGCCCTTACCTCCTTCTCCACCATCCTAGAAAGTCTATAGCATCATCACGGAATCGCTCTGTACATATACATATATTTACAGGCACCGGGGCCTATAACTTTGACGATCTGTACCTGTGGTGTCACCGCCAGACACCACACTTGCTAGGTGGTAGCCTTTAAATCGGCCGCGGTCCGTTAGTATACGTCGGATCCGCGTGTCGCCACTATCAGCGATTGCAGACCGAGCGCCGCCACACGGCAGGTCTAGTCTAGAGAGACTCACTGGCACTCGCCCCAGTTGTACAGCCGACTTTGCTAGCGATGGTTCACTAACTACATACGTTCTCATTTGCAGAGACGACAGTTTAGCATAGCCTTCAGCTACGTCATTTGCTACGACCTAGCAAGGCGCCATATTCAGTTACTATAATTACTATCTTCAAGAATGTATTCTGAACAGGTAATATTGTGAATCATGTACCGTCAAGAGCGACATTCATAATTAATGGGTTAAAGTTAAGTATCAAACTAATTACGTCCTCTTTCTGAAATCTCATTCCTTGTCATGTTCCAGACCTCACGTCGGTATAGTTCTTCCCTCCTCACGCCAGCCTGTGTGAGCTAAAACGCGTGCATTTCGGCCTCCACTCGTAACACGGTGTTGGCTCTTCTGCCAACACAAAAGTACCGTCGTTGGATGACGTTTCCGGACATGGGTTCCCATGTAAAACTTGACCTACTAAGATTCCTCTATAGGCTCTAGAAGTGAGTAACATGAATTGTGAAGCACCCTGTACAGTGTATCTTCACAATACAATGCATGCATGTCTGAAGGACATTAGGATGTCTGAAGGACATCATATTGTGAAGCCGAGCAGTCTAACGCACGGCTTCCCGGAGTGGGAAGGAGCGCCTGGTCCCCTGCACGAATCCGTCCGGTGGACTTGTGCCGAGGTCCGGTGAGCCGGCCAGTCTGTGGATGGGTTTTAGGCGGTTTTCCATCTGCCTCGGCGAATGCGGGCTGATTCCCCTTATTCTGCCTGAGCTACAGTATGTCGGCGATTGGTGCGCAAACAAGTTCTTCACGTACGCGTACACCACCATTACTCTACCACGCAAACATAGGGGTTCCACTCGTCTGGTGTGAGACGTTCCCTGGGGGATCTACCGGGGTCCGAACCACACAATACCCCCGGGTTCGGTGTGGGGCGGCGGAGGGGTGAAGTGGACTGCGGTAGTCGTCGTGGGGTTGTAGACCATGCGGCTGCGGCGGTGACGGAGCCTCTCCGTCGGTTCTAGGTCCCCGGTTCACATACAATACAATACAATTGTGAAGAAACACACACTACATAAATACATTGTTAACCATCAATGACGTATCCATGCCTTGAAAGCCAAAATTGACAATATAATTTTTGTGTCCTATCACAAATTTTGCGAGCATAAACATTGTGGATACGTGACATAGGGATGTTTGGATCGGTCCTGGAGGTGTGCTTGGATAGCCGAAGTGGTTTAAGGCGTCCGCAGAAAAACCGGATTTGAGTCCTGGTCCGTCACAGATTTTCCAGTATCGCAAACAGCTGGCGTCAATGCTGAGTCGCATAATGATTGAATTTGCTTGGCAAATCGTTAGTGTATGACGTGTGGGGAGCGAGCTCAGCCATCGATTGCAGGCGATATCACATGCGGCGGATCGCTGTGATCTGTCCCTCGCGTGTGGCGCGTTTAAGAGGGAAGTGCTGTGATAAACCTTTTGCATTTTCTTTATGTTTTCGTCTTCTTTAAAGGCAAAGAGAGAAGATGAAGTGGTAGCCCGTCATAGAGCCTATGCCTACCGTCATGTATTTTTTGACTTTCAGTTGTTAAAAAACAGAGGATTTTTTCTGGTACCAGTAGGAGGAAGGAAGGATTCGCGCTCAGCTAGTGAACGAGTGAGAAGCACGCCATTTTTAGCGAGTAATTGTAGACCGCCATTTTGGGGTCGCTATGAATAAGTGAGGAGTATGTATTTCATATGTGCACCGTTTGGAAAAATACAGTATTGTTTTATTAACAGAAAGGTCGTGTGAGTTGTTATATCAAATAGTACAATAATTACAAGAACTGAAGCCCACCTGTGTACTTTGGAAAATTACGAAGATCCGATAAGCTTAATGGGAATACGGTCAAGACTTCAAAGGTGAACGCGGTGACCAAACGTAGCATTATGAAGAATGGTAAGCACAAATCTACAGCGGAGAAGGAAACTACTTCGCCCTGCAAAATAATATGAACTAATACGAGCTTATTTCCAGGCATAGCTCAGCTTATTGTGCTTGTCATTCATGCCGAAAAATTAATCTCATTAATTCAATACATTTTAAAAAGCCACGCATTTTATTATCATCTATTCCATTATTTTATTATATTATAGTGCCTTTGGCGCTTGTGCAACACGAACAGCGAAGTCCTTGCAGCAAACATCGGCCGTCTCATTGTTAGCGTGGTAAGTGAACCAATGTCGGCAGGTGAGGCTGTAGCGTCGGCGCCGTGTGACGTGCCTACAGGCTGCTGCGACTCCTCTCCCGGCGCGGCTCGAGGATTGTACCTGCCGGAGGCTCGTTGGCAGCGGCGCCCAGAGCAGGCCGGGAATGTGGGCTAGCGAGACGGCCACGCCCCGCCTCGCCCGACCAGTCCGGCCGGCGCTGTCGCAGACTGGAATTTCGCCGACAGAACTCCGTCTCCCTGTCTGGCGCTGACTTTTTGCTCGTCTGCCACGCCGCATCCGAGCTCCGCGCCTCGTCTGGGAAGCAATAACGCACCTTGCCGTAGAGCCTTGGCGACGCACGGACATCGACGTCCCCACTTTCAAGTTACCGTGCAGCAGAAGTTGTTGGTCGAATTCTGATGCAGTGCCATCCTCTCATCCGTTCGCGAGAACCCTAGCTTCTGGACCACTCTTCGAATTCCCGTTTTATAGTTATAGTTTCGTTGCCTTTGTGCCGGAGTCGGACTACAAAGGGATTTCCAGTATAGCGCTGAGTCCAGTCAACTATCAGGTATGCCTGTGTAGTTCATTGAAAGGTACCACCGAACTCAGATGAGCACTATGCCCTATATCATCAGAAGTATCCGGGCAAATATTGGTGGAGATTAATAATCTACATCTACATCTACATCTACGTCTACGTGATTACTCTACTATTCACAATAAAGTGCCTGGCAGAGGGTTCAATGAACCACCTTCATGCTGTCTCTCTACCGTTCCACTCTCGAACGGCACGCGGGAAAAACGAGCACTTAAGTTTCTCCGTGCGAGCCCTGATTTCTCTTATTATATCGTGATGATCATTTCTCCCTATGTAGGTGGGTGACAACAGAATGTTTTCGCAATCGGAGGACAAAACTGGTGATTGAAATTTCATGAGAAGATCCCGTCGCTACGAAAAACGCCTTTGTTTTAATGATTGCCACTCCAATTCACGTATCATGTCTGTAACACTATCTCCCATATTTCGCGATAATACAAAACGAGCTGCCCTTCTTTGTACCTTTTCGATGTCATCCGTCAGTCCCATCTGATGCGGATCCCACACCGCACAGCAGTACTCCAGAATAGGGCGGACAAGCGTAGTGTAAGCAGTCTCTTTAGTAGACCTGTTGCACCTTCTAAGTGTTCTGCCAATGAATCGCAGTCTTTGGTTTGTTCTACCCACAATATTATCTATGTGATCGTTCCAATTTAGGTTATTTGTAATTGTAATCCCTAAGTATTTAGTTGAATTTACAGCCCTCAGATTTGTGTGACTTATCGAGTAATCGAAATTTAGCTGATTTCTTTTAGTACTCATGGAATAATTTCACACTTTTCCTTTTATTCAGGGTCAATTGCCACTTTTCGCACCATACAGATATCTTATCTAAATAATTTTGCAATTCGTTTTGGTCATCTGATGACTTTACAAGACGGTAAATGACAGCGTCATCTGCAAACAATCTAAGACGGCTACTCAGATTGTCTCCTATGTCCTTAATATAGATCAGGAACAATAGAGGGCCTATAACACTTCTTTGGGGAAAGTCGGATATTACTTTTGTTTTACTAGATGACTTTCCGTCTATTACTACGAACTGTGACCTTTCTGACAGGAAATCACGAATCCAGTCGCACAACTGTGGCGATACTCTGTAGGCACGCAGTTTGATTAGAAGACGCTTGTGAGGAACTGTGTCGAAAGCCTTCTGGAAATCTAAAAATATGGAATCAATTTGACATCCCCTGTCGATAGCACTTATTACTTCATGAGTGTAAGGAGCTAATTGTGTTTCACAAGAACGATATTTTCTGAATCCGTGCTGACTGTATGTCAATAAATCTTTTTCTTCGAGGTACTTCATAATGTTCGAATGCAGTATATGTTCTAAACCCTGCTGCAAATAATGGATATAGTGTATTGCGTATTAAAAAGGGGACCTAGAAACGACGGAGAAGTTTCGTCCTGCCGTAGCCCTCAGTGGTTCACAACCCCACAACAGGCCACAGCAGTCTACCCACCCCACCGCCGCCCCACACCGAACGCAGGTTTATTATTAGGTTCGGCCCCCAGTGGAACCCCCCCCCCCCCCCCTTCAGCGACGTCTCATACCAGACGAGTGCAGCCCCAAATGTTGGGCCGGCCGGTGTGGCCGTGCGGTTAAAGGCGCTTCAGTCTGGAACCGCGTGACCGCTACGGTCGCAGGTTCGAATCCTTCCTCGGGCATGGATGTGTGTGATGTCCTTAGGTTAGTTAGGTTTAATTAGTTCTAAGTTCTAGGCGACTGATGACCTCAGAAGTTAAGTCGCATAGTGCTCAGAGCCATTTGAACCATTTGAACCTAAATGTTGGCGTGGTAATTATGGTGTGCGCATACGTGAAGACAGTGTTTGCGCAGCAATCGCCGACGTGATGTAACTGAGGCGGAATAAGGGGAACCCGACCACATTCACCGAGGTAGATGGAAAACCGCCTTAAAAACCATTCACAGGCTGGCTGGCACACCGGACCTCGACACTAATCCGCCAGGCGGATTGGTGCCTGGGACCGGCGCGCCTTCTCGCTCGGGAAGCAGCGCGTTAGACGGCGCGGCTAGCCGTGCTGGCTAATAATGGGTATGTCCATCCATCGCCTTTACGACAGCTAGAACTCTGCTGGACACACTTGCCATGAGGTGCCAGCCTGTAGAGAAATGGCAGGCGAAACCAGAGAAGGTAGTGATGCCGAATGCGGGGGTTTGGAGCAAAGCTGCCGTCCTAACTTACCCCAAAGGTGTTCCATCGCATTAAGGTCGGGGCTCTTGCCAGGCCAGCCCATTTCAGAAATGTTGTTCACAAATCACTGCCTCACAGATACAGATTTATGACAAGATGTATTGTAACGCTAATACGGTCATCGTGTCCGAACTTTTTCTCCACTGTACACAGTACTCAGTGCTGTAAAATATGCTGATATCATTCGCATTTAACGTTTTACTAAGCACAATACCACACACCACCTCTTCTGTACTTCACCATTCGCACTACGTGTGGTGGCAAGTAACGTACTCCAGACATTCCCCAAACTAAAGCCCTTCCATCGGATTGCCACAGGATGCAGCGTGATTTATCATTCCAGATCACTCGATTCCTCTCATCAACTGCCAGTGGAGTCGCTGTTTGCGCAACTTCAGGCGTCGCTTAGCGTTGATTACAAAAATGTGTGGCTTATGAGGAGCTTCTTAATTAGCTACGCACACTTTTTGTGCCAGACGGACTGCTAGTAGCACCTTGGAGCCCACGAGTGATTTCTTCCGTTGTTTCCATGTGATTTCTCACAGCCACCTTGTGCAAAGCTCGACGGCCTCTGCCCTTCAGTAGATGAAGTCTGTCAGGTGTTGGAATATCTTTGGTTGTTCCTCCAGGTTTTCACTCAATCACATCACCTACAGTCCACTTGGGCAGCTTTAGAAAGGTTACTATGTGTCCGATAGATTTGCTGCTCTGGTGACATCCATGTCGGAAGTTAGTGAGCTCTTCTGACAGATCCACTCTGCTGTTTCTGTTTCTCTATTAACAACACAATACTCCCCGCCTCCTTTTATACTAACGGGTCCGCCTGTCTTGCCATCTAGCACTCAGTTCCGCAGTACATGGGAACGAAATGATACTTTTGATCTGATAGTGTACCTAACAATCGTCATCTCTTCTTGCGAACTAATGCAAAAAGCTTCTGACGTCAGTTACAGACGAAGAGTTGACCGGCGGTAGGACTCTGCTTTTCCCCCATTCTAAAATCCCGCCACTCCAGCGATAAAGAGACAGACTCGCAGTGTGGCAGAGATATTATTTGTGTGGCAGAGAGTACTGCTTTCGGCTGCTGCCGCTCCAAAGTTCGCGAAAAAACATGAAGACTAGAAATATACAGGGTGTTCGGAGATTCCCGTTACAAACTTCTAGGATTTGTAGAGGGGAGTGACTAAATAATATTTTTAATAGGAACCCATGTCCGTATGCCGGCCGAAGCGGCCGTGCGGTTCTAGGCGCTGCAGTCTGGAACCGCGAGACCGCTACGGCCGCAGGTTCGAATCCTGCCTCGGGCATGGATGTGTGTGATGTCCTTAGGTTAGTTGGGTTTAACTAGTTCTAAGTTCTAGGGGACTAATGACCGCAGAAGTTGAGTCCTATAGTGCTCAGAGCCATTTGAACCATTTTGAACCATGTCCGTACCACCGTTTCAATTCAGATGTGTGACGCGTACACGTTTGCTTCCTCTGATGCTAACTGCTCCTTAATTCTTGATTTCCTATAAAACGTATTGGACTCGCTCTTGGAAACTGTGCCACTGAATGTCCGTTAGCACGATAGTGCACCACCTTACTTCTCATGTGCAGTTGGGAGACATCTCAACAGACGATATGATGAAAGACGGATAGGGAGAGGTCGCCCAGCAACGTGGCCGCTGTAACCAGATTTAATTCTCGTGGACTACTTCTTATGGGGTCATATGCAAAGTATAATTTACAAGACTCCTGTAGAGACAGAGGAAGATCTGTTGGCACGAGTTCTGGAAGAGATACCATGTGGGATGGAGAATTTGTGTCAGAACAAGCTTCTTAGGTACAGTGCCTGTAACAACAATGGTGGTCGCCACATCGAGCCATCGAGCCGCTGTTGTAATGAATTTCGAATTGTATATTAATACCTTCAGCTGCTGACGGGCATTGATATATATATATATATATATATATATATATATATATATATATATATATATATATATCCCCGTCGATATATATATATATATATATATATATATATCGACGGGGACAGGTGAAAATGTGTGCCCCGGCCGGGATCTCCTGCTTACATGGCAGACGCTCTATCCATCTGAACCATCGAGGGCACAGAGAATAGTGCGACTGCAGGGACTATCTCGCGCACGCCTCCCGCGAGACCCACGTTCTCACCATATATGTCCATGCACTTCATTCGTAGTGTCCCTACCCTGACTCATTACTCGTGGAAGACATTCATACCAAGTTCCGTAAGAGTTCGGGTAATATGTGTGCATCCGCACAGAAGAGGAAGGTCACGGCCGGTATTGCCAGAACTATATACCTATATGGATATCGTGTCTGTTCTTTCGGACATGTCCAAAAAAACAGCCATATCCATATAAGTATATATGCTGTTGTAATGTGTCAGTACTCTTCTGTACGTACAGTGTGTTGAAATTTTTTATTGTTTGGAATAATGTAAACACATAACATTTAAGTACTAATGGAAACAAGATTACTTAAGTCATAAATAGATGCTTCGTTATGTTTCCTTTCGAATTGTTCCCTAATAATTGTAATGCGTCACGCCTAATTCAGTTCCTCAAGCAGAAGTGGATGAGTTAAACATCTGCACTGAAACCGTCGTAGAGCGGATATGGGACGTTTCCGGACATGGGTTCCTATTCAAAATATTAAGTACTCATTTCTCTCTTCAAGTCCTAGAATTTTTTATCGGGAATTTCCGAATACCCTGTGTACTCTGTTTGCCACGCGGAATGACAGTTCATATCTCGTCTTTAAACACTTTGTCTCACCGCTACAAGAATACAACTGTTGCCTCGCTTTCTGTACCTGCTCATTGAGTTCGATCTCTCCTACATTATGCCTTGCTGTTTAAGCCGGTCTCAGCTTTGTTCATCGGCACTGATTAGCTCTCACGGTAGCTGTAGTCAAGTCATAACATTCGCTCTACCTACTGTGTTTCCGGCAATTGACTTAGCGCATGTCTCGACGTCCACACGGTATGTGGTTAACGGCAATGATCCCCCTAGTTTATGGCAGGCTATCATACAAAAGTGTGGCCGGTCGTAAGAATGAACGTGTGATGCACTCAAGCATGTGTTACACGACAATCGAACGATCGGAAAGGCCTTAGCTAAGCAGTACCTCTGGTCCGCAAACCGTCCGGTAGTGGCGCGTACCTCTAATTTTAGTTTCCTAATGGACAGCTTTAACTCCAAGTGTGCCACTCAGCTGCGGTCTAGACTATGGCTCATGCGAACCTTCGTAGTAATAAGAGGCTATTTTGGTTTAAAGTGGCACAGACGTGGCTCAAATGGGTTTATGAACTCGTTGAACATAGTTTCTCTGGGGAACAGTACATGAAGCAGCGTTGAAATGAGGGTGCGTGGAGGTTTGGGATGGCAAACAGTAGTTAAGATTCATCATCATTCATGAAAGTGGCCAGACTGGATTGAGCAAAGGTTGAGAATGTGTACGGGCGCTGATAACCAGGCAGCTGAGCGCCCCACAAACCAAACATCATCATCAGTAATTAAGAGTTGACTGAGACGACAATGAAATGTGTTGGGCTCAAACCGTCAGACAACGGGCTGTTGCTGAAGTGATTGCAGGAACTTTCCTATTGTTTAACAGTTACATTATTGTGAATAATATTACAAAAATGAAGTAAAATTTCGTATTAATTTAAAAGAAAGTTAAAAGTTACATCTGGATCATGACTGTAACTGCCAACAGATAATTAAAAACAGCATTGCGACCTGTACACAGAAAATTGTGGGATATGAGATGTTAATCATTGCTGTAATGATTTATTAATAAATGTGATATTATATGTATTTGTATGTTACTATTAACGCCATTCTATAAGTTCATCATTTCACAGGTCCGCCGCTCGTGGTCTCGCGGTAGCGTTCCCGCTTCCCGAACACGGGGTCCCGGGTTCGATTCCCGGCGGGGTCAGGGATTTTCACCTGCCTCGAGATGACTGGGTGTTTGTGTTGTCCTCATCATTTCATCATCATCCAGGAAAGTGGCGAAATTGGACTGAGCAAAGGTTGGGAAATTGTACGGGCGCTGATAACCACGCAGTTGAGCGCCCCACAAACCAAACATCATCATCATCATCATTTAACATCAATATTAAAAATGTCGACGTTTTGGGATTGATTATTATAAGATACTGCTGTTCACTCATCGATGATGAAATCGAAGTCAACAGCGATGATTTGACAATATCGTAATTCTCTAGCTCATTGCCGGTTTCGAACCACGGTGCAACAAGGCGTTTTTCTCTTATGGCCAGGGGTTAGAGAAGCTGTTAGTGAGAGAAAAGAATCGTAGGATCGACTGAAGACTGAATCCTAGCCCTCTGAGTTTGTAGTCTGACATTCATCAACTTGTCAGTATCAGCTTGAAACTGTTGTTCATACAGAAAGGACCATAACACCAGGCTTATAAGGAAATGAGATTAGTTCGCTGGATTAGTCAACGCCATCCAACATCATGGGATTTAGCGAGCCAGTCTAACTCGCACACAGCTGTTCGGTGTGGTTTTAGGGAGAATTAGAACGAATACCACAGTCAGTGCGTCAGAAATTTGTGCACAGCATTTCCTGAACATGGATCACTGTAATAGCTGCGAAAGGAGCACGTGGACGAAAAGCAAGTAGCTCCTTGAGACTTTTTATCCCATACGTACCCTCTTCACTGCGATTTATGCTCCTCCTTAGGGTTTTGGATATTTTTATGAGACATTACTTAATGGATGGCTTTTTTCAGGCACAAATTCGAAATTATTCTGTTGTACCACGGGCTTTTCTAAAATAAAATGGATCTGTGTTTAATCGCTATTCAAACTTAGATCTTGGAGAAAACAAAATTCCACAAGTTGGCCATGAAGATAGGTATTTTTTATTTTTTTCTTAATGAACAGCTGATGTATAACTGTCAATAACAATAAGCTACAGGGTTAACCCGAACACCAACGTCAAAATTTTGGAGGCTGTTAAGGGATATAATAGTTTGATTTCTTTTCTAGTGCTATATTCGGATGCGTACTGCAGTGAAAACATCTGCACAACGTTGCAAATGTCGACGGTACGCGCCGTTTGTCTTGTTTCACAAAAGACTTTTCCTTTCACTCACGGCACTTGTGTCAACAACAACATTGGGCGCCCCGAAGCTTCCATTCACTACTGCTAAGTTCTGTCTCGAGTTTGGTTTTCCGGCAGTGTTAGTCTGTACATCAACAGCATTGTGAACACACTTACTGATGAAGAGGCGGTCAATAAACAACTTGTTTGTGAGTTTGCTGAATGCTTTGGAAGAGTAGCCCAACTACGCTATGCTGACCTATTCCCGTAGCGATGGCAACCGCGTTACAGTACTTTTCCATTATTGTGACAGTGGTCTCACAGAAACAAAGATAATTGGGTCAGCAAACCGAATAAAGCATAATTAGACTGTCGGTCTGCAGCGAGCCACCTGACACTAAAAAGCCGGCATTACACGACGCACCTAAAGTGTATATGTCAGGTCAGAGGGCCTATACACACGCACTCTGTATATAGGCTCTCTATGTCAGGTATAGACGGCCTGCCATCTAGCAGAAGAACGAGTTTAAAATGGCTCTGAGCACTATGGGATTTAACTGCTGTGGTCATCAGTCCCCCGAACTTAGAACTACTTAAACCCAACTAACCTAAGGACATCACACACATCCATGCCCGAGGCAGGATTCGAACCTGCGACCGTGGCGGTCGCGCTGTTCCAGACTGTAGCGCCTAGAACCGCTCGGCCACTCTGGCCGGCGAAGAACGAGTGAAGCTGCGATTTTAGCAGCCGGTTTATGCACCGGGAAGAAATAGGAACCCTTCTATCTATGTAGTTTGTAGATAGCTGCGTAGGTTGTAAGGTATCAACATAGGTTGTTGTGGGGGAGGAAACCAAACAACGAGGTCATCGGTCTTATCGGATTAGGGAAGGACGGGGAAGGAAGTCGGCCATGCCCTTTCAAAGGAACCAACCCGGCATTTGCCTGGAGCTATTTAGGGTTCAAATGGCTCTGAGCACTATGGAACTTAACTTCTGAGGTCATCAGTCCCCTAGAACTTAGAACTACTTAAACCTAACTAACCTAAGGACATCATACACATCCATTCCCGAGGCAGGATTCGAACCTGCGACCGTAGCGGTCGTGCGGTTCCAGACTGTAGCGCCTAGAACTGCTCGGCCACCCCGGCGGCGTAAATGACTTTGTTGATCCAAAATTATACCATCATCAGATAATCCTGGCACTGAAAGTAATCAATGGACCTGACAGTTAGGCTACATGATATTAACGTAACGAACGTGAATAGCTGTTCACTTGTCGTCATCAGACAGAAATGCTCGAGTTCCTGGCTTTTGGCTATTCTGCGGGGTATTCCACACATTTTTCAATAATTGTTGTAAGAACAGAAATAAAACAAATGAAAAATCTCTTTTTTTGTGTTGCCGTTGAGAAAAGCTGCAAATCTAATGATAGCTTCTTATTGTAGAAATGGAATGAAACAAAGAAAGCATACGCGTGCCTATTGAGACATGCAGCAAGGAAACGTGTCTATATGATCCGCTGTGCCATAATCAGTTACATCCACAGATGTTTAAGTCTGAGTTTATATGTTTGACGTAAAGTTGCATATTTTACTTTAGATATGTGTGCGTATCCCTTTGTTGAAAGTACTAGAAGAGTGATTTTACTGCATCTTTTCTATTATTTTAGCATGTCAGCAAGGATACGGTTGTGAGGAAAGCCACAAGGGTCAGAGCAGTTGTGTCGGCCGCGATCAGTGACGGTTGTAAATGCCGTTTTGCATCTTTGCGGTCGCAATATTGCGAAACAGCTTCCCTCATCAATGTGTCACTTGCACGAATCCCGTCATGTACTATCGGCAGCAGCACCTCAAAACAAGGCACGTCCATTATGGCGAAGTTCCTAAATTCTTGTGGATCTTCGGGTCTCAACTCCTTCATTATTAGGGAGTAATATGTCCCTGAATTCACCCGTTCTTCCCAACTAGGTTCGAAGCCAATTCCTACTCCTGGCATTAAGTCGTCGTAACAACTAAGGCGCACGCTGTCACGCAAAAGCTGCGTAGTTAATTGCGTAAGTCCCATAGTGTTCAGAGCCATTTGAACCAAGTTAATTGCGTCCTCCATGTATAAAATGATGTGAAACGTAAACATAGGTAATCATTTGCTTGTACTAGCATGAAACAAACCAACACTTTGGTCCATAATTCTGTATAATGACAATGCAATTTCGTTCTTGCTGCACAAGATAAAAATAACTGCTTAATATATTCGAACATATACCTTTCAGAAGTTTCAATATGAGCAAAAAGCCGCTTTACAAAACAATCAACTTTCACACTAAACAACGTAAAAAAGCCTGCAGTTCCGAATACTTACCCTTGGGGCGCTGGTGCAGACCTACACGTTAGGGTATCGCGTAGTAGATCTAACTAAAAAGTTGGTAGCTCCAGGCTTGTACGCTTGGGGAACTGGTGCAGGCTTATTCAGGGTGGTCCATTGATAGTGACAGGGCCAAATATCTCACGAAATAAGCGTCAAACGAAAAAACTACAAAGAACGAAACTTGTCTTGCTTGAAGGGGGAAACCAGATGGCGCTATGGTTGGCCCGCTAGATGGCGCTGCCATAGGTCAAACGAATATAAACTGCGTTTTTTAAAATAGGAAGCCCCATTTTTTATTACATATTCGTGTAGTACGTAAAGAAATATGAATGTTTTAGTTGGTCCACTTTTTTAGCATTGGATAGATGGCGCTGTAATAGTCACAAACATATGGCTCACAATTTTAGACGAACAGTTGGTAACGGGTAGGTTTTTAAATTAAAATACAGAACGTAGATACGTTTAAAAATTTTATTTCGGTTGTTCCAATGTGATACACGTACCTTTGTGAACTTATCATTTCTGAGAAACCATGCTGTTACAGTGTGATTACCTGTAAATACCACATTAATGCAATAAATGCTCAAAATGATGTCCGTCACCCTCAATGCATTTGGCAATACGTGTAACGACTTTCCTCTCAACAACGAGTAGTTCGCCTTCCGTAATGTTCGCACATGCATTGACAATGCGCTGACGCATGTTGTCAGGCGTTGTCGGTGGATCACGATAGCAAATATCCTTCAACTTTCACCACAGAAAGAAATCCGGGGACGTCAGATCCGGTGAACATGCGGGCCAATCCACCTGTCATGAAATATGCTATTCAATACCGCTTCAACCGCACGCGAACTATGTGCGGGACATCCATCATGTTGGAAGTACATCGCCATTCTGTCATGCAGTGAAACATCTTGTAGTAACATCGGTAGAACATTACGTAGGAAATCAGCATACACTGCATCATTTAAATTGGCATCGATAAAATTTGGGCCAATTACCCTTCTTCCCATAATGTCGCACCATACATTAACCCGCCAAGGTCGCTGATGTTCCACTTGTCACAGCCATCGTGGATTTTCCGTTGCCCAATAGTGGATATTATGCCAGTTTACGTTACCGCTATTGGTGAATGACGCTTCGTCGCTAAATAGAACGCATGCAAAAAATCTGTCATCGTCCCGTAATTTCTCTTGTGCCCAATGGCAGAACTGTACACGACGTTCAAAGTCGTCGCCATGCAATTCCTGCTGCATAGAAATATGGTACGGGTGCAATCGATGTTGTAGCATTCTCAACGCCGACGTTTTTGAGATTCCCGAGTCTCGCGCAATTTGTCTGCTACTGATGTGCTGATTAGCTGCGACAGCAGCTAAAACACCTATTTCGGCATCATCATTTGTTGCAGGTCGTGGTTGACGTTTGACATGTGGTTGAACACTTCCTGTTTCCTTAAATAACGTAACTATCCGGCGAACGGTCCGGACACTTGGATGATGTCGCCCAGAATACCGAGCAGCATACATAGCACACGCCCGTTGGGCATTTTGATCACAATAGCCATACATTAACACGATATAGACATTTTCCGCAGTTGGTAAACGGTCCATTTTAACACGGGTAATGTATCACGAAGCAAATACCGTCCGCACTGGCAGAATGTTACGTGTTACCACGTACTTATACGTTTGTGACTATTACAGCACCATCTATCACAAAGCGAAAAAAGTGATCCAACTAAAACATTCATATTTCTTCACGTACTACACGAATATGTAATAAGAATTGGGGGTTCCTATTTAAAAAAACACAGTTGATATCCATTTGACCTATGGCAGCGCCATCTAGCGGGCCAACCATAGCGCCATCTGCTTCCCCCCTTCAAGCTAGACAAGTTTCGTTCTTGCAGTTTTTTCGTTTGACGCTTATTTCGTGAGATATTTGGCCCAGTCACTATCAATGGACCACCCTGTATACGTTAGGTATGCCGTATAATAGTGTCTCTTCTGCGAATATACTTGATACATATCTCTCAAGAATGTCCGAAATTTTGTCTGTGGAGTTCGGGTTCAACACGAGTAATTCTTACTGGCGACGCTAACCTTTCTTGAAATGCGACTCGCCATCCTGTTCGACCTCTGGAGCTCTGAACGTGCGAATACTGTTAGTTATCGTGAGCCAGGAGGACCGTGTTCTCCGTGTGGTGGGAGCGGGAAGGTTGATGAGGAAGTGGGGGAGTGCGGTACGTGCAGCAGGACGGATGGGCGTCGACGGCGAGTCAGCTGGACTGCGCCAGTGGGCCGGCAGCGAAAGTCGCTCCAGGGAAGCGGGTCAGCCGGCGCGCCCTGCACTGCGTTGCCCCGCTTCCAGCTCCAGCTGCACCGCAACACGGCCTACCTGCCCCAAGGCCCGTGTTGACACTAGGAGGCCATCTCGTGGGCTTCCCGACCCTGGGTTTTGCCATTCGTCACGTCAACGTGGTGTTTCCGACCACAAACTTGCGTTTTTCGACTGTCAAAAGAAGCTGCTGCGGTGACGAGGCTCTGCCGAACGTTTTGTAATCAGAACATACTTTCACATTCTGTTAAGTCTTGGGACTGGTTACACACATACTATATAGTCATGTTCAAATATTTTTATTATAATCTTTTTATTTTTATTTCGTTTATTTTTGCCTTTTTTCTGTTGCGGCCTACTGCAGCAGTAGATTAAACCTCTTGTCTCGTTTCATGAATTTTAATGTCTCATTCAATTTCTTCTCAGAAAGTCAGAGACTTTAAACAGCACCTTAAATCCCCTGACTCGTTCCATCCATACATATTGCAAAAATGGATTTACGTATGTGTGCATATGTGTATGTGTGTGTGTGTTTGTGTGTGTGTGTGTGTGTGTGTGTGTGTTCCACAACTACTCTTAAACCACTGCACCGATTTCAACCAAACTTGGTACACATATCCCTACTGTCTGGCAACAATCGCCGTTGGGGCTAGAAGCGCTTATCTGTCATAGTTCAGGAGATATGGCGTCTTAAACACTGAGGTGCGTGAAAAAGTGCCACATTCTGCATGACGTTTAAATTTATTAGTTCTTTGCTACTAACTCTATTCGCAACATTTCGCAGACAGCTGAATGTATCTGCACGTATATACTGAAGACCCAAAGAAGTTGGTATACCTGCCTAATATAGTGTAGGGCCCCCACGAGCACACAGAAGTGCCGCAACACGACGTGGCATGGATTTGACTAATTTCGGAAGTAATGCTGGAGGGAACTGACCCCATGAATCTTGCCGGCCGGAGTGGCCGTGCGGTTCTAGGCGCTACAGACTGGAGCCGAGCGACCGCTAGGCTCGCACGTTAGAATCCTGCCTCGGGCATGGATGTGTGTGATGTCCTTAGGTTAGTTAGGTTTAAGTAGTTCTACGTTCTAGGCGACTGATGACCTCAGAAGTTAAGTCGCATAGTGCTCAGAGCCATTTTTGAACCCATGAATCCTGCAGGGTTGTCCATAACTCTGTAACAGTACGAGGGGCTGGAGATCTCTTCTGAATAGCACGTTGCAAGGCATCCCAGATATGCCCAATAATGTTCATGTCTGGTGAGTTTGGTGGCCAGCGGAAGCGTTTAAACTAAGAAGAGTGTTCCTGGAACAGCTCTATAGCTAGTCGGGACGTTTGGCGCGTCGCAATGTCTTGCTGGAATGGCCAAATCCATCGCAAGATACAATGGATATGAATGGTTGCAGGTGATCAGACAGGATGCTTAGTACGTGTCACCTATCAGAGGCGTATCTAGACCTATGAGGGGTCCGATATCACTCCAACTGCACACGCCCCACACCATTACAGAGCCTCCACCAGCTTGCTAACACGCAGGGTCCATGGATTCATGAGGTGGTCTCATACCTGTACACGTCCATCCGGTCGATACAATTTGAACCGAGACTCGTCCGACCAGGCAACATGTTTTCAGTTATCTACTGTCCAATGTCGGTGTTGATGGGCCCAGGCGAGTCGTAAAGCTTTGTGTCGTGCAGTCATCAAGGGTACACGAGTGGACCTTCGGCTCCGAAAACCTATATCGATGAATGGTTCGCACCTCACACTTGTTGATGGCCCAGCATTGAAATCTGCAGCAATTTTTCGAAAGGGTTGCTCTTCTGTCATGCTGAACGATTATCTTCAATCGTCGTGGGTCCCGTTCTTGTAGAATCTTTTTCCGGTCGTAACGATTTCGGAGATTTAATGTTTCACCGGACTCCTGATATTCACGGTACACTCGTGAAATGGTCGTACGGGAAAGTCCCCAAGTCATCGCTACCTTGGACATGCTGTGTCCCATCGCTCGTGCGCCTACTATAACAGCACGCTCAAACCCACGTAAATCTTGATAACGTTCCATTGTAGCAGCAAAACCGATCTAAACTATAACATCACGTTCAAACTCACTTAAATCTCGATAACCTGCCATTGTAGCAGCAGCAACCGATCTAACAACTGCGACACACATTTGTCTCATATAGGCGTCGCCGACCGCAGCGGCGTATTCTGCGCGTTTATATATCCCTGTATTTGAATACGCAAGCTTATATCAGTTTCTTTGGCGCTTCAGCGTGTATCAGTGTACGACACATAGTTCAAGAGATATGACATCATAAAGAATGAGACGAACTAAAAAGTGCCGAGTCATGCATGCAGTCTTAATACATTTATTTTTTACTACTAAGACACTGCTACAGTCGAGTGAAGTTAGGAAATCTCTTGACACATGTCAGCGCCTTTCATAGCTTTCGACTCTGGAGCGCCGGCCTGAGTGGCCGTGCGGTTCTAGGCGCTACAGTCTGGAACCGAGCGACCGCTACGGTCGCAGGTTCGAATCCTGCCTCGGGCATGGATGTATGTGCTGTCCTTAGGTTAGTTAGGTTTAATTAGTTCTAAGTTCTAGGCGACTGATGACCTCAGAAGTTAAGTCGCATAGTGCTCAGAGCCATTTGAACCATTTTTTTTTTTTTTTACTCTGGAGCCCAAACGGCTGTTTGCGGAAACAACAGCCGCGTAAAGAGCTATGAAGAGGCGTTGCCATGGAGACGTTTACAAAATCGCATAGTAGACATGTGAAGCAGCTGCGCCCAGATGCCTGCACAGGTAACTAGACGTATTGCTTAAAATCAAGTCGTATGTTAAATAAACATTACAGAGAATTCGTATTTTGTATAGTATGTTTCTCAATTTAGATACCCTACTTATACGTGTGTACATTATTCATATTTCTAATTTCAAAGGTGTTGTCAGGAATACTTGGAAATGATTTTTTATAATATTATATTAGAAACACCGTTCTTTTTTTTTCGTAATAGAAAATTGGTAAAATGAAAACCCGCAGCAATGCCGTGTTTGTCAGATAATATTTTTATAACGTCTTTTAACCGTTTGTCATGATTTATGTTAAGTTCTTCTTTTTTGAGGTTGCTAGCCACTGAAGTGTTTTTTAATTTCAAATATGGCATATACTTCTTCTACCTTCAGCTTATTTATCAGAAGATGCACGTTCGAATAGTTTTGATTTATTGAATAGTTTAGTTTCCATTGCCACCTGCCAACAGCATTTGTAGTCCTGTCGCGCTGGTTAAAAAAATACCACATTTCAGTTTATACAATAGGAATTTCCATCAACTGATTGGCAATATAGTAGGCGAATTTCATTACCTTTTCTCCTCTGGGCATTTCCTCTAATATTATCAGCCATGTCTTATCAATACTGGGTAGGCTTCCACAGCCGATGTCATAATGATTGAAATTCTTCTGGATATTGTACCGAGTAATTGTATAAAATCATTTAGCTGTAAACTGTGAGGAAACAACGTTTCGATCGTGAAGGTCTTTCTCAGAGCAAGTCTTATCCCGAGGAAGACGTTTGCAATACGGTCGAAACATTGGTTTTACAGTTTGTAATTAAAGGATCTTCTACCATGACATGATACAACACACAAATGAATTTTGATCATCATTTGTCAGTACTGTTTGGTGGAAGATGTCCAACTGCAGCACACATCCCTGTGTACCACCGTTAATCCCAGTTCTTGTATTCTCTTCCACAGACATTGATGTAAGTGAAAACTACAACCAGAAATGCATGTTTCGGGCGACACTGTTTTCGTAGCTTTCATTGCAGCCATTTCAATGTCAAGCACACAGAAAAATGTCTTTCATACATTTTTTGACTTCTGCGTGGAATATGAAACAGGAGATTCCACCGTCTCTTCAGTTGTGCTTCTAGTGTCAACGTGTATGGAGTACAGTTGCTCGAATTGTTTGTGACAACTGCCAAATGTCCCAAGAACAGTTCCAGTTTGACACAGTGTTTTGTCCACTTCTTTATAACCGAACATCGATTCTTCTGTCAGGAATAGATTCAACTTAAAGTTTCAAAAATCTGTTCTCTTCAGTAAATATGATAATGACTTCACTCCGTTGAATCTCCGAACATCGATTCTTTTGTCAGGAACAGATTCAACTTAAAGTTTCAAAAATCTTTTATCTTCAGTAAATATGATGATGACTTCACTCCTTTGAATCTCCGAACCAGCGCTTTGCTTTCTTGATTTACACAATGCAGTGTTGGAGTTCTCATAATTTGGCATATCTATGACGAAACCTAACGTTTATCTTTAAAATACTTGAAATTTCTCTTTATGATTTTGGAAAACAGGCTCTCTCTTTTTCTGCAGTTCTGCGTTCGTCTCTTAATCTGTACATCTGCTTCGTGAGTTCAACCATGACTCTGCGATTTGCAATTGTTAAACTGCCACGGCACTTAACTCCGTTCGGAATTCACACTCACTCGTCACATTTTCTGTGTACCAGTAGTGATGATTATCCTCTAGAAGACACCGCTTTCTTTTCGTTTTAATTTTTTCAATTACTCAGAATATATGGGACTCAAGTTGCTTAGGGCTATGAAACTATACGAAAACGAAAGCTGTCGTTGGCCGCACTGCCTGACTGACACTGACCACCCGTCTGCTGCTAGTCAACGACTGGCGTAAATCAGCAGTGGGGGACGCTCAGATCTGAACAAACGCGGCGCAAACCTGTTTGCTCGGAAAGACCACGGTCGGAAAGCCCACGTAACTAACAAGGGAACCTCCCCATCGCACTCTCCTCAGATTTAGTTATAAGTTGGCACAGTGGATAGCCCTTGAAAAACTGAACGCACATCAATCGAGAAAACAGGAAGAAGTTGTGTGGAACTATGAAAAAAATAAGCAAAATATACAAACTGAGAAGTCCATGTGCAAGGTAGGCAATATCAAGGATAGTGTGAGCTCCGTGGGCGCGTGGTTAGCGTGAGCAGCTGCGGAACGAGAGGTCCTTGGTTCAGATCTTCTGTCGAGTGAATAGTTTAACTTTTTATTTTCAGGCAATCATCACCACACGTCCTGTTTATCAACAAATGTAGGAAATAATCATACAAATGTTCGATAATCGTACGATCCCTTAAGGAACTTTCCGATTCCTTACAGTTCGGAAAATATTCATTGATCCTGTTATTGAAGTCGCGAGCTACATTTGCTGGTTTCATATTGCCCACGGAATACATCTCACGTATTTAATACACTCTCGTCCAAAGTAGTGAACAGTCAACTGCCAGCCAGGAAGCCTCGTTAGCAGGAATACTCTCTCTTCCGTGCGCTGTAGTCGACTGACGTCGTGTGTTTCGATGTTTGTTTAGGTGTAGCGTCTCCATACTACGGCGCAGTTACCTCGCATCGGACGGATAATAATCGTCTGGAAAATAAAAAATTAAACTTTTCACTTAAAATGTTTAAAAGACTCAATCACTAGCATGAACATAATATTATTCCTTGAATCATGTAGGCGACGCAACTGATTTCTCTCTTGGCTCATAGTTTATTAATCCTTTTGTAATTAATTGTTTGTCCCTATCACGCACACACACCGATATGTCATTCAGGATTAACTTCTTATCAGTCCAGTAATCGTGACGTTGACAACAACTTTTCATTGAACGGCGTATTGGTTTTTCTTCATGACTTTGTATTATTGTGTCCTACTCAAGACTACGAATAGCTTTCTTGTCACTGATCCATTACTATCAAGTTCGCAGCTGTTCTTCAGTCCGAAGGTCAAGTCCAGTAAATCAGTATCACTCAATTAAAATCACCGTCGTGTTGATAACGGTAAAGATTACTTTATTCAGTCGAATGACTGAGTATGGCTTTAGACTCTCTTTCACAAACTATCGAACTTTCACAACTGAAGCAATCTAATGGCGTTTGCTTCCAGAAGACTATCGCAATAGTACTCTAGAGCGACTCAAGAGCAACTAACTAAACATTTCCATATCCGAGTTGGATTGTAGGCGCACTGAATTTCCTTTACTATGCGGCTCTTCCATGGTAAATGTTCTCTTTGACCGAATTACCTCCTTGGATTTAACCTTCGTTCATATGAATTTAAATTTATTTTATAGATGTTTAAAAGATAATGCATGACAATCCTTCCCTTTTATCAGTGTAATTTTTTTTTATCACCTATAGTTGTTGTCACTGTCAAGATGACTCACTTCTCTAATTTAAGTTTTCACAAAGTTTGTTAATTGGGGTTTTCTGTCCTTGGGGCGTTACATAATTAAAGCTCATCTACGTTTTAGAATCTCCTTAACATCTTCTTTAAACTACTTAATAACATCGGGCTTCTCCTCAAACGTTTCAGTCGGCGATACTCTCTCAATGCAGCACTGTAATTGCTGCCGTTCACATGAATCAGTTTCGCTAACAGCACAACATCTCTCTTCTCGATAGCCATACTGTTCAGCACGTTTCGGCTTGTCAAATGGCTGAGTGGATGTCATATCGTCATATAAACGGTGTAAGCGCCAGATTTCCTCCTGGTGGCCATAATTGGAATTATTATTTCTTATCAGCGTAAATCGGTTCAGCATTAGTACATCTGCGCGTCTACCAAGTTTCGCTGCCATACTATAATTACAGACCACTCTGGACCTTCGTGAGTAGCTGCACTCTAATTGTAACCACTCGGTATAATAAGAGGAGTTGCCATGGCGTAAGAAGCTTCAAGCCGACGTCCGTCATGTCAGTTGCTCCAAAAATTACCTTCTGGTGGAAAAGTTTTGATAAAAACCAGCCAGCTTGCAGCATTTGCGGGTGTACTAATAGTTCTCATTATAGCCTACAGTATAAGTAATCAGATTTCATTCGAAATACCGGCCGGCGTGGCCGAGCGGTTCTAGGCGCTACAGTTTGGAACCGCGCGACCGCTACGGTCGCAGGTTCGAATCCTGCCACGGGCATGGATGTGTGTGATGTCCTTAGGTTAGTTAGGTTTAAGTAGTTCTAAGTTCTAGGGGACTTATGACTTCAGAAGTTAAGTCCCATAGTGCTCAGAGCCATTTTTTTTTCATGCGTAATGGACTCGTTCAAGCTGTACAGAAATTACATTTGAGGCAAAGATGTTTAAACGATTTATATCGCTGTCAAAAGACCTCGTTTCGATCAGCTGATACACGTTTAAAAAAAGTTAATGAAAATAAATTTTCCCACGCCCGGGTTCCCGGGTTCGATTCCCGGCGGGGTGTTGTGTGATGTCCTTAGGTTAGTTAGGTTTAAGTAGTTCTAAGTTCTAGGGGACTGATGACCATAGATGTTAAGTCCCATAGTGCTCAGAGCCATTTGAACCATTTTTTGAAAACAAATTTACATATTTCCATTTTTAAAGTTCGAAAGCACCCCAGTTGCATAAAATGTGTTTAGCAATGTATGAAGTATGGCAGTTTTTGTAAAAGTAATTTTTACATTAAATTTTTCATTTGCAAATGAAAATATCGATATCCATCGGTATCGGAGAGTTCAAAATTTGTATTTGGCTTGATTACACCACACGCGGCTGGCAATATATGGGAGTAAGACTGGAAGTGGAGACAGAAAATCACGTTGCCGATACGCACGGTCGTACACGACAGGGCGTGCGGTCGCGTGTGTCCGTGGTGTGTGCCGGCTGTCCCCGTGTCCATATCAATATCGGGTGGCGTGCTGCGGTGTGCTGAGCGCCTCGCCGTGGCGCAATGACTCTATTGATTG
Source organism: Schistocerca cancellata (assembly GCF_023864275.1). Classification (NCBI taxonomy): domain Eukaryota; kingdom Metazoa; phylum Arthropoda; class Insecta; order Orthoptera; family Acrididae; genus Schistocerca; species Schistocerca cancellata. The sequence goes on from NC_064627.1 coordinate 746,476,295, forward strand.
CGCCGTGACACCGAAACGTTGCTCCGTTTCCTGCCGCGACGGCGACCACAATGGGCAAATCTATTTTTCATGCTGCCTAGCGTGCAACGTGTCCCACATAACGAGGACACTCCTAATATTTCAGGAACGGTCCTAAATGCAGGGACGATGTGCTCAGCAAGAGTTGGTAATCAAATGGACGATCATCTTCATTAAACCATCTGCAGAGGCGTTGAACAACACGTGATCATCGACTTCTTCTAAACCTCATGCCATGGCGCTACCATTATTCCCCTTTCTTATGTGTTCGACTCTTCAGACCATGATAATTATGGTGCTTTAAGAATAAGGCAACCATCCACGTTATACAGGGTGGTCCATTGATAGTGACCGGGCCAAGTATCTCACGAAATAACCATGAAACGAAAACACTACAAACAGCGAAACTCGTCTAGCTTGAAGGGGGAAACCAGATGGGCGCTATGGGTGGCCCGCTAGATGGTGCTGCCATAGGTCAAACGGATATCAACTGCGTTTTTTAAAAATATGAATCGCCATTTTTATTACATATTCGTGAAGTATGTGAAGAAATATGAATGTTTTAGTTGGACCACTTTTTTCGCTTTGTGATAGATGGAGCTGTAATAGTCACAAACGTATAAGTACATGGTATCACGTAACATTTATGAAACGTTCCCTTAGAAAAATTTATGAATTATTCTGCTGGTAAAACTCTTACATTATTTGATTTTCAAACAGCTGAGCAAAACTGAACGTACTCAGACATTTCTCTCTTTACTTATTCTGATCATCACTAAACTGACACACAATATTTTTAGCGCAACGCAACCTGACTTTCAAAAATCCCTACAAAAGAATGGCCCTGACTAACAATAACCTATACCTTTCGTGAATCACTTACCTCACAAAAATCTTCGTTACTCGAACTACTGCAATACAGCGAGCGCCAATACTGTTAGCGAAATAAAAGATTCTAACTACTGAAGGCACTAATTACTGATAGGCATACTTAGCAAATGAAAGATTTTGATAGAGAACAAACAATGTATTTACCTTAATAGTGTTCAAAAGTCATATATATATATATATATATATATATATATATATATATATATATATATATATATATATCAGTTCATGACATCCAGTCTTACAAATTTACTGTCTCTGATGGACACACGTCCAGATCATCCGCTCTCAAAACTCCGCCTCTCTCCCTCACATCCACACTGCTGGCGGCTCACCTCCAACTGCGCAACGCTACGCGCTGTTAACAGCCAACTGCCCAACACTACAATAGCAAATTCCAACAATACAAACCAGCCACAGGATGTACACAGCACAGTCAGTGATTTTCATATAGAGCGCTACATGGCGTTACCAACATAAAAACCTAAACAGCCTACTTACACATTCCGCCAGTGCGGACGGTACTTGCTTCGTGATACATTACCCGTGTTAAAATGGAGTATTTGCCAATTGCGGAAAAGGTCGATATCGTGTTGATATATGGCTATTGTGATCAAAATGCCCAACGGGCGTGTGCTATGTATGCTGCTCCATATCCTGGACGACATCATCCAAGTGTCCGGATCGTTTGCCGGATAGTTACGTTATTTAAGGAAACAGGAAGTGTATAACCACATGTGAAACGTCAGCCACGACCTGCAACAAATGATGATGCCCAAGTAGGTGTTTTAGCTGCTGTCGCAGCTAATCAGCACATCAGTAGCAGACAAATTGCGCGAGAATCGGGAATCTCAAAAACGTCGGCGTTGAGAATGCTACATCAACATCGATTGCACGCGTGCCATATTTCTATGCACCAAGAATTGCATGGCGACGACTTTTTGAACGTCGTGTACAGTTCTGCCACTAGGAACAAGAGAAATTACGGGACGATGACAGATTTCTTGCACGCGTTCTATTTAGCGACAAAGCGTCATTCACCAACAGCGATAACGTAAACCGGCATAATATGCACTATTGGGCAACGGAAAATCCACGATGGCTGCGACACGTGGAACATCTGCGACCTTGGCGGGTTAATGTATGGTGCAGCATTATGGGAGGAAGGATAATTGGCCCCCATTTTATCGATGGCAATCTAAATGGTGCGATGTATGCTGATTTCCTTCGTAATATTCTACCGATGTTACTACAAGATGTATGACAGAATGGCGATGTACTTCCAACATGATGGATGTCCGGCACATAGTTTGCGTGCGGTTGAAGCGGTATTGAATAGTATATTTCATAACAGGTGGGTGGTCGTCGAAGCACCATACCATGGCGCGCACATTCACCGGATCTGACGTCCCCGGATTTCTTTCTGTGGGGAAAGTTGAAGGATATTTGCTATCGTGATCCACCGACAACGCCTGACAACATGTGTCAGCGCATTATCAATGCATGTGCGAACATTACGGAATGCGAACTGTTCACTGTTGAGAGGAATGTCGTTACATGTATTGCCAAATGCATTGAGGTTGACGGACATCATTTTGAGCATTTATTGCATTAATGTGGTATTTACAGGTAATCACGCTGTAACAGCATGCTTTCTCAGAAATGATAAGTTCGCAAAGGTACATGTATCATATTGGAACAACCGAAATAAAATGTTCAAACGTACCTACGTACTGTATTTTAATTTTAAAAACCTACCTGTTACCAACTGATCGTCTGAAATTGTGAGCCATATGTTTGTGACTATTACAGCGCCATCTATCACAAAGCGAAAAAAAGTGGTCCAACTAAAACATTCATATTTCTTTACGTACTACACGAATATGTTATAAAAATGGGGGTTCCTATTTTTAAAAAACGCAGTTGATATCCGTTTGACAAATGGCAGCGCCATGTAGCGGGCTAACCATAGCGCCATCTGCTTTCCCCCTTCAAGCTAGACAAGTTTCGTTCTTTGTAGTTTTTTCGTTTGACGCTTATTTCGTGAGATGTTTGGCCCGGTCACGATCAATGGACTAACCTGTATGTATGGCAAGAACCGTTTAGGGTTTCCACCCATCCTCAGTTGGAGTAAAACATTTGCATGTTTCTCAGTACTAGGTCTTTTGTTGAATGCAGTTAAAACGCTGCAGCTGCATTGTGTAAAACAATCCGTTCAGCTACTGCGTTTCCCGAGTTACATATCTACGTTAAGTTATTAGTTAGATACATCTACTTTTATTCTGCAACTCGTGGCTCCTTTCTTACGTTTTTCTGCACTGCATACGGACTTTTGTCTTCGCTGATGCTCTCATTTGCCACGCAATCACCGTGTGGCCGATACATGTGCTTGTTTATACCGGAAATTAATCTAAAGTCAAGTTACAAATTTCGTATACATCCAGAAACTGCTTCTGAAGGCGACTGTTTTTATAGACTTCGTATTGCAAACCTTAAATCTTGTTACATGCCGCTGGATGACTGAAAAGTTTCTTAATCTGCAACTTGTGGACTATGAGTCGCGGCAGGTTATTTTACGGGTTCTCTTCTTTTTCCTTTTTTCACGACATTAATGATATAAAATGAACATAAATGGTTATGTACCTTGTGGAGTACCGTTTATCTAGCAATACCAGAACGATGACTAAATTAGATTGAATGTTGTAGAAGTGACATATTTTTCATATGGTAGCTGCACCATTCAGAAAGCCGAAGATAAAATCGTAGTACTGTTGAAGATATAAATATATAACGCCAACTGAGGATGGCTTAAAACCGCATAAGTGCCTTGGCTCACATAATCCGACAGAAAAATGAAAGTTTTGGAAATAACTGGGGACATTTTTATTGAAAGTACGTAAGACGTAAAATTATCTTCTCGCTTTTGACTTGAGTTTATTTGTGGTATTCATTTCGGATATTTATTAATTCAGTAAATTACTGTAGGGCACCGTAATAGTGTATAAACATTCCACAGATGTAAATGCATTCCAGCCATCTGTATGTGAATCGTAACTGTTATAAAACAAATGTTACCATACAAAGAAGGCACATTCAAACTTTATCTGCTCTCAAATGGTTCAAATGGCTCTGAGCACTATGAGACTTAACATCTGAGGTCATCAGTCACCTAGAACTTAGTACTACTTAAACCTAACTAACCTAAGCACATCACACACATCCATGCCCGAGGCAGGATTCGAACCTGCGACCGTAGCGGTCGCTCGACTCCAGACTGTGGCGCCTAGAACCGCACGGCCACTCCGGCACTAAAGTGATATGCGCACGCAATTCTTCTGAATGCAGATCACCAGGATGCCTAGGCGAAGATCACGGCTAAAATGGACTGACGGCATCAGAGAAGATTTTAGTGCTGTGGCAGTTGTTGGAGAAGAATACACGGACCGAAGAAGACAGAAAGGCTGCTTGATGAGGCCAAAGACCGACTGCAGTTTGCGTGCCAACCTTGTAATCGCCGACGTAAGTACACTACTGGCCATTAAAATTGCTGCACCACGAAGATGCGGGCTACAGATGCGAAATTTAACCGACAGGAAGAAGATGCTGCGATATGCAAATGATTAGCTTTGCAGAGCATGCACACAAGGTTGGCGCCGGTGGCGACACCTACAAAGTGCTGACGTGAGAAAAGTTTCCAACCCATTTCTCATACACAAACAGCAGTTGACCGCCGTTGCCTGGTGAAACGTTGTTGTGATGCCTCATGTAAGGAGGAGAAATGCGTACCAACACGTTTCCGATTTTGATAGAGGTCGGATTGTAGCCTATCGCGATTGCGGTTTATCGTATCGTGACATTGCTGCTCGCTTTGGCCGAGATCCATGCAGAATATGGAATCGGTGGGTTCAGGAGGGTAATACGGAACGCCGTGCTGGATCACAACGGCCGCGTATCACTAACAGTCGAGATGACAGGAATCTTATCCGCATGGCTGTAACGGATAGTGCAGCCACGTCTTGATCCCTGACTCAACAGATGGGGACGTTTGCAAGACAGCAACCATCAGCACGAACAGTTCGACGGCGTTTGCAGCAGCATGGACTATCAGCTCGGAGACCATGGCTGCGGTTACCCTTGACGCTGCATCACAGACAGGAGCGCCTGCGATGGTGTACTCAACGACTGAAATGCGATTCGAGAAACAGGATTTGTAAGTAAAAATCTATTTTCGCATTGGAAAGGTTCAACATGTTTGTACACTCGATTATTACGAAATACACTCCTGGAAATTGAAATAAGAACACCGTGAATTCATTGTCCCAGGAAGGGGAAACTTTATTGACACATTCCTGGGGTCAGATACATCACATGATCACACTGACAGAACCACAGGCACATAGACACAGGCAACAGAGCATGCACAATGTCGGCACTAGTACAGTGTATATCCACCTTTCGCAGCAATGCAGGCTGCTATTTCCCCATGGAGACGATCGTAGAGATGCTGGATGCAGTCCTGTGGAACGGCTTGCCATGCCATTTCCACCTGGGGCCTCAGTTGGACCAGCGTTCGTGCTGGACGTGCAGACCGCGTGAGACGACGCTTCATCCAGTCCCAAACATGCTCAATGGGGGACAGATCCGGGGATCTTGCTGGCCAGGGTAGTTGACTTACACCTTCTAGAGCACGTTGGGTGGCACGGGATACATGCGGACGTGCATTGTCCTGTTGGAACAGCAAGTTCCCTTGCCGGTCTAGGAATGGTAGAACGATGGGTTCGATGACGGTTTGGATGTACCGTGCACTATTCAGTGTCCCCTCGACGATCACCAGTGGTGTACGGCCAGTGTAGGAGATCGCTCCCCACACCATGATGCCGGGTGTTGGCCCTGTGTGCCTCGGTCGTATGCAGTCCTGATTGTGGCGCTCACCTGCACGGCGCCAAACACGCATACGACCATCATTGGCACCAAGGCAGAAGCGACTCTCATCGCTGAAGACGACACGTCTCCATTCGTCGCTCCATTCACGCCTGTCGCGACACCACTGGAGGCGGGCTGCACGATGTTGGGGCGTGAGCGGAAGACGGCCTAACGGTGTGCGGGACCGTAGCCCAGCTTCATGGAGACGGTTGCGAATGGTCCTCGCCGATACCCCAGGAGCAAGTGTCCCTAATTTGCTGGGAAGTGGCGGTGCGGCCCCCTACGGCACTGCGTAGGATCCTACGGTCTTGGCGTGCATCCGTGCGTCGCTGCGGTCCGGTCCCAGGTCGACGGGCACGTGCACCTTCCGCCGACCACTGGCGACAACATCGATGTACTGTGGAGACCTCACGCCCCACGTGTTGAGCAATTCGGCGGTACGTCCACCCGGCCTCCCGCATGCCCACTATACGCCCTCGCTCAAAGTCCGTCAACTGCACATACGGTTCACGTCCACGCTGTCGCGGCATGCTACCAGTGTTAAAGACTGCGATGGAGCTCCGTATGCCACGGCAAACTGGCTGACACTGACGGCGGCGGTGCACAAATGCTGCGCAGCTAGCGCCATTCGACGGCCAACACCGCGGTTCCTGGTGTGTCCGCTGTGCCGTGCGTGTGATCATTGCTTGTACAGCCCTCTCGCAGTGTCCGGAGCAAGTATGGTGGGTCTGACACACCGGTGTCAATGTGTTCTTTTTTCCATTTCCAGGAGTGTATATGTGGGATGCAGTACTTTCGTGGGGATTTGTATCAAGACGGCCTCCGGACTGATGACCACAATAATTGTTTTGTAAGGTCATCAGGACGTATCGGATGACTCTCCAAACCGGTAAAAGAAGACAGCTTTTGACTTTGTAGAAGGCTGTACTTGCAGCTAAACGTTTTAAATGATAACGGATACTAAATGCCTAAAACACAGCAATAAGCCGCATAGACACTAATGTTTGCAGCTAAGTTTAAGATCTTCTCGGGCCATGCTGTTTTGGGTGTTCAGTGGTTTCGCTCAGCCACTTCAGGTGAGTTCCGAAACCGGTTCTTTTAACAACGCTATGGCCGATTTAGACGCTGTTCTTTCGCTACTGACCCTCTACTCCACTTTTATTAATTACAGTGTTGACAAGACACTAAACATCAGTAACGAAAAAAATATCAAGAAGTACGCCACAACAGATATAACCAGCGAAAACCAGTTAACTGACATGGAAGAACTTACATATTCAGCAGCGGACATACATTTTCGCAAGTATGTTTGTTATTAGTCAGACATCGCATCTCAGGAAAAATTGTCTCGTTTAGGAGGGCTGTTTTGCAAGAGCTGTTTCGCCCTCTCAGTCGTGCTGAGCCGCTTTTCCCCTCCTCCTCTCGCATCACCACGTGAACTGCTTGGCGTCCTGTCTTCTTGTCTTCCGGCTTGCTCGTCTCAGGGAACGAACGAGGTAGAACGGGTAACGCCGGAAATGCATGTCCTCCTATTTCCATCTATTGTACTATAAATTTTTTTCCTTATTTTGTTACCTGAAGATATGACATTTCTGTCTTTATATATTGTAATTGCTTTACTATTTGTATATATATATATTTATGCATTTATGTCGATGTATAATTGGTTTGTTTCGTGAATATTATTTGTATTCTTATGCTAGGTCTGGCCTAGGGAAAACTATGCTATCGAACGAATTACATCGATAGGTCGTGTGGAGAACCAAAGTGTTTAGGATCTTTGGTAGTGTTAACGCTGCCGCGTGGATCGTGGGCAGAGGAGAGTCTACCTGGGGTAGGGCAGTGGAGCAGGTGTGTTGTGTGACGCTCCCGCGAGTTGCCGCGCTTTCGGGGTTTGGCAGCATGTAATTGGGCTCGACTTGCTATGTTAGTTTCTGACATGGTGTCGCGGACGGGAAGCATTAGCTGGCACACATCAAGAGCCCGTTTCGGCTGGAGACCGTGTCGAGAAGAAGGCGCGCCAACATCCAGCTTCTGCAGCAGCGACGGCCGACAGTGAGTGACTGTCGCCACTTCCTCGATCGACGACTTCAAACCTTCAATCAACCAACAATGAAGACTGGTAGCACGTAAAGTTTTAGAACTGTATGGCAGACCTCAGCTTTTCAAACTGTTAAATTTTTCTCACTAAATTACAGCAACGTAGCATGAACCTTTGTTGCTCATTGTCCCAATTGCATTACCAAGCAGGGTCCCTTCCTTTTCCGAAATGAACCCGAGTGTCGTTGAAATTCAAACGCCAGCATTAAAGTAATATCATTCCATTTCACTGCTTTAATTTCAAAGTTCAGTTAAAGTATTCATAGCTGGCTACAATATTTAGATTACACAAGCACAAATTAAGAGCGCGAGTTTTGTTACCGTATTTTAGCTTACCTGTGACTGCAGCTCAGCTTGGTACGTACTAAATTTTACTGTTGTTAATTGTTCAGAATCATTTAATTCAAGTTCAAAGTTAAATCTCTTATTTCTAATTTGCGTAGATTCAAGTAGCTTTTGAGATGATTGTTGAGGTAGCCCAAGACTAACCTTATTTTATTGAATTTCGTAGTGCTTCAGAAACAAAGTTCACTATTAATTTCAGCCACTAAATTAACTTTCAATTTTCCGGTTTTATTAATTCTTTTGCTAAATTAAGTCAGAGTGTAGCGAAATTTATTACTTCTGACAAACATTCAGTTTTCACACAACACGTGTCAACCTACAGTTGCCACGCTTTTAGTGCTAATTAAATGTGCAATAGACTTTCTTTTTCAGTTATTATAGTAGTTGTCCATAGGACTGGCGACCGTAATTTTCACCAAATCTCAAATATCTAATTAACGCCAATTAATTGTTAACGTAACGACCGCACATTTACTTTCTTTATTAATTTTACCCTTTTCTCAAAATTAATTTCCACCAATTTCATTTGCATTTTTCCTTTCATTTAGATGTAACCCTTTCCTCCCCCTTTACCGACAGATTAACTTTGGTGACGATTACTTTTCCCAAATTTCCATTAGGTACACGCGGTTTAATTTTTCACTGTCATTAAGGTCGATAAGTGAGGAGGAGGTTAAAAACGGCACGTAGAGTTTCGGTAAGCGTGACAAAATTCCGACAAGTATGTAGTGTACCGGCATTCAAAGTTCAAAAGATTGGTTTTACGTTGAGAAAATGGAATAGCATTGATTATGTCGAACTGCGGTTTATTGATCCTTCTGAAATAAAACTGCAGTCACTCTGAATCCACTCACCTTAAATAGTGTGATTTCGTGTAAATTGTAATTGTGCTGAATGTTTCATGCAACCTAGCAACGGAATCAATAAACTACTCCATATTGGCGATTATTTCAAAATTCAATATTTTAATACTTAGCACGAGTGATTCTTTAAGTCGGCACTAATTATTTACGCACCACACTATTGTCATCGCGCGGCTATTCAAATCTGCGTGTTTTCAATTAATTCGGCAAAGTCAATCGCACACAATGCGTCTGAGCCCGTCCTATACCAAAGTGTTATTTGTGTCCTTTCTGTGCCGGCTGGAGTGGCCGAGCGGCTCTAGGCGCTACAGTCTCCTGCCTAGGACACGGATGTGTGTGACGTCCTTAGGTTAGTTAGGTTTAAGTAGTTCTAAGTTCTAGGGGGCTGATGACCTCAGAAGTTAAGTCTCATAGTGCTCAGAGCCATTTGAACCATTTGTTCTTTCTGTGACTTTAAACTATTCTCGTCGACTTTATCAGGCAACAGGACTGGATTAATATACCTATTACACAATGTATCACTTTTCCCTGGAAATAATGCGGACAAATTGTAAGTAGACTGTTTAGGTTTTTTTATTGGTAACGCCACCTTTGTATGAAAATCACTGGCTGTGCTGTGTGCAGTCTGTGGCTGCTTTGCATTGTTGTAATACTCGACATTGTAGTGTTAGGCAGCTGGCTGTGAACAGCGCGTAGCGTTGCACAGTTAGAGGTGAGCCGCCAGCAGTGGTGGATGTGAGGAGAGAGATGGCGGAGTTTTGAAATTACATATATTATGACTTTTGATGATATTAAGGTAAATACATTGTTTGTTCTCTATTAATATCTTTCATTTGCTAACTATCCCTATCAGTAGTTAGTGCCTTCCGTAGTTTGAATCTTTTATTTAGCTGGCAGTAGTGGCGCTCGCTGTATTGCAGTAGTTCCAGTAACGAAGATTTTTGTGAGGTAAGTGATTTGTGAAAGGTATAGGTTAAAGTTAGTCAGGGCCATTGTTTTGTAGGGATTATTGAAAGTCAGATTGTGTTGCGCTAAAAATATTGTGTGTCAGTTTAAGCACAGTCTTGTATAAAATGTTCTAAGGGGACGTTTCATTTGTCGACCCTTAGCCTAGGATACCTCACTGGAATCTTCTGATTTTTTGTTGTAGTTTGTGTAATTAGTGTAGATTTTGTTTATTGCTAGCGTGTAATTATAGAGAGAATTTCCTTTGTAGTTGCAGTCTTTCATTGTTGTACTGTAAAACAGTTGTGGCATGCATGTAGATTTGCACCAAGTATTTCGCAGCTGCAATTAACTAGATATTATTTTCAGTGCTATATTAATGTGTTCTCTTATTTTTGCTCTTCAAATTGTGTTTTTTTGTGTTGTCGTGTGAAATATTGTGACAATATGGCGTGTGAAAAACGTAACACTAGGCTCCAAAGTAAACTGAGAAATAATAGTGACGACGAGCGTAGCTTATCAGCACCACTGTGTAGTGAATTAACAGACATTCCAAGTAGTAATTTGGTAATTGTGCATAGGGAAATGGAGCGGGCGGCAAACAATGGCGTAGGCAGTGAAACAATTAGTGAACAGAGAAGCATTATCGATCGATCGCTCGGCAACAGCTCGCCTCAGGAATCCGAAATGATAGGACACAATTTTGCAAATACTGTAGATTCAGGTTTTGCGTCCTCACCGTTTTGTCAAATAAGTCAAGACACATTTTCTGCTTGTCAAAATGTGAATGTTGCTGGTGCAAATGCACTGCCGAAAAGTGTAGAGGAACAGATTCCAGACACGAATGCATTGTTATTACAATTAATTCAACAAATGGGACAAAATCTTCAAAAGTTAGACACAATGGAACAGAATCTTCAAAAGTTAGACACAATGGAACAAAATCAGAGACAAACACAGCAAAAGCTGCAAAAGTTAGACACAATGGAACAAAATCTTCGGAAGTTAGACACCACACTTGAACAAACACGTGAAGATTTAACCACTGAGTTACATAACATTGAATCGAAATGTCGAAAGGTCTGTAATGACGTAAAAACACAAATTTGTGAGCATTTTCAGCCTATTTTTTCGCGGCATGAAAATGCATTACAGAATCACGAAGCAGCCATAAAAGAGCTGCAAACCATTGTTCATGAAAATCATGAGACCTTGTGGGCTAAAATTGACTCAGTTGCATCTACCAATTCGGTTACGCAACTGGCAAAAACTCAGGAAAACTTAAAGAACACAGTAGATTCGATTTCAACACAAATGGACACTCTGAAACTTGGTTCAGAGAAACACACTGAGGAAATGTGTTCACTATCGGAGAAAGGAGCTGAACCTTCGGATCAGGTCACTAACTTATCTACAAAGGTAGATGATGATCTGAATGACACAAGACCCGTAGCCTTCACTGACACAGAAGAGTATGAACAAATAAGAAAATTCAAACAAAATCAAAATCAAATCAATACACAGTACAAAAGAGAAATCCGGGAAGTACAAGATCAGTTGACACAGGTAATACAAGAATTACGTATTTCAGAGGACACTCGCGCCCCAATACGGGAAGAGGGACATAGAAATACGGAAAAGCCACAAAATAATAACACAGGGCATTTCGGTAATTATGAAAGGAATTGGCAAGGTGCACCGAATTTTGAGATGGAACCGCCGACACGACGTAACAATGACCGATATGTGACTCGCCGACATGATGATTTTGACTATAAGCTGTTCATTACTACACGTAAATTCAAAACGTTTAAGAATTCTGCCAACGACATTCATCCACAAGCATGGCTCCATCAATTCTCTCATTGTTTTCCTCCCAACTGGTCATTGGAGCACAGGTTAGAATTTATGTGTGGCTACTTGGAGAATGAACCAGCTGTAAGAATGCGATCGGTCATTCACGATTGCCACAGTGAAGGAGAATTTTACCATGCCTTCCTCTCAGCATATTGGTCTCAAGCCACACAAGACCGAGTAAAACATGGCATCATAATGATGAAACATTTCGAACAATCTGAATTTTCCAGTCTTATGAAATATTTTGAAGATATGTTGCATAAGAATCAGTATCTTTCAAACCCATACAGCCCCTCAGAACACATCCGCATTTGCTTAATCAAACTGCCTGAACATTTGAGACATATTATTTTAGCAGGACGTTGCAAAGACGACATTGAAGCTTTTCAGGGACTCTTACAAGAATTAGAAATTGACACAGACAGCCGCAGGATGCGAAAACAGGAAAACAATCACTACAGGTCACATCCGTCACAATTCCGTGACGACAGAAACAATAACAGGACACGACAATTCTATTCTTACAACGTAAATCGTGACCAAAAGAGACGCCACCCGTATGACAACCACTGGCAGAGTAATAGTTAGAGAGAGAGATACCATTTCCATAGTAATGAATATGACAGAGACAATCATAGAAACAGACAATTTGGGAACCAGAACAATTATTATCACGGGAGACAGAATAACTTCAGACGCAACGCTCCACCGTGCAGTGATAATTCAGGGAGAAATTCTCCACCACATGACCGACAAACAAGAAACTATGTAAACTACCGACAAAACGACAGACGTGAATATCATCAGAACTGGCGGGGTTCTAACAGAGCAGAGCCATCTCGTCAAAGTGAATTTGTAGAAGTTAGGTCTCCTAATCCCAGGAACGACGTGCGCCAACAAAGAAACAGACAATGACTCGCACCGCAGGCAGCCACTTGCGCCCGCTGGCTCAGGGAAAAATAACATAGACACTAACCTTGAGAAAAATTCCAGTATTCTTTACCGATGTATACCACATGATAATTGCGTTAAAGTTGAAACTCTGCATACTAGGAAGAGCAAAGGGCTACACCACATTTCACATGTGAAACAATTTATTGAAAAATAATCTGCTTTTTAACTTTGTCTTTGCCATAAAACGTTTCACTTCACGTTACTAGTATGCTTTAGAAACTGTTACCATGCAACTATGTTTAAAGTTAAATATCCAGTCAAGAACCAAGAGAACTTATTCAAACAGAAATTACGAATGCATTGTTATTGCGAACCGACGACACAGTGTTATTGTATGTGTACATTCTTGCTTGTTAGTTGCACGATTACGTAACGACTATAAGGCTCACATACTTGGAACATTTACCAGTACTGCTAATGAGATTTTAATGCAACATTTTGGTTTACTTGAAAATACATTCTGGATTTAAGGTACTTTCTGTGAAATGCCAGATGACACAGTGGTTAGTTGATGTGACAGCTACACGATTATATCACGACGTTACTAATGTGTGACACAATTTACATTGTTGCTTTTGCGGAGTATCTGTTTTATATCTGCACGGTTTTTCTGAATTCTTCTGAAAAGTAAAACATGTTTTAGTAGTAACTTTTGTGGTATAGCTACAAGGAGACAGCCTTTTCCATAGCACAACAATACATTACAGCACAGTACTTTCATCAACACAACAATAAGCGTAATAACTAAGATATCTCTACGCAAAGCATTTCACTTTTGTTTATCATGAGGTAAGTACATTGGCTTCTGCTGAACTTAGCTTTCAGAGGACAATAACTACAACACTCCCACAGAGATTATCTTACAGCAAGATGCACATTTAGCGCTACAGGACATGTATTTGAGTGATTAATTTTGTACTTAAAACACTTATTTTTAAAGATTTTTGAATTACAAAGAAAGTTTTCCGTGATACATTTCATTCCATTGCTGTAATCTGTAACACCTGAGGGTATAATTACATTAATCCTCAGGGGGGTACATTCCTACTTTGTGTACCATGTGTGTGGCAAGCACAAGGAGCCCTAGCTAATATGGTATTTGCTTATACAACTTTACACATCGGTACCATATTTCTCCAACACAGAATTACATAGCTATCTGATCATTTAACTGAGAGATAAACATGTTTTTTACTATGTCAGTGACACATGTTTACGTAATTACACCGTTGGATAACTTCACACCTACGAAATTGTATTTTGTCTGTACTGTGTTAACTGTTCATATTTTTTCGGAACCATTGTGATACTATGAGAGCTTTGAATGATGTATTTGGTAAGGGAGCATGATTTTAAAGTATGTTTGAGGTAGATAATACTATTGAAATGAGCAGAGAATTTTTTTAGGTTTTGACATTATTGCAGAAAGCTACGACGTTTTTGAGATTTGACTGAGGTGTTATGATGTTATTTTTACGACGATGATGTGTATTATGCTGTTGAGGTATGTTTATGTCAATAAGATGATGCTACCATATATGAGGAATGTGATTACGTGTTTATATGTATATGAATAATGAATAGAAGTTAGGGACTCTTGACTTGTGAAAAAGGATGTTGGAAACCAAGAATCGTACTTTAAGAGTTATGAAACGTGTGTAAATGCGTGAATGTATCACAATGCCGGCGAAAATTTTTTTGGACACTGTTATATTCATAGGATTTTGTTTCTACACATTTGCAACGTAAATTCTCGACCTGTGAAATTTTTATATGAGACTGTCACTGTAGCGGAAACTGCTGTCATAAATATTTCTGTAACAAAGTTAAGTGACTACCTGCACGTAATGCGTCTTGAGCGGCCAGCTGTGCGTCGCTGGAAAAAAGCCATTAGTGCCTCTCAGAGGCACAGGTAGAAAAAAAGAAAGGGGAGGCCATTGTCCTCGCTATTGACATTTCCTTGTTGAAAGCATACTGTGGAGCTCGTAATTTATGATATTTACTGAAATGCATAATGAAATGACGAGAAATATTTTTACATCTGCACACCTGATTATGACAAGTGTCTTTCTACGAGAGTTGAGAGAATTTCTACTAACTTATGAAATGTCACATGACTATTGAATGATATTTTTATGCTTTGCCTTTCATAGTTGCTTATTTCATTTGATATTTAGTTTCCAGCTGTGTTGCAGCATTGGTTTTATAAAATAAAATAAAATGCATTTGCTAATGTGAAAACTTTCTGTTAACAGATCTATTAGATAATTATTTTCTGATCCACATTCTTTAAAAAAGGAGCACTTGAAAAGGAAAGAACAATAAGAAGGGACTAGTAACAGTAACTGGACACATAATTTTCTTTTCAAGTACATGGTAATATTTTTTTTACAATAAGTTTTTGTGGCGCACCACTTTAATTACATAGACATTAAGATGTGAATATACATTTCCCTTATCTGCATTGTTGTCTTTAGTGTAATGTTTTTTTCTGCTTGAGCTATGTCATGTTTAGATATAAGTTATTTCTGCTGCTGTTTGCCAGGCATAGTGCTACTAAATTTCACTTTGTATTACTCTGTTAAGCTAGTTTTACTATTGATTTATTTTTATTGTTGCTGCACATTGGCTCATATTATTTGTAATGTTGCATTGCTTGGTAATTTAGATTTACTGTAGCTTGCTTTGCGATTTTCCATTTTTTTTTTTTTGTCATTGCTGTTTGCGTTAATTGTTTTATGTGATGCTGCATTGCCTCGTCCCTTAGTTTAGCATCTGAGCTCAGTAGATTTAAGTTAGCTTAAGAGGGGGTAGACTATATAAGAAACTGACTATGGAGAATAGGTAAAGAATGCATTGCGAAGTTATATGAAAAAGATTTGGGCCCAAATGAGTATTGTACAATCAGAAATAATTATTTTGAAAAAAATATGAATAGAATACAGGAAGGAGGTATAGATAGGACTTTTTGGGAATAATGATGAATGAAGGGAGATCTCCGAGAAGTAAAGAAAGTTTTGTTTGAAAAATACTGCAGTAAAACAAACCCTGTCCTTTCCTTTGGTGTTATCCCACTATGTGTTTGTGTACCCTTGTGTAGTTGTTTTCTTCCTGTCTCTGTGTAGTTTCATAGAATTTTTTCTTCTTTTAATATTAAGCTACATTCACTATGATGAGGAATACTGTTATCCTCGAATATAATTGGCCTTAATAATATGTTATTTACCTTGTAAAGATGCTTAGACATTATTTATTCTGTTTTGTTTTAATGCTCATGTGTTAAGTTGATGTTTCAATAATTATTCTGATCTTTTATGTATTTACTTATGTCATAATTCCTGTAACTCTGATGTATATGTTTATTTCTATTCTTTTGTAAAGTCTGTGTTACTACAAATGTTATCTGTATTGTTATGTTCTTTAATGATGTATTTTGTACCTTTGTAATTGTATTCTTATGTTATAAAATTGTAATTGACACCAGTTCATCAATTTAAGTAACTTGTAAGTTACATTTCACTGCACACATTTCTATTGGTCATAGTATATGGACAATATGTGAGAAGTAGGGACTGATAGTGTTTGCACATGTGTTAATAATTCAGCAAGGGACTGGTTAACAGCATTGCTGGTTCTAAGGACAATTAGAAAAAAAACTTTGTGAGTGCACGAGTGGTGGTTTATGGACTTGCTATATTGTCCGCAAGACTCTTCGATGGTGATTGTGCACCTGCACAGTCACAACAGATGGCTGCTGGCCATCTCTACAAGGACTACAGTGGGTCTGCATCTTTGATGGCCCACCAAAACCATTATTTCTACAAGGACTGCAGTGGGTCTGCACCTCTGTTGGCCCACCAATACCGTAATCTCTACCAGGACTACAGTGTGTCTGCTCTGTGATGACCTACCTACTAATTTTCTTCAAAACGTCGAATGACTCTGCTGTGGGTTTGCTCTGTTGTGGCCCATTACCTGTCTGCATGTCAAGAGTGAGCACAGTCTTTCCGTTGGAAGGACAACACTACTTCTTCACGACTACATGGAAATCCACTACTTCCGTGTGCATTGTCTTTTACTGCTCAGACTTTGAGAAAACAAACTGCAGGTTTACTCTTATGATGAATGATCAGGACTGTCTTTATGGACTGTGAGAAAATTTTAGCTTTTGACCAACATTGTATAAATAAGTGTGTGCATTTGATATCTTTGTTATTGTAATTATGAAAAAAATTTTCAAATCATTATTGGCCACTGCCCAAAAATATTTTGTAAAATTTTTTGTGGGGAGCATGGGGGCTATGTAAGTAGGCTGTTTAGGTTTTTTTATTGGTAACGCCACCTTTGTATGAAAATCACTGGCTGTGCTGTGTGCAGTCTGTGGCTGCTTTGCATTGTTGTAATACTCGACATTGTAGTGTTAGGCAGCTGGCTGTGAACAGCGCGTAGCGTTGCACAGTTAGAGGTGAGCCGCCAGCAGTGGTGGATGTGAGGAGAGAGATGGCGGAGTTTTGAAATTACATATATTATGACTTTTGATGATATTAAGGTAAATACATTGTTTGTTCTCTATTAATATCTTTCATTTGCTAACTATCCCTATCAGTAGTTAGTGCCTTCCGTAGTTTGAATCTTTTATTTAGCTGGCAGTAGTGGCGCTCGCTGTATTGCAGTAGTTCCAGTAACGAAGATTTTTGTGAGGTAAGTGATTTGTGAAAGGTATAGGTTAAAGTTAGTCAGGGCCATTGTTTTGTAGGGATTATTGAAAGTCAGATTGCGTTGCGCTAAAAATATTGTGTGTCAGTTTAAGTACAGTCTTGTATAAATTGTTTAAAGGGGACGTTTCTAAATCACGAAGACGGATTATTGATTCACGCAAACGTCGTCGTCCAACAAAATAGAATAAAGCAAAAGCGCTCTCTCCTCTGTCCACGGAATAAACGCGGCACTTACATCTCACCTTCCTTTGACTTGAAAATCTAAAACACTTCAATAAACGTATCTACGCAATTCAAAGCAGACAAATGTCAAAACAAATATTCTACTGTAAATAGAATTTTATACCGTAATTAAATCACCACATTGCAAAAATTTAATTCCGAGATCGTCCACTTTGCAAGCAAGAGCCAATTTGATGTTTTGGTACTTATCTAGAATGCAATTAAACTCTTTCTCGAATTTCGTGTTAAATGGAGAAACTCAAAATTTTATTGATTAGAGGACGGGACACTCAGTCACGTTACAGTGCGTTCGTGGGCGTCCTCTTCAAACAGCTGTGGCTTGCTGCGAAGATACAAGTCTTCGTTTTATCTTATTCAAAGTTTAGCAGGGAGCTACTTGATTCAAATCTCAGATCAGTAACGCAACAATGCCAAGAGTTCGCACCGAGTGAAGTGGCGCAGTGGTTAAAACACCGGACTCGCCTTCGGAAGGGCGACGGGTCAGATCCATGTCCGACCATACAGATTAGGTTTTCTGTAATTTTCCTTATGTCGCTCCAGGCAAATACCGAGGGTGGTTCGTTTGATAAGGGCGCGCTCGATTCCCTTCCCCATCATTTCGTAATCAGAGTTGTGCTCTGTCAGTAATGACCACCTAGGTTGGAGGCGAGTGGTAGACACACAAGAGCACTAACAGTGCTGCCAACCAACGCCCGGGCTCGCTTGGTGAGTCTACTTTCATGAAGACTGCAGTTGATGCTACCTGCGGCCGGCCGGGGTGGCGGAGCGGTTCTAGGCGCTACAGTCTGGAACCGCGGGACCACTACGGTCACAGGTTCGAATCCTGCCTCGGGCATGGACGGGTGTGATGTCCTTACTTTAGTTAGGTTTAAATAGTTCTAAGTTCTAGGGGACTGATGACCTCAGAAGTTAAGTCCCATAGTGCTCAGAGCTATTTGAACCATTTTTGACACTACACTCCTATGCGAATGCCAGAGGCTCTGCAGGCTGCTCGGCTACGCTTTTTTCGTTATGGTCGATACTACCTTATCTGTCACAGATCCAGTGTGCACCCTGGTCACAAGTACTCACTGGAAATGAAAAGAGAAAGAAAATTTTCACCATCTTAAATGTAGCTAAGACGTAGTTAGTTAAAAGTCAGTACATATTAACACTGCAGTCCATTTCACTTTTAGAAAATATTATCCGCCCCCTCATTATCCTCTAAGAAGGGTGTGATTCTCATATTAAATGAAAATGGACATACCAGATTGCTTTCCGTTTTTCACGTTGCGTCTAATTGTGAGAAAGATGAGTGTTGTGTACATAGTTCCGCGTAGTCAGCGCGTACACAACTTTCCCACTAGAGCGCGCCCCCCTAAGCACAACAGCGCAGGCGCAGCGCTCGTCCGTCTCCGCACTACGAGATGGCGCTGCCTTAGAGACAGACCAAATTCTGCTTCCGCCGATCCGCGTATTAATATGTAACGCAGCCAATGAGATTGCTGCTAACGTAGAACCTTTTCTCCTCGCGGATCACACTCGTGCAGTGATACATGAACGTGCGAGGTATTATAATGAGTGTACAGAGCTACGACTGGTCAGTCTGCATTTGTCTGCACCAGTCTGCATTAGTCTGTAGCAGTCTATAGTCAAGTTTCAGTCTGTGTCTAATAAGATTACCGTATTCCTGTACATAGCCATGAATATAAATGAATAGACACTTTGTCAAGTATCAGAGATATGTGAGAATAAGATTAACGTACCAAGACCAAGGAACTTCAGATTGTCAATTGTAAACAGCATCCAGAACCAAGGTACATAATGTCTATGCTTTTTATTATTTTAATAAATGTGTGTGAAAATTAATCAAGTTCTGTTTAAAGTTGGTCACCGTCAATCTGCTACTCAAAGCATGCAAGTGGCATTTCTATCGTCTGACCTAATGGCAGAAGATAAACACGCCACGATAAGACCACGAGACATATTGCTGACACTCGCCTACTTCGTTAGAGCGACAAGTCAAATAATCTGATGGTGTGTGTACCGAAGGTCTTACAGTGCGCACACCACAATGAGCAAAATCGGTGCAGCGCTGTGTGTGTGCTGCCCTAGTGAGAGACGAGAGTGGCCTCGTGTATCGGCTGCGGCTGCGGCCAGCGGGCCGGCATCGGTATGGGGCAGAGGAGGCGCGCGACTTGGCCGTGGAGCGGGGCCGCGCCTACCGGACACGCCCTTACCGCCGCCGTAAGAATAGCCCGCCTACAAATGAGACGCGTGCCGGCAGCCGCGCGTAATTAGCGGCTGCATTCCGAGCTCTTACCCAGCGTGGCTCGAGCTGAAGCTGCCACTGGACAAAAGCTGGGCTTGTCGCGCCTCGGAGTCACGACAGTGACGCGATCGTAGCGATAACTTCACTTGTTAAGATTATCACTGCCTCCTGAACGTAGGGAGGGAGAAGTGCCATTCTTTCTCCTCAAGATGCTCCTTACTGCTGGGGAAAGTTTGTCAAACAGAGCACTCTCAAACTACACTGACGACCCAAGAAATTGGTATAGGCATGCGTAGTCAAATACAGAGATATGTAAAAATGGTTCAAATGGCTCGGGGCACTATGGGACTCAACTGCTGAGGTCATCAGTCCCCTAGAACTTAGAACTACTTAAACCTAACTAACCTAAGGACATCACACACATCCATGCCCGAGGCAGGATTTGAACCTGCGACCGTAGCGGTCGCGCGGTTCCAGACTGTAGCGCCTAGAACAGCTCGGCCATTTCGGCCAGCAGAGATATGTAAACAGGCACAATACGGCACTGTGGTCGGCAACGCCTATATAAGACAACAAGCGTCTGGCGCAGTTGTTAGATCGGTTACTGCTGCTGCAATGGTGTGTTATCAAGATTTAAGTGAGTGTGTTATAGTAGGCGCACGCGCGATGGGTCGCAGCATCTCCGAGGCAGCCATGAAGTGAGGATTTTCCTGTACGACAATTTCAAGAGTGTACCGTGTATATCATGAATCCGGGAAAACATCAAATCTCCAAAATCGTTGCGGTCGAAAAAAGATACTGCAAGAACGGGACCAACGACGACTGAAGAGAATCGTTCTTTGTGACAGAAGTGCAACCCTTCCGCAAATTTCTGCAGATTTCGATTCTGGGCTATCAAAAAGTGTCGGCGTGCGAACCATTCAACGAAACATCATCGATATGGGCTTTCGGAGCCGAAGGCCCACTTGTGTACCGTTAATGACCGCACGCCGGCCAGTGTGGCCGTGCGGTTCAAGGTGCTTCAGTCTGGAACCGCGTGACCGCTACGGTCGCAAGTTCGAGTCCTGTCTCGGGCATGGATGTGTGTGACGTCCTTAGGTTAGTTAGGTTTAAGTAGTTCTAAGTTCTAGGGAACTTATGACCACAGGTGTTGAGTCCCATAGTGCTCAGAGCCATTTGAACCATTTGAGCCAATGACTGCACGACACAAAGCTTTACGCCTTGCCTGGGCCCGTCAACACCGACATTCTACTGTTGATGACTGGATACATGTTGCCTGGTCGGACGAGTCTCGTTCCACATTGAATCCGCGGATGGATGTGCACGGGTACTTAGACAAACTCATGAATCCATGGACCCTGCATATCAGCACGGTACTGTACAAGGACATGTAATGCTGTGGGGCGTGTGCAGTTGGAGTGATATGGGACCCCTGATACGTCTAGATACGACTCTTAACAGGTAACATGTACCTAGGCATCCTGTCTGATCACCTGCACCCATTCATGTCCAATGTGCATTCCGACAGACTTGGACAATTCCAGCAGGACAATGCGACACCCCACACATCCAGAATTGCTATGGAGTGGCTCCAGGAACACTCTTCTGAGTTAAAACTCTTCCGCTGGCTACCAAACTCCCCAGACATGAACATTATTGAGTATATCTGGGAAGCTTTGCAACGTGCTGTTCAGAAGAGATCTCCACCCCCTTAAGGATTTATGGTCAGTGCTGTAGGATTCATGGTGTCAGTTCCCTCCAGCACTATTTCAGTCATTAGTCGAGTCCATGTCACGTCGTGTTGGGTCACTTCTGCGTGCTCACGGGGGCCCTACACGATATTAGGCAAGTGTACCAGTTTCTTTGGCTCTTCAGCGTATAATTACATTTGCATAATAAATTCTTTGGGAAGTGGACGTGGCACCAATATATGTAGCGTGAGTCGACCGACAATCGAAGCATACATGCACACGACGGGCCGTTACCAGGACCTTCAACGGCGAATCATCATAAGAATGTTTTGTGGAAAATTAGGAAATAATAAAGGAAATAATAAATGACGAGACTCTAACGCACCACAACCACACTCGTAGTCAGTAAGCCTAGCCTGCTTCGATGACGCCGCTGTTCGACGACTGGTTTCTCTTATGGTATTTAATAAACTAATAAAATTTTTAGCTTAGATCTCTGAGAAGCACTTCTGGAGCGCATAATACTAGACCAACATTTGTTTCATCTACACTGTCTCATCAAAAGTACCTGGACACCTATTAGTGGAAACTAATATGCGATCTGTTCACGCTTTGCCTTCATGTCGGCTTGAACTCTGCGAAGGATGCTTTGAATGAGGTGTCTCAATGTCTGTGGACGAATGGCTGCTCATTCTTGTCCATGAACGGAAACCAGAGAATATAGTGATCTTGGACGCCGGGGTCTATAGTTCTAACTCATCCCGAAGATGTTCCATTGCTTTCAGGTCGAGAGTCAAGGCACGCCAGCCCATTTCAGAAATGGTATTGTCCACTAAGCAGTACCTCAAAGATGCTGCTTCATGACAAGCTGCGTTGTCATGCTGCTACAAACAATAATCACCTCCGAGCTGTTTCTGTTCTATACGAGGTAAACAATGCTGTAAAATGTTTTCATATTCACCTCATTTATCGTTTTATAAACACAGTAAGGGGACCACACCTAAACCACGAGAAATACCCCCATACTCTTAACACCATGTCCTCCGTACCTCTATGTTTGCACTATACATGATGGCGGTAATAGTCTCTAGGCATTCGCCAAACCCAAACTCTCCCATCGGATTGCCACAGGGTATAGCGTGGTTCATCACCCCAAATCAATCCTTTCCAGTCATGCACTGCCCAGTGACGTCGCTCTTTCCATCACATCAAGCGTCGCTTAGCAATGGCTGCATAAGTGTCTGGCTTTTGGTTGTTGATTGGTTGGTTGAGTTGGAGGAAAGGACGAAGCCGCTCGGAGTGGCCGAGCGGTTCTAGGCGCTGCAGTCTGGAACCGCGCGACCGCTACGGTCGCAGGTTCGAATCCTGCCTCGGGCATGGATGTGTGTGATGTCCTTAGGTTAGTCAGGTTTAAGTAGTTCTAAGTTCTAGGGGACTGATGACCTCAGATGTTAAGTCCCATAGTGCTCAGAGCCATTTGAACCAGCCATTTGAAAGGACGAAACTGCGAGGTCATCGCTCCTATCGGATTAGGGAAGGATGGGGAAGGAAGTCGGCCGTGCCCGTTTCAAAGGAACTATCGCGGTATTTGCCTGAGACGATTTAGGGAAATCATGGAAAACCTAAATCAATATGGCTGGACGCGGAACTGAACCGTCGTCCTCCCGAATGCGAGTCCATTGTGCTAAACACTGTGCCACCTCGCTGGATCTGGCTTATGGAGAGTTGCAATGTCTGAAGAGATGTGTGGCTTATGAGGAATTGCTCGACCATTGTTCCGTACTATTTTTAGCTTCCTACGCACAGTCATTGTGCTAACTAGACTGCTGTAGCTCCTTAGTCTTACAAGTGACGCGTTCCGCTGATTTCATGCGGTTTCTTACAACCACCATACGTGATGCTCGATGGTCCGTGTCCATCACTGCCATAGGTCTGCTGGTCTTGGTTTAGCTGTGGTTTGTTTCCTCGCGTTTCCAATTCGTAATCACATCATCAACAATCGATTTGGACAGCTTCAGAAGTGTTCAAATGTCCCTGAAGTATTTGTTACTCAGGTTATGGTCATCGAGCTCTCCTCCATCTCTAGTGACAAAGTAGTACTCCCCATCCCCTTTTATAAGGGTGAAAAAAATGTTCAAATGAATGTGAAATCTTATGGGACTTAACCGCTAAGGTCATCAGTCCCTAAGCTTACACACTACTTAAACTAAATTATCGTAAGGACAAACACACACACCCATGCCCGAGGGAGGACTCGAACCTCTGCCGGGACCAGCCGCACAGTCCATGACTGCACCGTGTGAGACCGTTCGGCTAATTCCGCGCGGCTATAAGGGTGAGTCCTCCTCTCTAAGTGGTCAATTCCGCATTACGTATAGGAGTTTGGATACTTTTCATCAGTTAGAACATGTATTTTCTACATTCGGACGAAATATGAACACAAACGGGCCCGCTCACTATGTGCTTCCCTATAAGTGTTTACTCAGAACTTCTTCGGAACCATCGAACATATCGAAAAAGCTTTATAAACGTTCTTTCCAGGGCTCTTGGGTGTCCAGCCGGATGCGATCGTTGAAGTCCCACGATATTTCGGCGAATAACCTTTCCGCCATCATCAAAACCACCAGATTATGGCGGAAAGGTTATCCGCCGAAATATCGTGGGACTTCAACGATCGCAGGCTGGACACCCGAGAGCCCTGAATACAACACATACGCCGGGAAAACCTCCGATCACTTTTTAAACGTTGATTGAACGCAAAGGGCTGAGTATTTTCCTGTATGATCAACGCTTGCAAAAAATGTTCAAATGTGTGTGAGTTCTTAAGGGACCAAACTGCAGAGGTCATCGGTCCCTAGACTTACACACCACTTAAACTAACCTATGCTAAGAACAACACACACACCCATACCCGGGGGGAGGACTGGAACCTGTAGCGGGAGGGGCCGCGCAGTCAGTGACATGGCGCCTCTAACCGCGCGGCCACTCCGCGCTGCTCAACGCTTGTAACTTTCATGTCTGTCGAGGTATTGAAGCGAGTACGTTTTCTAAACTTAAACCGTGTGATTTTTTAGAAATATTTGTTGAGTTTTGAAGCTGCTGTTATCGTCTGAAACCGTGTTTGTGAAATTCACTGATAAACCAAAAAGTAATTACGACCTGCTTAATAGTGTAATGGTACACTTTTCGAAAGCAATACAGCAGCGATTCTGCTTAGCAAGAATTCGACAAGTCTTGGTAAGCTTTTAGAGGCATCTGGCAACAAATGGTTCAAATGGCTCTGAGCACTATGGGACTAAACATCTGTGGTCATCAGTCCCCTAGAACTTAGAACTACTTAAACCTAACTAACCTAAGGACATCACACACATCCATGCCCGGGGCAGGATTCTAACCTGCGACCGTAGCAGTCGCGCGGTTCCGGACTGAGCGCCTAGAACCGCTCGGCCACCGCGGCCGGCCATCTGGCAACAGATACGTTTGAACGGGTCATGCAATACCGTAAATTACGGGCCGGTGGTTTGCAGGAAGGGAGCTAGTGCAACACCCCAATAGGATTCAGATAAAAAAAATTGATAAACAAGGCATAAGCTTGATATCATTATCACGCTCCTCAGACCACTGTAGCAAGATTCTGGCCTTGTGACACGGGCAGTTATTCCGTTGAAAAATGTCATTGCTGTCGTTGAAGACATAAGCGTGAAGGGATGCAGGTGTCCCGCAGTAATGTTCACGTAGTTCACTGCTGTTGCGGTGCCTTAGATTACTACCACAAGTCTCATGGGAGCCCACGCGAACGCTTAAGATAGAATAATACTGCCCCCTCCGGCTGGCCTCCGTAGTGCGGTGCGTGTTTCGAACAACCGGACACGACCATCGACCTTGCGTAATAAGAAACGCAATTCATGCTACCAGGCGACCGATTCCATTGAACCACTGATCTATCTCGATGATTCCGTGACCACTGAGTTCCTAACTGACGACGTATTTTGGTGAACATGGGAACGGTTGTGTCGTCTGCTGCGGATCCTCGTGTTTATGGTGGCCGAGCGGTTCTTGCCGCTTCAGTCTGGAACCGCACGACTGCTACGGTCGCAGGTTCGAATCCTGCCTCGGGCATGGATGTGTGTGATGTCCTTAGGTTAGTTAGGTTTAAGTAGTGCTAAGTTCTAGGGGACTGATGACCTCAGATGTTAAGTCGCATAGTGCCCAGAGCCATTTGAACCTCGTGTTGAGCAATGTGCGCTGAACTGTTTGCCCAGAACCACTTCTTCCTGCTCTAGCACTGAACTCTGTCATCAGGTCTGTCACAGATCGCCGGTATCTTTTTTTACAGAGTGGGCAAGCATCCGATGTCCACGTTCCATAATGATGAGTAAACGTTCAACACCTTGTCGCACACTCGTGGTCTCACCGTCACGGCAGTGGGTCTTGAACAGCCTTCGCCGATTCCGAGATTATGGTTCCCGAGCACCGGGCTATAAGAATCTGCCCTTTTTCAAAGTAGCTTATGTGGGTGTATTCTCCTGTTTACGGCCCCGTATCGTTCGTAGAATGGCCCTTACCGCGACACGTCCCCGCAATGCCACCAGGCAACATCCAGCGGTGGGCTGTTATCATACCGTTTCAGCTGATCAGTGTAAATATGATTCCTACAACACCGCTCTTTGACAAACAGATATTTTTATTTGAGTTTCTTGCCCCGATGTGTCTCAGAATCTGCAACGGTTTTCAGTGATCTCGCCTTATTTCTGTGAAAATATCGTGCAGGTTTGAGTAGTTTTCTTTGTTTTTTTTTTTTTTTGGCCAAAAAACTTTAATGTTTGCGTTTGCTTTTGATGGGAATGCTCACTGTCACGTCAGTCACTTGAACCTTGGATTCACCAAAGTGGCATACTGTTATATACTTTTGGCATGGCAGCAGATCATCTGAAGGTAATAAGAAGCATATAATGTTGAAAGGACTGATACTATTTTGATTATGCAGCCACTATCAATCAAGGCACAAAGAAATTAAAGACACACTCATGCTCATAAACTAAGGATAATGCTGATACATGGTGAAACAACGCTCTGGTGGGCGGTTTGCGAGTTTAAATCAGCTCGGGTTATGACCATGCGGTGCATTTGACCTGCGGTCGTCGCACGGTGGCGCTGGCAGCAGTCCACATAGGCAGAGGTGTGTTGGTGCATGTCAGAGTACACTGCAGCGAGTAAGTGTGCGGACGTTTTCAGACGTGGCAATGATGACTGTGTGTTGAAAATGGCTCAAAGAACACATATTGATAACGTTATGCCGGGTAGTATATGGTTCAAATGGCTCTGAGCACTATGGGACTTAACTTCTGACGTCATCAGTCCCCTAGAACTTAGAACTACTTAAACCTAACTAACCTAAGGACATCACAAACATCCATGCCCGAGGCAGGATTCGAACTTGCGACCGTAGCGGTCGCGCGGTTCCAGACTGTAGCGCCTCGAACCGCCCGGCCACTTTGGCCGGCCGGGTAGAATTCTAGGGCGACTGGAGGCTGGTCAAACACAGCAGATCGTAGCACGGGCCCCCCGTGTGCCACAAAGCGTGATCTCAAGATTATGGCAACTATTCCAGCAGACAGGAAACGTGTCCAGGCGCTACAGCACGGAACGTCCATAGTGTACAACACCACATGAAGACCGATATCTCACCATCAATACCCGCAGACGGCCATGGAGTACTGCAGGTAGCCTTGCTCAGGACCTTACCGCAGCCACTGGAACAGCTGTCTCCAGACACACAGTCCACAGACGACTGAACAGACTTCTTTTATTCGCCCGAAGACCTGAAGGTGCATTCCCCTGACCCCTGGTCACAGGAGAGCCCGTAAAGCCTGGTGTCAAGAACACAGTACATGTTCATTGGAACAGTGGTCCCAGGTTATGTTCACGGACGAGTCCAGGTATAGTCCGAACAGCGATTCTCGCCGGGTTTTCATCTGGCGTGAACCAGGAACCAGATACCAACCCCTTAATGTCCTTGAAAGGGACCTGTATGGAGATCGTGGTTTGAGGGTGTGGGGTGGGATTCTGATTGGTGAACATACACCCCTGAATGTCTTTGACGGAGGAACTGTAACAGGTCAGGTGTATCAGGACGTCATTTTGCACCAGTACGTCCGCCTTTTCAGGGCTGCAGTGGGTTTCACCTTCTTCCTGATGGATGATAACGCACGGCCCCACCGAGCTGCCATCGTGGAGGAGTACCTTCAAACAGAAGATATCAGGCAAATGGAGTGGCCTGCCTGTTCCCCTGACCTAAACCCCATCGAGCACGTCTGGGATGCTCTCGGTCCACGTATCGCTGCAAGTCATCAAACCCGAGCGACACTTCAGGAACTCCGACAGGCACTGGTGCAAGAATGAGAGGCTATATCAAAGCAGCTGCTCGGCCACCTGATCCAGAGTATGCCAACCCGTTGTGCGACCTGTGTACGAGTGCATGGTGATCATATCCCATATTGATGTCGGGGTATATGCGCAGGAAAAGTGGCGTTTTGTAGCACATGTGTTTGGTACGGTTTTCTCAACGTATCAGCAATACCGTGGACTTACAGATCTGTGTCATGTGTGTTCCCTATGTGCCTATGCTACTAGCGCCAGTTTTGTGTAGTGCCACATTGTGTGGCACCACATTCTGCAATTATCCTTAATTTATGCGCATGAGTGTATTAACTGCCAGTGGGCATTGATTTATATGAATGCGGCAAGCTGAAATTTTGTGTGGGACTGAGATTTGAGTCTGGATCTCCTGCTTACTAGGCAGATGCGGTGACCAGTACGTCATCCAGACACAGTGGTCACTACGGCCGCGCGGATTTACATAGCTCGCCTCCCGTCGGACCCAAATTCTCAACTTATACCACACATTACTAATGTAGTGACATGACCCAAAGAGACTATACACGTAATCAAGATGATGACGACCAGTGACCCCTTCATTGCAGATGAACACTAACCGCCGGCCGCGGTGGTCTAGCGGTTCGGGCGCTCAGTCCGGAACCGCGGGACTGCTACGGTCGCAGGTTCGAATCCTGCCTCGGGCATGGATGTGTTTGATGTCCTTAGGTTAGTTAGGTTTAAGTAGTTCTAAGTTCTAGGGAACTGATGACCACAGAAGTTAAGTCCCATAGTACTCAGAGCCATTTTGAACACTAACCTCGAATTCTTAGGGGAATCGGCGAGATGTCGTGAGTAATGAGGCAAATGAGCAGGGGCACTACGTCAGTAGCGTATGGTACAAGTTGAGAATCCGGATCTGACGGGAGGCGTCCTAGGGTCGTCCGTGCAAGTGTGATGACCGCTGCGTCCGGATGGCGTAGTGTACTGCGCATTCGCCCAGTACGCAGGAGACCAGGGTTCGAATCCTGGTCCGGCACAAATTGCCCCACTGATATAAATGAGTACCCACTGATAGCAAATGATTTTAATTCGCTTGTGTCTTGCATAGAAATAGTTCGTCCGACCAGAAAAAATCTTTTTAGCTGAGATTAATACTCACAGAAACGGTAGCACATATGTTGAACATATAGTTTTGCTATATTTTCTTCTTAACTGACTTACGTTCCGTTTTCTTTGACGCTATTAGCGCCATATCTTTCATCACTTTCTGAGAATACAAGACAACAAGTCCTACAAACACAACATAGAAAAACTATAAGTTCAGTTTATCCACTATTGCTTCTATCAGAAGTAACCTCAGAAAACATAAAACGAACTAACTGTTTATTATTACCTTACAGATAACCTGCTGTTATGCCATAAAGTATACAGGGTAGACACAAACAATTTGAACAGCTGTTAAGGGTTATAAATGTTGGCGCGATTGATATTTGATGATAAATAAGAATTTTTGCAGCGGAGATCATGTTTCAAATATTAGTATTTTCCCGATGAACGGTTCTCTCATGTTCGTATTTTCTGGGAATAATGCAGGGTGAATCAAAAAGAATCATCCAATTTGGCATTTCTATATTTCTGAAACTAATAAACATGTACAATGCATTTTGTTTTATGACAAACGGGAAAATCAAAAAGTTTTTTCATACCTTTTGATAGGTGTTCGTCCGCCCCGGTAGCTGAGTGGTCAGCATGGCCGTCCTTCACGCCAAGGGGCTCGGGTTCGATTCCCGGCTGGATCGGAGATTTTCTCCGCTCAGGGACTGGTTGTAGTGTTGTCCTCATTATCATTTCATCATCATCAGTGGAAGGCAACGGGAAACCACCACTGGGATCACTTCACTAGACGCTCATGCGGTGGACCTCTCTGACGAGTCTTCCCTCATGACAAGACCTGCCGTAAGGCAGAACACAAAGTTAAAAATAGTTTTTTCATAGGTGTTCAATATGCCCCCCTTGAGATGCACGGCATATGTCAACGCGGTATTTAGCTTATTCCTACACTGCAGCGAGCATGTCCTGAGTTACAGCTTCCACTGCTGCTGTTATGCGATGTCTCAGTTCATTCGTTGTTGATGGTAACGGAAGCACATAAACAGTCTTTTATAAAACCCAACAAGAAATAATCACATACAGTCTGATCCGGTAACCTTGGAGGCCAGTAATGTAAGGCTGAATCATTTTGTCCAGTGCCACGGATCCATCGTTCAGTAGACCTTTGATTTAAAAATTCCCCACACTACCAGATGCCAGTGTGGCGGTGCCGCATCCTGTTGGCAAATGAAGTCGTTCAAATCAGTCTCCAACTGTTCTCAAGCGTATCGAGATATGTACTCCATGTAACATGTTCTCGGCAAATAAAAATGGAACGTACACCTTTTGCCGTGGAACTGTACAAAACACATTAAATTTTGGAGAGCCCCTCTCGTGTTGTATAACTTCATGTGGTTGTTCCGTACCCCATATTCTCACATTATGATGGTTCACCTTTCCATTTAAGTGGAAACACTAAAACATTAAGCGTGTAAAAAAACTGGAATCCTCCATCTTTCCAAGAACGAAATTACAGAGCTCCACACGTTGTTCTTTGTCACTTTCACAAAGAACTTTCAGTAGCTGAATTTTGTATGGTTCATGTGTAAACGTCGACGCAACACACGCCAGACGGACATCGGGGGCCTGTTGACATGTGGAGCTGCACGGCGAACGGATTTCTACGGACTGCTTGCGAAACTGGCGGATGCGTTCGACGTCTGTGTCAGACACTCGGGGACGGCCGGGCGGTTTGCCTTCACACAGACGATCCGTTTCTCGGAATTGTTCATGCCATCGTCTAATGCTCTATGCTGTAGGAGGATTCATACCATACCTAGTACGGAAGTCTCGCTGAACAGTTACTGTTGACCAGCACTGCGCAAAACGTAGAACACAAATCGCTTTCTGTTGTGCCGACACCATTTTTACCAGAACTGAATCGGGTGCACAATACTGCTACACAGTTGGAACCATGTAAAACTCGAGAGTTTGCTCTTTCCAACAGTTTGTTGATCACGCACGAATCTCTAACAACATGATAGTTATGATTTTTTTTTAAAAATCGGATGATTCTTTTTGATAAACCCTATATTACTGTGCGTGAATCACACAACCATAACGACACCACACTCGTTTTACACGTGCCGTATTGGATTGTCAAATACATAAACAAAAAGGCGAGTTCGTCCGTCGAGTCCTTATAGCTCCGGCCCACTGGCCGTTGTAGCTGCGGGCCATAGGTAACACGGCTGAACGACGGCTTCGGAAGGCAGCGTCTCATTCTCAATGGAGAGAACTCTTCCGAAGTAAGAATGATTACAGGTGTACCGCAGGGAAGTGTCGTAGGACCGTTGCTATTCACAACATATATGAATGAACTTGTGGATAACATCGGAAGTTCATTGAGGATTTTTGCGGATGACGCTGTAGTATGTCGAGAGGTTGTAACAATGGAAAATTGTACTGAAATGCAGAAGGATCTGCAACGAATTGACGCATGGTGCAGGGAATGGCAACTGAATCTCAATGTAGACGAGTGTAATGTGCTTCGAATACATAGAAAGAAAGATCCTTTATCATTTAGCTAGAATATAGCAGGCCAGCAACTGGAAGCAGTTAATTTCATAAATTATCTGGGAGTAGACATTATGAGTGATTTAAAAATGGAATGACCATATAAAATTAATCGTCGGTAAAGCAGATGCCGGACTGAGATTCATTGAAAGAATCCTAAGAAAATGCAGTCCGAAAACAAAGGAAGTAGGTTACAGTACACTTGTTCGCCTTCTGCTTGAATACTGCTCACCGTTGTGGGATCCGTACCAGATAGGGTTGATAGAAGAGATAGAGAAGATCCAACGGAGGGCAGCGCGCTTCGTTACAGGATCATTTAGTAATCGCGAAAGCGTTACGGAGATGATAGATAAACTCCAGTGGAAGACTCTGAAAGAGAGACGCTCAGTAGCTCGGTACGGCTTTTGTTGAAGTTTCGAGAACATACCTTCACCGAGGAGTCAAGCAGTATATTGCTCCCTCCTACGTATATCTCGCGAAGAGAACATGAGGATAAAATCAGAGAGATTAGAGCCCACACAGAGGCATACCGACAATATTTCTTTCCACGAACAATACGAGACTGGAATAGAAGGGAGAACCGATAGAGGTACTCAAGGCACTCTCCGCCACACACCGTCAGGTGGCTTGCGGAGTATGGATGTAGATGTAGATGTAGATGTAGATATATTCGGGCCAGCAGGAGTGCAGCTGTTGAGCAAGACTCTTCCTAAATTTTCCGTCCAATAATCAACATGCGCTGACACTGTCCTTCATCTGTAAGAACGGCTTTTTTCTCTATCGAACACAGTACAAATTAGTTAGTATAAAAGTGAAATTTCAAACAACAAATCCCACACGTATGGCAGTACTGAACTATCAGTTTGGTAGCATTGGAACAATACGTTGATGGTGTAACACTTTCAGTTTCCAACATTGCAGTTTAACGCTCACGACCTGCTCGTATAGCGTAACGCGCAGTGCACTATCGCGCGAAACAGGGAGGTAGACAGACCCGGATTGAACCCGCGTGCCGGATTAACATCTGTGGGTCTGTTACACCGGCCAGCCTGGAGTGGTTTTCAGACAGATTCCCTCACTCGTCTAGGCAAATACTTCGCTTCAGTGGATACTACACGGTCCAGTCACGTCAGTGTGACCACTACTTATATTCGATGTTAACATGCAATAACCACTCACAGACGGCAGGTGGCAGCATTAGCAGTGGTGGGTATATAAAGTGTTTCGGGGGGACGCGGGAAACAGTGCAGGTGCCGTAATGCAGTAACGGAGCGATTTATCTGACGTCCAACAGGGCAAGATCACTGGCTTTCGGGCCAAGGGAGGAACCATATGCGAAACAGCTACGTGTCTAAACTCTTCACCTGTCGCCGTGTTTAAAGTATACCATGCATGGAAAAATGGCGGTACCCAAAACTGGCGCCCAAGTCATTGTTGTGCAGCACGGGCCATGAATAACAGTGGTGAACGACGACTTCGGAGATACTCGTATATTCGGGCGAACA
Source organism: Schistocerca cancellata (assembly GCF_023864275.1). NCBI lineage: Eukaryota > Metazoa > Arthropoda > Insecta > Orthoptera > Acrididae > Schistocerca > Schistocerca cancellata. The sequence goes on from NC_064627.1 coordinate 746,509,643, forward strand.
GACATGCAACTGTTGAGCAACCGACTGTCCAGATGAGCCAATGCGCTACCAATAGTGTCTCCACAGCGAATGTGCCGTGAATGTAGATGGGTATGGGTTTCCACAGCACGTGCCTGGTTCATGCACCCAGGCCCACTGCTGTTCATCATCGACGAAGGCTGGAATTTGAACGCCGTACTACAATTAGACATTCACTAAATGTGGTGTCACCGCCAGACACCACACTTGCTAGGTGGTAGCCTTTAAATCGGCCGCGGTCCGTTAGTATACGTCGGACCCGCGTGTCGCCACTATCAGTGATTGCAGACCGAGCGCCGCCACACGGCAGGTCTAGAGAGACGTCCTAGCACTCGCCCCAGTTGTACAGCCGACTTTGCTAGCGATGGTTCACTGACAAATTACGCTCTCATTTGCCGAGACGATAGTTAGCATAGCCTTCAGCTACGTCATTTGCTACGACCTAGCAAGGCGCCATTATCATTTGCTATTTATCTTGTGACACATGTACCGTCACGAGCGATGTTCACCAATTATGGATTAAAGTTAAGTATTCCAGAAGCTTCGTGCCTTTTTTACTAGACTCGCGTGCCTTTCGGCTTCCTCTCCTAGTGGCTTGGCTGTCTTGCCAAGTCACAACACTAAGCATCGTAAGGTGGCGTCTTCAGATGAATAACATTTTTTGTCCCATCTGACCGATGATCGTTGGCGTGTATGGCGTGAAACGTTTGAAAGCAAACACGGAGAGAGCGTTATGGTCTAGGGAATTTTTTGTGCCATTTCCTGGGTGAGTTCGTGATTCTGAAAGGCACAATGGGCCAATAAAAATATGCATCTATCTTTTGGGACCTTGTCCATACTTTCATGCCATTTGTTTCTCCTCGACACGATGGCATATTCCAGCGGGACAATGCAACGCGTCACACACGCCGCAGTGTGCGTTCGCATTTGGAAGTGTACCAGGATGAGCTTACCATAATCCCCCGGCCTCCAAACTCCCTGCATTTAAACCCACTGGAGAATTTGTGGGATCAACCCGACCGGGCTTTTCGCGCCATGTATTCCCAACCGAGAAACATAGCTGGCCACAGCACTGGACTCGGCATAGCTCCACACTTACTCTCTTCCTGCACATCTCTCCGCGATCCGCCCTGCAAAAGGTGGTTAGTCAGACTTTGACAGGTGGTCACATTAATGTGACAGGACAGTGTATGAGAAAACAGTTAAAATACCGTAACACACAGAATAAAGTTTTCACGACTAACAGAAAGGCAATGCACCCTCCTTCCCTGTTGTGTCCGTCGGTGTAATGAGACAGATGAACACCCTGGTACATATCAACTATTATACGAGGGGCGTTTGAAAAGTCCCTGCAAAGTCCGAGAGATGGCACCACCGGCGCGTATCGAGGTCATGTTTAGTTAGCAGCGTCTTTGGAAAGAACGCACTCCAAGTTTCAGCCATATTGGTCTATTTCTTTGTGTTTGGAATTCGTGTGAATCAAGGAAGTCGAAGGATTGTCAAAAAATGGACGAAAAAGAATTTCGTGTGGTGATTAAACATTACTTTATGAAAGGCAAAACGCCTCAGGAGACTAAACAGAAGCTTGATAAACATTACGGTGACTCTGCACCTTCGATTAGAACAGTTTATAAGTGGTTCCAAAATTTTCGGAGTGGCCATATGGGATCAAGTGATGCTGAACTTTCTCGACACGCTGTGGAGGTTAAACCTCCGGAAATCATTGATAAAATCCATGATATGGTGATAGATGACAGAAGAGTTAAGGTGCGTGAGATTGCTAGTGCTGTGGGCATCTAGAATGAACGGGTACATAATATTTTGCATAAACATTTGGACATAAGAAAGCTATCCACAAGATGGGTTCCGCGATTTCTCACGCTTGACCAAAAACCAGAACGTGTGAAGTGTTGCAAGGATGGTTTGCACCCGTTCAGGAAGAATCCGCAGGACTTTAAGCGTCGTTTCATCACTGTGGATGAAACATGGATACACTACTATACTCCTGAGACCAAAGAACAATCTAAACAATGGGTTACCAAGGGAGAATCTGCACCAAAAAAGGCGAAGGCCATTCCTTCCGCCGACTGTCTTTTGGGATTCGCAAGGGATAATCCTCATCGACTATCTGTAAAAGGATAAAACTATAAAGTGCATATTATTTATCGCAAAAAAACGCCGGCTATTAGACCGAAAAAAGGTCCTTTTCCATCACGACAATGCACCAGCAAACACCTCAACAATTGTGGTCGCAAAATTAATGGAAATAGAATTTCAGCTCGTTTCATATCACCCCCTATTCTCTAGACATGACTCCCTCGGACTACTATTTGTTCCCCAGTTTCAAGAAATGGCTGGCGGGCCAAAGATTTTATTGAAACGAGGAGGTGATTGCAGCAGTTAATACCTATTTTGCACACTTGGACAATTCCTGTTATTCGGAAGTGATCAACAAATTACAACGGCGTTGGAGGAAGTGTATAAGTCTAAAACGAGACTATGTCGGAAAATAAAAAAGGTATACCCCAAACACGTAAGTAGTTTCTATTTTTGCACGGATTTTTCAAACGCCCCTCGTATAATGATTAAAACATTTAGCACACTGTATTAAGCACGCATAACTTTGTATCTCGAGTATAGATTTAAGTGTCAGGAAGTCATTTCTGAAAGTATTTGTATGGAGTGTAGCCATGTATGGAAGTGAAACATAGACGATAAATAATTTGGACAAGAAGAGAATAGAAGCTTTTGAAATGAGGTGCTACAGAAGAATGCTGAAGATTAGATGGGTAAATCACATAACTAATGAGGAAGTATTGAATAGGATTGGGGAGAAGAAAAGTTTGTGGCACGACTAGAAGAAGGGATCGGTTGGTAGGACATGTTCTGAGGCATCAAGGGCTCACCAGTTTATTATTGGAGGGCAGCGTGGAGGGTAAAAATCGTAGAGGAAGACCAAGAGATGAATACACTAAGCAGATTCAGAAGGATGTAGGTTGCGGTAGGTACTGGGAGATGGAGAGGCTTGCACAGGATAGAGTAGCATGGAGAGCTGCACCAAACCAGTCTCAGGACTGAAGACCAGAACAACAACAACTTAGTATCCTTGAATCTCTCTCTGTACTGCTAGTACTGGTTTACATTATTCACTAGAAGTCAGAGTAGCAATAGCGTCGTGGTACGTTCTTAACGTCTCACTGCAAGTGTTCCAAAAGCTCGGCGTGATGTGGAGATAGTCTGAGGACAATCCGATGTGGAGCGTCGTTGTCGTCGTCGCCGTATTGCATGACGGGATTGCTTCTCTTGCCAATTGTCGGTGGAGTTTAAACCCTGAGAGCTGTGCTTCCATTCTGTGTTGTGTGGGTTTTCCTGACGTTCCGGTTGTCCTGTGTGGTGTCTGTAGTGGGCTTGTTGTCTTCTTGTACTGGAGACTCAGTCGCACAGAGATATAGCCCACGAGTGTTGTGCAATCGCAGCAGTCGCTTGCCAAGGTCACGGATGTACGGTTTTGTGGGTTGCGCGGTTTTCCTGTAGAAGAGGGGCTCTCTCTGGTAGCACCTCACTGGCTCTGAACGGATCCTCGGTTGGGTGACGTTGAGGCAGATGTAGAACCAAGCGAAGAGCACGATTCTGAAGTCTCTGCAGATGGTCGATGGGCGTGTCCGTGCCGTAACAGCGTCAATTAGACGGCAGGGCCCAGATGAGGAAAAAGTGTTGTTTCTGTATTAAGAAACAGATACAGAAACTTCGTTCTTGCAGCCAGCATGTGGAAGAGGTTCCCGATGTGTTGTCTCCAGATCAGTTGTCGATCTTTGTTGTAACCTCCCAGCAAAAATGCTAACGAAAATATTTTAAATGTTAATCGACATTGAGCCAAGTGTAACCTCCCCGTAATTATTTTTAAATGATATGAATTCAATAAAAAAATGAAATCTCAGTGACAATGAAAACGCAAATTGACCGAAACGTCGATCTTTAGGCCCTGATTAAACTCAAATTCTTACCTCAATAAAACTGCATCTGCTCTTATTTTTCGCCATAGCTTGGAGGAAATGCATCGCAAATATTTTTTTTTGAATTTAAGGGAAACTTTTCTTTAAGGAAATGCAAGGGAAATATTATTTCAAAAAGTATTGTTTGTTAAAAATGGTTGCTTTAAAACAAAATTATTATTGGGGCGATTCTTGAACAAATTAATTACACTTAAGATCCATTACAATACATTATTAGCTGAGCGCAAAGCTGCTTCATTACCTTATTTAACAATATACCTCGTCCTGAATCCCGACCATAGAGCCATGTCGACGCCGGCCGACTCGTCACACACAACAGTTAACTCGCAACTGCAACTACCGACTGTCTCTCGCGTATTACTAGCACCGACTGCCTACATGCAACAGCTTCGCAACAACTGAACTCTCGCGCGCTATTACTCTCTCGCAACAGAACTGAACTCTATGCTCTCTGGTCAGAGATTGTGCAATGCCTCACCATCGCCGCCACACAATATACGTGTTTCATTGTTGATGCCGTGGTACATAAAAAATATGTAGGAAGATCTCATGGGACCAAAACGCTTAGGTCATCAGTCCCTAAGCTTACACACTACTTAATCTAACTTAAACTAACTTACGCTTAGGACAACACACACACCCATGACCGAGGGAGGAGTCGAACCTCCGACGGGGGGAGCCACGCCTAGTACATTACTGTGCTGTATGGCACAGCCGTTTCCCGAACGATAAATCATGTCAGTGCTGTTGGCATTGGTCGTCTAGCAACCTAAAATCCTAAAATAGTGGACTCCATATTAGACAGTATAAATACTAGAGAGAAGAAAGGAGGAAGGAACTTTGAGGAGCATTCAATAAGTAATGCAACACACTTTTTTCTCTGATAATTTCCGTTAAAAATGCGGAAATTGCTGTGGGACATCGTGGTGGATGATGATGATGTTTGGTTTGTGGGGCGCTCAACTGCGCGATTATTAGCGCCCGTACAAATTCCCAACCTTTGCTCAGCCCAATCTCGCCACTTTCAGGAATGATGATGAAATGATGAGGACAGCACAAACACCCAGTCATCTCGAGGCAGGTGAAAATCCCTGAACACGCCGGGAATCGAACCCCGTGCTCGGGAAGCGAGAACGCGACCGCGAGACCACGAGCTGCGGACATCGTGGAATATCCTCGATTCAACCCCTACAGTTTCATCAAGTTCCGACATGCGGCAGCGCTGTATGTAGCCTTCAAAATGGCATCTGTAACAAAAAAAAAATGGTTCAAATGGCTCTGAGCACTATGGGACTTAACTCCTGAGGTCATCAGTCCCCTATAACTTAGAACTACTTAAACCTAACTAACCTAAGGACATCACACACAGCCATGCCCGAGGCAGGATTCGAACCTGCGACCGTAGCGGTCGCGCGGTTCCAGACTGAAGCGCCTAGAACCGCTCGGCCACTCCGGCCGGCCCATCTGTAACAGAAGTACGTTCCAAGCAGAGAACTATCATTGAGTTTCTTTTGGCGGCAATCCGGAACATTGCATATATCCGTAGGTGCATGCAGAATGTCTACGGAGATACGGCAGTGAACAAAAGTAGGGTGAGTCGTTGGGCGATGCGTCTGTCATAATGGCAACAAGGTCGCCCAATCGTGTCGGGTCTCCCGCGTGCCGGCTGGCCGCACACAGCTGTGACTCTGCGGTGTGCAGACACTGTCATCCGAGGTGGTCGACGCATCACAAACACCTCGCCGCTCAACGAGACGTCTCTGTCGGTAGTGCAGACACACACGTTGACCAGTTGGGGAACTCAAAGGTGTGTGCCTGCTGGCTTCCTCGCTGCCTAACAGAAGAATGCAAACAGCAACGAAGGACTATCTGTGCTAAACTGCTAGCGCTTTGTGAGACTGATCGTGTCAATTTTTTGTCGAACATCGTCACAGGCTATGAAACACGCCTCCTCCGACTAAAAAGTTCAAAGCCATATCCTTAGGCGGTAAAATCATGGCGACGGTCTTGTAAGAACTGTAAAGGAGCTACTCTTCCTCATAGCGCAACGATCAACTCTGATATGTATATATATGAAGATAGTAACCGTTCTCGAAAGAACAGATACCACTGATGACCGTGCAGCTTCTTTAGAATAAAGGATAATTAACTGAAACCCTCAACTGCCGACAGGTGTTGTTGATTTACCTCGATGTGAACAGCTGAAAATGTTCTATCCATCTGAGCCACCGAGGACACAGATGAATAGAGCGACTGCAGGGACTTATCCCTTGCACGCTTCCCGTGAGCTGTCTCCATCGAGGTATATCAACAACACCTGTCGGCAGCTGAGAGTTTCAATTAATTATCATTTATTCTAGAGAAGCTGCACAGTCATCAATGGTATCTGTTCTTTCGAGAACGGTTACTATCTTCATATATATAATTAAAGGCTACCCAGCCACTGACCTTCATCTGTGCGATTGTGCACAGGTTGCTCGAACTCTTACGGGAATCGTCACCTTAGTGTGCGCGAGTAATGAGCCGATGGGCAAATATCTATTAGGTACATTACGTATGTAGATTGTGGACAGTTGGGAATGTAGGTCTCACGGGAAGCGTGCAAGGGATAAGTCCCTGCAGTCGCTCTATTCATCTGTGTCCTCGGTGGCTTAGATGGATAGAGCGTCTGCCATGTAAGCGAGAGATCCGGGCTTCGAGTCCCGGTCGGGGCACACATTTTCAGATGTCTCCATCGAGGTATATCAACAACACCTGTCGGCAGCTGAGGGTTTCAGTTAATTATCATTTATGCTGATATGTATTGTGCTACCCACAAGAAATCGAAGAAACGACTTCAACATGTTCGTCTCCATAAAAATGCTGACGAAATTCTCCTTCTCCACGACAATGCAAGACCTCAAGCAAGTGTGAGCACCAGAGAGGAGCTCACAAAACTCCATTAGACTGTTCTTCCTCATCCACCATACTGCCCGGATCTCGCACCTTCTGCGGTTTGTCTGTTTGGCCCAATGAAAGATGCACTCCACGGAAAGCAGTACATGGATGATGGAGAGGTCACTGATGTAGCAAGACGTTGGCTCCGACGTTGAGCAGTAGAGTGGTAGCATGCGAGCATACAAGCCTCCCCAGTAACGAGGCGTTAAGGTCATCGCTTTGGACGGAGATAATGTTGAAAAATATGGCTTTGTAGCCAAGAGAGGGGGGAAGAATGTGGTGCATTGGAGTCCTGAATGAAACCAAATTGATTTCATAAAACAAATGCGTTGCATAACTTTTTGAACGCCCCTGGTACACTGCTGGTCATTAAAATTGCTACACCACGAAGATGACGTGCTACAGACGCAAAATTTAACCGACAGGAAGAAGATGCTTTGATATGCAAATGATTAGCTCTTCAGAGCATTCACACAAGGTTGGTGCCGGTGGTGACACCTACAACGTGCTGACATGAGGAAAGTTTCCAACCGATTTCTCGTACACAAACAGCAGTTGATCGGCGTTGCCTGGTGAAACGTTGTTGGGATGCCTCGTGTAAGGAGGAGAAATGCGTACCATCACGTTTCCGACTTTGATAAAGGTCGGATTGTAGCCTATCGCGATTGCGGTTTATCGTATCGCTACATTGCTGCTCGCGTTGGTCGAGATCCAATGACTGTTAGCAGAATATGGAATCGGTGGGTTCAGGAGGGTAATACGGAACGCCGTGCTGGATCCCAACGGCCTCGTATCACTAGCAGTCGAGATGACAGGCTTCTTATCCTCATGTCTGTAACGGATCGTGCAGCCACGTCTCGATCCCTGAGTCAAAAGATGGGGACGTTTTAAGACAACAACCATCTTCACGAACATCTCGACGACGTTGGCAGCAGCATGGACTATCAGCTCGGAGATCATGGCTGCGGCTACCCTTGACGCTGCATCACAGACAGGAGCGCCTGCGATGGTGTATTCAACGACGAACCTGGGTGCACGAATGGCAAAACATCATTTTTTCGGATGAATCCAGGTTCTGTTTACAGCATCATGATGGTCGCATCCGTGTTTGGTGACATCGCGGTGACCGCACGCTGGAAGCGTGTATTCGTCATCTCCATACTGGCGTATCACCCGGCATGATGTTATGGTGTGCCATTGGTTACACGTCTCGGTCACCTCTTGTTCGCATTGACGGCACTTTGAACAGTGGATGTTACATTTCAGATGTGTTACGACCCGTGGCTCTACCCTTCATTCGATCCCTGTGAAGCCCTACATTTCAGCAGGATAATGCACGACCGCATGCTGCAGGTCCTGTACGGGCCTTTCTGGATACAGAAAATGTTCGACCGCTGCCCTGGCCAGCACATTCTCCAGATCGCTCACCAATTGAAAATGTCTGGTCAATGGTGGCCGAACAACTGGCTCGTCACAATACGCCAGTCACTACTCTTGATGAACTGTGGTATCGTGTTGAAGCTGCATGGGCAGCTGGACCTGTACACGCCATCCAAGCTCTGTTTGACTCAATGCCCAGGCGTATCAAGACGCTTATTACGGCCAGAGGTGGTTGTTTTGGATACTGATTTCTCTGGATCTATGCAGCCAAATTGCGTGAAAATGTGATCACATGTCAGTTTTAGTGTAATATTTTTGTCCAATGAATACCCGATTATTGTCTGCATTTCTTCTTGGTGTAGCAATTTTAATGGCCAGTTGTGTAGTTTAACTTTCACTTAGAAAATGAAGGGCTTTACTACATTTCCGCTACATGTGACAAGTAACTCCGACTCACTAGAGCGCTGAGTGGGACACTGTTGGAAGCGCCATAGATCCAACCTGGTTCTTCTAAGTGACAGTAAGACATACTGTCCATTCACCTTCGTACAAGGACTTAATTGCGGTAACGTTTTTGTTTATCGAGTTCTTGTAGCCCTTTGTTGTGCTTTTATGTACTGAAGGTAGATGCAATGGGCCAGGGTTAACAGCAGATGCGTAGGCTTTTGGGCATGGCGACAAATGAGCTGTCACGTTGTTGTCATGCCTGCGCCAACATCATCTCGCAATGAGTCGCCGTTCTAAAATACGTAGTGCGAGACGGACCCGCGACAGCTCGCTGCCAACACAAATACCTGCGGAGGAACGCGGGTCGCGGTATTCTGAGAGCCACGCCGCCCAAATGTCAGACGCGCGCTGTGCTGTACTGTGCCGGGCTGTCGAAGCCCGACTGGAATGCGCGGGCCTCGGCCGGACGCGTGGCAAGCACGCGGCCATTGTTCTGAGCGGGGCGGCGGACCGAAGCGGGCGGCGGTTTCGGCGCTGCGTCGACGTCGCCGGCAGCGCCAGCCAGCAGCTGGCCGCCACTTCTGTGTACTTCGATTCTTTATCGCGCCCAAAGCAAAGTCCAGACGTAAGCAGAAACGCTCTGCGAAATCGGACGGACTAGATTTCTCACGCTTTGGCTACGATAATCTCTTTGTAATTAGGCGCCGAGCGGGATTAGCCGAACGGTCTGAGGCGCTGCAGTCATGGACTGTGCGGCTGATCCCGGCGGAGGTTCGAGTCCTCCCTCGGGCATGGGTGTGTGTGTTTGTCCTTAGGATAATTTCGGTAAAGTAGTGTGTAAGCTTAGGGACTGCTGATCTTAGTAGTTAAGTCCCATAAGATTTCACGCAAATTTGAATCATTTTTTGTAATTAGGTACGTGCGGACGCTTGTGAGCCAGTACCTATGACGAGAGTCCAGTGACGGCCAGTGGCGAGTGCTGTGTAAGTCCACAAGAGCACGTGGACACCCTAACTTTCAACACCTTGCGGATTTTTTGGTTATTTTTCTTCAAATGCTGTTAAACTTAACATAGATGTTGCAATCTGAAAGATACGGCACTTAAATCTACCGCGCTACTGCTCCTCCAGACTCCGTGAAACAGAATCAGGGTCGCGAGCACACCTTCAGTTGCGCACGTTTTAAGGAGCTTTTGCGCATGCGCAACTCGCGTACCGTAATTGCCTTATTGGCCAAATACATATGGATTTGATAAACAATGTACACGGTTCACGACGTGCCCTTGCCACCCGGTTCGCTAGGCATAAATCCTGCTAGATGATAGCACATTCCTCAGGTTTACTAATTCACTCACTGTATGCTGTAGTAAAAGTAGATCAGATGTCAGTATATTTTAAAGCTGTACTGACAGTAAATCTATTTTATCGATTTCTGAATGAGTTATAGTATATTAAATTATGAATTTTATCATACAGGTATCCATTTGAGGCGCTGAGAATCATAAAGGCCTAAAGCACATCACTGTAGACTGTATTATTTATTCATGTTTCTAAAATCTATTGTACTAATGGTGAATCAGGTTTATCTGTACTGTAGGCCCACAATGTATGCATGCAAATTCAGGAAAAGTTCTATCACTGGTTTCTCTGACATTCACTTAATTGTGGGTTGGATGGCGGTGTGCTTTAGGCCCTTATGGATCTCAGCACCTCCTTCATATTCTAGTCAAGTGACCCTGTTGGTAGACGTTACTACTTGTCTTTTAATCATTTCTACAAACGGTACTTTGTGTTTGGAGTTGGTTGTTTACTATGCGGTAATCAGCTTTTGTGTCCAGTGCAAACATGAACTAGTTGAATCTATTTTAAATGCTAACAGAAAAGTAAAGCTGTGAGGAGAGGTCTTGAGCCGTGCTTGGGTAGCTCAGTCGGTAGAGCACTTTCCCGCGAAAGGCAAAGGTCCCGATTTCGAGTCTCGGTGGACACACAGCTTTAATCTTCCAGGAAGTATCATATCAGGGCCATTCAGCGATCTTCAGATGAGCGATTTACACTGGAGACTGCTGGTGCACGTCGCTAAGTTTATATCTAAAACAGGAGCGGAAGAGCATTCGCTTGGTTCACCACTGGAGAAGCATCCTCTGTCGAGTTGAGCACCCTCTTAGAATATTGCTCCACCTGAAGATGGCTAAATGGCTGTCAGTCGAAGTGTCGTGGCAAGAAGTCGACGTCATCCAGCTGCAATCCTGAAACCTCGTGGAAAGCTAATGACGCCACGAAAACTCCGAGAATCACTACATGGCGTTTTCAGACGATTTTGTACAACCTCTGGGCATGCAAGTTCCTCATTTCGCCTAGGAAACACAGTAGGCAGTTAAAAATACGGATACGGAAGGAAAACGAGAGTTGCACTTCCCGTTAATGACGAGGTCATTAGAAGTACAGCTCATGATCTAACAGATAATTTCGTGCGGCTTGATCATCAAGTGCAATTAGTCCATGTCTTGGGTGTGTGAAGTCTACCCCAATTATCCAACTGAGAAAAAGGGGTCTACAGTTTAAGGTGGAATCCGAACTACGTGTCGTTCCTGGCGACTAATCATATCATAGAGAGGTGAAGATTCGATTAAGAGCATACCTGAAAGTTCCCGTTGTTCGATCCGGTTTACGACTAGACGGTCAGGCCCGACTATTAGGCTGCAAGCTCTGAATGGTCAAGAATGCGCGAGGAAATCAATCTCATCCTTTTCAGGGAAACATGCTGTTCTTAAATGATTTAGGGAAAACACGGAAAACCTAAATTTGAATTGCCGGCACTTCGTCCCTAATGAATGAGAACCCACTGCACCACTTTAGGTCGTTAAGTGCGGATATTCATAGAATGTGTTATACACGACTCACAACGATCTGGTGCACATGACTGTCCTGTAAAGTAACTGCGGTTGAGGTCACGTGAAATGCATATGACTGCAGAATTAAAACAAAAAAAGCTGAAAAACTGCGGAGTGGCGATTTCCCATCTAGAGCAGACGGTAAATGCTAAAATGACAGACAATAATTTCAATTTCACCACGAAGAATAATTGCTGTGTCGTTCTCAAATGATGTGTTCGCTCAAGTATTATCCAGTTATATCAAAATAAGATAGTGCCTACTTCCTCTTACCGGTGCTCGGTCATGCAAGTGGGGAAGTAAACAAGGGCGCTAAGTGTGATGGAACCACGCATAACGCCCCAGTGCACGTGTACCGAGCGGCAGGAGGAAGAAATAGTTCAGACCGATATACAATTTGCGAACAGAAAACTCAGGAACAGTGAGTTCGCACGTGGCTTAGAATGTAGGAGTATACATTAAGAGAGGAATGGGTCACAGATCACAGGCCTCTTACTCGGTTGGGTATGTACATGCCATCTACGTAACAAGTCTTCGCAGCATATTTCAGTGCCCTGAAACACAACCCATTTCGTCAGTATCATATCATTTTCGGTACGTTACTAGAGGCTGTACTTGACAAGTTAAAACAATGTAGAGATCTGAAACTTAGTTCCAGGCACATTTCGCAGACAGTGAGCTACCAATCGCGCCATCCGAGCACGCGTTTCTTATCCGTTCAGGCTTTTCATTCCGCATTTTAAAGGAGCACCTTCCATTTTGCCGTCTTCTGAGATGGCCACAGTACTCATAATCATCTCTAAACGGCAATACTGACCTCAGACTTTAATTGCCAGGGACAGCAAAATTTGAAAGGAAGGAAAGATATTTTCATTTTAACAGACGTTTGACATCGAGTTCATTAGAGGCGGTGACTCACGTGAACAAGAATGGGGCATAAAATCGACCCTGGTCCTTTTCAAAAATCGGCCTTCGCCTTGCTGCTCAGGAAAGAATGAAAACGATTGGAGGTCAGTTTAACGCGCGCTGACATCGAGATGGATAAGAGACGAAGTAGCTCGCCTTTGTCAATGATGTAAGGACGAAATCGGCCTTGGTCTAGTGAAGGAAACGCTCTAGCGTTTGCCAGAAGTGGTTTTCTTAAGGTTTAAGGAAACCAGGGAAAATTTAAATCATGGTGCTCAGACAGGTCATTATATATTTTCGTTAAATTATCCGCGTTTTTTGTCAGTCTGTCAGTCAGTCTCGGCGCTTCAGTGTGGAACCGCGCTGCTGCTACGGTCGCATGTTCGAATCCTGCCTCGGGAATTGATGTGTGTGATGTCCTTCGGTTAGTTAGGTTTAAGTAGTTTTAAGTCCAGGGGTCTGATGACCTCAGATGTTAAGTCTCACTGTGGTTAGATCCATTTGAACCATTTGCAGTCCATACCTGACGAGCAGAAATCATTTTACAACAGTATCTGCCAGTGAATAGCGAAAGATGGACAAGATAAAGATGAAACATACCCACCATTGAGAATTTGAAGAAAGCCTGGAATAAAATTTTGGACACAGAAGAAAATTTACGAGGTATGATTGAAAATGACGAACAGAACGATACGTCCGAAATTCTCGGTATGCTAAAAGAAATAGATTGCCACGAATGTGATGAAGAAGACGTTCATGAATGGATGAATATCGATGATACAGATCCAGGACACCAAATCATGCAGGACAGCGAGATTGTAAACGTCCTCACTGATAAAGATGACGCCGCCAGCATCTCATCAATCAATGCTCCAGAAAGTGAAGATGAAAGTAGCTTCTGAGGCGTTTACTTGTTTAGATACTGCCTTGCGATGGTTTGAAGCCCAAGATGAAAGTGACCAGTTTCAGATATCTCGTAAGCGTGTAGGCTTGCTTAGACAGACCAAAATAAAGGATTTTTTTAAACATTAATTTTGTATACTGTGTGTATTTTTCATGTAAAATGCGTATGTAATATGAATATATTTTTGTTTAATAAACTGTGCCACATACTATATATTCCTACTGAAGTTTCCTTTGTGTGTTACTTTGTTATACTAAAAGAGATGCCTTCCGAGACCAGTCCGCAACAGCAAACGAGTACAAGGCAGGGGTGTCCAGTATCCTGTTTTCAGCATAACGTAACTTTTATGGCATGTTTCTGAGCGCCAGCGCTGCGTTAGACCACAGACGTTCATACGATACCGATACTCGATTCGTCACACTAATCAGAGATTCATACCCCAATAATGTTTTTGCTGTCTGATGGTGACTATAGCCTCAAGAGTGAACCCTTGGACAAACTTCAGACGTTTGGATACTTCTTTTGGCAAATAAACATGTACAGTTCGATTATCTGAACAAACCAGTTTTCCGAACACCCATTTCCCCATTTACTTCGGATAATCGACGCTCTACTGCATTAATGCTACTTCAATTAAACACAAGTATACAGCACCACTCCTCATGAACGAAAGTAAAACAGCGTCTGCAATGTGCCGCTTTTCCCAGAGTCAAACTCTGAAGTGTGACGTTCTGAAAAACGTACCAATAATTCACCATGGAGGAATTCTACAGTTTATAAGATTCTGACATTAGACCCAGGAATGTCTGACACGAAGTGTTAAAATGTAGTTCCCATGTACGAACAGCACTTCATAAGACAAATAACGAAAAACGTTGGGGAGTCCTGCTTGAAAAGTATGGATTTTTGGAATGCCCATGCAGAGAAATTATGAGGAGAGCTTGTAACAGCGTAGCAGAGGTCGCACGCTTGTTACAGTAGCCAGTGAAAGCGCGGCAGATGTTTACAAGGACGTGCTCACTGTTTGCTTGTTGCCTGCCTTCCGAGACCAGTCCGCAACAGCAAACGAGTACAAGGCAGGGGTGTCCAGTATCCTGTTTTCAGCATAACGTAATTTTTATGGCAAGTTTCTGAGCGCCAGCGCTGTGTTAGACCACAGACGTTCATACGATACCAATACTCGATTCGTCACACTAATCAGAGATTCATACCCCAAGAATGCTTTTGCTGTCTGATGGTGACTATAGCCTCAAGAGTGAACCCTTGGACAAACTTCAGACATTTGGATACTCTTGATGACCAACAGTGAAGCGACAAGTAACACCAAAAGATCTCCAAAGGCACGGTGTCACTGCTCTCGCTCTCCTCTGCCCTCGACAAATATGAGAAGCAAAAATAAAATTCTTGCATTCACATCGTACGTCTCAGAGTAGTCAACAAGACTGTGGTTGGTTGGTTGGTTTGGGGAAGGAGACCAGACAGCGTGGTCGTCGGTCTCATCGGATTAGGGAAGGATTGGGAAGGAAGTCGGCCGTGCCCTTTCAGAGAACAAGGCTGTGAAGAAGTGAGTTAAAATCTCAGTACTTGCTATTCGGACGAAGTGTCGTAAGACCCATTGACCCCATCGAGTGGAGAAGTATCCAACTCAATGCACATACCGACTAATTAAGTATGAAACGCCAGGTGGTTGGGTTCCAGTACGCTTTTTTATAATTTGTTTATGAAAAGTCGTGACGGAAGGAGCTCCAAATCGAATAGATAGAGCGCTACTGAATTTACTGGTGCCTACTGTTGTGGGTAAGGATGTTGTGATCACTTGGAGTCAGCAGCGAGTAAATCAAACTCAACACTTTAAAAAAATCAAACAAATGTATCAATACTCCATATGTGACAGATTTTCTAAATCAGTATCTGCGTTGAGATCTATCAAAGTTTATTTTCTGTCATGTGATCGAGCCGCCTCCCTCACTAATAGGTAACCACATCCGCAGCTCCTATGGGTACACTTTTCTTAGTTGATGCCGTTTCGTCTAGGCTTTCAGATATACAGCATCATTTGATGTCTGATGTGACACTGGCGTTTGAACGTTTACGGACTGTTTGTTTATTCTTAACTTCCAGCACAAGCAAAAATGTGTTTCTGGCGCACTACCAATATGGCTGCCGTCGGTGATGCAACCATACCCCCAGTCAAAACTAAAATATAGTACTATCTGAGATAACACGCAGCAGTAGCTGTCAGACCAACCAGCACCAGTCGCTCCGATCTTCTCACATACTCTGCCCTCAGCTGAGGTTGTTTCTTTTGCAGTTATGGCTTGTGATGTCATTGTTATGGCGTCAATCAAGCACACATGCTAATTAGAAAATATGAAGATGGCATCTGTTCTTTAGGACATGTCCGAAAGAACAGACGCCATCTTCATATCGTTTAAGGCTAACCGGCTGATGACCTTCTTCAGTGCGGATGCACACGATTTGCCCGTTCTCTTACGCGACTCCGTTGATTGTCTGCCGCGAGTAATGGGTATAATGGCAGGGGCACTACGAATGTAGTGTGTGTGTTATAAGTTGAGAAAGTGGGTGTCACGGGGAACGTGCCAGCGATAAATCCCTGCAGTCGCGCTATCTTCTGTGCCCTCGGTGGCTCAGATGTTTCTGCCATGTAAGCAGGAGATCCCCGTTTCGAGTCCCAGTCGGGGCACACACTTTCAACTGTCACCGTTGATGTATATCAACGCCCATCAGTAGCTAATGGTATTGATTTCATTGTAATTTAATTAGAAAATGTCCTTTAGGTCAAACTATCTGTTATACAAATTCAGATTACGCTGAAGATCAATATTAAACACCATTCAGTGGGTCGAAATAAAATTTTGGGAACTTCGCAGATTGCTGGTTCTGTTCCTATGTAAATCATGTTTACAATACACTGATTCACTGGGTTGACATAAAGCTGAAAAGGCTATGTTTCAGAATGGAAATTTAACAGATTGTCGTTTTAATTTTTATCTGATGACTGCGTTTGACTAGGAGGATACAGTTCTGAAATCAGATCTTGTCAAGCAGTTTTGAGGGTTATCGATGTAACACTGTATGTGTTTTCATTGATTGGTACGAGGGCTGTTTCATATTGATTTACACTTTATTTTTTCTCATCATTCATGGTCCGCCACTTGACTCATCACTACAGTTGCAAGGTATAGTAATTTGGTCTAATTGTAGGTGACAGTACAATCAGTAGAAGTGAAACCCTTGTTCAGTACAGCCTGTTTTCCCAACTGCTGTCATTACGTGGACGAACAGCATCGGATGTGATCATCAAGCACAGCACTGGACTACATGGTTGCGTGGAAGAAGGGTACAAACACTGCGGACCTTCAACAGGCGATTGGAGGCAGGGTGTGGAGAATGTGCAGCATCACGAAAAGTGTTCTTGCAACAGCCAACAGCCGCGCGGGGTAGCCGTGTGGTCTAAGGCGCCTCCACGGTTCGCGCGGCTCACCCCGTCGGAGGTTCTGTAAGTAGGCTGTTTATGTTTTCTTATTGGCAACGTTACGTAGCGCTCTATATGAAAATCACTGGCTGTGCTGTATGCAGTCTGTGGCTAGTTTGCATTGTTGTCTGCCATTGTAGTGTTGGGCAGCGGCAGCTGGATGTGAACAGCGCGTAGCGTTGCGCAGTTGGAGGTGAGCCGCCAGCAGTGGTGGATGTGGGGAGAGAGATGGCGGAGTTTTGTAATTTGTCATGAACTGCTATATATATTATGACTATTAAGGTAAATACATTGTTTGTTCTCTATTAATATCTTTCATTTGCTAACTATCCCTATCAGTAGTTAGTGCCTTCCGTAGTTTGAATCTTTTATTTAGCTGGCAGTAGTGGCGCTCGCTGTATTGCAGTAGTTCGAGTAATGAAGATTTTTGTGAGGTAAGTGATTTCTGAAAGGTATAGTTTAATGTTACTCAGGGCCATTCTTTTGCAGGGATCTTTGATAGTCAGATTGCGTTGCGCTAAAAACATTGTGTGTCAGTTTAAGCACAGTCTTGTATAAATTGTTCTAAGGGGACGTTACAGTTCGAGTCCTCCCTCTGGCATAGGTGTGTGTGTTATCCTTAAGTTAAGTTAGTTTAAGTTAGATTAAATAGTGTATAGGCCAAGGAACCGATGATTCCATCAGTTTGGTCCCATAGAAACTTACAACAAATTTAAAAAAAAAAAATTCTTGCAACAGGACAACGCTCGTCCCTTTATGAGTCAGAAAAGCATGGGTGCCATCGCTGAAATGGGGTTCCAGGTACTGCCGCATCCAACGTACTGTCCAGATTTAGCCCCGTTAACTTCTGCAGGCCCTCGTCAAACCACTTTCCTGGAGTCGGTCGCACACATCGCAGTAAAGCTGCTCGCATTTCGTGGAAGTCTGCGAAATGATGTCCGCGCAGAGGTTCCTCCATAGCCCCTAATAGGTGCTAATCAGAAGGGACCCATTTCAGGAGACTGCGGTGGATGTGTCATTAACACGAATCATATTTCATCTACTTCTACATTCATACTCCGCAAGCCACCTGACGGTGTGGCAGAGGGTACTTTGAGTACCTCTATCGGTTCTCCCTCCTATTCCAGTCTCGTACTGTTCGTGGAAAGAAAGATTGTCGGTATGCCTTTGTGTCGGCTCTAATCTCTCTGATTTTATCCTCATGGTCTCTTCGCGAGATATACGTAGGAGGGAGCAATATACTGCTTGACTCCTCGGTGCGCCGGCCTGTGTGGCCGAGCGGTTCTAGGCGCTTCACCGCTAAGGTCGCAAGTTCGAATCCTGTGTCGGGCATGGATGTGTGTGATGTCCTTAGGTTAGTTAGGTTTAAATAGTTCTAAGCTCTAGGGGACTGATGACCTCAGATGTTAAGTCCCATAGTGCTCAGAGCCATTTGAACCTTTTTTTTTTTTTGATTCCTCGGTGAAGGTATGTTCTCCAAACTTCAGCGATGGTAGCCATGGTTTTCCGACTCGTATGGAGACGAGCACTGTCTTGTTGCAAGAGCACTTTTCGTGACGGTGCACGCTATCCACACACTGCCACGAATCACCTGTGAAAATACGCAGTGTTTACGCCGTTGTTCCTTAGAAACAACGTCTTCAGGCGCTGTCCTTGGTGATCGCATCCCGTGTTGTCCGCTCACGTAACGACAGCAGTTGGAAAAACGGGCTGTACCGAACATGGTTTACACTTACAGTGATTATCCTACGACCTACAGTTAGAACAAAGTGCTACACACTTGCAGCTGTAATGATGAGTTAGATGGTGCACATGAATGATGGTAAAAATTGATATGTAAATCAATGTGGAACGCCGCTCGTATTATTTAATAACATCCTCATTTAGATGAAACTAGGTATATGAATCGAGGTGTTTTGACGTCGCACTTAGATTCAACTATCTTATCTGGTTCAAAAGTGTCAAGAAAATAGGTTAAGCTGTGCTCTCTTATATCAGACGCGATGGAACCTAAACCTATAATGTAACTGCGAATAGGAGGTGCTGTCGACCTCCGGTAAATGCTAGTAATGGTGGACATAATTTATAGCAAGGAAACGAAAAACGAATACTTGAATCACATGATATCGGCTTACGTAGCTGGTGTTGGGTAGGGATGCATAATTTAAAGTAATTATTTGATGTAGCCGAAACCTTTTGTTCAGCTACTTCAGAACCATGTTCTGTTACTCCGCCATACACCGTAAGGTGGCTTGAATATTATATTTAGACGTGCGGACTTGGCAAAAAGAAGAGACATCATGCAGATGTTTTTCGTCTTGCAAACATCCCCATCTGTTGACTCAGGGATCGAGACATGGCTGCACGATCCGTTACAGCCATGCGGATAAGATGGCTGTCATCTCGACTGCTAGTGATACGAGGCCGTTGGGATCCAGCACGGCGTTCCGTATTACCCTCCTGAACCCACCGATTCCATATTCTGCTAACAGTCATTGAATCTCGACCAACGCGAGCAGCAATGTCGCGATACGATAAACCGCAATCGTGATAGGCTACAATCCGACCTTTATCAAAGTCGGAAACGTGATGGCAGGCATTTCTCCTGCTTACACGAGGCATCACAACAACGTTTTAATAGGCAACGCCGGTCAACTGCTGTTTGTCTATGAGAAATCGTTTGGAAACTTTCGTCATGTCAGCACGTTGTAGGTGTCGCGACCGGCGCCAACCTTGTGTGATGCTCTGAAAAGCGAATCATTTGCATATCACAGCATCTTCTTCCTGTCGGTTAAATTTTGCGTTTGTAGCACGTCATCTTCGTGGTGTAGCAATTTTAATGGCCAGTAGTGTATATGCGCCTTGACGGCAAATAATGATACCTTCAGTGCGCATGCACTCTTCGCTCGACCTCTTGCGGAAATCAGGTAAGGCTGCAAGCAGGAGACACTACGTTTGTAGTGGGCGACATATGGTAATTTGGTTTGGAGGGGAAGCGCGCAGGGATAGTCGAAGTGGTTAGGACGACAGTTCGCGATAAGCGGGAAATTCAGGTTCGAGTCTCGGACCGCTACTAATTTTCACTTGTACTTCAGTATCCGACTGCAACTGATGTCAGAATTTCGCTTTCGTCTTGCACGTTATAGACGTAGCTGAGCAGATAGTGCGCCGTTGCGAAGCGCAGGCGACGTAGCTCCGAGGCGCAGCAGCGGTCTGCACGTCAGCAGAGGCGGGGGCGGGCTTCGGTCGCGGAGAGGCTGGTCGTGGCAGCGGAGGTGAAGGTCGCGGCGCGCCGCAACGCAACCGTTAGCGGGCCGCCTGCCGGCTCTAAATGCGGAAACAATTGGGCAGCGTGAGTGTGAGTGTGAGCGTGTCTATCTGGGTCACTGACCCGCGTCCGCTGCCGCCGCGTCGGGCAGTCCGGAGCACCGCGCCGCCCCGGGGCAGTCGAGCTGCCCAACACATTTCGCAGCCGCGCTGAGGCGACCCTCTACTCTCAGTTCTGCGCCCTATCCCCACCCCCACCCACAGCTTCTGCCGCGAGAACAAACAAGCGGGGTGGGCTGCCGTTACGTACGGCTACAACGCACCATTTCACGAAGCACGTCTGTAATGCTCCTAAAATGGTTCAAATGACTCTCAGCACTATGGGACTTAACTTCTGAGGTCATCAGTTCTCTAGAACTTAGAACTACTTAAACCTAACTAACCTAAACGCCCATGCCCGAGGCAGGATTCGAACCTGCGACCTTAGCGGTGGAGCGTTTCTAGATTGTAGCGCCTAGAACCGCTCCGCCACTCCGACCGGCTATAATGCTCCTACTGCAGTACACTATGTAGCGCAGGATACATGGTGCATCAATATTATTTCCCACTTCATGTTCCAGGAGGCATTCGGCATGTCTCCCCACCCTCTACCAGCGATTTCCCGAAGTCGTTTAAGACGAATGCCGGGACGGTTCTTTTGAAATGGCACGGGCGATTTTCTAGCCCTCCTCCTTACCCAGTCCCAGGTTGTGTTCCATCTCTGATCACCTCGTTGTCGACGGGATATTAATCACTAATCTTCCTTCCTCCAGTCGCCTCCCTTTCCCCCCTTACAGGCTAAAATTTTCCCAGCTGTACAGTCATAATCACGACACATCTAGTTCGAAATATTTATTGCTTTGACTGAATTTTCCGTCGTTGCTTGGCTCAAAAATGGTTGAAATGGCTCTAAGCACTATGGGACTTAACATGTAGGCGCTACAGTCTGGAACCGTGCTGCTGCTACGGTCGCAGGTTCGAATCCTGCCTCGGGCATGGATGTGAGTGATGTCCTTACGTTAGTTAGGTTTAAGTAGTTCTAAGTTCTAGGGGACTGATGACCTCAGAAGTTGAGTCCCATAGTGCAGAGCCATTTGAACATAACATCTGAGGTCATATGTTCCCTAGACTTAGAACTACTTAAGCCTAACTAACCTAAGGACATCACACACATCCATGCCCGAGGCAGAATTCGAAACTGCGACCGTAGCAGCCACGCAGCGCCGGACTGAAGCGCCTAGAACCGCTCGGCCACACCGGCTGGCCCGGTGCTTGGGAAAACATAATAATATCACAAAGGGAAACACTTCCTTATGTTCTGCAAAATTAGAACTACTTGGTCACGATCCAGCTTTCGGCTTCTTAGCCCATCTTTAGGTGATAACTGAATGTCGCAAACACAGATAAAAATTATGTACTACTTACACATAATACTTATACAGAAGGTAAAAAAATGGCAAAATTTTTAACACGCTTGTTTCAGTAGCCATCCTCCGCAGCAAGCACAGAAATACTTGTTTTGTAAATAAAACTGCCTTTTCTTGCCGAAGCTTGTATCCTCCTCTTTGGTTTGTTTAGGAAACACGTAATGAAGTTACAATATTTGCGTTGTTAAAAGCTGAGTTCGAAAAAATAGCTATACCGAGTGGCAAAAGAATAATAGTACATCACAAAAAGGGAGAAACATTTGAACAGTGTGAAAGAGTTCGAAATACAAGTTTTACTTATGTGTCGGTAATAAAATGGTAGTGCGACCTCCAGACAGATGAGAGGAAACGCAGATCACAGAAAACCATCCCATTGATGATGCTTAGAGCAAGAAAATGGCGAAACGCGCCAGCAGAAAATTAATTAAGCTGCAGCAAGAAACGGCGATTTTATTTACAAAACAAAATTTTCACTTAAGAAAACATTACAATAATTATTAACTCAAAAAGGGATGAATAAAGTTTTTGCGTGGACATTCATTTAACAAATGATGAGAAATAAGATGAATTTACAGTTTTAATCTAGTGTTTCTGACGAAAACTTGATTCAACAAAGAGGAAAATGGAAACTGAGTCTGATCACTTAATACTATGCTCCGTCATGTGTTTGTTGATTTCCAGTATTCCTAGCTGGGTCATCTATCTGCATCTATCAAAACGTTAAACTCTAGCAACTACAGAACTGCATTTTATAATACCAGTAACATATCAAAATTTTATTCCGTAGTAAAGACAAACTGCAACACTTGTCACAGAGTAGTGTACATAAAATCACTTGCAAGCGATATGAAAAAGTGTGTATTGGTCAGTCAGGCAGAGCTGTAGCAACCAGACTATGTAAACACGAGAGAAGCTGGTGATTAAGGAAGAAAGATTTCACTTTTGCTAATCATCTTTTAGCATAAAACCATACATATGATGTAGAATGTGAAGTTTTACATTCTGTCAATAAAAGCAGAAAGATAACCCTACTGTAAATACTGGAAATAAAGAAACAGATGACACAGAATGCCAACATACTACTAAATAATCAACCTCAATTTCCATTTTCCCCTTTGTTAATAAAGTTTTCATTGCAAATACTGGATTCAAACTTTAAATTTATCTTAACTCTCGTCATTAGTTTAACATATCTATACATAAAAATTTTGTTTATCCATTTTAGTTAATGTGATTATTGAAATGTTTTCCTATGTAAACGCTTTGTCATTTTTGTACCTTCTGTACAAATAATATCTCTGTACGTCGCACGTCATGTTTATCTGTTTTTGAGACCTTCAGTTGTCACCTGTAGATAGTCTAAGAAGCGGAAAGCCGGTTCGTTATCAAATAACTATTACTTAGCAGAAGATCAGGAAGTGTTTTCATTTTCAATATTATTTATTTATTGTCTCGTCTAAGTCACTTGCTACCTCGTAATGTTTAGAAGGAACCTCTCCATGATGTTCGCCACATTTCTCGTGATGTATAGCGTTTTTCAGCCATCCAGTTATGCTATAGCCCTGACTCTCTCTGTGGATTTGAAACGAGACGATGATCTCAGAATGATTCTGTTTAAACAGCAACATCTAATCGAAAATGGTTCAAATGGCTCTGAGCACTATGGGACTTAACTTCTGAGGTCATCAGTCCCCTAGAACTTAGAACTACTTAAACCTAACTAACCTAAGGACATCACACACACCCATGCCCGAGGCAGGATTCGAACCTGCGACTGTAGCGGTCGCGCGGTTCCAGACTGTAGCCCCTAGAACCGCTAGGCCACCCCGGCCGGCATCTAATCGAAATATGCTCCCACTTTCCGTCTCCGGTCCTGTCACTGGTACGAGTTAAACAAGTTTTACAATGTTTGACAAACAGAATTTTGATAGTGTATGTCGACAATAGATTGAATGACAGCAAATATATTGTGAGTCCTGTCATTTGACATTTCTTCACTACAGCTCAATAGATGACGTAGACGAAGTATGGGTAGTATGGAGTACCGTTTACTTTTGTGGTTACATCAACAATTTTAATCATTCTTACCTATTAATCGTACTTAATCAATTTCAAATATTTAGCAATAAGTATTTGTATTTCTTTTAGCAAAACTGCAAAAAATTACACCCAGAGAAAAGTTTTAAAAATTATTGTACTTGAAGGCTAATATGGAATAGGGTTGTAAAAATGCAAGTAATCATGAAAAACTGGGGAAAAGTCTTGTATGCACGCTAAATACTGTTCTTAGATTGCTCTTCTTTCAAACTCTTAAAAGAATTGCTTATTAGTAACAGAAAAAATGATTTAATAACTGATCTATTAATATTATTAACTTCAAAACAAACTCTTAGAACAATTATTTGTTAATGTAGTATAGATGATTAGTTTTATATTCAAATATATATGTATAAGTCACAAATCTAATCTTCATTCTCAACAGCTGCATATTCAAGGTGGATTTTATGGAATAACAAGTATTTTGAATTGCCCGACATGCCATCTTGGACTTCACAACATAACAACAGAACCAACTGTTTGTTAAAATTCATGGTGAAAGCTTCGGCCGTCGTTATTTTGCACAATTCGCTACTAATTTCGGTCAAATGACCATTATCAGGCTAAGCCTAAAACGAATAAATCAAATCATAAGAGAGTAAACAGCTTGCAGGGAAATATAAGTTTAAATGGTATATCACTTACTGGCATAAACGGCAGGAAAGTTATAACATACATAATTTGAACAAAAAGAATTTGCTCTTTTGAGCCCACAATAGTTTTCGTAAGACGCAAAGTCCACATCAACAGCTAGTAACACACTGACAGATGTAATTAGGCCAAACATTCAAGAATACAGTCAAAGACAACGCTATGTCAGAGGTAAAAATATAGTACATGCCAGCAATAGTAGCATCACTTTACTAAGGGGTACGTTATAATCTTTGGTTCCGTGAAAACATTGTACATTAGTGAGCTAGATGGTGAAACTACGCATATACAAACGTAATTCATCAAGAAATGCCACACTGTCGACCTCTGTAATCTAAGACACATTGTAATTTCCGAAAATAAATCGGCTTAAACCATAGAAAAACCGTTTATTGACATCAGTGCATCAGGTAAAACCACATTGGCGAAATTTTGTATGTTACAAAACATCGTAATTGCCGAAAAATAAGTCTGCTAGGACGCATTACTGGGCTAGGATGTTGCTATGTTAACAGATAAAAACCAAAATAGCATATACTAGCATGTAAACATCAGCCCACAAAATGATGCATCGTAAAATTTCATGTAGAGTGTGAATAACAAAACGCCAACCTCACACAGCATCCTACACCAAAAATATTGTACAGTAACACACATTCCTGTTGGTCATAGAGATTAAAACTTTATCACACTTTTAATTTCGCATACCCATACATTCCTGCTGTACGGCAGATTCTGTTTTTTTTTTTTTTTTAATGAGTGTGGGTATAAAACATGGTATAGAGAAAGCAGGGGTAAACATTGTTAATATTCCTTAAAATTTTTTTAGATGTATATTTTTTTCTCAAAATTACAGACCACCTCTAGGATCTGCCATCCGAGACCTAACCAAATAAAACCATACAAGTCATACGAAACCAGGGGGTGTGCTGGGTCGGGAATGGATCTGAGGGCTCATGCTTAACCATCAGAAAACTGGATGTGAAATAGAAAACAAAAAATTACCATAGGACCTATGCCACTCAGTCAGAAGCGGGAAAAATGTGTGTCACATATACAATCCTAAAAATATCTAACTTGACACATCTTTTGAAACAACATATATAACCGATATCTGTCATGTCTAAGAAATAAATCATAAAATATTACCGACAGGAATTCATCAAAATGTTGCATTTAATATTTAAATATTTGTTACCAGGAAATATTCTGTTTCCATAGAAGTTTATAAACCTATATTAGAAATCACATTATATATTCAAAAAGTTAAAACATAGTTTTGCTTAAAGAGTGTAAAACAAGGCTAATATGAGCATATATATACTTAAAATTTATGTTCAATATTGGAGTCCAAAAAGAGAAGCCACGATCTCCAAACGTCTCCACAATTACAGTGAAACTATCCAATCTGTCCGTAATTACAAAACCTTCACATAGAATAAACTTCTCATAACTAACATTATCAAACCATATCAGAAGTGGTTTGGTACATTAGAGACCATACTACAATATTACAGAAGAATCTACAGCATGCCCTACATGAACTTTATATTTGCATTGTCACTCTTTTGGAGGTACTAGATGGGGGAGGCATCAACACTAAACAGTAAT
Source organism: Schistocerca cancellata (assembly GCF_023864275.1). Taxonomy (NCBI): domain Eukaryota; kingdom Metazoa; phylum Arthropoda; class Insecta; order Orthoptera; family Acrididae; genus Schistocerca; species Schistocerca cancellata. The sequence goes on from NC_064627.1 coordinate 746,535,726, forward strand.
TCACTTACGATAATGAAAAATAATTGTAAAAGCGTAGAATTTATAAAAACATACATGGTAAAATCTAGAAATGACTGGCAAGTATTTACAAAAACCTATATTCGATAAAGATGCCAACTGTATCGGTATGCAAAAGTCGACTAATACGTAACGATATATTACTATTTTATTTTATAAATTATATACGAGGTTCGTTGAATAACTAATGCCCGACACTTTTTTCTCAGAACATATTTATTGTTAATAGTATTTGGTGACAATATACATCAACATGTTTTTTCCACGTCCTATTTTTCTACGTAGCCTCCATTGCGTTCTATAGCTATACGCCAACGTTGTGGAAGAGCATGTATTCCCTGCTAGTAAAAGCTCATGTCCTGGAGGCGTAGCCAAGTTTTCACTGCGTGACTGACACTCCCGTCATCTTCAGTGGATTCCCCGTAGAGAATCCTTAAGCGGCCCTAAGAGATGGAAGTCCGAAGGTGCCAGGTCTGGACTGTAGGTTGGATGAGGCATTGATGTCCAACCCAATTTGGCGATGCGCTCCCGGGTTCTCAGACTTGTGTGTGGGCGTGCATTATCATGTTGCATTTCTGCTGCCAACTGTCGAGTTGTGATGCGCCGGTCGGCACGAATGATGGCATCCGCACGATTCAGCCATGTCTGGAACAGTGGCTGTGACAGGAGGTCCCGAGCGTTGGTGATCATGGAGCTATGTTTTTGCATTTCCTCGGGCTGTAACTTTCTTAACCCATCGTCCAACTGTACTCCTACGAACTGGAGCACCGCCATACATTGCACACAAACGTTTATGGATGTTCGCCACGGTTTCTTTTTCTGCATAGAGGAATTCAATAACAGCACGCTGCTTGTAACGTGAGTCGTATGTAGACGCCATTTTGACGCTGTACTACGGCTCTGCCATCTGCCAGAACGGTTCGCAACTTCACCGGCGCACAGAAAAAACATCAAATGTGAAGCACCAGTAAGGACATCGGTCTGTATATATTAATGGCTTTTTTAAAAAATATGTGGGGCATTACTTACCAAACGACCCTCGTAGTTTTAATTGTTACTACACATTTTCAATAATTCTTGCGTAGTTTTTAAAACTTATCGTCGAACTGCGGAAACAATTTTTGTGTGCCGTAACTCACACGATGTTTGGAGACGGATGGACTCGCTACAGACCATCACGGGAACATTTTGAAGTAGATAATGCGTCTCCTGCTAAGGAACACAACTCAATGGATGAGAAATCACGGTATTCCTTATCGCCTGACTAATCCATAACAGCGGAAATGCATGTATTTTTTTCTGCACTTATACTGTAGGCCTAAATATCTAAGCTTAGTTTTTTATGTCGTATTATGTACAATATTTATACATACATTTTGTTGTGCATTAACTTCAAATGGTTCAAATGGCTCTGAGCACTATGGGACTTAACATCTGTGGTCATCAGTCCCCTAGAACCTAGAACTACTTAAACCTAACTAACCTAAGGACATCACACACATCCATGCCCGAGGCAGGATTCGAACCTGCGACCGTAGCGGTCACGCAGTTCCAGACTGAAGCGCCTAGAACCGCACGGCCACACTGGTCGGCGTGCATTAACTATGGTAATTTAAGGTATACTTGAAAGTGGCCTGGATGTGAATTCCGAAACCAGTGCACTCAAATAAAATACGTATCAGCAACTGGATCCACATTTCCTGAGCTGAATAGACAGTTGCGGGATAACGGTACTTCCAAATACACTCCTGGAAATTGAAATAAGAACACCGTGAATTCATTGTCCCAGGAAGGGGAAACTTTATTGACACATTCCTGGGGTCAGATATATCACATGATCACACTGACAGAACCACAGGCACATAGACACAGGCAACAAAGCATGCACAATGTCGGCACTAGTACAGTGTATATCCACCTCTCGCAGCAATGCAGGCTGCTATTCTCCCATGGAGACGATCGTAGAGATGCTGGATGTAGTCCTGTGGAACGGCTTGCCATGCCATTTCCACCTGGCGCCTCAGTTGGACCAGCGTTCGTGCTGGACGTGCAGACCGCGTGAGACGACGCTTCATCCAGTCCCAAACATGCTCAATGGGGGACAGATCCGGAGATCTTGCTGGCCAGGGTAGTTGACTTACACCTTCTAGAGCACGTTGGGTGGCACGGGACACATGCGGACGTGCATTGTCCTGTTGGAACAGCAAGTTCCCTTGCCGGTCTAGGAATGGTAGAACGATGGTTTCGATGACGGTTTGGATGTACCGTGCACTATTCAGTGTCCCCTCGACGATCACCAGTGGTGTACGGCCAGTGTAGGAGATCGCTCCCCACACCATGATGCCGGGTGTTGGCCCTGTGTGCCTCGGTCGTATGCAGTCCTGATTGTGGCGCTCACCTGCACGGCGCCAAACACGCATACGACCATCATTGGCACCAAGGCAGAAGCGACTCTCATCGCTGAAGACGACACGTCTCCATTCGTCCCTCCATTCACGCCTGTCGCGACACCACTGGAGGCGGGCTGCACGATGTTGGGGCGTGAGCGGAAGACGGCCTAACGGTGTGCGGGACCGTAGCCCAGCTTCATGGAGACGGTTGCGAATGGTCCTCGCCGATACCCCAGGAGCAACAGTGTCCCTAATTTGCTGGGAAGTGGCGGTGCGGTCCCCTACGGCACTGCGTAGGATCCTACGGTCTTGGCGTGCATCCGTGCGTCGCTGCGGTCCGGTCCCAGGTCGACGGGCACGTGCACCTTCCGCCGACCATTGGCGACAACATCGATGTACTGTGGAGACCTCACGCCCCACGTGTTGAGCAATTCGGCGGTACGTCCACCCGGCCTCCCGCATGCCCACTATACGCCCTCGCTCAAAGTCCGTCAACTGCACATACGGTTCACTTCCACGCTGTCGCGGCATGCTACCAGTGTTAAAGACTGCGATGGAGCTCCGTATGCCACGGCAAACTGGCTGACACTGACGGCGGCGGTGCACAAATGCTGCGCAGCTAGCGCCATTCGACGGCCAACACCGCGGTTCCTGGTGTGTCCGCTGTGCCGTGCGTGTGATCATTGCTTGTACAGCCCTCTCGCAGTGTCCGGAGCAAGTATGGTGGGTCTGCCACACCGGTGTCAATGCGTTCTTTTTTCCATTTCCAGGAGTGTATAACAAACTAGTAACGTTTTTAGTACTGTATATTTAGTGGTGTTGAAAGGCGAATGGAAGGGCTAAAAACACACATTAACCATTATCAGTAGAAAAAGGTCACTAAAACTAATTAAGACACAGGGATTGGACAAAAATATGGAAACACCGCGAGAAATGAATGCATGACCATAAACGCACATGCTAGCCAAGCCTGCAGGCTGCGCCGCTCTATTTGACCACCAACAACACCTGTGCAATATTCTTATTACGTTGCAAGTATCAATCTGGCCAGAACAGTGTTATGTGTAGTTGTGGGTTCATTATGTCGGAGCAGAGGAATTCGAATGTGGCCAAATTGTCGGTGCTCGTATGTTGGCTGCTTTCGTAGCCACAGCAGCGTAAGTTTTTGGTGCTTCGAGAGGCTCAATATCGAAAATTTATACCGCATACAGGAAATCGGGAAAATATCTTCACAAGTGACGAAATTGTGTCTAGCGTGACCGTGACAGACGGTCATTGAAGAGGATTATGACGAAAAATAAGAGGACGGCAGCTGCAAAAGTCGCAAGAAAACTGAATTTCAAACACGCAAACCCTGTTAGCACCAAAACAACACAAAGGGGGCTCCAGAAACAGGGTATTGCCCTGCAAGTTGGAATTCCAAAACCATTCATCAGTGATGCAAATACTCGTGATACGAAAATGTGGTCCCGAAGCCATAAAACCTGCACTATGGAGCAATGGAATAATGTCATTTTTCATCGGATGAGTCACGTTTCACAACGATTCCAACTTCAGGCCGTATTTACGTCCCAAGAGTGAAACATTGCGCGGCTTCGGTTCCAAAATCTTCAAAAGTGTGTGAAATCTTATGGGACTGCTAAGGTCATCAGTACCTAAGCTTACACACTACTTAATCTAAATTATCCTAAGGACAAACACACAAACCCATGCCCGACGGAGGACTCGAACCTCCGCCGGGATCAGCCGCACAGTCCATGACTGCAGCGCTTAAGACCGCTCGGCTAATCCCGCGCGGCCGCGGCTTCGGTGATGATGAGAGTGGCCATTCGTGGTATTCCATGAATCACACGGTTACTCTGCAACGTCGCATTACTGCTAAGGTTATGTGAGCATTTTGGGTAATTGGGTCCATCCCATGGTACATTGTGTGTTCCCCCCTGTTGATGCTACGTTCCAAAACGACAAGCCCCACGTTTACTTACGTTCAGGATTGGTTTTGTGAGCTCGAGGATGAATTGTTGCATCCCTCTTGGCCACCACAGTCACCACATCTCTGTATTGGCGCAAATGGCTCTGAGCACTATGAGACTTCAATTCTAAGGTCATCAGCCCCTAGAACGTAGAACTACTTAAAACTAACTAACCTAAGGACATCACACACATCCATGCCAGAGGCAGGGTCACATATCACTCCAACTGCCCAGCCGCCCTACACCTTTAGAGAGCCTGTACCGGCTTGAACAGTCACCTTCTGATATGCAGAGTCCACGGATTCATGAGGTTGTCCCCATCGCCGTACACGTCCATCCGCTCGATACAGTCTTAAACAAGATTCGTCTCTCCGGCCGAAGTGGCCGTGCGGTTAAAGGCGCTGCAGTCTGGAACCGCAAGACCGCTACGGTCGCAGGTTCGAATTCTGCCTCGGGCATGGATGTTTGTGATGTCCTTAGGTTAGTTAGGTTTAACTAGTTCTAAGTTCTAGGGGACTAATGACCTAGGCAGTTGAGTCCCATAGTGCTCAGTGCCATTTTTTGAAGATTTGTCTGACCCGGTAACATGTTTCCGGTCATCAACAGTCCAATGTTGGTGTTGACGCCTCCAGGCGAGGCGTAAAGCTTTGTATCGTGCAGTCCTCTAGGATAAACGAGTGGGCCTTCGCCTCCGAAAGCACATATCGATGATGTTTCGTTGCATGGTACGCACGCTGATACTTGTTGAGGGCCCAGCATTGAAATCTGCAGTAATTTGCGGAAGGGTTGCACTTTCGTCGCTTTGAACGACTCTCTTCAGTCGTCGTTGGTCCCATTCTTGCAGGATCTTCCTCCCGCCGCAGTGATGTCGGAGATCTGATGTTTCACCGGATTCCTAATATTTAAGCTACACTCGTGAAATGGTCATACTGGAAAATCCACATTTCATCTCTACTTCGGACATGCTGTGTCCCATAGCTTGCGCGCCGACTATAATACCACGTTCAAACTCACTCAGATCTTGATAATCTGCCATTGTAGCACCAGTAACCGATCTAACAGCTGCGCCAGACGTTTGTTGTCTTCATCTACATCTACATCTACATTTATACTCCGCAAGCCACCCAAAGGTGTGTGGTGGAGGGCACTTTACGTGCCACTGTCATTACCTCCCTTTCCTGTTCCAGTCGCGTATGGTTCGCGGGAAGAACGACTGTCTGAAAGCCTCTGTGCGCGCTCTAATCTCTCTAATTTTACATTCGTGATCTCCTCGGGAGGTATAAGTAGGGGGAAGCAATATATTCGATACCTCATCCAGAAACGCACCCTCTCGAAACCTGGCGAGCAAGCTACACCGCGATGCAGAGCGCCTCTCTTGCAGAGTCTGCCACTTGAGTTTGTTAAACATCTCCGTAACGCTATCACGGTTACCAAATAACCCTGTGACGAAACGCGCCGCTCTTCTTTGGATCTTCTCTATCTCCTCCGTCAACCCGATCTGGTACGGATCCCACACAGATGAGCAATACTCAAGTATAGGTCGAACGAGTGTTTTGTAAGCCACCTCCTTTGTTGATGGACTACACTTTCTAAGGACTCTCCCAATGAATCTCAACCTGGTACCCGCCTTACCAACAATTAATTTTATATGATCATTCCACTTCAAATCGTTCCGCACGCATACTCCCAGATACTTTACAGAAGTAACTGCTACCAGTTTTTGTTCCGCTATCATATAATCATACAATAAAGGATCCTTCTTTCTATGTATTCGCAATACATTACATTTGTCTATGTTAAGGGTCAGTTGCCACTCGCTGCACCAAGTGCCTATCCGCTGCAGATCTTCCTGCATTTCGCTACAATTTTCTAATGCTGCAACTTCTCTGTATACTACATCATCATCCGCGAAAAGCCGCATGGAACTTCCGACACTATCTACTAGGTCATTTATATATATTGTGAAAAGCAATGGTCCCATAACACTCCCCTGTGGCACGCCAGAGGTTACTTTACTGTCTGTAGACGTCTCTCCGTTGATAACAACATGCTGTGTTCTGTTTGCTAAAAATTCTTCAATCCAGCCACACAGCTGGTCTGATATTCCGTAGGCTCTTACTTTGTTTATCAGGCGACAGTGCGGAACTGTATCGAACGCCTTCCGGAAGTCAAGAAAAATAGCATCTACCTGGGAGCCTGTATCTAATATTTTCTGGGTCTCATGAACAAATAAAGCGAGTTGGGTCTCACACGATCGCTGTTTCCGGAATCCATGTTGATTCCTACATAGTAGATTCTGAGTTTCCAAAAACGACATGATACTCGAGCAAAAAACATGTTCTAAAATTCTACAACAGATCGACGTCAGAGATATAGGTCTATAGTTTTGCGCATCTGCTCGACGACCCTTCTTGAAGACTGGGACTACCTGTGCTCTTTTCCAATCATTTGGAACCTTCCGTTCCTCTAGAGACTTGCGGTACACGGCTGTTAGAAGGGGGGCAAGTTCTTTCGCGTACTCTGTGTAGAATCGAATTGGTATCCCGTCAGGTCCAGTGGACTTTCCTCTGTTGAGTGATTGCAGTTGCTTTTCTATTCTTTGGACACTTATTTCGATGTCAACCATTTTTTCGTTTGTGCGAGGATTTAGAGAAGGAACTGCAGTGCGGTCTTCCTCTTTGAAACAGCTTTGGAAAAAGGTGTTTAGTATTTCAGCTTTACGCTTGTCATCCTCTGTTTCAATGCTATCATCATCCCGGAGTGTCTGGACATGCTGTTGCAAGCCACTTACTGATTTAACGTAAGACCAGAACTTCCTAGGATTTTCTGTCAAGTCGGTACCTAGTATTTTACTTTCGAATTCACTGAACGCTTCACGCATAGCCCTCCTTACGCTAACTTTGACATCGTTTAGCTTCTGTTTGTCTGAGAGGTTTTGGCTGCGTTTAAACTTGGGGTGAAGCTCTTTGCTTTCGCAGTAGTTTCCTAACTTTGTTGTTGTACCACGGTGGGTTTTTCCCGTCCCTCACAGTTTTACTCGGCACGTACCTTCTAAAACGCATTTTACGATTGCCTTGAACTTTTTCCATAAACACTCAACATTGTCAGTGTCGGAACAGAAATTTTCGTTTTGATCTGTTAGGTAGTCTGAAATCTGCCTTCTATTACTCTTGCTAAACAGATAAACCTTCCTCCCTTTTTTTTATATTCCTATTAACTTCCATATTCAGGTATGCTGCAACGGCCTTATGATCACTGATTCCCTGTTCTGCACTTACAGAGTCGAAAAGTTCGGGTCTGTTTGTTATCAGTAGGTCCAAGATGTTATCTCCACGAGTCGGTTCTCTGTTTAATTGCTCGAGGTAATTTTCGGATAGTGCACTCAGTATTATGTAGGCGTTGCCGACCGCAGCGCTGTTTTCTGTCTCTTTACATATCTCTGTATTTGCATACGCATGCCTATCCCAGTTTCTTTGGGGTTTCAGTGCAATTGGGGTCATTTGTTAATATCCCTGAAATCGCAGAACCAGTCCGTGTTTTCTTCACTGACGAGGCGTGGTTTCAGCTGAGTGGATACGTGAATAGTGAGGAAACGATAATTTGGTGAAAAATCCACTTGTCTTTCAAGAAGACACCTTGCACTGTCAGACAATTGGTGTGCGGAGTGCAGTATCGCGTCGTCGAATAGTGGTTTCTACTTTTATTTGAACAGTGTTGTGAATCGAGATGCCATCACACAGTTATTTCGCATTTTGAAGCGGCTGAACGTTATGCTTGGTTGCAGTAGAACACATCTAGTGAAAAACTTAATTTGTCAAGCGAAAATTTTGGTGATAGAATCATTACTAATGTTCAAATGGTTGAAATGGCTCTGAGCACTATGGGACTAACTTCTGAGGTGATCAGTCCCCTAGAACTTAGAACTACTTAAACCTAACTAACCTAAGGACAACACACACATCCATGCCCGAGGCAGGATTCGAACCTGCGACCGTAGCGGTCGCGCGGTTCCAGACTGTAGCGCCTAGAACCGCTCGGCCACATTTCTAAGGGATTATGGCCTCCATGTTCTCCCGATTTAACGTTTCCACACTTTTTTTCTGTAGAGTTGTCTTTAAGAGGACTATAAAAGCAGGTCGCATACACTGAAGGAACTCGGAAGAATAACATAACAACATCAGTGTTTACGTGCTGAGGATAATACCCTCAAACAATGAAAAACGATTTCGTGCACGCGTTACTGAATGGAAAACATTTTGAACATAATGTTATAAACCGTGTGTGTGTGAGTTTTTTTTATTAATGAAAACATCGTATTTTGGATGAAACAATTTACCTGTATCGAGGTGTATCGACCTCGTGCATCGACTGTGTTACATCAATCCCTATGGAATGTCTTTCAATGAAACTGACGAACACTAAGGTTTTATTTTATTCTTTTTTTCCTTTTTTTTAATTGTCTTTCGGCCGGAAAGTCACACTGCGACCTTTCAGTGTCTTACAGATATTCTATAGTTTTACAGGATAAGGGTAAATTTATTTAAAAATTTCATAATGAGGTTTAAAATGAATATATCAGTTTGATGAAGAGCTGATGTATTAGTTGGAAATGTTGGTGAAATCTTGGAAAAGTAAGTTAAACAGTGCTGCCGTACCAGGTTTTTCGGGATTAGTCCATGGGAGCCATCCCACGAAAACCAATTATGTCACTACGAATATGAGGTGATTCTGACGTGCAATAGCCCGCATCTCGTGGTCGTGCGGTAGCGTTCTCGCTTCCCACGCCCGGGTTACCGGGTTCGATTCTCGGCGGGGTCAGGGATTTTCTCTGCCTCGTGATGGCTGGGTGTTGTGTGCTGTCCTTAGGTTAGTTAGGTTTAAGTAGTTCTAAGTTCTAGGGGACTGATGACCATCGATGTTAAGTCCCATAGTGCTCAGAGCCATTTGAACCATTTTGACGTGCAATAAATGTTAATAATGGCGGGGATAATTTCTTAAAAGCATAAACTTGAACCACACGAGTAAAGCTGATAAAGGAAACATATTATATTTATTATATATTTACTTATTAAGTAAAAATATCGATGTGGAGAGAGACGGATAATTTCAAGCAATTTTATGTAGTAACCGAAATTGTCTGTTATGTTATATGATAGCCAACGTTTATCATGCGAAGATTTAGGTTGTGATGAAAAAAGGGCCCTCCTTGTAAAGCAGTCTACTAGGTGCGCATCATCGAATGTCTACAATCGACCTTCGATTTACCAAAAGAGAGGAAAATTGAATAAAATTATATTTCACCGCTTGACAAATGTTTCCCATGGATTTCCCAAATCACTTAAAGGGAGAATACTTGGATGAATCTTTCGAGCAAAGTACGTCCGGTTTACTCATCCTCTCTTGTCTAGTTGAGCTATTACTTTCGTCTCCGAGTGACTACAGAGTCGATGGGAAATGCAGCAGTAACCTTGCGCTCTTGTTACAGGCGTGTTGTAGCAGACTGTTCGCCAACGACCGCATCGGGTACAGTTGGTTCCCTGACACGGGAGCTGTCTGGTATTGAGAGCAGACAAGACAAACAGCGGCGCGCTCGCAGCCGCAGTCACGTCCGGTGCTGTCTGCGCTGCGCTGGGTTGCGCAAGCGGGGTCTGCAGTGAAACTTGTGCGAAGCTGCTGACACGCCTCGGCGAGGCGGCATTCCTGCCCGTCTGGCGCGAGGTGACCGGCCCGCCGCATCCTCCAAACCCCGATAAGCTGTTCGCCGGTTTCGCACGTACACGCCTGTATACCCGCGCCGGCGAAACATTGCACTTGACAGTTCGCTTTTCGTCAAGTTAGGTTGGCTATACTGTAACAGCGATGTTGCAACAGCAGCCTCTATACACACAGCAGGCGATACACTTTTCCGTCCCGTCTCGTAAATGCAAGCGATTGAGCAATTACAGAGTATTAGACTTGGCCACTGTTTCTATGTTTCGATACAGTGTATCGATACGTGGAACTGTTTCAGTGTTTCGGAACGGCTGTGGTTCACTGTTTCGAAACTGTGGTGTTTCATTCCGCCCCTGTCTCAGGCTGTTTCAGTCCACCTGTGCTTGGAACGGGCTAATTGTATCGAAACAGTGATGTTTCATTCCGCTCTGTGTCGGACGAGATTCGGGCTCGACACAGGTACTGAAACACAACATACCACTTCGTGAAACACTTTCAAGAGTGTCGAAATCTTTTTGACAAGCAGTAGCATGAAGCTTAAGATATCCGAAAATAAAGCTTCGTTTCTAGCTGACTATCCTATTCCGAAATGGCGTAACATCTGCTTTATAAACACTAACCAAACAATAAAACAACACATACTATTCACATTCTAAATAATAAATATGTGAAAATCATTCAGTTAAATTAAACTTTTTTATAACATACGCTTCTCTGTTCATGTACAGTAATCATATTAAGAAACCTAAGTAAGCCTACAACATTTTGAATAAAAAAAGGCGTAGAGTGACAGTTATTAGACAAAGATATAAATTTGATGTAGGTATAATTGCAAGCAATCTGTTTGACATATCACTGATAGTGTAATGGTGAACGGGAAGGGCTGGGAAGCATGGTGAATTTATAGTAACGGTTCGAAACACCTTGAAAAACAAAATTTTTTTCTGTTATATTTTGTTATTTATTCGAATTATTTGGCATAATTTGTAAGTCTATAGTCACTGTGCCTATTATCCACAATGATTCCCTTTATGTGCATGGAAATTATCAGGATGGGTATATTACCCATACTAACGGAATGTGGGAATCCCAGTAGCATATCCGCTGTTTCTGCAGTTTGCTCCCACCTCCAGTTCCGTTCGTGGTGGTTCTTCTGTCTTCAGCTATGGCTGTCCTCAGCCAATTGAAAAGTATGAAAATGGCACGACATGAAAGCAGCGCATTTGCTGCATGAAATACAAAACTGCCAAGACGCCTAAGTGATAGTTTCATACTTTCTGCGATATGATTAGCGCTCTCGAACCTCATTTGTGTTTATATGGACAAACTTATACAGTAGACATTCAAGATGATAAAATGTGTAGGTTTATTAAATTACAAAACACAAACTGTTTCACCGTTTCGAAACAGCGTATCGAAACATTACATTGTACTGTTTCATTTGTTTCGAAACAGTTACGTGTGTCAGTTTGCCCATCTCTACAGAATATATAAAAACTCGTTTTTAGTTATACTTCAATGACAAGAAGTAAACGACCGTATAATAATGCACGTAAAAGCATAACAATGCATACCCTTTCGATAACGGAGTAAAGAAATACAGAAAACTAGCATCTGACGACTGGTACTTTAAATTCAATACTGTTCATAGTTTACAAAATAAATAATAGCCGAGATTGCAATAAATAACCAATATTAGTAATTTTTCACTCACCAATTTACAGCGACAATGGCGCAATTCCATCCAGCTCGCCATCGTCACTGTTGTCCGATTCATCGCCAAAACCGTCTTCATCGTCGTCATCAGCAAGACAAATCATTAACTGTTCATGGCCACTGATAATGCCTTCTATTGTCCTGTGCTGCTCGTATAAGCTTCTCGAAGTGGTCAACTTTTTTTCCTCCATGAGGCTGCATCCACAGTCACAAGAGCTTCACGCAACAGCTTTTCCACCTCTGTTATTGTAAAGGACTTGTTGTTGTTCCTTACGTACATTTTTACATCACTCCATACAAACTCAATAGGGTTGAAATGGCAGTGATATGGTGGCAGCCTTATTGCACTGTGACCCTGCTCTTTGGCAATTTCGTCTACTACATATCTAGGTGTCGTAGGTTTATTTTCTTTAACAAGAGAATATAATAGAACCTTTGTCATACTCATATCCGCTGCAATATCGCGAGCCTGTAACCACTGCACCATAACTTCTTTCCGATCATTTGTGGTTGGGGCTTTGTTCAGTATCACCGAATAATATGGAGCATTGTCCATTACAATTGTTGTAGGGACAGGAAATTGTTTTAAAAGGTTCCTGAACCGCTCAACAAATCGTGTGCGATCCATATCTTCATGGTAATCACCAGTCTTTTTTGATCTAAAAATTAAAAGTGCGTCGGGGACAAAACCACTGGAGGAGCCTGCATGGACCACAATTAATCTAGCTCCTCTTCCCGTCGGCTCATGGCCGCTACTGCTGGGTGTGTTTCCCGGCATTAACCCACGTTTCGTCTAGCCAAATTATGGAATGAATGTCTCTGTCCACAATTTTGTGCAAGAAAATGCTTCGAGCGGTAACAATATGTACCCTTTCTAACAGTACTTTGCGTCCGTCTAGCATTTTGTAACGGAAACCCATATTTTTAGCACATTTTTTTGTGATGTTTTACCACCGCTGAAGAGTTCACTTTCTTTTAAAGAGACTAATAACTTAGCTACAGTTGGATACTCTTTTCTGCAGTAGTAAACATAAACATGCCTGCGAATTGCATCAGTCTGGAAAGAATCTAAATCTGTGATAGGACTAGGCTGCTTTTTCTTCTTTCGCGGGGTCGTTAAAAATGTATTATTTGATCTAGACAGCTCGGAATCATTATGGCTCACTTCAGTATCTTTTAAGTTTTGTAGAAATACTGTTGTGTCTAGACAAGACAGCCTAGACACAATGAGAGGAAGCCGAAAGGCACGCGCTTAAACTCACGCAGGCTGGTGTGAGGTCTGAAACAGGATACGTAATGAATGCTATAAAGAAAAGTACGTAGCTTCTGGAATACTTAACTTTAATCCACATTTGTAGAACATCGCTCTTGATGATACATTAATAGAATCTCAATATAAATTGAATACGGCGCCTTGCTAGGTCGTAACAAATGTAGCTGAAGGCTATGCTAACTATCGTCTCGGCAAATGAGAGCGTAATTCTCAGTGAACCATGGCTAGCAACGTCGGCTGTACAACTGGGGCGAGTGCTAGTACGTCTCTCTAGACCTGCCGTGTGGTGGCGCTCGGTCTGCAATTACTGACAGTGGCGACACGTGGGTCCGTCGTATACTAGCGGACCGCGGCCGATTTAAAAGCTACCACCTAGCAAGTGTGGTGTCTGGCGGTGACACCACAAATACTCCCTGACTTACTACGGTTCTTGCACTAATTCCAAGAGTTTTCGACGTACGTTCCACCACTTTATCGGCAGGAATTGATGGCTGTCCATGAATGCTTACGTAGTTTTTCTCCTGTTCGTATAACTCACAAGTTCTGTGTAGTAACTCCAGTGCCTGGCTGTTTAGCGGCACCCCTCGACGCAAAGGATTGTCTCTAGGTGAACGAAGTCTTTTCGGTGGCATTTTCCACGTATGTAAACTTACAACGATCTAGAACACAGTACAACGAAAACACGAGGTAAACAACATACAATTCACGTTGTTTACACATTCACTAAACAAAGCCGGCAACGCGGGAACTTTGACGTCACAGCGCGTGAGTAACCACAGTGCCCACTGCGCTGTGATTGGCTGGCGCCCCACGCTGAACGCCTAGCGCCTCTCGTTCTTCACTTTTTACACTGTTACGTTGTCAACTTCAAACGCAAACGTCAAGCGCAATGTTTCAGCGGCCCAGGTATAGGCAAAGTTAATGGGACGGAATTTATGTCAGCGTATGACGGCTTGCTGTTTTCGATAAGTATACGAGACAAGATTAACTACAGTAATGTCCTTTTTATACATGCCGCAAAGAAACAGACTGATAATGCTGAAAGGCAAACTTACATTGTAATATACTGAGGCGAGAAAAGTCACGGAATACTACCTAGCCGTGGCGGATAGCCACGCGGCCTTAGGCGCCTTGCCACGGTTCGCGCGGCTACCCCTGTCGGAGATTCGAGTCCTCTATCGGGAATGGGTGTGTGTGCTGTCCTTAGCGTAAGTTAATTTAAGTTAGATTAAGGAGTGTGTAAGCCTGGGGACCGATGACCTCAGCAGTTTGGTCCCATAAGAACTTACCACAAATTTCCAAATTTTTTTCGAATACTTCCTAATATCGTGACGGATTCCTGTCGCCTGGTGCAGTGCGGAAAATCAACGTGGCGAGCCAACAAGTGGTTGGGAGTCTCCTGCACAAACACTGAGGCTTGCTGCCTCTATAGCCGTCCGTAATTTGCGAAAGTGTTGCCAGTACAGCACTTCGTGCACGAACCGACCTCTCTATTATGTTCCGCAAATGTTTCATGAGATTCATGTCGGGCGATCAGGGTAGTAAAATCATTTCGTTCGCTCGAATTGTCAAGGATGTTCTTTAAATCAATAACGAACAATTGCGGCCAGCCGGCCGCGGTGGTCTAGCGGTTCTAGGCGCTCAGTCCGGAACCGCGCGACTACTACGGTCGCAGGTTCGAATCCTGCCCGAGCATGGATGTGTGTGACGCCCTTAGGTTAGTTAGGTATAAGTATTTCTAAGTTCTAGGGGACTGATGACCATAGATGTTAAGTCCCATAGTGCTCAGAGCCATTTGAACCATTTTCTTGAACTGCGGCCAGGTGACACGGCGCATTGTCATCCATACTCCATCATTGTTAGGCTGCAAATGGTCTCCAAGTAGCCGAATACAACCTTTTGGTAAACATTTTTGGAAAGCAGTGATCAATTAATTGTTATATTTTGACTAAAGTTCAGTCTTGATCACTCATGTATGTTTTAATGATATAGGTAACCGGTTTCGGTTCTTTCTACAGAACCATCATCAGACCCTTAGGATGGTAGGCGTAGCAGCGAGGAGAGCTCCGCCGACCATCCTAAGGGAGCCATGGGTCTGATGATGGTTCTGTAGAAAGAACCGAAACCGGTTACCTATATCATTAAAACATACATGAGTGATCAAGACTGAACTTTAGTCAAAATATACCGAATACAACCATTTCCAGTCAATGATCGGTTCAGTTGGATCAGAGGACCAAGTCAACTCCACTTAAACACACCTTACGCTGTTATGAAACCACCACCAGCTTTCACAATGCCTTATTGACAACGTGAGTCCATGGGCTCGTGGGGTCTGCTCCATACTCGAACTCTATCGTCAGCTCTTGCCAGCGGAAGTCGGGACACATCTGACCTGTCCGCGGTTTGCCATCCGTCTAGCGTCCAACCGATACGGGCACGAGCCCAGGAGAGGCGCTGCATGCGATGTCGTGCTGTTAGCGAAAGCACTCGCATTTGCTGCCGTAGCACATTTTCGGCGCGCTGTCCAAACGGACACGTTCGCCATACGGTTGGTTGGTTGGTTGGTTTGGAAGGAGACCAGACAGCGTGGTCATCGGTCTCATCGGATTAGGGAAGGACGGGGAAGGAAGTCGGCCGTGCCCTTTCAGAGGAACCACCCCGGCATTTGACTGGAGTGATTTAGGGAAATCACGGAAAACCTAAATCAGGATGGCCGGACGCGGGATTGAACCGTCGTCCTCCCGAATGCGAGTCCAGTGTCTAACCACTGCGCCACCCCGCTCGGTTTCGCCATACGTCCCACATTGATTTCTGCGGTCATTTCACGCAGTGTTGCTTGTCTATTGGCATTGACAATTCTACGCAAAACATTGCTTCTCTCGGTCGTAAAGTGAGGCCGTCGGCCACTGGGTTGTCAGTAGTGAGAGGTAATGCCTTAAGTTTGGTACTGTCGGCACACTCTTGATTCTGTGGATCTCGCAATACTTAATTACCGAACGATGTCCGAAACTGAATGTTCCATGCGCCTAGCTGCAAGTACCATTCCGTGTTCAGAGTATGTTAATTCTCGTCGTGCGGCCATAATCACGTCGGAAACCTTTTCGTGTGAATCACCCTTAGTAAAAATAATAGCTCTGCCATGCACTGCCATTTAATACCTTATGTACACAATACTATCGCCATCTGTATATGTGCATATCGCTTTACCATGACTTTTGTCACCTCAGTGTATTTCTAGATTTAGAGAAAGGCTTTGACAATGATGACTGGAGAATATATCGTGAAATTTTGAAGGTGGTAGGAACAAAATACAGGCAGCTAAAGGTTACTCACTATTCGTACAGAAATCGCACTGCAGTTCTAAGAGATGTTGAGATAAAGGGAAGGAGGGAATGAGACAAGGTAGAGCCTATCAATTCCGAATTGACTATACCGACCTGTTAAAATTGTAGCAGTGCGTTCTGGATTTGTCTGATAATTTCTGTTATGACTAGCTGACATGGGTTCCTAACAGTGTAGCAGTTCTCTAGAATTGTTCCCACTGCAGTTCGTACGCATATTTCTTTACAGGTGCCCCACAACGTTAAGCCCAGAATGATGCGTTGATTTTCTCTTTTCACTTTACTCTTACTTTAGACTAATAATTTCACAGGAGGACAACACTTTATTGTAAGACTGTGAACCATCTAATTATTACACAGGGGCCAGTGTCTAACATGGGCAAGGACCGACAGCAACCATGTTCGGAGACGAAACACCGAATCATTCCGACGTCTCTTGCATGAGATAAATACAAGTGTATTACAATGAGCGACCTTTAGTCTCAGAGTCTCTGTCTGCTATGAGCAAAGACAAATTAATAACAGAACACATTACGAGTTCGGTCATTATGTCTTTCACAATAATTTGCTGACTTCGCTGGATCCAGTCAGTAACAAATTATACAATAATAAAAAATTATGTAATCATCCTCACTCGGAGTAGGCAGATTTAAAATAATTACAAATATTCCAAACAGATACAGCATTTAATTAAAAAATGGTTCAGATGGCTCTGAGCACTATGGGACTTCACTTCTGATGTCAACAGTCCCCTAGAACTTAGAACTACTTAAACCCAACTAACCTAAGGACATCACACACATCCATGCCCAAGGCAGGATTCGAACCTGCAACTGTAGCGGTCGTGCGGTTCCACAGTGTAGCGCCTAGAACCGCTCGGTCACCCAGGCCGGCAACATTTAATTACTATAAGCTGTCAAATACAGGTGTATCAATAAGAATCATCCGATTTTGCACGTCTATATTTCTGAAACTAAGCCGGCCGGAGTGGCCGAGCGGTTCTAGGCGCTACTGACTGGAACCGTCCGACCGCTACGGTCGCAGGTTCGAATCCTGCCTCGGGCATGGATGTGTGTGATGTCCTTAGGTTAGTTAGGTTTAAGCAGTTCTAAGTTCTAGGGGACTGATGACCTCAGAAGTTAAGTCCTATAGTGCTCAGAGCCATTTGAACCGTCTGAAACTAATAAACATATGCAATGAATTTTGATGAATAGGAAACTCAGAAAGTTTTTTTTCATACATTTTCGTAGGCGTTCAGTACGCCCCCCTTGAGATGCACGGCATATGTCAATGCGGTATTCATATTGTTCCAACACTGCAGCGAGCATGTCTTGAGTTCCAGCTTCCACAGCTGCTGTTGTGCGTTGTCTCAGTTCATTCGTTATTGCTGGTAACGGAAGTACATAAACAGAGTCTTTTTTAAAATCACATACAGTCAGGTCCGAGGACCTTGGAGGCCAGCAATGTAAGGCTCAATCATTTGGTCCAGTGCCACCGATTCGTCGTTCAGTAATCTTTTGATTTAAAAATTACCGCAGTTCCAGACCAGTGTGGCTGTGCCCCATCCTGTTGGTAAATGAAGTTCAAATCAGTCCCCAACTGTGGGGAAAGAAAGTTGCAGGCATATCGAGATACGTGCTTCTTATAACAGTATTCTCGGCAAAGAAAAATGGACCATACATCTTCTGCCGTGAAACTGCACGGAACACATTAAATTTTGGAGAGTCCTTCACATGTTGTACAACTTCATGTGGTTGTTCCGTACCCCATATTCTCACAGTATGACGGTTCTTCTTTCCATTTAAATGGTGTGTTGCCTCGTCACTACAGCCGGCCGGAGTGGCCGAGCGGTTCTAGGCGCTTCAGTCCGGAATCGCGCTGCTGCTACGGTCGCAGGTTCGAATCCTGCCTCGGGCATGGATGTGTGTGAAGTCCTTAGGTTAGTTAGGTTTAAGTAGTTCTAAGTTCGAGGGGACTGATGACCTCAGAAGTTAAGTCCCATAGTGCTCAGAGCCATTTGAACCATTTTGAACCTCGTCACTACACACTAAGAATGGAATGAAACTGTCATCCTCCATCTTGCCAAGAACGAAATTACAGAACTCCACACATTGATGTTTGTCACCTTCACTAAGAACTTGCAGTAGCTGTATTTTGTACGGTTTCATGTGTAAGCGTCGACGCCAGACCGACATCGGGGGCATGTTGAGCTGTCGAGCTGCACGGCGAACCGATTTCTGCGGACTCCTTGTGAGACTATGGAGGATGCGTTCGACGTCTGTATCAGACACTCGGGGACAGCCGGGCGATTTGCCATCACACAAACAACCTGTTTCTCGGAATTGTTCATGCCATCGTCCAATGCTCTGTGCAGTAGGAGGGTCCACACCATACCTAATACGAAAGTAATCCACACCATACCTAGTACGAAAGTAACGCTGAACAGTTGTTACTGACCCGCACTGCGCAAAACGTAGAACACAAAACGTTTTGTGTTGTCCCGACACCATTTTTACTAGAAGTGAATCGTGCGCACAATGCTGCTACCTATCGGGAACCATGTAAAACTCGATAGTCAGCTCTTTCCAACAGTACGTTGTTCATGCACGTATCTCAAACACCATAATAGTTGTGTTTTTTTTTAATCGGATGGTTTATTTTTGATACACCCTGTATTATAGTTTAAACTCACACTGAATATCTGCTCACTACGACAGCCTTTCAGAGAAAAGTTACTGCAAGAGTGACTCAGCTCACATTCTTGTACAAAAACAAGAGAAAATTTTTTCCTAGGCTGTTGTTTCAACAACGGACCATGTCAGTATCGCTGACAGTCGATTACTTCCCACTGCAATGTCACAGAATTCAATTACTGTTATATAAAAAGACTGGTTAAGGGAAAAAAACATACATGCAGGACATTGGCTCTTTACAAACAATGGAGAAAATGTATTGTACCTCCAAAAACTAAAGCTTTTAGCTGGCGGCGCTTGGCCGTCTCATCGTCTAGCGTAGCTCCGGACTCGTGGTAGTAGTGCTGGGATCCGAATGAATGTATCTCAAAATTCACAGTTGTTTCTAATGCTGTGAGGAACCTTCTTCGCACTATTACCTGGCTCCCGGTCACGTGGCTGATGGCGTAGTTCTAGCTCTGTCTGGTGACACCGCTCCGCCCCCTCCGCTGTGCGGTGCATGTTTACCAGATCACGGCTAGTCCGTATCCCAGTCCTTTTGCGTATGTGTTGCTATAACGTACCTGTCACCACAGAGCGCTTACCGGCCAGCGGTATCTGGTGCAACGATCTGTGGCAGCTTCTTACAAATTTCAGCTTAGACTAGACAGCGAAACTGCAAAAGCATCTCTGGGAGTTACGCTTCGAATGGCTCCCTCACCTGGGCCCGTTGTCCTCATGCTGAGGTATTAAGCACGTTTGTAACATGTATCGTGAAGGTTTTCCGATTCATATAATAACATGATTAGTATTTCAGATTGAACTAATTCCTTTCCTTTTCGACTTTTTTAATGTTGACATGCATTGTTCATCGCGGTACTCAAGTTCCCCTTTTTCGTTGCGATTGGGTTCCAAGACAAGAGTAGTACGGAAACCCTCATACACTTCTGGCCACTAAAATTGCTACACCAAGAAGAAATGCAGATGATAAAGGTGTATTCATTGGACAAATATATTATACTAGAACTGACATGTGATTACATTTTCACACAATTTGGGTGAAATCAGTACCCAGAACAATCACCTCTGGCCGTAATAACGGCGTTGATACTCCTGGGCATTGAGTCAAACAGAGCTTGGATGGCGTGTACAGGTACAGCTGCCCATGCAGCTTCAACACGATACCACAGTTCATCAAGAGTAGTTACTGGCGAATTGTGACGAGCCACTTACTTGGCCACCATTGACCAGACGTTTCCAGTTGGTGAGAGATCTGGAGAATGTGCTGGCCAGGGCAGCAGTCGAACATTTTCTGTATCGAGAAAGGCCCGTACAGGACCTGCACCATGCGGTCGTGCATTATCCTGCTGAAATGTAGGGTGTCGCAGGGATCGAATGAAGGGTAGAGCCACGGGTCGTAACACGTCTGAAATGTAACGTTCACTGTTCAAAGTGCCGTCAATGCGAACAAGAGGTGACCGAGACGTGTAACCAATGGCACCCCATACCATCACGCCAGTGATACGCCAGTATGGCGATGACGAATACAAGCTTCCAATGTGCGTTCACCGCTATGTCGACAAACACGAATGCGACCATCATGATGCTGTAAACGGAACCTGGATTCATCCGAAAAAATGACGTTTTGCCATTCGTGCACCCAGGTTCGTCGTTGAGTACACCATCGGTGGCGCTCCTGTCTGTGGTGCAGCGTCAAGGGTAACCGCAGTCACGGTCTCCGAGCTGATAGTCCATGCTGCTCCAAATGTCGTCGAACTGTTCGTGCAGATGTTTGTTGTGTTGCAAACGTCCCCACGTGTCGACTCAGGGATCGAGACGTGGCTGCACGATCCGTTACAGCCATGCGAATAAGATGCCTGTCATCTCGACTACTAGTGATACGAGGCCGTTGGGATCCAGCACGACTTTCCGTATTACCCTCCTGAACCCAGTGATTCCATATTCTGCTAACAGTCATTGGATCTCGACCAACGCGAGCAGCAATATCGCGATACGATAAACCGCAATCGCGATAGGCTACAATCCGACCTTTATCAAAGTCGGAAACGTGATGGTACGCATTTCTCCTCCTTACACGAGGCATCACAACAACGTTTCACCAGGCAACGCCGGTCAACTGCTGTTTGTGTATGAGAAATCGGTTAGAAACTTTCCTCGTGTCAGCACGTTGTAGGTGTCGTCACCGGTGCCAACCTTGTGTGAATGCTGTGAAAAGCTAATCATTTGCATATCACAGCATCATCTTCCTGTCGGTTAAATTTCGCGTCTGTAGCACGTCATCTTAATGGTGTAGCAATTTCAGTGGCCAGTAGTGTAAATCCTTTCCTTTTCGATTTTTTTAATGTTGACATGCATTGTTGATCGCAGTACTAAAGTTCCCCTATTTGGTTGCGATTGGGTTCCAAGTCAAGAGTGATACGGGAAGCCACGGACGCACTGTACATAATAAGCACAAATGACGTCACGGTTTTCGCTAATGGCACGTGCCAACTACGTAACCACAGGAAGTCCCCGACGTGTCAGTGGCGTACGGAGGCACGCCACAGCCGTGGTTTGGAGCACCAGAGGCGCCTCCCGCCCCGCTGTAGTATGATTAGAGCGCCACCGCGAGCGCCCGGCCGGCGTGCCCCGCTAACTGTACACGGCCGGGACGGGACGCCCACGCCGTGGCGCGGCGCGGCGTGCCCGGGTCAGCGGGCGCGAAGCATTTAGCGGCACCGCCACCGCCAACGGGGTCACCCCGGACACGGCGCGCGCCCCGAGCCGCGAGCCCGGTCCCGCCTGCAGCGACCACCCAGCAGCCTACGTGCCTACTCTCGCGTACCATTACCAGGGACTCGACGAAAAGAGTAGTCCCTTCTCCAGCAGGCCACGTCGTGGAATCCGACAGTGGTTTTCTCTTATAGCTTTGCCTGAGGTCGTGCAGCTACTCACAAAGATCTAGTGTGGAATGTAATGATCGTATGCCAGGGAAACTTGGCAGATATTCTCATGCGTTAATGCTGAACAGATTTCGTTCCAACTCTAGCCACCAGCTACTAATCTGGCGCTGTAAATGGAAGAAAGACGTGTAGAAATGTTTCCACATCTAATGGATTAGGAAAAAGACGTGGGCAGAAATGGTGAAACAAGAGAGAAAGGGATAATGTTGATTTTACCATTAACCTTCGCCAACACAGTTTCTTCAATATGAGCATCGGAGACACCGACGAGATGCTGTACAGCGCCATATTTGCACCTGGTGGTCGAAATTGGAACTAATTTTTTCAAGTGTAATTCGGTACAGCATTAACAGTTTAGACTATCTACCAAATTTCCCTGACACGATAATTACAGCCCACACCGGTCTTCTATGAGTAGCTGCACTTTAATGATAACTACTTAGTCCAACTCGACAAAGCAGACTGTACATCCGGCCGAAATGGGGACTAGCTTGACCAAGTGACGAGTTACGGCTACCTTCCAAATCAAATTATTGCACATAATAATCTCGCAGTTGCAAGCGTGGGAAATGATCACTGAAATTGTCTTTGTGAGCAGCCGCGATAACTCGAAGTTAATGTCACTAAATTTGTTCCCGATGAGAAGCCGAAAAGACTGGTAGCACTAACGTAGAAGGCGACAGAATGTGCAAGCAAAATGTTGATGTGTGAATTGCGAAAGGAATGAAACGATGCTAAGTGTCTATTCCAAAGAAGGAGGAGAAGAATAAAAAGAAGAAGCAGCAGAAAAGTGTACGAAATAAATATCCCATCGACGATATGGATATAATGTTTTATTAAGCAGCAGTTACGGTGATAGAATGAGCAATACAAACAAATATTAACTACACGGAAAGATTACAGTTTTTGTTGCACAACTCCAAAGCTACGAAGGGAACTCCGGTATTTAGTTTTAAAAGGCGACAGAATAAAAGAGTCGTCACGTGCGCGAACGAGACAATTTCAAATTATTTTTGTTTTTTTTCTTTTTTTACGAAAAAATAAGTGGTTCATTCAGACGAAACGTGCATTCACACTTTTATCACTGTGAATACGTCTTATCATAATAGTAATGTTCGAGGAGTGGTGTCAGACAAATATCCTGTCGGTTTTTAATTGTTCTCCTATGCAGGGCATTGCTGTACAGACGTATAACACGTCACAGCACTCCAGTTGTAAGAATGCTGGAGTGTACGCCCTTACTACCTCATCGCCTTCTTTCTCGGGCATAAAGATGAAAGTACTACGTCCCTGACCATAGTGATCTTCTCACTTCACTGTGTGGGACGGATGCCAAGACTGGAAGCAAAGCACACTGTGTAGGCCTAAGTGCTTCTGAAATTACTGCCATTACCTCCCTTAGTAGGACGTACACTCTACATGGGCGCCGTTATACTAAACAGGCGCCCAATATTCTCTCAGGATATACACAAGTGCTACAGGCCCGGTGCCCATGTAGTAAATGCCGGATTAGTAAAAACACAATTGCAACTCTTAATTTTCTGCGTCATCCCTTGTAGACGGGATCTACGAGAGCATGCTGAAAAGTAATGCCTCCGTATTCTTCGCGTGAAAACTCTTAGTGCTCTTTCAATAAAACAAACGTTATTAACATTCTACACTTTATTCTTCATGTCTACATATTTATTTCTTAACATAGTCACCCCGGCGGCAGATACATTTCTCCCGGCGAGTTTGCTGATACCGTCACTGCAGAATGCTTGGCTTTGTTGACAGAGCCACGACTTCATCTCTCCCTCTGCGCCGCGTCGATACTGTCGAAGTGAAGTCCTGGAAGGTGTCCCTTAAGTTTTGGAAACAGATTAAAATCGGATGGGCCAAGTCAGGATGGACAATGACAGTGAACCCAAAGCGTCGGCTTGTTGCAGATGTCGCAGTGCTCGTGTGTTGTCTGGTATTGTCTGCTGGAGGAGGCTCCATATGTGGACGTACTCTTCGAATTCGAAACTCTTATTACAGCACGCTGTTTCTCACGCACCGTCCTAGTTACGTTACACACCGCCACGTTCCACGCTACAATTCGGAGCCCTCTAGTGACAGAGGGCGGAAAATATGTAAATATGAAGAACAAAGATTTAGTATGATAATAATGTTTGTATTATTTAAAAATCTGTAAGTGTTTTCAAATAAAAAATTAGGAGGCACTACTTTTCATCACTTTCTCGTATAAGATACTTTTCGGTCCAGCGTTACTCCCAGATATTTGGGTCTGTCTTCGTACCTTTTGCACTGCGCATTCACGGATAGTTGACACTGTGTATTTGTGTCCCTGTTATTGAGGTGCATTACCGTACTCTTTCATTTGGATTAGGATGCAAATGCCGCTTGGTGTAGTACTGATTTGGTACTTGTAGGTCCTTATTTAGTTTGGCTTTAATATCTTAAACGTTTGGCCCTAGTATGCTACGACCAGGTCATAGGCTTATGCAAATATCCAAGTGCACAGTTCCGCCATGTCATAAGTATAAATTAAAGAGAGAATATAACGCTGACCCCTGTGGTAAGCCATTGTTGCCGGCCGCAGTGACCGAGCGGTTCTAGTCTGGAACCGCGCGACCGCTACGGTCGTAGGTTCGAATCCTGCCTCGGGCATGGATGTGTGTAATGTCTTTAGGTTGGTTAGGTTTAAGTAGTTCTAAGTTCTAGGGGACTGATGACTTCAGAAGTTAAGTCCCATAGTGCTCAGAGCAATTTGAACCAAGCCATTGTTCAGTGCTATTTGCTACGATATTTTCAAACAGTTTTAATGGAGTGTAGCTTAAGGAGACTGATCTGAAATTCTCTAGGCTGTCTCTTGTTTTATCTTTTTCCGTACCGACTATTAATTTGGATTCATTCCAGATCTTTGGAATGTTGCCTGTTTTAATACATTTCGTATAGAATCTTGCTCCATACGATTGCCTAGATTCCTCAGAAACTCTGTTGTATCATGCACCACTCATCGTTCCTTCTACAAAAACTAGAGGGGTTACGATTATTGCAAACTATTGTAAGCTACCCACATCATGCTGCCCGCAAGTTAATCCAATATTTAACTGCTTGAAATGACGTGATTCGGTACCTCATTGTAGCACTCTCTGGGGACGTCGCACTTGCAAAAGATCATCAGTAATGTTGAGGCATACTGTGCTCTCACTATTAAACTCAGCTCATTCCATTTGCCTGTAGTGTCCCATAACATCCTCATTCATATATGGTGTTTTTACATCGCGGGTATGGAGGTGCTTAACTAGTGAAAATAAACGTTACAAAAACAGGAATACTGCAAAGCAGCACCCCATGGAAATGTAGTGTTTCTACGTTACGTCACAAGCGGCGTTCATGTTTCACCTTTCACTGGAGTATAAGCTGCTTTATGCATACACTTCGACATGCTATTAATGAGGAATGTGGTCGAAAGCGAATTTGAAGCGAAATACGATCCTTATAGATGCCATCAACTTTGAAAGTGAATAACTGCACTGTTTCCATGAAGCCACGAAAAATAACAAAAAAATAGCCAAAACACCTAACACTGTCTATAGCATGGGGCAACGTATGAGTAAAGAAATGAAAGAAAGTTCTTCTAAAAGATCTGATGTCCGATGTTAGTACTTGTTTAAGGGTCCATTCTCAATCAATGTATAATATAACTGATATCTAGGTTTTTTGTATTGGAAAAACTAATGAAGCAATCAACTTATATCTTTTTGCGCATTATTTATTGATTCTTGAGCAACAATTTCTAATATTTTAAGAAATTCAGTCGTCATTAAGCCCCCCGTTCGAGGAGTTAAACTTGCCCTGTCCAAAATAAAGATGTGTCCATGACGAAAGTACTGCAGCCTGCAAATCTTATCTGAAATCAGAAACCAAACAATTTTCTTAATCTATAGGATATAGTACAGGGAATAATAGAACAGTTTTTTGAAATTTCAAAAAATAACAAAATGGCGGACTTTTGAAAGAACAAGTAGCTTTGTCGTGGGTTTGGGCACGTTCTTTGTAGTAACTAATGAATACATTAAAATTTACCTATTACTCCTTGCGGACATGCCAGGGAATAATTCTGCCAAACTTCAGAAAAATGTCTTTATTAGAGAGCCGACAATCATTTCGTCGGCTTGAAATACAGTGTTATTGCAAGCTGAGTGAATACACTTTATGTCAAGCTGCGGGAATGAATTGCCGGCCTTCTAATAAAGGTGTCTTTCTGAAATTCGGCTGAATTGTTCCTTGGGCATGTTCGCAAGGATTAATAGGCTATTTTCTTTAATTTCAATTTCTTCGTTAGTTTCTGCAGAAACGTGCCCAAACCCACGACGAAACTACATTTTAGTTTCAAAAGCCGCCATTTTATTAATTTGTCAAATTTTTAAAAAAAGCTGTGCTTACTCTGTGTGCAATATCTTAAAGATTAAGAAACTTTTTTGGTTTTTGATTTTAAATAAGATTTGCAGACTGCGTCATAGAAACGCCTCATTTAGGACAGACCAACTTTAATTCCTCGAATGGGGGGGGAGGGGGCTTAATGATGACTGAATTTGCTTAAAAAATCTGAAAGTGTCGCTCACGAATTACGAGATAATGTGCAAAAAGAATAGCGTTGATTACTTCATTAGTTTTCCAAGCAAAAAATCGTAAAAATCCCTTGTTTTATAGGCTGACTGAGGAGAATGGACACTTAACCGTACAAAATGAATGAGCCATGGATAAGGCAGACTATTAAAGCCCAGGGAAAGACAGTACGAAATGAGACTACACCGAGCTGCAGTACAGCATATACAGCAATGAATTACTTGTTACTGTCAATGACTGTGCCTAAGAGGTCTATAGAAACTGTGTGCTATTCCTTTTGTTCAAAAATGTTCAAATGTGTGTGAAATCTTATGGGACTTAACTGCTAAGGTCATCAATCCCTAAGCTTACACACTACTTAAGCTAAATCATCTTAAGGACAAACATACACACCCATGCCCGAGGGAGGACTCGAACCTCCGCTGGGACCGCGCGGCTAATCCCGCGCGACTATTCCTTTTGTGATGCTGTTCTCAGCACGACAAGGTTCTGGCGAAGCAGATTTGTAAACAGCAACATCCTACCGCAGAACGCGAAATAGTTTTTCAGAGGAAAATACACAGAGAAATGAGTCACGGAAATATCGTGCAGCATTTAAAAAACTAGCTCGAAACGCGCTTGCAACCAAAAAATGGTATATCTACATCTACATCTACATGCATACTCAGCAAGCCAACTGACGGTGTGTGGCGAAGGGTATTTTCGATGTTGCGTATAAACAGCAGCTGACGGTCTCCAACGGAGCTCACTAGTTTTCTTACACACCAATAGAGACGTTTCTAGTAAGACTTCGCTGCCCAACCCGCTTACTCTCCACTGCTGTGAAACCAGTTTGACACGGCGCTTGACCGCAGCCAATGCGATTATGTGAAGCCGGGCCGCGTCGCCCAAGCAGCGAGCCTTCCTGTTTCGACTGGCGAGTACAATATCCACGAAAAAAAGACATCCTTGCTGCCAACCAGACAGATAGTATCACCTGCTGTAATAGACTCCCAAACCGGTATCTGTTACGTGTATTACAAAACAACCGTCGTGTTTCTTCACGTTCCAGTAACATTAATGTGACCGTCTGTCAAACGCCTGAATGACCACCTTTTGCGGCGCGGACAGTTGCGAGACGCGCTGGAAGAGAGTCAGTGATGTTCTGGAAGGTATCTACAGGGGTGTGGAGCCTCCAGTGCCGTGGGGATCCATGACGCGATCAGGCCGCTCGAGGTTGTCCTACAGATTCTCAATTAGGTTTAAACCCCGAGAATCTGGTGGCCAGAGGAATACCTTAAACCCCTCCTGGTGCTCTTCGAACCACGCACTAACACTACGACCGGTGTGAGAGGCTGCATTGTCCTGCTGGCAGATGCCACCGTGCCAAGGAGAAACAAACTGCATGCAGTATCATAGGTACATACCAGTGTTGAACCATTGTTCCTTCCAGAATGACGAGCTCACCCACGGAATGCCGGACCTTCCGACGACTGCTGAAAGGTGTTTTCTTTCGGACGTTTCATGCCATACAGGTTGGGGTTGGGTTGTTTGGGGAAGGAGTCCAGACAGCGAGGTCATCGGTCTCATCGGATTAGGGAAGGACGGAGAAGGAAGTCGGTCGTGCCCTTTGAAAGGAACCATCCCGGCATCTGCCTGGAGCGATTTAGGGAAATCACGGAAAACCTAAATCAGGATGGCTGGACGCGGGATTGAACCGTGGTCCTCCCGAATGCCATACAGGCCAACGGTCATTCCTACGATGGAGCGTAAAAGGTGATTCATCTGAAAAGCCCACATATCGCCACTCAGTGAACGTCCACTTGCAGTATTGGCACATAAATTCGAGCCTCGTCGCCGATGGACAGCACTCAGCCTGTGTGCATGAACCAGGCGCCTGCTGTGTAGGCCCATATGCAGCAATATTCGCTGAACAGTCGCTGAGAAGAGACTGTTGGTTCATCTGGACGGTCAGCTGCTCAACAGTTGCACGTCCATTCGCCTGTACACATCTCTGCAGCCGTTGTTCACCCCTGTCATCTATGACCCGTGGTGCCGGTTTTCGACAGCGCCATTTTGCCTTCCACGCTATACCTTAACCACGGCGACACGGGAACAGTTGCCAAACTTATCAGTTTCGGAAATGCTTCCAAAAGCTAGTGATCATGCACACTTGAACGTCAAATTCGTCGCTCCGTTTCCGCATTACGCCAACGACAGCACTATTTTCCGCGTTCCGTCGACTCAGTTTATATAGCCTCCATTACTAGTGCTGGCATCTACCGTCTGTGAGCAGTTATTGCAGGCTGACGTCGAACGTAGACGGTGGTCACATTAATGTGACTGAAGCTTGTATTTGAAGCGTCTTATGTGTTCAACATGTTATCAGATGGAAATTAATTCCTCAAATTTCTCACCGAAAGTAACTGTGATAGGTACCAAAAGTTCCCGCTAAATGTCCTTAAAGCGCCAATATCAAGCACCGATCGACTATTAAAGTTTGCTGCATATAGGTGGAGTATTAAGCCTATGTTACACGACGGCACTAGGTTGCACGCAACTGCACTACCGGCCACAGCATATAGGTGGAGTATTAAGCCTCGGTTACACGACGACGCTAGGTTACACGCAACTGCACTACCGGTCACTGCATATAGGTGGAGTATTAAGCCTAGGTTACGGAACGACACTAGGTTTCACGCAACTGCACTACCGGCCACTGCATATAGGTGGAGTATTGAGCCTAGTTTACACGACGACACTAGGTTGCACGCAACTGAACTACCGGCCACTGCATATAGGTGGAGTATTAGGCCTAAGCCTTGGCTACACGACGACGCTAGGTTGCACGCAACTGTGCTACCGGCCACTGCGCATGCGTGCAACTCATTGGAGAAACTAAACAGTTTCAGCTCGTTCCAACTTCGACAACACTAGTAGCATGAGTCTTGAGATGTCGGTACAGTGTGAACATACTGAAATACGAAGTGAGGGACGAAGGATAATGTTCGCTTTTTGGATATCAATGCTTTGTATAGGTGTTTGTGGGACTTAATTGATGTTGATTATAAAAACAAGCAGCGACATGTTGCTGCGCTTGAGACCGTCGTATGTAATCTGAACACAAATAGGTTGACAATATCTGGCTATAGGGCAAAATTCATTAAATTAGGGGCACATATAGAAATGAATTTAAAAAAATACAGGCCATAAAAACATCTCGCTGTGGAACTGCTCACGTGTGCAACACGAAAATCCTGTGCTTCGAGATGACCGATTATTTTTTAAGGAAAACTGTTGAGAGGAGGAAAACCTACATACAAATCAGGGAAGTTGAATTCTTTATTCAATATTCATTTATTTAAAACGTCACAGCAGTGCTTCCCATTCACAAATGGCCATTTGGGAGCACAGGATTTTCGTCTTGCACACGTGAGCAGTTCCACAGCCATATGTTTTTATGGCCTGTATTTTTTTAAATTCATTTCTATATGTGCCCTTAATTTAATAAATTTTGCCCTACAGCCAGGTGTTGTCATCCTATTTGTGTTCAGATTACGTATGACGGTCCCAAGCGCAGCAACATGTCGCAGCTTGTTTTTATAATCAACAACACTGAAGTGAAACGTTACCACGGTACAGATCCATCTTCATAGTAGTAGCTTGCAAACCATTATTTTCTTAAAGCAGCCTAAGTCGAAATATTATTGCTATTAATGTTAATAATTATTGCTTTTAATGGGAAGCTGTCGTCACTAACTAAAACTATATCTTGTAACAGACCGAGAGTTCTGGACTGTTCTGCACGCAATGTGATTTGTAATTTCAGTTCTGGCGACAATGTTTCATGCATTACAGTACCTTTATTCCTTGTTGTATTATTAACTATATTTAGAAGAAATATTAACCGTTCCGGTGACATTCTAAGATGATTTAAATAACTTCTTGGGTCTTTCAGTAAAATTTCTTCCAGCAACGTCGTTGAGCAACCGAGCTGAAGTCTTTTCTTTATCCAGTCACGAACCCAAACACGTTTCTCATTTCTTTTCTTATGCAGCGATTCCACGCAAACGAGCGTTACCTCCGCCACAATTCGTGCAGCTGCCAAAACTTTGATTTCAGACACGACTCAGGCGTCCAAGAAATGTCAAAAGTAAAATATGTCTTCAGTAGGCATGCATTAAATAATTTGCTGCAACTCCTTCCAGGCAGTGAGAGGCGCAAACGAGTGTCGTCGTGTAAATTTCTTTTTTTGGTCATCAGTCTTCCGCCTGGTTTGATGCGGCCCGTCACGGATACCTCTCCTGTACTCACACCTATTCATCTCAGAGTAGCACTTGCAACCTACGTCCTCAGTTGATACTTTCACTCTGCAGCGGAGTGTGCGCTGATATGAAACTTCCTGGCAGATTAAAACTGCGTGCCGGACCCAGACTCGAACTCGGGACCTTTGCCTTTTTACTTCCTCAATTATTTGCTGGATGTATTCCAGTCTCTGTCTCCCTCTACAGTTTTTGCCCTCTACAGCACATTCTCAGCAATTTCTTCCTCAAATTAAGGGCGATATTTGATTATAGTAGACTTCTCTTGGCCAGGAATGCCATTTTTGCCATTGCTAGTCTGCTTTTGATGTCCTCCTTGCTCCGTTCGTCATTGGTTCTTTTACACATCCATGCCCGAGGCAGGATTCGAATCTGCGACCGTAGCGGTCACGCGGTTCCAGACTGTAGCGCCTAGAACCGCTCGGCCACTGCGGCCGGCACACACCAACGTGAATAGTCGCTTTGTTGCTACTTCCCCCAATGATTTTAGAAATTCTAATGGAATGTTATCCCTTCCGCCTTATTTGATCTTAACTCCTCCAGGCTCTTTTAAATTCTGATTCTAATGCTGGATCCCCTATCTCTTCTAAATCGACTCCTGTTTCCTCTTCTATCACATAAGATAAATTTTCCCCTCATAGAGGCTTTCAATGTATTCTTTCCACCTACCGGTTCTCTCCTCTGCATTTAACAGTGGGATTCCCGTTGCACTGTTAATGTTATCACCCTAGCTTTTAATGTCACGGAAGGTTGTTTTAACATTCCTGTTTGCTGAGTCTGTCCTTCCGACAATCATTTCATTTTCGATGCTTGACATTTTTCCTGCAGCCATTTAGTCTTAGCTTCCCTGCACTTCCTATTTATTTCATTCCTCAGCGACTTGTATTTCAGTATTCCTGAATTTCCCGGAACATTTTTGTACCTCCTCCTTTCATCGATCAATTGAAGTATTTCTTCTGTTAATCATGGTTTCTTCGCAGCTACCTTCTTTGTACCTATGTTTTTCTTTCGAGCTTCTGTGACTAATGTCTTAAACTTCAGCCTACTCTTAATCACTACTATATTGTGATCTGGATCTATATCTAGTCCTGGGTGCACCTTACAATTCAGTATCTGATTTTGGAATCCCTGTCTGACCACGATGTAACCTAACTGAAATCTTCCCGTATCACCCGGCCTTTTCCAAGTATACCTCCTCCTCTTGTGATTCTTGAACAGAGTATTCGCTTTTACTAGCCGAAACTTGTTACAGACCTCAATTAGTCTTTCTCCTCTCTCATTCCTTGTCCCTATCCCATATTCTCCTGTAACGTTTTCTTCTACTCCTTCCCCTACAACTGCATTCCATGCCCCCATCACTATTAGATTTTCATCCCCCTTTACGTACTGTATTACCCTTTCAATATCCTCATACACTCTCTCTATCTCTTAATCTTCAGCTTGCGACCTCAGCATGTATACCCGAACTATCGTTGTCGGTGTTGGTTTTCTGTCGATTCTGATAAGAACAACCCTGTCACTGAACTGTTCACAGTAACACACACTCTGCCCTATCTTCCTTTTCATAACGAATACTACTCCCGTTATACCATTTTCTGCTGCTGTTGATATTACCCTTTACTCATCTGACCAGAAATCCTTGTCTTCTTACCACTGCACTTCACTGACCACTACTATATCTAGGTTGAGCCTTCGCATTTTCTCTTTTACGATTTTCTAGTTTTCCTGTCACGTCCAAGCTTCTGACATTCCACGCCCCGACTCGTAGAACGTTATCCTTTCATTGATTATTCAATCTTTTTCTCATGATAACCTCTCCCTTGGCAGTCCCCTCCCGGAGATCCGAATGGGGGACTATTCCGGAATCTTTTGTCAATGGAGACATCATCATGAAATTTCTTCAATTACAGCCCACATGTCCTGTAGATACACGTTACGCGTCTTCAATGCTGTGGTTTCCGTTGCCTTCTGCATCCTCATGCAGTTGATCATTGCTGATTCTTCCAACTTCAGTGGCAGTTTCCCACCCCTAGGACAAGAGAGTGCCCTGAACCTCTGTCCGCTCCTCCGCCCTCTTTGACAAGGCCATTGGTAGAATGAGGGTGACTTCTTATGCCGTAAGACTTCTGCCACCAATGCTGGTTATTAATCACAATTTAAGCAGCGATGGGATTCGAACCCGGGGCTGAAGACGTTTTGATTATGAATCAAAGACGGTACCCCTAGACCACGGGTGTAAACTAGGCTGTAGACTAAAATTGCGCAACATAATCAAATTACCTAACTAGTTCAGTTGGCTCACGTCAAAAGCTACCAATATTACAACAACGTGAGCTATACAGCTGCCTGTTTCGTAACTCACTGGTAAACTATAATATGAACCATAATACTTAACATTACGTTTATGTCAGATGAAAACGAGTAGCTCAGGCCTTTTTCCACCAAGACCTGTGCGTTTAGAATTCTGATGATCGATCAGCTCTTAATTTATAGCCATGACACCTAGCAGAATAGTTTTGCTGCCGCACACATTCACCGGCGAGGATCTTTTACGAAGGAAAGTCTCCACAGTCATCACTCGCTACTTTTCCTTCAAACTTTTCAATTCACGTTTCAAGTTGGTTGGTTGGTTGATTTGTTTCAAGTGGTTCAAACATGGTTCAAATGGCTCTGAGCACTATGGGACTTAACATCTGAGATCATCAGTCCCTTAGAACTTAGAACTACTGAAACCTAACTAACGTAAGGACAGCACACACATCCATGTCCGAGGCAGTCGCGCGGTTCCAGACTGAAGCGCCTAGAACCGCTCAGCCACAGCGGCCGGCGGTTGATTTGGGGGAGGGGATCAAACAGCGAGGTTATATGTCCCATGAGTTTACGGAAGGATGGGGAAGGAAGTCGACCGTGCCCTTTCAAAGGATCCGCCCGGAATTTAACGGAAGCGGTTTAGGGAAATCACGGAGAGCCTAAATCACAATGGCCGGACGCGGGCACATTACAAATGTTGGCAGTGAATGGAAGAAGTATTCGCGCTCCTAAGCAAATCCCACTTGTTTGCCTGGCGAATTTCTTATTTTCTATTTGTTCAAATGACTGTCACATAATATCGACTCATCAGTCTTCCCTACATGTTGACTTCCTCCCGACCCAAAATATATGCATGCTAATTTCCGTTCATGTTAAAGCAGTAATTTGTACCCAGGGACTACCAAAAGAAAGAAAGAAAACAGAAAATTGCCCAATTCTTCTGGTTAGGCACCCGAGTGCTAATGAATACTCTTTTTCGTTTTTTAGAGAAAAATACTGCTGCATTTCTTCTCGTTATGGAAATGGAAGAGGATGTAGATGAAGACGAAATGGGAGATAAGATACTGCGTGAAGAGTTTGATAGAGCACTG
Source organism: Schistocerca cancellata (assembly GCF_023864275.1). Taxonomy (NCBI): domain Eukaryota; kingdom Metazoa; phylum Arthropoda; class Insecta; order Orthoptera; family Acrididae; genus Schistocerca; species Schistocerca cancellata. The sequence goes on from NC_064627.1 coordinate 746,570,106, forward strand.
AAAGACCTGAGTCGAAACAAGGCCCCGGGAGTAGACAACATTCCATTTGAACTACTGATGGCCTCGGGAGAGCCAGTCATGAAAAAACTCTACCATCTGGTGAGCACGATGTATGAGACAGGCGAAATACCCTCAGACTTCAAGAAGAATATAATAATTCCAATCCCAAAGAAAGCAGGTGTTGACAGATGTGAAAATTACCGAACTATCAGTTTAATAAGTCACAGCTGCAAAATACTAACGCGAATTCTTTACAGACGAATGGAAAAACTGGTAGAAGCCGACATCGAGGAAGATCAGTTTGGATTCCGTAGAAATGTTGGAACACGTGAGGCAATACTGACCTTACGACTTATCTTAGAAGAAAGATTAAGAAAAGGCAAACCTACGTTTCTAGCATTTGTAGACGTAGAGAAAGCTTTTGACAATGTTAACTGGAATACTCTCTTTCAAATTCTGAAGGTGGCAGGGGTAAAATACAGGGAGCGAAAGGCTATTTACAGTTTGTACAGAAACCAGATGGCAGTTATAAGAGTCGAGGGGCATGAAAGGGAAGCAGAGGTTGGGAAAGGAGTAAGACAGGGTTGTAGCCTCTCCCCGATGTTATTCAATCTGTATATTGAGCAAGCAGTAAAGGAAACAAAAGAAAAATTCGGAGTAGGTATTAAAATTCATGGAGAAGAAGTAAAAACTTTGAGGTTCGCCGATGACATTGTAATTCTGTCAGAGACAGCAAAGGACTTGGAAGAGCAGTTGAACGGAATGGACAGTGTCTTGAAAGGAGGATATACGATGAACATCAACAAAAGCAAAACGAGGATAATGGAATGTAGTCAAATTAAGTCGGGTGATGCTGAGGGAATTAGATTAGGAAATGAGACACTTAAAGTAGTAAAGGAGTTTTGCTATTTAGGGAGTAAAATAACCGATGATGGTCGAAGTAGAGAGGATATAAAATGTAGACTGGCAGTGGCAAGGAAAGCGTTTCTCAAGAAGAGGAATTTGTTAACATCGAGTATAGATTTAAGTGTCAGAAAGTCGTTTCTGAAAGTATTTGTATGGAGTGTAGCCATGTATGGAAGTGAAACATGGACAGTAAATAGTTTGGACAAGAAGAGAATAGAAGCTTTCGAAATGTGGTGCTACAGAAGAATGCTGAAGATAAGGTGGGTAGATCACGTAACTAATGAGGAGGTATTGAATAGGATTGGGGAGAAGAGAAGTTTGTGGCACAACTTGACTAGAAGAAGGGATCGGTTGGTAGGACATGTTTTGAGGCATCAAGGGATCACAAATTTAGCATTGGAGGGCAGTGTGGAGGGTAAAAATCGTAGAGGGAGACCAAGAGATGAATACACTAAGCAGATTCAGAAGGATGTAGGTTGCAGTAGATACTGGGAGATGAAGAAGCTTGCACAGGATAGAGTAGCATGGAGAGCTGCATCAAACCAGTCTCAGGACTGAAGACCACAACAACAACAATCACAATAATTCGGTTCCTAAAAAAGTGACTGTGTATAAATATTTAGACGACCGAATACTTTTTACAATCAGTACACAACGACATTGTCTTGCACTCACTTCCAATGCGTAATCTTTATTTACCGTTTATAGAGACAGTTGACAGATGAAAAGCCATTACGTAATTTCGTCTAAAACGACTTCCTACAAAGTTTTTAGAACGGTACTCCGTGACACCCAAGTTCAGTTGCTTTCTTGGACAAATCCTGTATGTCGAAAGGTGTTTGCATTATTGTAGCTGCAGTTAACTGACGCTGTTAATTGAGACGCTCCTCTAATACATGGTTCCTAAGTCTGATTGCGTAGTACGCTCGTACGCTCAAGCGATCTACCGTCCGTATCCTTGAAATATCAAAAAACGTGAGGTCTCTTAAAGCTTTCGTATTCCACAGTCAACAAATGCATAACGCAAATCTGCGTGCGTTCGTTTATATCGGCTACGAGTTCTTGGTGGTATCTGTGTCTAAGTGGGTTTTTAATACAGAATTTCGGAAAAGTGAGGAAAAAAAGCGAAATAGTTATATAACCCATTTGCATGGATGTTAAACAACTGGAAATTATCTAGAGATACAAGTAAGTCATATGGAACTAAACATTTCACAATGATTCTAAGGATCTGATCATGTAAGCGTAGAAAAAACGTGGAATGATTTCAAAGAGATAGTATCGACGGCAGTTGAGAGATGTATACCATGTAAATTAATAAGTGATGGTACTGATCCCCCATGGCACAAAAAAAACAGGTCAGATCGCCGTTGCAGAAGCAACGAAAAAGGCACACCAAACTTAAAATAACGCAAAATCCTCAAGATCGGCGAAGTTTTACAGAAGTTCAAAAGATGGCACGTACTTGAATGCGAGATGCTTATAATAATTTCCACAGCAAAACTCTCTCTCTGAATCTGGCAGAAAACCAAAAGAGATTCTGGTCATACATAAAGCACAACAGCGGCAAGACGCAATCAACACCTTCACTGCGCGATAACGACGGTGAAGTCACTGATGACAGTGCCGCTACAGCAGAGGAGTTATTAAACACTGTTTTCCGAAACTCCTTCACCAAATAAGACGAAGTAAATATTCCTTACTTCCAATCAAGAACGACTGCCAAGATGAGAAACATAGAAGTAAATAGCCTCGGTGTAGCAAAGCAGTTTAAATCACTTAATAAAGGCAAGGCCTCCAGTCCAGATTGTATACCAGTTAGGTTCTTTTCAGGGTATGCTGACACAATGGCTCCATATTTACTAATTATATACAACCGCTCGCTCACAGAAAGATCGCACCGAAAGACTGGAAAATTGCTCAAGCCACACCAGTACCCTGAAAGGGAAATAATTCGCTGAATTACAGGCCCATATCACTAACGTCTATTTGCAGTAGGGTTGGGGAATATATACTGTATACTGTGTTCGTACATTATGAGTTACCTCCAAGAAAACAATTTATTGACACATAGCACGGATTCAGAAAATATCGTTCTTGTGAAACATAACTAGCTCTTTATACTCAGCCGGCCGCTGTGACCGAGCGGTTCTAGGCACTTCAGTCAGGAACCGCGCTGCTGCTACGGTCGCACGTTCGAATCATGCCTGGGGCATGGGTGTGTGTAATGTCCTTAGGTTAGTTAGGTTTAAGTAGTTCTAAGTTCTAGGGGATTGATGACCTCCGATGTTAAGTCCCATAGTGTTTGGAGCCATTGGAACCTTACACTCAGGAAGTAATGAGTACTATAGGCAGGGGATGTAAAATAGATGCCGTATTTTTAGATTTCTAGAAGGCTTTCGACACCGTTCCTCACAAACGTCTTCTAACTAGCTGCGTGCCTGTGGAATATCGTCTGAGTTGCGCGACTTGATTCGTGATTTCCTGTCAGAAAGGTCACAGTTCGTAGTAATAGACGCAAAGTCATCGAGTAAAACGGAAGTAATATCCGGGGTTCCCCAAGGAAGTGTCATAGGCCCTCTATTGTTCCTGATCTATATTAACGACATAGGAGACAATCTGAGTAGCCCTCTTAGATTTTTTGCAGGTGATGCTGTCATTTACCGGCTTGTAAAGTCATCAGTTGACCAAAACGAAATGCAAAATGATTTGGATAAGACATTGTATGGTGCGAAAAGTGGAACCGACCCTGAATAAAGGAAAGTGTGAAGTTATTCACATGAGTACTGAAAGAATCCGCTAAATTTCGATTAGGCGATGAAATGAACCTGAAGGCTGTAAATTCAACTAAATGCTTAGAGATTACAATTACAAATAACCTGAATTGGAACGATCGCATAGGTAACGTTGCGGGCAGAGCAAACCAAAGACTGCGATTCATTGGCAGAACACTTAAAAGCTGCAACAGGTCTACTAAAGAGACTGCTTACAACATACTTGTCCGCTCTATTCTGGCGTATTGCTGTGGGGTGTGGGACGGAATCAGGTGGAACTGACGGATGACATCAAAAAAGTGTAGCGAAGGGTGGCTCGTTTTGTATTATCGCGAAATAAGGGAGATAGTGCCACAGACATGATACGTGAATTGGAGTGGCAATTATTACAACAAAGGCGTTTTTCGTTGGGACGGGATCTTCTCATGAAATTTTAATCACCAGTTTTCTCCTCCGGTTGCGAAAACATTCTGTTGGCACTCACCTGCATAGGGAGATATGATCATCACGATAAAATAAGAGAAATCAGAACTAGCACAGAAATATTTACGTGCTCGTTTTTCCCGCGCGCCGTTCAAGAGTGGAACAGACAGCTTGAAGGTGGTTCATTGAACCCTCTGCCAGGCACCTTATTGTGAATAGCAGAGTAATCACGTAGATTAGATGAAGAACCATCAGAGAAGTACTGTAACTTTCCTAATTCTAGAGGTCCTTTATTTGCTTTAGCAAGTTTAATAGAGAAAATGTATCGTTGTTATTTCACTCGGTATATTTTCCCTTTGTAAACTGTATACAACGACATACAATAATAACCACAATTCTTCAAGAATTTCAAAAGACGCTAAAAATGAAGTCACAATGTCAACAACTTCCCGATTTTTTTTAAAGAAAGAAAAGGAATGATTAATGTTATTTTGCTGAAAATAAACTGTAGTTGAGATCTTCCATTATTATTCTAAGCAGACGAGTCATAATCTTGCGTACTTGTTTGTTTTATTTGGGTCATGCATTTTGCAGGTAGAAGGATAGAATTGGCTACTGCCTTTGTTCGAACTCACTTTTCTTTAGTTGACTAAAAATCAGAGGAACTCAATAAAACAGGAAAAGCATATAAAGAAAAATTTGCTAAGTTTTGGCAATAATATCATGCCGTTATCGCTTAAGTGTACGAAAATTAATAGGAACTATTTTTCAGGAATGGAAGAAATTATTCTCAGGAAGATTATGTTTTTTACTGACAGCCTGCAGTTTTGTGAGTGGGTCATGTTTATCTACAGGACATCTAACTGCAAGTTAACATTTTTTCCCACTTTTAGCCACTAATAAATCGATTTCAATAAAGACGAGCAACAACTTTGAAACAGCTGCAGTACTACCTCTCAGAGTAAAATGTAACTACCGACACAGTAGTGGTTTACATTAAATAAATGTCCCTTCGTCTTGGTGTGTATTTCTGTCAAAACCGCATCCCGCCGCTATTACTTCTCTCTGAATTATAGCATTTTCACTTTTTCTGTTACGTCTCTGTCGCTCGGTAATCGTACGACGCAGCACATTCTTTAAGAATGATGACGACTGTGCCGCAGTACACTTACTCTTCTCGGCGCATCGGTATCTGTATTTGTGATCTGTTTTTGTGCTATATGTGTAGGTTTTTGATCATTTAGATCTTCTGGAAGCAATCTGTCTGTTTAATTACTTGGCTAATTAGCCACAAATCAGGCAGATAGTATCGCTGCACTGAGTTTATCTCCTGCTGTTGAGGTACTGCGTGCTGCGCTCGCCGCGCTACCTTTGTTCTCCAGTTGTTAAACATTCGACGAAACGCCTCGCGTAGCGGCCCACGTCATGTTCTTCGATCCATATCGCCGCTCCGTATCTAGAAGAATGCGTGCAAGGCGCTGCGCGCAGCGCCAGAGTCTGAATCGCACTGCTCTGCGCCAAGGCTGAACTTTGTAAACTGCTGAAATGGGCATTCTTCACATATCCTGATTAACTGGGCAACCAAAGCAAAAAAGAGCTTGTATTATACGAGGTGGTTATAATTAAACTTTCCCCATTTAACATGTTATAACACGGAAACTAGTTACCGTACGAGTACCAAACTTGGTAGCATTAATGTCCAGAGTATGAGTTGCATGATTTCCATGCGTCACAGAGCCTCTGTCCAGTTCTAACTATGGCCACCAGGTGACGTGGTCAGCCATCGTGGTTCATAGCCTCACACACCTGACCAGCCGCAGTGCACTTGTTGACATGTCAATATGAGCTCGGACAAAAGGTGCAGGGCATTATTGACGAAGCTCTATTATCAAAACAACAGTAACGCTGCAGCTGCACTTCGAGAATGTCGCCGGCTGAAACGATTACGGAAGGATCCTCTTGCTCCACCTGCTGCGCAGAGCATGATGAAGAAGTTCGTATCAACTGCATAACTAGGACTCGCTTCAGGAAGAGGTCGACGACCGGTTGCAGCACAGGTGATTGATGAGATCGCTATTGCTATGGCAGACAACGCTGGGAGCTATTCCCGATCATCAGGCAGCGCGCGTGCTGAGTCACGACAGTTGAACATCCCGTGGTCCACTGTACGGTCGGTGCTTCGAACCATTCTCAAATGGGATCCGCACAAGATCCATATCGTACAGGAACTTGCACCACAAGGCGCACAACGACGAGTTTACTTTACTCTCCAATTTCTCGCAAGGATTCAAACTGACGAGGGCTGCCCTTGGACCATCCTGTGGACAGACGAAGCTCATTTTTTTCTGACGGGTGTGGTGCACACAGGATTGTCGAGTGTAGGGATCTTCACCTCCAGTCACTGTGCATAAAGTTCCTCTGTATAGTGAACGTGTCACCGTATGGTATGGCTTCACGGCTACGTTCATCATTAGCCCATTCTTTTTGAACAGGTTGGCGCTAAAGGGCCAAAGACGTGCAGTGTGGCCAGCCATCGTTACTGCGATATGCTTCACTAACACGTCATACCCGCCCTACAGGAGAGAGACATCTTGAACCCAACAGTTTGCACGCAAGATGGGTTTCCACGGCACATCGCTCGTGAAGATTACCAGCTTCTCCGAAATTATCAGCCGATCGTTTTCCAAACGCTTGGCCGGCACGACCGCGTGATCTCACTCCTTGTGAGTTCTGGTTGTGGGGCTACCTGAAGGACAGTGTTTACCAGGCGAACATTCACAAATGTGCTGGTTTGAAGCGCAGCACGTCAACAGAGGTAGGCAGCATACCTACGGACATGCTTCGTCCTGCTGTGCAGAATGCAATCCTGCGCTTTTAGACTCTTCTGGGCACTGGGGCGCAATATTGAGCCCCTTTAGTAGCAGTAATGGTACCGGTATGTAATGGTATGATGTGCCGTAGCAGCACATTAAAAGTGTTTCCATTGAATTGATTCTGCGTTATTTTACTTCCCCATGTCTTTGACATTAATGCTACCAAGTTTGCTACTCACATGGTAATTACTTTCCGTTTTATAACATGTTAAATAGGTAAAGTTTAATTATAACCACCCCGTACATTACGGTCATGGACTGTAGCAGCGGCAAAATTCATCACTTCCTCGCGTGAGAGGCATAAAATAGTGTACAGAAAAATACATATTGCTCAATTAACCAATGGATTAAAGGTAAAAGTTAAAACACTTTCCGCAAAATTAACGTATCATGTGTCTTCAGTCAAAATGTTTGGATATACACAAAGCCTATATGCTTTATAAGTTAGTACAGTATCCTTTTTATATTGGAATACTCCCGATATTTATATTTCGATGAAACGAATGTAAGCTTGGAGGGATAAAGTCAGGTTGTGTGGATTAAAGCAACGTGAAGGGATTAAAAAATATATTTCTGAATACTGAACTACATAGCGAAAGTTTCACTTACGGCACTACTAGAAAAATACATCCTGAACATTTAACTATAAATGCGAACAATTTAGGTTAGGCTTTACCGTGACTGTTATTGACACTAAATGAAACAAGTTCACTGTTACCAAACACCGTTGGTGGAAGTGAAGTAATCACCTTAGCACTGACAGAAGGCAGTAAATGATACACAGCACCATGCTGTGGGTGGAGAAGAAAACACTGCGTTTTTCTTCTCCCTGTGTATACTGAACTCTTTATATCAGAACAGTATTTACGCCCAGAATCCTGAATTATGAGTTGTATTTATTCCAGTACCAGTTTTCCCTTACTGTTTATGCCCCCTATAGATCTTCCTTTAGTAACACGAAAGTTATTTCCTGGTGTCTTAACACATCTCCTGTCACCTTGTCCGTTCTTGTAGCCAGGGATTTTGACATGAACCTTTCCTCTCCGATTCTACGGAGAATGTCGAAAAAGTTCAAAGATGGCCAATTCGTTTTATATTATAGCGGGACAGGGGATAGTGTGTCTCGGATATGATAACCGATTTCGAGGGATATCAATGAAACAAGGGTGTTTTCCTTTGCGGCGATGTAGTTTCAAGAAATTTTAATCACCAACTTTCTTCACTCTAACCTACATACGTGGAAATGACTATCACGATAAAATCAGAGAAACCAAAAGTCGCACGGACCAGAATGGAACGGTCGAAAAATAATCTGAAATACACTTGGCACCATATCTACATTATCTGAAAGAATTACTGTGCGCCCTCTGCCAAACACTTCAGTGTGAATTACAAAGTACTCACGTAGATGAACCTCGTTTCTTACTTTATCACCTACTTCTGTAATGCAACGCCTCAAACGCTTCGAAGATAAACCAGATACTAAACATCAGCAGAGTTATTATAAAAGAGTGCTTTGTTGTTTCGAGCATCTAATAGGGTTGATATACGCTGCCAACATCATAAGGTGGCGTTGGCGAGGAGAGATGAATTTCGGCGACTTCGTTTTGTGAGCTTGCAGGAAGCTGGCCGATCCTGAAGACTTTCCCAGCACGCTGGACATGAGAAGTCAGCTGTGTGTCAGTGTTAGTACTTGTGGTCCAAAGAAGGTTCATTCTCGGGCCTCCGCACAACACGAATAAGCATTGCTGTCTTACAATGGCCGCAGTAAAAATTATTGCGAAGTTTGCACCCACTGCGTCAGCTAGATTTCTGGGCTGCCTGCCGTTCGTAAGGCTTTTTCTTACATCTTACGTATCTGTGCAACCCTTCCATTTAGTGTAGGTTACATCAATGTGTGTCGGATTGAGATTCCAACACTGAATATCGCCTGTAGTCCTACCATCTAAACAAACCGAACACGTCTTCGGGCAATCGTTCACATTAAATGTGGCAATCCTTGTCTCCTGCAGTTGTAGCTTTCTCATAATTATGTGGCACAAAGAAACAATTGCCCATCACTGGAAGCTTTCGCGGCCACTGTTTACATTTTTGGCAATAACTTTTGCCGTGGAGGGGTGGGGGGGGGGGGTGGGGGGGAGCAGCGCTAGTTTGGTCGCGCTCCAAGCGTATCTTTCTACCTTCGTTGCCGGAGACACTCTCAAAGGTTACAGAGATAGTTGACCCGTTCTCCAAAGTTATGCTTTTTTAAAATGTAATTCTCCGGTGTTGAATGTGCTACAGAGAATCATACAGTTATCTGTATAGCCTTTAAGAATGTCTGCAACAGGAGGAAACGAAATGTCAATCTGAAAAATGTAATGCTGCCCCGCGTTCCAAATCCTGAAAAAAGTTGACCCAAGAATGTATAGTATTGCACACAGTGCCTTTGCTGACACAGATTGTAATCTGCCTATTATGAGTACTTGCATAATAAACCTGGCTGCTAGATGGCTCAGTCGGTAAAAGTGCTCTCGTTTATTCAGCGAGTACACTTTTACCGTCTGGTTCGGATTCGAAACTAGTTCGAGCTGGCGTTCATCTGGTTCACGTTGTAAATAGTCTGCATTTAATCATCCACTGCCTAATGAATCACATTGCCCTATCGCGTGGCGTTTAAATACTTAACACAATAAAGATCTAAAAAAGTTATGCGAAAGTAACGGTATCCACACACTTGCATAAACTGAAAAGAATGTGACTGCTAAAATTTTGCACCACTATCGTGCACTGTAACAATGACAGTGAAATTTTAGAACAGGACTAAGTTTTACTCAGATACAAAGTTTGTCGTTCACTTTTTGAAATTTTAAGTAACAGAAAAGGATGACTACAGAATTTCATATTGAGACTTTAAGATTACAGTCTTCTAGGAGAGTGTATCCGATTCTAGAACGAATATGTCACTTTACAACGAAAGTCCGTTTCGTTCTTGCAAAGACTGGTTAAAAAGCGGCGCTGGACATGACTTCAGTCATGAGCTTCGTCTTTCATGCGCCAGTTTACTTACTCACTGAACCATCTAAACATGCACTGCGGTACCAAAGAACCGTAAAATCTGCCGTTACTTCTCTTCTATCAAAATTCATACAAATTGTCCTGCATATTTTGCTAAACGAGCACCGCTGCAAGAAATGATACGAGAAGAAACTGCCTAATGCTTGTTTCCAGAATGAATATCTCACTCCGTAGCTCGAACCTGTAAGTTGCCATATCTCAGGAAACGTGCAGGCGAAGTAACGCGTTCGAATTCCAATCCAGCTCACTCTTTTAATCTACCACGTCCCTGCAAGTCACAGTCACTCTTTTCCACATTTATTTAAGGAATTTCACTGTAGTGGAGCGGCGCGCCTCCAAAAGTGTTGTTATCGATCATAACAGGAAAAAGAAATGGCCGTACACGCCACAGTATCGGTCCGATTGCCGTTGAAGGATTGGCTGCACCTCCGACCCTTTCTTTTCTTGTTTTGTTTTATTTGGTTTCAGGCGGAGTCCACTTAATGAGACACAATTATTGCACATAGTGACACAACCAGGACATTGGTCTCATTTCGTTACAAAATATAAAACATAATTAAACGAGATGAGGAGTCAAAAAAGTACATTAGTCTAACTGCAACATTACATTAAAAGCCATAAAATTTCATCGTAAAATCCATCTATACACATACAAAATCAAACATAAAGATACCCTTAAGTTTTAAAGTTCCCCTTTATAAAGGCGAATGAAAACGCAAATACATTTGGTTACAGACTATTCATGGAACTAAGAGCTACCCCAAGAGAATTAAGTCCTTAATTTCAAAAATATGATAGTGTTACTATTCTTAGATGATGGTATTCATCGCATTTTATGAATATGTGTACAATGTCTTCTTCAATCAGGCAGCAATTACAGTTTGAAGAAGGAATGAATTTTGACAATTGTCTCGTTTAATGGTACTCGCGTGACCTACTCGTAGTTAAGGGTAACGTTTTCTCTGAAACTTCGTGGCAGATAAAAACTGTGTGCCCGACCGAGACTCGAACTCGGGACCTTTGCCTTTCGCGGGCAAGTGCTCTACCATCTGAGCTACCGAAGCACGACTCACGCCCGGTACTCACAGCTCCTGCGAGCAGGAGAGCTTCTGTAAAGTTTGGAAGGTAGGAGACGAGGTACTGGCAGAAGTAAAGCTGTGAGTACCGGCCGTGAGTCGTGCTTCGGTAGCTCAGATGGTAGAGCACTTGCCCGCGAAAGGCAAAGGTCCCGAGTTCGAGTCTCAGTCGGGCACACAGTTTTAATCTGCCAGGAAGTTTCATATCAGCGCACACTCCGCTGCAGAGTGAAAATCTCATTCTGGAAACGTTTTCTCTTTTCGTGAGCCCCAAGGTGAGAAACCGCAGGTGATGTGGAATCTGTTGCTGAATCGCTGAATATCATTTGCCTTTGATGTTACGGTCAATGTCACTAACTTTGTCCGTTCCGTTTCTGCTAGTCTGGCGAGTCCACTACGAAAATCACTTTGTGATAGGTGCTGCACCATTTGCGCCAGTTAATCTGCATGTTCGTTGCCCCAATTTCAACATGCTCCGTTATCCATTGAAGATGACTCTTTTGACACAGCTCCTTTACTCGACTGAAACTTCGTAGTATATCATGTGCCAAAGAGTTAACAGTTTTGCCTTCGACTGTCCTCGTAAGAGACTGTAAGTACTACCGATAAAATACGTACTAGGACCTTGTCGACTTCTAAGTCGACTGTGTAAAGTATAGCTTGATGAAGGCATACAATACCACGATTACTGACGCTTCAGCAGGCAACAGCGAAGACAGCCCACGCCCTGTCTGGTCATCAAAAGATGCAGCTCGAGCAGAGACATACATTTTGAAGCATCCGTGTACTATTTGTACCAGTCATACCAGTTAAGATCCAATTTTGACAGCGTAGAAGTTCAGTTCACTCGGGGTTACGGATGTTTTAGATATATGACCACCATATACGGCGTAGTGAATTTCTGAAATCTGCGACACTTCAGTCGTCTGCTAGCCGAGTGCCTAGCGAATACGTACTCTCTTATTTAGGTGGAAAAAAGAGCTCTTACTAGTAAGAACCAAAGAAACTGGTACACCTGCCTGATATCATGTAGGGCCCCCGCGAACACGCAAAAGTGTCGCAACACGCAACTCGACTAATGTCTGAAGTAGTGCTAGAGGGAATTGACACCATGAATCGTGCAGGGTCGTCCATAAATCTGTAAGAGTACGAGGAGGTGGAAATCTCTTCTGAACACCATACTGCAAGGCATTCCATATATGCTCAATAATGTTCACGTCTGGGGAGTTTGGTGGCCAGCAGAAGCGTTTAAACTCAGAAGAGTGTTTCTGGAGCCACTCTGTAGCAACTCTGAGCGTGTGGCGTGTCGCATTGTCCTGCTGGAATTGCCCAAGTCTGTCGGAATGCACAATAGACATGAACGGATGCAGGTGATCAGGCAGGATGCTTACGTACGTGTCACCTGTCAGAGTCGTATCTAGACGTATCAGGGATCCCATATCACTCCAACTGCACACGCCCCACAACATTACAGTGAGTCCACCGGCTTGAACAGTCCCCTGCTGACATTCAGGGTCCATGGATTCATGAGGTTGTCTCCATATCTGTACACGCCCATCTGTTAGACACAATTTGAAACGAGACTCGTCTGACCAGGCAACATGTGTCCAATCATCAACTGTCCATTGTCGTTGTTGATGATCCCAGGCGAGACGTAAAGCTTTGTGTCGTGCAGTCGTTAAGGGTACACGAGTGTGCCTTCGGCTCCAATAGCCCATATCGATGATGTTTCGTTGAATGGTTCGCACTTGTTGATGACCCAGCATTGAAATCTGCACTTCTGTCTCGATGAACGATTCTCTTCAGTCGTCGTTGGTCCCGTTTTTGCAGGATCTTTTTCCGGCCGCAGCGATGTCGGAGATTTGATATTTTACCGGATTCCTGATATTCACGGTACACTCGTGAAATGGTCGTACGGGATAATCACCACTTCATCACTATCTCGAAGATGTGCCGACTTTGACACCACGTTCAAACTCACTTAAAACTTAACCTGCCTTTGTAGCAGCAGTAACCATTCTAACAACTGCGCCAGACACTTGTTGTCTTGTATAGGCGTTGCCGACCGCAACACCGTATTCTGCCTGTTTACATATCTCTGTGCTTGAAAACGCATGCCTAGGTCAGATTCTTTGGAGCTTCAGTGAACTTCTTCTTACTTTCTCAACTCGCACTCCTCCTCTAATGGCCTCTACGATGGAACGCTAAACGGTAATCTTCCTTCCTTCTTTACAATGTTTGAACCGTAGTAGCTGCTTCAGCCGTAAAAATTGCAGCTCTTGGGTGACGCGAGTAGGGTTGTGCGTGTGTGTGTGTGTGTGTGTGTGTGTGTGTGTGTGTGTGTGTGTGTCTCACTTTAAGGGCACAAGACAAATACTGTGCAGCTGCTAGAACGTAGAACGGTTTCCCGGCTGTGCTGCGACTCGCGACAGTGTAGAAAGCGGTTTTCACGGAAACGGGATGGCCGCCAGGATGTCGTTTCTCTCCAAGGAAGGGCCAGGCGAGCTTGCGGGGTGTGGGCCTCGTCTGGGAACAGGATGATCACGGTTTAACTTCTCGTCGACGACGAGGTCATTAGAGATGGATAACAACACAAGCACTGCAGTATCTTGATGTAGGGAATTCCTAAATCACGATGGGCCGTCGGGGACTTGAAACCTGCTTGTATGGAGTGCAAGTGCATTGCGCTGTGCCAACTCGCTCGATAGTCTCACTTCGAATCTCCCTGCAGCTGACAGCCTTTCCTTTCCTCACTCAGAAGTTGGGCTGAATGACAATATTTTAAAAGGATCTGTCACATTTGATTTTACTTGCTGGACACATCGATAACATTATAGCTGGCCTGTCTGCTAGAATTTCTGTGCTGGATCGATTGAGAAACCATGTTGGTTTTCATCTTTCTCAGATTATACATTAAGGTTCTCTTCCACTGGTCACAAGTGGAGCATGGAGATTGCTTATATACCTCTATTCGAGATTTTATTTGCCTAATCTTATCTCCCTACAGGAGAGATAACGGCTTAAGAATATACACTCCTGGAAATGGAAAAAAGAACACATTGACACCGGTGTGTCAGACCCACCATACTTGCTCCGGACACTGCGAGAGGGCTGTACAAGCAATGATCACACGCACGGCACAGCGGACACACCAGGAACCGCGGTGTTGGCCGTCGAATGGCGCTAGCTGCGCAGCATTTGTGCACCGCCGCCGTCAGTGTCAGCCAGTTTGCCGTGGCATACGGAGCTCCATCGCAGTCTTTAACACTGGTAGCATGCCGCGACAGCGTGGACGTGAACCGTATGTGCAGTTGACGGACTTTGAGCGAGGGCGTATAGTGGGCATGCGGGAGGCCGGGTGGACGTACCGCCGAATTGCTCATCACGTGGGGCGTGAGGTCTCCACAGTACATCGATGTTGTCGCCAGTGGTCGACTGAACGTGCACGTGCGCGTCGACCTGGGACCGGACCGCAGCGACGCACGGATGCACGCCAAGACCGTAGGATCCTACGCAGTGCCGTAGGGGACCGCACCGCCACTTCCCAGCAAATTAGGGACACTGTTGCTCCTGGGGTATCGGCGAGGACCATTCGCAACCGTCTCCATGAAGCTGGGCTACGGTCCCGCACACCGTTAGGCCGTCTTCCGCTCACGCCCCAACATCGTGCAGCCCGCCTCCAGTGGTGTCGCGACAGGCTTAAATTGAGGGACGAATGGAGACGTGTCGTCTTGAGCGATGAGAGTCGCTTCTGCCTTGGTGCCAATGATGGTCGTATGCATGTTTGGCGCCGTGCAGGTGAGCGCCACAATCAGGACTGCGTACGACCGAGGCACACAGGGCCAACACCCGGCATCATGGTGTGGGGAGCGATCTCCTACACTGGCCGTACACCACTGGTGATCGTCGAGGGGACACTGAATAGTGCACGGTACATCCAAACCGTCATCGAACCCATCGTTCTACCATTCCTAGACCGGCAAGGGAACTTGCTGTTCCAACAGGACAATGCACGTCCGCATGTATCCCGTGCCACCCAACGTGCTCTAGAAGGTGTAAGTCAACTACCCTGGCCAGCAAGATCTCCGGATCTGTCCCCCATTGAGCATGTTTGGGACTGGATGAAGCGTTGTCTCACGCGGTCTGCACGTCCAGCACGAACGCTGGTCCAACTGAGGCGCCAGGTGGAAATGGCATGGCAAGCCGTTCCACAGGACTACATCCAGCATCTCTACGATCGTCTCCATGGGAGAATAGCAGCCTGCATTGCTGCGAAAGGTGGATATACACTGTACTAGTGCCGACATTGTGCATGATCTGTTGCCTGTGTCTATGTGCCTGTGGTTCTGTCAGTGTGATCATGTGATGTATCTGACCCCAGGAATGTGTCAATAAAGTTTCCCCTTCCTGGGACAATGAATTCACGGTGTTCTTATTTCAATTTCCAGGAGTGTATGTAGTTTTTGAAAGCATATTTAACTCAGGATATGAGGAGTCTTATTTTTCAGCACTTCTGTTGTATTCTCCCTGTCATTAGACGACTTTGTGACGATTTGCGTTCCCTTTACTTACATATATTCGTTTTTCTCTAATCGTACCCTGAAATGTATCTGACACTCTAGAGCAGTCATCTAGCCTGTTTTGTAGGCGACTCGCAGTTTCCGAGTATTCTACCGTTGTATCGAAGGCCACCATTTGCTGGAATTGCAATTGAGCCAGTGCAATCGTCATCGTTGCGCTTCATGTTTCCTTACTGATAATCTCATGTATTTGTGTGATATGACTGCTCTACTTATGACACATTATAACACTATTACACTTCCACGTTAAATGAAGTGCACAGCATTCCGTTCGTCTACACCAAGACCTAGTTGGTAACCTCTGCACCAGCAGGATAAGTTTTTGTCAAAATGTGGAGAATGTTACTACACTCTTTATGGTGTAGCACTTCCTTGTAAATAACTATATCACCTGTTTAACATTATCCGCTATGCGATTTTAAAATAATATGGACACATCTCTGGTGCTTATCTGAACTTCTCACTACATCTGTACCCAGGATAAAGAGCTGCGTTATGCCTGTCAAATGTCATCCCTTCCCTACATTGACCTGGTTGTTGCACATGTCGTTCATACCATGCGCATCAACTGGAATGTTTGTGAGAAATTGAAAGCATCGCGAATAAATATGAAAAAAGATCACTATTTCTTTATTTTTCATCATCATCATCATCATTTAAGACTGATTATGCCTTTCAGCGTTCAGTCTGGAGCATAGCCCCCCTTATAAAATTCCTCATTGATCCCCTATTCAGTGCTAACATTGGTGCCTCTTCTGATGTTAAACCTTTTACTTCAAAATCATTCTTAACCGAATCCAGGTACCTTCTCCTTGGTCTGCCCCGACTCCTCCTACCCTCTGCTGCTGAACCCATGAGTCTCTTAGCCGGCCGCGGTGGTCTCGCGGTTCTAGGCGCGCAGTCCGGAACCGCGCGACTGCTACGGTCGCAGGTTCGAATCCTGCCTCGGGCATGGATGTGTGTGATGTCCTTAGGTTAGTTAGATTTAAGTAGTTCTAAGTTCTAGGGGACTGATGACCACAGCTGTTAAGTCCCATACTGCTCAGAGCCATTTGAGCCATGAGTCTCTTGGGTAACCTTGCTTCTCCCATGCGTGTAACATGACCCCACCATCTAAGCCTGTTCGCCCTGACTGCTACATCTATAGAGTTCATTCCCAGTTTTTCTTTGATTTCCTCATTGTGGACACCCTTCTGCCATTGTTCCCATCTACTAGTACCTGCAATCATCCTAGCTACTTTCATATCCGTAACCTCAACCTTGTTGATAAGGTAACCTGAATCCACCCTGCTTTCGCTCCCATACAACAAAGTTGGCCAAAAGATTGAACGGTGCACAGATAACTTAGTCTCGGTACTGACTTCCTTCTTGCAGAAGAGCGTAGATCGTAGCTAAGCGCTCACTGCATTAGCTTTGCTACACCTCGCTTCCAGTTCTTTCACTATGTTGCCATCCTGTGAGAATATGCATCCTAAGTACTTGAAACCGTCCACCTGTTCTGACTTTGTTCCTCTTATTTGGCACTCAATCCGTTTATATTTCTTTCCCACTGACTTTACTTTCGTTTTGGAGATGCTAATCTTTATACCATAGTCCTTACATTTCTGATCTAGCTCTGAAATATTAGTTTGCAAACCTTCAATCGAATCTGCCATCACAACTAAGTCATCCGCATATGCAAGACTGCTTATTTTGTGTTCACATATCTTAATCTCACCCAGCCAGTCTATTGTTTTCAACATATGATCCATAAATGATATGAACAACAATGGAGACAGGTTGCCGCCTTGTCTTACCCCTGAAACTACTCTGAACTATGAACTCAATTTACCGTCAACTCTAACTGCTGCCTGACTATCCATGTAAAGACCTTTAATTGCTTGCAAAAGTTTGCCTCCTATTCCATAATCTCGTAGAACAGAATAACTTCCTGCTAGGAACCCGGTCATATGCCTTTTCTAGATCTATAAAGCATAGATACAATTCCCTGTTCCACTCATAACACTTCTCCATTATTTGCCGTAAGCTAAAGATCTGGTCCTGTCAACCTCTAAGAGGCCTAAACCCACACTGATTTTCATCCAATTGGTCCTCAACTAATACTCGCACTTTCCTTTCAACAATACCTGAGGAGATTTTACCCACAACGCTGATTAAAGAGATACTTCTGTAGTTGTTACAATCTTTTCTGTTTCCATGTTTAAAGATTGGTGTGATTACTTCTTTTGTCCAGTCTGATGGAACCTGTCCCGACTCCCATGCCATTTCAATTATCGGTGTAGCCATTTAAGACCTGACATTCCACTGTATTTGATGATGTATCTATCCATCCTATCTTGATCTGTCCCTTCACAATGCGAATATACTGACACAATCCTAATTTTCTTGCTAGACACTGTCAAATCTATCCACATCAGTCGTTCGTTTACATACCGTATTGCAACTACGCTGGGTTCCATTTCTTTCCTGAAGTAAAGCCCTACACCCCACTGTGCTATTCCTGCTTTGACTCCTGACAGGTAGACCTTGTATTCTCCCACTTCCTCTTCTTTCTCACCCCTTACCCGAATGTCACTAACAGCTAAAACGTCCAGCCCCATCTTACTTGCAGCCTCTGCCAGCTCTACCTTCTTCCCAGAGTAGCCCCCATTGATATTAATAGCTCCCCATCTTATTACCATTTGTTTGCCAAGTCGTATCTTAGGAGTCCCTGGTTTGTCAGTTAGAGATGGGACTCCGTCACCTCCAAAGGTCTGAGGCATTTTGCTCTGATTGTTGCCAGCATCATATTTAACGTACCAGGGAAGCAGGTTGCTAGCCTTACTTGCCCCGAGTCCCATTGGGTTTTACCCCTAACGGCTGATAGACTAACCGGTGGATTTGGTAGTCTTTACCGTATGAGCAAAAAGGTAACCACGACTCAGAATATGTCCGAGATGCCCAGCCTTATTCCAAAGTAACTGGTATCCCGACTGTCGGGACCACTTACTTGGCCACTCATACGTTGCCCGTGGTTCATGAACTGGGACATGACTACAGGAACCCACACCATGAACCATGAACCATGAACCACAATCAAAATAAAATAAAAATATTACCTGTCCAATGAAATAACTTTCTGCGCTGTTAAAGGACTATGGAGCTCTTCCTCTATGAAACAAACAATTAATTTTTTTCAATCGTAGCACCATGTCAGATGTGGCACGCTGTACCGTGCAACTGATTTGCCCGCTGTGTTGTTTGCGTTTGTATCAGTTGCTGATATCACGATTAAAAATGTGCTCTTTTCGATTCAAAATAAAGAGTAGCAGGCCAAGGCTAGAAGTGGTAATGAACTAAAAAGATTTATGAATGTAAACCTGCTACTCAAACGGAAATGTGCCCCCCCTTTAAACAATCATCGCAAAAACTGTCAAACCTTACGCTATTGTTCTGACGATGAATGTCTATCAAGATGAAGCTGCCGATGGAATGGCACACATATTTGACCGTAAACTAAGAATTTTTTTCCAGGACAATACGACACGAATTTCCAATGCTGCAACACAAAGCGCGGAGGCCTAACGAATGCCGGGGTGGCCGAGCGGTTCTAGGCGCTCCAGTCTGGAACCGCGCGACCGCTACGGTCGCAGGTTCGAATCTTCCCTCGGGGATGGATGTGTGTGATATCCTTAGGTTAGTTAGGTTTAAGTAGTTCTAAGTTCTAGGGGACTGATAACCTCAGATGTTAAGTCCCATAGTGCTCAGAGCCATTTGAACCTAACGAATGAAATCTCTCAAAGCGCCATAACCATTGACAGATTACGGAAGACGAGGCCGTGAGAGGTGGGGTAATGTTGATGGCAGTGAGTGGGAAGGAGTCGTCTTGTAATCGCAGTTCAGGTTTAAGTATTCCTTGGATTTCCTACACTGTACCAGAAGGCTGCCCAGACAGATCACTTGAAAATTACATGACCAACATCCTCGGCCGGTTAAGCACGTGCTTTGTCTGGTATGACCACGTCGTCAACGGGACGTTAAACTCTAACCTTCTTATTTTTTTCGCGTCATCAATCTTCTGATTGGTCCGATTCAGTGCACCAAAACTTCCTCTCATGTGACCTCTTCACCTCAGGGCAGAGTTGCACCCGACGTCCTTAATTGTTTATTGAATATATTTCAGTCTGTTGCCCTACATCATTTGCACTACACAGTCCCTCTAGCACCACGGCAGTTATTCCCTGATGTCCCAACAGACGTCCTATCATCCTGTCTCTTCTTCTTGTCAACGTTTTTCACATGATCCTCTCCTCGCAGATTCTGGGGAGGACTTCCACATATTTTATCTCATCTGTCCATCTAATTTTCATTCTATAGCACCGCATCTGGAACACTTCAGTTGTCTTGCGTTCCGGTTTTCCAATAGTTAACGATTCCCTACCATACAGTGGTGTGCTCCAAACGTATATTTTCTCATAAATTTCTTCCTCAAATTAAGGCCGATATTTGACCTTAGCAGATTTCTTTTCACCAGAAATGCCGCCTTTGCCTGTACTAGTCTGCGTCTTATGTCCTTATTTCGTCGGACATGTGTTATTGGGCTTCCGAAGCTACAGAATTCCTTCACCTCGTCTGCTTCATGGTCACGAATTCTGATATTAACTTTGTCGTCAGTCTCATTTCTGCTACTCATCATTACTCACGACCTATGGTGTGTGCTCATAAGACTGCTCACTCGGTAGGACAGGTTTTGCAGTTCTTCCTCCCTTTCGCTGAGAACAGCAAGGTCATCTGCGAATCTTATCACTGATATCCTTAAATCCAGAATTTTAACCACACTCCTGAACCTATCTTTCACTGGTGTCATTGCTTCTTCGATGTATAGGTTCACATGCAGGGGCAAAATACTGTATCTCTGTCTTACACCCTTTCTAATCCTAGCATTTCTCCGTCTTCCATTTTAATTTTTGCCTCCTCGTTCTTTTACGTATTATGTATTAACCATCTTAGCTTACACCTATTTTTGTGAGAATTTCGAACGTCTTGCCCCATTCTTCACTGTCTAACACTTTTTCTAGATCGAAGAATCCCATAAACGTGTCTTGATTTTTCTTCTGTCTTGCTTACATTACCGAACACAACATCATAACCGCCTCTTTGCTGCCTTTATCTTTTCACATCATGCCTAACTGATCGTTATGTAACAGATCCTCAAACGCCAATTCATTAGGCTACATCGACCTCGACACTGTTTCTGAAGAAACCAGCTGCCTACCCAGTGTGTTGACCACACGCAGGTGCTCTCGACAGAAATAGGTTAGTTTCCGGAACTAGGTTTCACACACTCTCTCTCTTACATCCGTGTTATTTCCCTTCCACAGTAACACGCTATACGCTCATGAATTCACAGATCATACAGTTTTAAAACAATATTTTAGATCAGACACAGGCCATTACCATTAGGACTGTCAAGGATGATAACACGACTTTATTTATTTATTTTTTGGCATCCCATGTTAGAGAAGGACGAACTGTTTTAAGGGTCACGCTGGTTGCCATATTGCAACCACGAGTTTTACTAGTTTTTATTTAGTGTTATTAAAGCAATAACTATTGAACTTTACCTAATTTACATTTCTCTTTCAATTACAGCCAATTTGAAGTGCGAATGTTATAGGTCAAGCGTAACCGTACACCTTATGGAGATCAGTTAAAATACACACTACGTGTTTCGGCAGATTAGACCTCCATCATCAGATATTTATTTAAACTAACGGAATATGAGCAATTTGTACTTCCGAGCGCTGTGTCCAACGCGTACTCACAGGCTGTTTTTTTTCCACTCATATTTACATTACACACAATTTCTGTACAGTGAAATAAGCAAATAATGTTACCATTGATGTATTGAAAATTTAAATAAAACCGCCTGTTGATGGAGATATAATCCTGCGAAACGTATAGTACAGCTATTAATAAAAGTGATTGGCTACAGTTACAGAATTTCAGGTGCTATCGGTTACAGTTTCGCGAATTTCCAGCATGCTGGAATAAGCGCAGGTCAGCAACTTCTGTTAATCAGTACAAGCAAAAACCACCCAAACTTTCACATTTCACTATTTTTATTCATTCGATGGCTGGCTTTGCCCTCGGACCCATTTTCAAACCATCGTAAGAGGTAGTTAAAATGGCATTTCCGAAGAAGCGAAAACCAAGTAAAAAATTTATATGTATTATGAAGTGGAAACGGCGAGTCACAGTGCATACAGGTAACTGTGTTGTTATCTGTATGCACTGTGACTGTCCGTTTGCACTTCATACTACCTACACATTTTGCCATGGTTTTCGCATTTTCGGAAATCATTTATTGTTCGCGGAGTTTTAATGGATACAGTTCATGATTTCCACAGATACTACTCATAATCTATACAGATACCTTTCATATGGTGGCCCTATACCTGTCATAATCTATACAGGTATCTTATAACGTTGACATCTACCAAAAGTCCCTTAGTATGGCTACAATCAGTAGTCGTCCATATCTATCAATGTACTTGTGAATATATTTTCTACCATCCAGGTAATCGCTGGCAGACGAGAGTTCGTCCACCTTGTGATTGCCCTGTACGTCGCAAAGCGTTTAAATCATGTTTGTGTGTTTGCACGGGGACGGGCTGAACGTTTTAGAGCTAACGCTGGACTATTTTTGTTGCAGTGGAGAGACGCACCAGCGCGAGCGACGGCAGCAGCGCCGAAGGTGAGTCCATCCGAAAGCAATTAACGCGGCAGCGGGAGCTCGCACTGGCGATGATGAAGAAATCTCGTTCTGTCCTCTGGTATCCCCAGTCGGGTTGGAGCAAAGAGTTCACTGCACACATGTGACTACCTTTCATTTCGTTATGTATTCAACTGATACGCAAGTACATCATCTTAGCTACGAATTTCGCTATTGTCAAGGACGGCGGTTGGGTCCTCACTTTGATAAAATTCTTCTGGCATCTTTAAATTGATGTCAATAAGAACTACCGCAACTGTGTTAAGGGGGTTCTTACTAACGTCAGTATGGAAGAGCGGTGGAGAACAAAGATGATCGAGATTATTTTTAAATTAACTGAAGCGTTTGCATCTGTAAATTCCTCGCTGCGTAATTGGAAAAGAACATGACTCTCCGTGCTAAATATCAATGATACTCCCCTTTTCAGTTTCTTTTGAGGTAGGAATAATATTAGTGATCAGGTGGAGATTGGACGTACGTAGTCGCATCAGAATAATAAACTGCACTGAAAGAAACAGTAATGCCAGAACAACATACTCAACTACACCAATCGTCACATTCCAGCTGATAAATAACGAGCGAACATCATATAGTGCCAGAAACCAGATTAATATGCAACAGCGTACTGAAAAAGATGAACTCTATCGTTATTAATATTTAAATATTTTCACTTAACGCATGACGAGAAAAAATGCTTTGTCTATATCTGGATACCAACTGCATAAAAACAACCTCCGATATTCTACTGGCACAGGGTTGCTACAGTAAAGTGAAAAAAAGTCCACTAGTTGATTCGGAAGGTACATAAAGATTGGTGGACGACGTACTTTACTTGAATATCAAGAAAATGGTTCAAATGGCTCTGAGCACTATGGGACTTAACATCTGTGGTCATCAGTCCCCTAGAACTTAGAACTACTTAAACCTAACTAACCTAAGGACATCACACACATCCATGCCCGAGGCAGGATTCGAACCTGCGACCTAGCAGTCGCGCGGTTCCCGACTGAGCGCCTAGAACCGCTAGACCACCGCGGCCGGCGAAGTCAATCGCGATTGTACAACATACAGATGACCAGTAAAAAATTTCAGGTATGTATGCAGTTCACGAAAAACTGACAACAAAGCGCTTGAGGCCCACATAATCACTCGGTATCAGGCACTTATGAGAAATCTTTTGTTCAGTTTGAAAAATATTTAGAAGATCAAGACTAACTAGGTGTTTAATGTTCCTTCAGGTATCAATGATTCTGAACCATAGTGAATGAAGAAAAATGGCAGATCCAGTTGATCTTCGATGTTGGCAACGTCTGCTCGTAATATCATCAGAACCGTTATTAGCAATACGCATCTTAGAATAAACCAAAAACGTCCCACGAAAGGAGTATAGTGAAACTAAAACTAGCCTATGGCGGTTGTTGAAAGTTGCTTATGATGGTGTGTGGCCTGGCGCAACTCTTTCTATTTGACACCGCTTCGACGGCTTCCGTGGCAGTTATGGGCTTGATGCAATTTTGTCATATGATGGAGACCGTGGCTGTTATTTGAAGACAAATGTTGATGGTGTTGGGACAGCAACCAGCCACAAATTTACTTTCAGCTCCTTTACTTAAAGGGTACCGTTACCGGTTTCGAATCGTTGTGATTCATCTTCAGACGGTTTACACGCTTTCCTTATGACATGTGGTGTGTTTTTCACAGATTAATTGTCCTAAAATATAAATAATACATAATTACAAGCACGCCATACACATATGGTTGCGTTACTGATTTTCGTTACATGCGTCTTACGTGAAATGTCGGTTTGGAGTATTTGTTTTCATAACATTCGTCCAACAGTATCAACTCAAAAAATCAATGTCGCTGTACTTGTGTAAAAGGAATTTCAGTTGCGTAAGTGAATATATGATCCTTTCCAAACATAGGATATCTTCAAATGTTACGATATATCATAGCATCTTTGATACTCATATGTTTGTAAGCTCTTTGTATGTATCAAAACCTATGGAGCGTGGCAGAAATCTTCTCAGTGACAAATCTAAAGTGTTCAGTGAGGAAAATTTACGTGTACAACAATAAGAATGCAGTGGGAATGTATTCACATCTGTTGGACGAATGTTATGAAAACAAACACTCCAAACCGACATTTCACGTAAGTCACATGTAACGAAAATCAGTAACGCAACCATGTGTGTATGGCGTGCTTATAATTTGTATTATTTATATTTTAGGACAATTAATCTGTGAAAAACACACCACATGTCGTAAGGAAAGCGTGTAAACCGTCTGAAGATGAATCACAACGATTCGAAACCGGTAACGGTACCCTTTAAATAAAGGAGCTGAAAGTAAATTTGTGGCTGGTTGCTGTCCCAACACCATCAACAGTTATGGGCTTATTTTATTAACCGGCTTCTGATTTGACCTCAGTAGGCCGAGTGTACTCTCTTCAGACCTTTCAGCACAGAAAAGTCGGAGGTGATTATTAGGTACCGATGCTGGAACCTTTGTGATAGTAGCCAGCAATATTAACCACTAGACCACGGGTGTGAGAAAATAACATCAGCTGGTAATCCTAGGTCATCTGTTTAGAAAGGAAGAATGACGACGATTACGAGATCACTAGATGCAGAGAATAAGCTCGGTCGATTAGACACGATGAAGGAAAGAGGTCGTGTCCTTGTGAAAGGATTCATGCCAGCATTTGTATCGAGTGATTTTGGGAAGTCACGGAAACTCTAATACTGGACTGCCGGACAGGGATATGACTCGCTTCTTCCGATCGCAAGTGCAGTGTCTTTAGCAAGACATAATACGATATGATGGAACGATACACTAACATTTAGTTTAGTGTATTTCCTTATCTCAATGCACCTATTTCTCGTGCAGCCGAATGGCAGTCCAACAGTCCACGAGCTTTAAATCAATTCGTCTTTGATTGGGCATACAAGCAGGATGAAGAAGACTTAAACGCAAGATGTGCGAATCGTACGTATTGTTACATTAACGACAGAATCCTACGAGCAGTAATGCTGTTCTATCCGTCCTAGAAAGTGCCTCTTCTGAAAATATTGTAATCATATTTTCTCTTACAACTGCATCACTTATCTTACGCGTGGTGTCACTGAGCATTACAAAATAAAAAGAGATCGCTCAACTTTCTTCCACATTCTTATCCGATCTCAGCTTATACTCCATTTTTAATCACTTCGTCGTGGACTGAAAGTTAAACTCTGCTCCTCCTCCTTTCCTTTTCGTGGCGCAAGTGGCCGTTGTTTACTTTATCTTTGCATGATACTTATTCCGAGTTAAAATATCTGGAAAAATAAACAATCAAGCTGCACAAGAATTACGAGAAATGATCGGGTTCCTCAGGGTGAAAGGAGATAATATGGCTGAAATTCAACATGAGCTAAAACAGTATATGCGGTCAGCGCGGTTAACTCCTGGTCAATAACGAGGTCATCACATACAGTATGTACCACATGTGAGACTGTAGAAGGATGGAAAAGGAAATCAGACACTCGCTTTTTAAAAGTACCACTATGAGTCTTTAGAGATGTAGAAAAAGAACGAAAACCTAAGTGTGGGTTGACGGAAAAGGGACAGGAACCACGTTCCTGCAGAATGTGATCCAGTGCGTAAACCATGATTCCACTTCGCTCAGTTCACCGTGAACTGTGCTAATTTAAGGGCATCCAGAAAATTGTCACGGTAAAGAAGGTCGTGAGTATGTGCACGGTGATTGGCAGAACAAGCGTACATGCATAATACCTTTCTGAGCGTGTGAACGAAAAAGTGCTGCAAATCGTGGCTTCACAATTAGTCTAATTACCATCATATGTGTTCGGGCAGTGCTGCAGCGAAAGCCTAGATCCGAAATTATCTTTACTCACGACAATCAACACCCACGTAATAGCGCCCGCAATGCTTAATGTTTCGAAATTAGGGTGCGAAAGTTTCGAACGTTCGCTTTAGAGCGCTCATGTCGAATGGACTGGTCAACTACATCTACATACAAACTCAGCAAGCCACCATACGGCCCATGGCGGAGGGTACCTTGCACCACTGCACGTCTTCCCTATTCCACTTGCTAACGGAGAAATCTATTGTCTGTAAGCTACCGTACGGACCACTGCTTTCTCTCGTCTTCGTGGTCAATACGGGACAGGTAAGTTGATGGCAATAGGATCATTCTGCAGTCTGTCTCAGATGCCGGTTCCCTAAACTTTCTCACTGGTGTTTCGCTAAAAGAACATATTCTTTCCTCCAGCCATTTCCATTTCAGTTTACGGAGCATTCCCGTAATACTCGCGTTCTGAGTAAAACTACCGGTAGCAGATATAACAGCAAGCCTCTGATTGCTCTGATGTCTTCCATTAATCCGTGGTAGGGATCCAAAGCACTCGAGCAATACTCATAAATGGGTCGCACAAGTTTCGTCTATGCAGTCTTCTTTACAGGTGAGCAATACTTTCCTAGAATTCTCCCAGTAAACCGATGTTGAGCATTCACTTTCCCTGATACCAATCTTATTTTCTCGTTCTGTTTCATGTCGCTTTGTAACGTTATATCTAGACGTTTCATCGACCGGACTATGTCAAAAATGGTTCAAATGGCTCTGAGCACTATGGGACTTAACATCTGAGGTCATCAGTCCCCTAGACTTAGAATTACTTAAACCTAACTAACCTAAGGACATCACACACAGCCATGCCCGAGGCAGGATTCGAACCTGCGACCATAGCAACAGCACGGTTCCGGACTGAAGCGCCTAGAACCGCTCGGCCACAGCGGCCGGCGTGGACAGTGTCAAGTAGCACTCTACTAACGCTGTATTCGAATATTACGGAATTGTTTTTCTTACTCATATGCCTTAATCTACATTTCTAAACACTCTGAGTAAGCTGAGACTCATCACACCAAATAGAAATTCTTCCCCAAGTCATCCTGTATCCTCTTACAGTCGCTCAACGACGTCACATTCCGTTACACTTCAATGTCAAAAGAAAACAGTTGTAGATTGCTGCTCATCCTGTCCAACAGATCGTTTACGTATCTAGAGAGCCATGTCGGAGAACCTACTATTTCGTATGCTCGGGTCTTCGTTAACGGTCTGAAGTGTGGCACTGTGTCAAACACTTCCCGAAAATCTAGGACTAAGAAATTAAAAGTATTAGGAAGATGATGGCGGGTGTGAAGAAAAATAAACAGTCAACGTGTGTGTGTGTGTGTGACCCTCATAAAATTTTGGTGAGCACCGTTTCTGTAGAACTGCCGCCTGCGTTTACTGTTACACTGCATCTAGTTGCGGGTGAATCGTACTTTGATTCAGCACTATGTACAGCCTTGTAGCAGCCATAACCTGCAAACTGTCGCATTCATTGGTATTTCCTGACGGATTAAAACTGTGTGATGAACCGGGACTCGAGCCCGATATCTTGCTTTTCACAGCAAATTCTCTTGCGGACTGTCCTGTTCCGGTTCTTGATAACTCAGCCAGTGAGGTCTGTCAGCGAAAGGCAAAGGTTCCGCCTTCGAATCCCTGTCCGGCACACAGTTTCATTCTACCGACAAGTTTCACAACAACGCCGACACCGTTACAGAGTGAAGGATCCATTCTGGGGATGTTACATTGGAGATGTTACCTTGCTACGTTAAACAATGCATTGCCGAAGCACTTAAACCTATGTACAGATGTTCCACAGACGCAAATTTTGACATCCGGAACCGCTAAGTAGCGCAAAGCTATACTGTGCTTGTTGCCAGCACCTTAAAACTCGCACTTTCGCTATTATCGCACGCTTCCCCCTAACGTCAGTACTCCAGCAGTACACTTAGCCGCCTCGTGTTTACGAGTTGGCGTATATTTTCCACCGCGTACGTCGCTCCTCGGTCTGGGAACCCGGTCACCCAGCGCGGACCGCTCAACAGCGCCTCGGCCCCTGCTGTTAGCCGGTACGAGCTCTGAGCGCGAACGGCAGTTTTCCAGCTGGCCGCCACTGCGGAACGGAACGAGCTGCCTGTGACTCTACAGCACAGGCACCTCCCGTCGTTAGCCAGGGAGCGGAGACAGCAGTTAGCACAACACATGTTGCGTCATCCCGACAGTGCTGCAAGTGAGTCCAAAGCAGCCGCTGTTTTTATCCCGTGAGGCGGATTTTGGAAGCTATACTATATTCCTACATCATGAAATTCCTCGAAGAAAGCGATCTGTTGCTACATGACGAGCACGGATTCAGAAAACTGTGTTCTTTTGAAATACAACTGGTGCTTTATGCGCGCTTTCGATACTGTTCCTCGGAAACTGCTTCTAGTCAAATTGTGTGCCTGTGGACTATCGTCTCAGTTTTGCGACTGAATTCGTGACTTCCTTTCAGAAAGATGAAATTTCGGTGTAAGTGACAGAAGTTAACTTGCTCATGCTCAGTAATAAGGGGCGATCCGTTAAAGTGCAACTTGGGTAAAGATAACTTCTCAGCCAAGACAGCATATGTAAAATCTTTGTTTACTATGACCGTTTTCGACAAACGAATTTACGATCATCTGGTCGATAAACAGCGTACAAAAAGTGTGAAACATACCACGTTATGAAAACTAGCATACATGCCATAAATATACACTACTGGCCATTAAAATTGCTACACTAAGAAGAAATTCAGATGATAAACGGGTATTCATTGGACAAACATATTATACTAGAACTGACATGTGATTACATTTTCACGCAATTTGGGTGCATAGATCCTGAGATATCAGTACACAGAACAACCACCTCTGGCCATAATAACGGCCTTGATACGTCTGAGCATTGAGTCAAACAGAGCTTGGATGGCGTGTACAGGTACAGCTGCCCATGCAGCTTCAACACGATTCCACAGTTCATCAAGAGTAGTGACTGGCGTATTGTGACGACCCAGTTGCTCGGCCACCATTGACCAGACGTTTTCAATTGGTGAGAGATCTGGAGAATGTGCTGGCAACGGAAGCAGTCGTTCATTTTCTGTATCCAGAAAGGGCCGTACAGGAGCTGCAACACGCCATCGTGCATTATCCTGCTGAAATGTAGGGTTTCGCTGGGATCGAATGGAGGGTAGAGCCATGGGTCGTAACACATCTGAAATGTAACTTCCACTGTTCAAAGTGCCGTCAATGCGAGCAAGACGTGACCGAGACGTGTAGCCAATGGCATCCCATACCATCACGCCGGGTGATACGCCAATATGGCGATGACGAATACACGCTTCCAATGTGCGTTCACCACGATGTCGCCAAACACGGATGCGACCATCATGATGCTGTAAACAGAACCTGGATTCATCCGAAAAAATGACGTTTTGCCATTCGTGCACCCAGGTTTGTCGTTGAGCACACCATCGCAGGCGCTCCTGTCTGTAATGCAGCGTCAAGGGTAACCGCAGCCATCGTCTCCGAGCTGATAGTCCATGCTGCTGCAAACGTAGTCGAACTGTTCGTGGAGACAGTTGTTGTCTTGCAAACGTCCCCTTCTGTTGACTCAGGGATCGAGAAGTGGCTGCACGATCCGTTACAGCCATGCGGATAAGATGCCTGTCATCTCGACTGCTAGTGATACGAGGCCGTTGGGATCCAGCACGGCGTTCTGTATTACCGTCCTGAACCCAACGATTCCATATTCTGCTAACAGTCATTGGATCTCGACCAACGCGAGCAGCATTGTCGCGATACTATAAACCGCAATCGTGATAGGCTACAATCCGACCTTCATCAAAGTCGGAAACGTGGTGGTACGCATTTCTCCTCCTTACACGAGGCATCACAACAACGTTTCACCAGGCAACGCCTGTCAACTGCTGTTTGTGTATGAGAAATCGGTTGGAAACTTTCCTTGTGTCAGCACGTTGTAGGTGTCGCCACTGGCGCCAACCTTGTGTGAATGCTCTGAAAAGCTAATCATTTGCATATCAAAGCATCTCCTTCCTGTCGGTTAAATTTCGTGTCTGTAGCACGTCATCTTCGTGGTGTAGGAGTTTTAATGGCCAGTAGTGTAATACCTAAATTGAATTATTATTACGTACACCTCAGTACAGGTTAGTACATGTGCCCAGCTTGAGCTATAAATGTATTCCACATCTTAAATAGCTGGACATTTGACGTAAGATGGAATGGCATGTCAAAGTTAATACTGTATACAGGGTGAAAAAATGTTCGCGTACTCGGACTTCGCAGCGGGATTCTTCACATACGAGCAATAAAAAATGTCTCTCACAGAATTTAGTCCTACGCATATTTCAGGCAGTAAATGGGCGCTAAAAACTAGCAATATGGCAACACTGTAATCATGTGTCCGGTAACTATCTCCGTCAGGAGGCAGCAAAAGTGCTATACAGTTGGCGCAGAGGATAGCGTTTTGGGTTATGATGCAGGAGGTCGAGCGTTCGATTCTGTGTTTAGACTTATTTGTCTGAAACCTTAATCTCGTACAGCGATTACAGTGAATCTTCTACAAAACATTTGCAGTTAAGTACTACATCACAGAAATGGCAGTACAATCGTTTTCATTGGTCAGCTTTTAGGGAAACCTTTTGCACCTCGTAGACGCGACTTGTTTCACACCACTGCATCTACTAGATTCCAAACTTTATTTCTGTGTACTCTCCCCCAATGGTCCTATCGATTAATAGCAACTATTGTTCTTGCCACGTTCATGTTCATTCCATTCTATTAGGACCTTACGTCACCAGTAGGGCTAACAACGTGCTTAGTAAATGACTTCGATGGGACCATTGGGGCAGGGTACACAAAAAACAGGTTTGGAATCTAGTAGATGCAGTGGCAAGGAAAAAATCGCGCCCACTAAGTTAGAAAGGTTTCTTTAAAAGCTGACTAATAAAAACGATTGTACTTCCTTATTTGTGTTGTCAGTACGTAAATGGAAATGATTTGTAGAAGACCCACTGCAATCGCTGCATTACTAGTATGACGCCAGATAACGTACCACGCAGACTAATTTCATGAAATAAAAACAGATAAGCCTCGAGCTAGGATCGAACCCTGACCTCCTGCACGCTAACGCATAATGCTATCCTCTACATCAAGTGCACAGCGTTGTTGTATCTGCTGACAGAGATAGTTACCGTACGTGTGATTACAGTGTTGCCAGATTGCCAATCTTTAACGTCAATTTACTGCTCGAAATATGTGCAGGACAGACGGTTTTGTATTGCGAGGAATCGCGCTGCGAAGTCCGATTGCGCGAATTTTTCTGTATACTGGTTTTAACTTTGACATTCCAATGCAACTTACGTCAACTGTCCAGCTAATTAACTAGGTGGAGTACATCTGTAACTGAAGTTGGACGCATGTATTAACCTGTACTGAAGTACGTGTAATAATAATTCAATCTTTGCATTATATTTATGACACGTACGCTAGTTTTCATAATGTAATATGCTTTACACTTTATGTGCACTATACACACATCAGATTATGGTAACTCTGTTTACTGACAATGGTTATAGGAAGTAAAGGTTTTACAAATGCGGCTTTGACAGGGAAGTTGTCTGCCTTCAAGCTGAATGACTGGCAGTAGTCATGTGGTGAAACCGGAGTGATACCTTGGTTTCCCCAAGATCATCCGATTTTGTTTCACTATATAGACTAATTAGCAGCACTCTTAGACTTTTTGCAGAGGATGCTGTCGTTTACCGTCTAGTAAAGCCACCGGAAGATCAAAATTAACTGAAAATTGATTTAGGCAAGATATCTGATCGGTTTGAAAAGTGACAATTGATCCTAAGCAACACATACATACTAAAAAAAAAATCAGTTTAAGTTCAGTTACGCGATAAATCACACAAATTTAAGGGCTGCTGATTCAGTTAAATACCTAGCAACTGGACAACGTAGATTGGAACGACAACGTCGAAAACGTTGTGAGGAAGGAAAATCAGAAACTGTGTTTTATTGGCATAGCACTTAAAAGATGCAACTAAAGAGACTGCTTACACAATGCTTTTCCGTCGTCTTCTGTGGTAATGCTTCGCAGTATGGGATCATACCAGATACGACTGGCGCAAGACATAGAAAAAGTTCAAAGAAGGGCAGCTCGTTTTGTATCATCGAGAAATAGGGAGCAGAATGTCACGAATATGATAAGCAGGTTGGGATGTCAATCATTAAAACAAAGAGATTTTGGTTGCGGCGACATCATCTCACAAAATTTCAACGGCCAACTTTCTCCTCTGAATGCCAAAATAATTTGTTTACTTCCAAGTACATAGAGAGAAATGTCTATCATAACAAGGTAAGAGAAATCAGAGCTCGTATGGAAAGACTTTGGTGCCCATTACTCCCAGTGCTGTTCAAGGGTGGAACGATCGAGAAACATTCTGATAGAGGGATCACAGAACCACTTTCAAACGCATAGCGTAAGTGTGATTTTTAGAGTAATCATGTATCTGCAGATTAAGATGAACCTCAAGGAATGCAGTTACTGAGACTTTTTCTCATCCTTCGATTGTAATTGAGGTACACTGAGCTATTCATTCAAAGAAAAAAAAAGAATGACATGTAAAAAGAAATTTACCTTCTAAATAAAACAACCGAAAACTACTACGACGTGGATATATTCACAAAGAAAACTAAAACAATGATTTTTATAGGACGGAATCCAATACGTGCAAAGCTAATGGTGAGCAATGCAGTGGTAAAACAAGTTAGTCATTTTAAATATCTGTGAAGCGGTATCAAATTCGAGTAGGGGAAGATATGGACAAGAAAGTACCAAAATTTGGAAACACATGTGGAGCAATGAACAAATACTTTCGGAGAAAGACAAAAAAATAGGATGAAGTTTCATAAAGCAACGGCCTTTCCCGCACTACGGAAGTGTGTCGTGGGTCATTTACGATCGCCAAGAAGATAAGATCTAGGCAGCTGAAATGAGATTTCCTAGGGCCGTGAAAGGTTGTACCAGAGAAGACTGATTAAGAAACGGCGACAAAAAGAGGGAATTAAACATATTTAATGTAATAAACAAAACTGAAGTCAACATAAGAAAATGGAGTGAAATTCTCGACAGAATGAACAGTGGCAGACTACCTTAACAAAGTTCGAAATTACAATCCCGTGGGCCGAAAATGTCATCGAAGGCCATAGAACAGAGAGGCACTTTAGCAGCCAAAAGCCTAATATTTGATGTGGAGAAGAAGAAGAAGACGAAGTCGAAGAAGAAGAAGTCCACAGCAGATACTACAACTTGTTTCCTTTTGGCAAAGAAAACTTCAGAAAATGTCTCTCTTGGTTTTGGTGCAATGTAAGCTTATTCAAAACCAGTAGCCAGATAACACAGAAGCGGCCGTAAACATGTGTGATTTGCTACATGAATGAAAAAAATATATAAATTGACAATAATCTCATACTTCTTTACGACAGGTGGCGCTGCAGCGAGTTCGCAGCTGCTGCCCGTGTTATTTAATCCAATTTGCAGGCAATAGCAAAATAATGAGAAACAAGGCCATATGGCGGTCCCGTGACCAAACAAGGCGCACTTTTCACGTAATGGATCGATACAGGCCCACAACTGTCAGCTTTGCAGCCTCACAGAACTTACTTACCAAAAACGCACTTGAGGAAGTTTAGAGAATCGGCATTTGCGACAGATCGGAGGAGTATCCTGCTGCCAGTGACGTACATTTCGCGTCATATCGCGAAGACAAGAGAAATCGAGATTCGTACGGAAGCATGTAGTCCTTTTTCCCTTGCTCCACTGGCGAGTGCAACGGGAGTAACTAGCAGTGTACAAAGTACTCTCCACCATCATCTGTATGATGGCACGCGGAGTATGTACGTAGAGGCAGAGGCTGATGTAAAAAGGCCGGTCTGGTAGAGCCTGGCCCTCCGTGACGCACGTCGGTCTTGGCGCGTCCCGCGACGGCCGCGGCCGGCCGTGGCGTGGAGCGGGCCAGTCGCTTACGCGACACCGACTTACGTGACGCGCGAAAAAGACAGCTGGTCCGCCAGCCCGCGATGCGAGGTTCTCAACGCAAAACGCCGATGACGTCCGGTTACCCACTGCCAGCTCCTTATCGTTATCTCCTCTGACGTGTCCACGGCCAGCGACGGTTTAGAATTGCCAAACGTCGAATACAAAGGAATATGGGCCCTGAATGTATACGTTTCATCTACATCTACATGATAGCCCTGCAGTCCACAGTTAAGTGCCTGGCAGACTGTTCAGCGAAGCACCTGAAAGCTATTTCTCTACTCTCGAACAGCGCACGGAGAAGAACGAAAACTTAAATCTATCCGTACGAGCTCTGATTTTGCTACAGTGATTATTTCTCTCTACGTAGGTGGGCGTCAACAAATTTGTTTCGCATTTGGAGAAGAAAGCTGGTGATTGAAATTTCATGAGAAGATCCTGTTGCAACGAAAAACGCCTTTGTTTTAATGACTGCGCCGGCCGAGGTGGCCGAGCTGTTCTAGGAGCTACAGTCTGGAACCACGCGTCCGCTACAGTCGCAGGTTCGAATCCTACCTCGGGCATGGATGTGTGTGAACTCCTTAGGTTAGTTAGGTTTAAGTAGTTCTAAGTTCTAGGGGACTGATGACCTCAGAAGTTAAGTCCCATAGTGCTCAGAGCCATTTGAACGATTTTTAACGACTGCCTCCCCAAATCGCGTATCACATCCATGGCACTCTCTTCCATATGTCGCGATAATACAAAATGAGCTGCTTTTCTTTGAACTTTTTCGATGTCCCCCGTCAGTCCAGTCACATCTCTGCTCGGGGACTGGGTGTTTGTGTCGTCCTCACCATTTCATCATCATCATCGTTATCATTCGTGACTGTAGCTAGATTGGATTGTGTAAAAAATTGGATGGTGTAAAAACTGGGACCTTGTACGGGCGCTGATGACAGCGCAGTTGAGCGCCCCACAAACCAAACATCATCATCATCAGTCCCAGTCACATGCGGATCCCACAGCGCACAGCAATACTGCGGAAGAGGGCGGATAAGTGTTGCGTAGGAGGGGTCTCTCTAGCAGCCCGTTGCGTCTTCTAAGTAGATCGTCGTGTTCTCTTTCCCCACAGCATTATCTTCGAGGGCATGATGAAAATTAATGACTCCGAATTGTTTATGTGACAGCTCTTAAAGCTTTTTAAATAAAACAAAGTTTATCAACATTTTACATGTTTGTTCTTCACGTCTACACATATATTTCCAAACGTACTGATACAGGTGATGAACACATTTCTCCCGACGAGAGACCAGTTTATATTAATGACCATTCATATAATTTGATAGGCCTAGCTTGGCAACGAATCCGTCTTCTTCAGTGCAACTGCACAAATACATTCGACCTCCTGTGGGAATCTCGAAAGAGCGAATATGGAGGAAATGGACAGGGGCTGACGATAGGTGGCGCTCGAAGGTAGTGTGAATCGGCCGTGACGCAATCCGAGATAGTCCATGCGGTTGCGATAACACTGTGTCGCTCATGGCGCAGTGGTTACAGCACTTTCCTAGTGAGCAGGAGACCCCGGGTTCGAATCCCAGTCCGGTACACATTTTCAATCGGCGCCGCCGATTCCGCGTAATGTCACTATTGTAACCTCACCACAAAAATTAAAAAAAAATAATAATATGGATAATGATTCTAATTTTAGTGTAACCTCAGAACAAATTTGGTTCTCATTTATAACCTCCCTACAGAAATTCATTCACATTTAACCTCCACACAAAATTTGTTTTCCATTTAATGTACCCACAAAATTCTTTTCTCATCTAATGTAAGCTCGAAACAGAAAAATTCCTAAACCTCGTAATAAAAAATAAATTCAGTAACCTGGTAAATTTTGGACGACAGCAGTCCTGCGTCATGGCCCTGTAAGATCATTGTGAATAAAAAAAGAAAAAATTCTTACCTCAATAAAATTGTCGAATATATCTGCTCTTACAATAAATTTTTCCGGCACAGCTCTGTGCAATGCTGGCCGATAGATTGGTCATTTATGAAAGGAAACAACTGATTTTTCTTTTGCAACAATCGGAATGATCATGGATTGGAGAAATTAGTAAATTCTTTAAATTGAAATGAATGCTTATTAAAAAATTACTTTATATGACAAAGATTATTATTAGGACATTTTTAAAACATTTAGATGGGAGTTCAGATAACATTACTAGATATGCGCGAGGCTGCTTTTTTTTACCTTATACAATAATACTCAGGCTCCGGCATCGCTGCACCACGACTGGCCAGCCAACACGATACACCAGACCAGACCAGAGCAGACTCCAGACCAGACTAGCAACAACTTAGTGCTACAGCTACACAGTTCAGTCAACACTGCTCTCTGGTCAGTGATTCTCTTATACCTTGCATATCGCAGGCAGCGCATGAGCAATACATCGAAATTACATCTGCTCAGACCTCTTACATAACCCTCCATTGGGGGGGGGGGGGGGGGCAAAAATTTGGCAGCGATGGTGATTCAATTGGACTTGCCACGAGTAACAAATTTTTCTTAATTAACTAAGTTTACAGTCACAGAGTATATACATATATATAAGTGCAGAACATAAAATGAAATAGAGTGCACATGCACTGAGCACAGAACATATCAAGAAATCACAAAATGTAGACGCAATGAGTACAAAACATATTATCAAATGACATAAAGTGCACACGCACTGTATATATTTCTACCATTTTACAAGAACTAGGATAGGAAAGGGAAGGATTGCATCATGGTTGTAGCACAGTAGGTTGCACGTAGCTGCACTGAAAGTCCATATCTTTCTACAGAAGCACAACACCAAGTGAGACAATCTGAAGTTCTCTTCCCTGAAGTATTAATCAGTGTAGCCAAGACACCGAAATATCGTATTAATATTCAATGTTATCATTTTGGTAGTACATTAGGTACACCAAACAGTGGGACCATAATAACGTCTCCATTGTTCAAGGTGGTGGACAACATGACGTGTCAACACCACACTCTTTCACCAACGTAGAATTAGTGCACAATCCAAATATAGTGCTCCATGATCATGAGGACGGACAGGACAAACGGATATTGTAGTAATTTCTAGTAATTAGGTCAGAAGGTAAAGGACATTAAGTCTTATGCTAGTCATCATTGAGAATTACACTAGTCTATCAACCGATTTGAGTAATTGGTGGCACTCATTGCCTAGTTACTAAACATTTCTGTACTATGTATGAAGTATTACAGAATATTATTCATAAGTCATCTGATTACAGAGAACATTGGCACTCATTGGCCAGTTACAAACCATTTTTATGCATTATTCAGAAGTCATCATTCAAAGCAAGAGTTAATTAATGGCATACCATTTACATAATTCATCTAGTTATAGTAATCATTGGCATTCATTGGCCAGTTACTAAACATGTAGCAAGTATTGAATATTACAAAACACTATTCATAACTCATCTGAGTGTAGTAATTATTGGCACTCATTGGCCAGTTACAAACCATTTTTATGCATTATTCACAAGTCATCATTCAAAACAGGAGCTAATGAGTGTAGCATCAAGCTACTGGTATTCATATATGATATCATGTAAGTGACATACGACAAATTTAAAATACAAGAAACAGTGGCATTCATTGCCCAGTTACTAAACATGTAGCAAGTTGTAACGCTGGAAATGCATATCCTCTTATTTCCATCTAGTGTACTGTAATTTTTTCCTTGCTTTGTTACCTCAAGATATGACATTTCTGTCTCTTTGTATATTGTAATTGTTTTACTATTTGTATATTTATGCATTTATGTCGATGTATAATTGGTTTGTTTCGTAAATATTATTTGTAATTTTACGCTGGGTCTTGCCTAGGGAAAACTGCTATCGAACGATTACGTCGATAGGTCGTGTGAAGAATCAAAGTGTGTAGGATCTTTGGTAGTGTTAACTCTGCCGCGTGGAGCGCGGGCTGGGAGGAGAAAGTCTGGCTGGGGTAGCGAGTGGAGCAGGTGTGTTGTGTGACGCTCCCGCGAGTTGCCGCGCTTTCGGGGTTTGGCAGCATGTAATTGCGCTCGACTTGCGATGATAGTTTCTGACATGGTGTCGCGGACGGGAAACATTAACTAGCGCACATCAAGAGCCCGTTTCGTCTGGTGACCGTGTCGAGAAGAAGGCGCGCCAACATCCAGCTTCTGCAACAGCGACGGCCGACAATGAGTGACTGTCGCCACCTCCTCGATCGACGGCTTCAAACCTTCAATCAACCATCAAGGAAGACTGGAAGCAAGTAAAGTTTTAGAACTGTATGGCAGACCTCAGCTTTTCAAACTGTACCATTTTCGTAACTATAATAACAGCAACTTAGCATGAACCTTTGTTGCTCATTGTCCCAATTGCATTACCAAGCAGGGTCCCTTCCTTTTCCGAAATGAACCCGGGTGTCGTTGAAATTTAAACGCCAGCACTAAAGTAATATAGATAATTCTATTTCACTGCTTTAATTTCAAAGTTCAGTTAGCTGGCTACAATATTCAGATTACACAAGCACAAATTAAGAGTGCGAGTTTTGTTATCGTATTTTAGCTTACCTGTGACTGCAGCTCAGCTTGGTACGTACTAAATTTTACTATTGTTAATTGTTCAGAATCATTTAATTCAAGTTCAAAGTTAAATCTCTTATTTCCAAATTGCGTAGATTCAAGTAGTTTTTTGAAATGATTGTTGAGGTAGTCCAAGACTAACCGTATTTTACTGAATTTCGATGTGCTTCAGAAAGAAAGCTCACTATTAACTTCAGTCACCAAATTAACTTTCGATTTTCCGGTTTTATTAATTCTTTGCTAAATTAAGTCAGGGTGTAGCGAAATTTATTACTTCTGACAAACTTTCAGTTTTCACACTACACGTGTCAACCTTCAGTTGCCACGCTTCTAGTGCTAATTATATGTGTAATAACCTTTCTTTTTCAGTTACTATAGTAATTGTCCTTAGGACTGGCGACCGTGATTTCCCCCAAATCTCAAATACCTAATTACCGCTAGTTAATTGTTAACGTAACGGCTGCACATTTACTTTCTTTATTAACTTTACCCCTTTTCAAAATTAATTTCCACCAGTTTCATTAGCACATTTCCTTTCATTTAGATGTAACCCTTTCCTCCCTCTTTACCGACAGGTTAACTTCGGTGACGATTGCTTTTCCAAAACTCCCATTAGGTACACGCGGTTTCATCTTTCACTGTCATTAAGGTCGGTAAGTGAGGGGGAGGTTACACGTGGCGACCTGGTGACAGGACAATCTTCAGATTTGAGGTTGTTCTGGACACGAATTTTGCATTGTGCAAATCTCGTAACAAAGTATTGGTTACGTACAGGCCGTTACGTCAGCGAGAATAAGTAGTGGGAGTAATCCTAATTATATTTGAGATTTGGCATTTATATTGAAAATTATTAAAATGAGTGAAGGCAACAATTGCCAAAATTTGGTAGACTTGGATACGGAACAATCGGTCGAACAGTGGGAAACGCGCACCGCGGTACCCATTGTTCAGGGGCAGGCGGCTAGCATGAAAGACGCGACCACCGAAACGCAACAAAGAGCAGAAATGGAATTCCACACTTTAGAAAATGTTTCGGAATCGGAAGTGAAAATGAAATGTGAATCCCTTGATGACGAATACGGGGGGACAATTAAAGAGGAAGCCGCTACGGAAGTAAAACCGGTAGTTTCCGGGAATTTAACTGATTTATTGAATGTTTTGATTAACGAAATCAAGAGTCAATCGGCAGAAATTAAAGCTCTGTCTGCCAAGCTAGAAGATCAGGCTGCCAAGCAAGAAGCTCAGGCTGCCAAGCAAGAAGCTCAGGCTGTCAAGCAAGAGGCTCGGGCTGCCAAGCAAGAAGCTCAGTCTGAAAAAATTGAACGGATGCTAGACAATCAGAACAAAGCTATTAACGTTGTTAACAACAATGTTGGAGTTGTTAATACAAAAGTTGATAAAATCAAAGAAGATATTGTTGTAATTAATACCGAAATCGGTAATCTTAAACAGGAAATGATAGGTGTTCAGGCGGAAATTGCGAGCATAAATACTCGTTTTGATTCCGAAATTAGCAGAATCGAGAAAAGTGTAGGAGAAGCAGTTGCTCCGATCATCGAGAATAAGGTGACGGAACAAATTCAATTAGTGAAAAAAGAGGATCAACAGAAGGTGGAAACTTTAAAGGCTTTAGTGTCCGAAGTAGACACTAAAGTGAGGGAGCAGGCTAATACCTGCGAAGAGAAAAAGAGGGAAGTGGAAACGCTTGCGACAACCACTTGCCAAGTAATTACGAGAGTGTCGGAATTAGAAAAGAAACTTGACGAAAAACAGAGCTATGTGCCAATCTGTGCACATAGTTCGGAATTGTTGACGAAAGAGGAGCGGTTCGACCCCTTGAAAAAAGGCGGTATACACGCGACGGATTTCATTAAAAATTGTGAAAGAGTTTTACCCAGATCATGGGCTAATGAGAGAAAAATTAATGCGGTAATTGATGTGCTGGCTGGTGATGCCAAGCGTTGGGGCTTAAACCTCAACATTACGAACCTGACTTTTGACGAGTTTAAAAATTTGTTTCTGGCTGAATACTGGTCAGAGCAAAAACAGCAAAGTGTCTGGCGCGAATTTGTCGTATCGAGGCCTTTCGATGCGAATTCGCGCGGTTCGATGAAGGAGTTTTGTGAGGGCTGGATCCGCAAGTTGGAATATTTGCGTGATCGCCGCACGGAATCCGAAATAGTCTGGGAACTCTACAAGAAGCTTCCAGATGATACAAAACGCTACGTAGGAAGCAATTATAGGACAGTCAAGGATTTCCTGGAAAGAGTTGAGGACGAGGACAATTGGCGCAATAATCGCGACAGTGGTAGGGGCCGTGGTAACAACAACGAGTACCACAGCAACCACAACAATGATAACTATGGGAATAATGCATACCGCAATCTTGGCAGCAATAACAATAGTGGTTGGGGCCGTAATGAGAATCGGTACAATGCAAATAATAACAGGAATGACGGAAACCAGTATCACACTAGCGTGATACGGGCTTCGCAGAATAGTAATAACGCCAGAGGGTGTGATCAGCCGCCTCAGCAGCATCCGGGGAGCGTATCTGCTGGGACGAGACAGGGAAACCATTAGCCGCGCCGGTGAGGGGCCGACCGGGCGTGGAGAAATTTTGCAGGCCCAATAACAAGAGAAAACCCAGGTGTCGTCGTTATGAAAATTCCGTGTGGAATAATCAACGGCGGGAGAGTGTGCCAGTGTTAAGAGAAAAGAGTGCGCCCACAAGTAGTAGATCAGCTGTATACACGGCAGTAGAAAATACATTCACTGTCAGTGAGAACAATTTAAGTAGTGTTCCGGAAATCGATTATAAAGTGGCAGCTGTAACACCCACAGCGGAACTGGAGATTGAGTTTAAGAATGATTCGCAAGAGTTGACAGGAGATCAGATGTCGGATAAAACGTCCGTCATCGAGCGAAGGGATGCAGAGAGGGATGAGGTCTGGTTAAGGCAGTTCGGTCGCTTATACGACGAACTAAGAGATTATAGGGGTCTGTATGGGAGAAGTGTTTATGGGGAGCGCGTGCAGGATTTTCCGCGTCTCGTCCCGCAGGAAGATAGTGTTTGTGAAATTATAGAAAGTTCTGGCCCTAACCGGCAGACTTTACTAGAAATAGTTGATGTTAAGGGGGAGCACGAGCAATATTCGTCGTGTTTCGTCCCGCAGGAGTTAGATGTTGAAGTAGTAACGGAAAGTTCTGGCCCTAACCGGCAGACTTTACCAAAAGTTTCAGTGGTAGAAGTAACCGACCCATCCGACGCAAACCTCCAGTTTAAACATTGCGAGAGTATTAAGGAGAAAGATTGCGAAAATTTTAGTGATAGCCGGACACGATTGGTAGAAAAGCACATAGATTACAACGTGTATGAGGATAGAGCTGACATTATACGGTCAGACGATAGCAGTGTGGGTTGCGCAGATCTAGCGGAAGTAATTGCAGAAACTACTGGACACATTCCTCCAGGTAGATTGGCGGATGAGATTAATCTGACCAAAGTGGAATCAACGAAGGTGACGATTAATGAATTGATAGCAAAGCAACACTCAATAGTTGACGAGTTACAGGAAAAGGTTTCGGTATTGGAGGCGAAGCTACAGACTAAGCCTCAGGACAAACGTGTTGAAATTAAAACTGTATGTGAACAGAGGCTGGAAAAGCAGCCAGATAAGCCGGATTTAGGATCAAAGCCGGATGGTTTTTTCTGGAATGACCTGGATATAGACGAGGATTTACTGTGGGAAAATAAAGAAACAGTCGAGGACAAGTGTAGACAGATAGTAGTGTCTGTTAATATGCACGACCTACGACTAAACGTGTTGATTGACACCGGTGCAGAATTGAGTGCTGTATCTGGGAAAATATTTGAGTTACTGAAAGACAGACCTGGCATCGTAGTTATGCCAGTAACAGGAGTGAAAATTATCGGTGCTACTGGGAAGGCCAGTAAACCGGTCACAAAACAGAATTTTGTCCACTTCGAGATATGTGGGGCACGATTTGAACAAGAGTTTGTCGTCGTGCCAGACTTGACTACGGAAGTAATTATCGGGTTAGATTGGCTATTAAAGTACCGCAAATTTGTAAAAGGACAAGTGTTTAATGATGAAAATTTGAATAACCTCTTACGCAAAAACGTTCCGTTTGTGTGGACTGACGGGTGTCAGGCCGCTTTCGAGAGATTAAAAGACGAGTTGTTGAGATCTAACATACTATTTCATCCTGATTTATCGCTACCCTTCCATCTGGGAACGGATTCGTCGAATTACGGGGTGGGGGTAGAACTCTTCCAAGAAGTTGGTGAAGGAGAGGACAAGGAACACCGGACGATAGCGTTCGCGAGTCGAACTTTATCAAAAAGTGAGCGAAACTACACGAGTTCTGAGAAAGAGTGTCTCGCTATCGTGTGGGGATTCAAGAAGTTCAAAGGTTACCTATGGGACCGTAAGGTGATTATTCATACGAACCATAAGGCACTCACTTATCTGAAGGATTGTAAACTACTTCACGAAAGACTGACTAGGTGGTCGCTGTATTTACAGCAATTTAACTATGACATCTGTTACGTAAAAGGGACCGACAATTGCGTAGCGGATGTGCTGTCGCGGTTGCCCGAGTCTAATCAAGCTGTATTGAAAGATGAGTCAGATGGAGTGGTCAAATTATACTATTTTAAAGAAGTTGAGGGGCGTAAATTAGTAGTGGACATCTGTAAGAATCTACGTCGTCATCAGAACGAGGACGGTTGTTTAAATATGGTGAAAACCCGGTATGACGAAAGGAGTCCAGAAGGAGAGAAATTAAGAAAGTATTACAAGATATACGATCATATCTTGTACATACGTAAGGGTGAAGATAGTAATATTTGGCGGGTATGCTGGCCCACCAAATACGTCACGGAAATAATAGACTACTACCATTTGGCGTATGGTCACTGTGGACCTAAGAAATGTACGGAAAAGCTGAGTGAAGTAGTGCATTTTAACAACATGTTAAAACGCGTTACTGACAGAGTGAAAACTTGCGATTTATGCCAGAAGGTGAAGGTTACCAACTGTACGAGTCGTGGTCCTATGCAAAGTATAAGGCCTAACGACACCTTTGAATTACTGTGCGTGGACTTGTACGGACCTTTGCCCAAGTCATCAGGAAACTTTGCCTATATTTTAGTAGTGCTAGAAGCTTTTTCCAAGTTCATCAAACTATACCCGATTAGGAAAGCTACGGCCAAAGCGGTCTATAGCAAGCTTGTGAACGATTATTTTGTTCATGTTGGTAAGCCCAAGGCGATTCTATCAGACAATGGGGCACAATTTACTTCTAAGTTGTGGAATGAAGGTATGGAAAGTAATGGGGTCAAAGTGATCCATATTTCAGCTTACTGTCCGGCTGGAAATCCCGCTGAGAGGTATATGCGCGAGCTAGGCCGACTTTGCCGTACCTATTGCCATCACAATCATAGGGCATGGGGCAAATACGTAGCAGTATTTGAGAGAATTATGAACACCTTGAGACATGAATCGACGGGATTTTCTCCAGAGGAAATCCTGTTGGATGACAGAAGTAAAAGTTTAGTGGAAGAGATAATCAAATTCCCTCCACGGATTGACATTAGTATTGGTGTGAAAAAAGATCGTTTGCGAGAAGTAATGAAGCTAAAAGCCGATGCTCGCATACGTCGTCATGACGCTAAAGCGCGTTTTGCTAAGTTTGCAATCGGAGACTTAGTACTTGTA
This sequence comes from Schistocerca cancellata, assembly GCF_023864275.1. Lineage (NCBI taxonomy): Eukaryota > Metazoa > Arthropoda > Insecta > Orthoptera > Acrididae > Schistocerca > Schistocerca cancellata. The sequence goes on from NC_064627.1 coordinate 746,614,874, forward strand.
AAAGCTCATGAGAAATCGAGCGAGATAGACCATGAAATCTCTAAATTTAAGTTTGTTTATAATGGACCATATAAAGTCATTGGTATACCTCACACAAATGCTTATTGCTTAGAGTATCCAAGCTCTGGAAAACGATTAGGTATACGGAATATTGTAGACTTGAAATTGTACCAACCTAGGATCGATTAATACCACACAATGGGTAATTTGTACAGTATGTAAATATAGAGTGTAAGATTTAAGGATGTGCCATGTTACGATGCTTTTGCCTGACCTAGAGGTCAATAAAAAAGTTGTAATTATTAAGTAATTAATTTTGACTAAATGATTTAAGAGTAACTGATTAGTAATCATCTGAAAAATCCAAGCTGCTAGTTTAAGTTTTCAGCTGAGTCACAGTAGATTAAGGAATGTAAATATGATTTTGTAACTTGCTGTAATATTTCATGAATGTGTGTTTTTATTAGTCATTGCCGATGTACTTAGACGCTGTTTTAAGTTTCAGGCTAGTACATGCGTGTGATGATGGACAGTGTTGAGTTATCCACTGTGATAGTGTTTATGGACTCCTTGAGATTACTCGGGAGTGAGTTTTTCCGAAAGAATTCAGTGAAACGGACGTTCTGGAAACGCCGTTACAAGGGCGAGTGAGATCAAGCGTGCCGCACAGGCGGGCGCAACAATATTTGCGAGGCGAAGCCGCTGTCGGCTCTTGTGCCGCTGTCGGCATTCTTTGTATTCCCGAGTACGGAATGTGGAGTTGCTTTTCTTCCCGGGCAGCTGATGTGAAAGAATTCTGCTGTCAATATTTATGTATTCTTCGATCTGCTGTATATTATTTTCTTGTTTAGCGTTAATTGGACATGACGAGAATATTAATTATGAAAAGGTTACATAAAATTGCGTATTCTATGTAATTAATTATTAGTTTGCGTATTTTCATATACCTGTTTTTTATGACCATGTACTCTGATCAATTTTGCAAATAGTATTCCATTTCTTATAGTGTTACGAATTTTAATGATTTTGGAATAGCTAAACCATTTTCTATGTTTTCTATGAATTTTGATATGTTGTCAACCTGTTTTATTTTGTGCAAGATGACAGAGTGGAATAACATTAGGAGTGTCTCCACTCAATTATTATTGTCTAAAAAATTGGGTTATGGTTAATTAGACGAATGCTAAATTTTTTGATGTTTTGAGCATATGCATTTCCGCTGTTTCTTTTTTGGGACATTTTCTGAGTCTGTTTAGGTTACACGAACATCCTCAGACAATGTGGGGCACGTGTAACGCTGGAAATGCATATCCTCTTATTTCCATCTAGTGTACTGTAATTTTTTCCTTGCTTTGTTACCTCAAGATATGACATTTCTGTCTCTTTGTATATTGTAATTGTTTTACTATTTGTATATTTATGCATTTATGTCGATGTATAATTGGTTTGTTTCGTAAATATTATTTGTAATTTTACGCTGGGTCTTGCCTAGGGAAAACTGCTATCGAACGATTACGTCGATAGGTCGTGTGAAGAATCAAAGTGTGTAGGATCTTTGGTAGTGTTAACTCTGCCGCGTGGAGCGCGGGCTGGGAGGAGAAAGTCTGGCTGGGGTAGCGAGTGGAGCAGGTGTGTTGTGTGACGCTCCCGCGAGTTGCCGCGCTTTCGGGGTTTGGCAGCATGTAATTGCGCTCGACTTGCGATGATAGTTTCTGACATGGTGTCGCGGACGGGAAACATTAACTAGCGCACATCAAGAGCCCGTTTCGTCTGGTGACCGTGTCGAGAAGAAGGCGCGCCAACATCCAGCTTCTGCAACAGCGACGGCCGACAATGAGTGACTGTCGCCACCTCCTCGATCGACGGCTTCAAACCTTCAATCAACCATCAAGGAAGACTGGAAGCAAGTAAAGTTTTAGAACTGTATGGCAGACCTCAGCTTTTCAAACTGTACCATTTTCGTAACTATAATAACAGCAACTTAGCATGAACCTTTGTTGCTCATTGTCCCAATTGCATTACCAAGCAGGGTCCCTTCCTTTTCCGAAATGAACCCGGGTGTCGTTGAAATTTAAACGCCAGCACTAAAGTAATATAGATAATTCTATTTCACTGCTTTAATTTCAAAGTTCAGTTAGCTGGCTACAATATTCAGATTACACAAGCACAAATTAAGAGTGCGAGTTTTGTTATCGTATTTTAGCTTACCTGTGACTGCAGCTCAGCTTGGTACGTACTAAATTTTACTATTGTTAATTGTTCAGAATCATTTAATTCAAGTTCAAAGTTAAATCTCTTATTTCCAAATTGCGTAGATTCAAGTAGTTTTTTGAAATGATTGTTGAGGTAGTCCAAGACTAACCGTATTTTACTGAATTTCGATGTGCTTCAGAAAGAAAGCTCACTATTAACTTCAGTCACCAAATTAACTTTCGATTTTCCGGTTTTATTAATTCTTTGCTAAATTAAGTCAGGGTGTAGCGAAATTTATTACTTCTGACAAACTTTCAGTTTTCACACTACACGTGTCAACCTTCAGTTGCCACGCTTCTAGTGCTAATTATATGTGTAATAACCTTTCTTTTTCAGTTACTATAGTAATTGTCCTTAGGACTGGCGACCGTGATTTCCCCCAAATCTCAAATACCTAATTACCGCTAGTTAATTGTTAACGTAACGGCTGCACATTTACTTTCTTTATTAACTTTACCCCTTTTCAAAATTAATTTCCACCAGTTTCATTAGCACATTTCCTTTCATTTAGATGTAACCCTTTCCTCCCTCTTTACCGACAGGTTAACTTCGGTGACGATTGCTTTTCCAAAACTCCCATTAGGTACACGCGGTTTCATCTTTCACTGTCATTAAGGTCGGTAAGTGAGGGGGAGGTTACAAAGTATTGAATATTACAAAACACTATTCATAACTCATCTGATTGTAGTAATTATTGGCACTCATTGGCCAGTTACAAAGTATTCATATAGTTTTATAAAACATTATTCAGTATTATTCAGAAGTCATCATTCAAAATGAGAGTTAATTATTGGCATAGCATTTATAGAGTATAACAAAAATATTATTTACAGAAATTATTGGCATAGCATTTATACATTGTTACAAAACATCATTCAGTATTACTCAGAACTTATCATTCAAGTGACATAGGACATATTTAAAATGTAACACACTGTAAGTATTACTCAAGGTCTGTGGTTAGAAAACATCATTCAGTATTACTCAGAACTCTCTTAAACTGGTAGCATTATTTGGGACTGGTAATACATTTTTTTTGTGCTAGCAATGCATTGCGTTGGGATCGATAATTAATTGCTGGGGGATGAAAATATTTGCTTTTGACTTATTGCTGTAAATAACGATTAGTAACGTTCATTCGTCATGAGTCAGCTGTAGCAAGGTTATGAAACAAGTAGAGTATATGTGATCACATTCGTGAATGACACACAAATGGGTAAAACGAAATGCAAGTACTAGAACAGGTTTAATAATTAACTGCTTATAGGACATTAATTTCATGAATAGCTTCTCCTGGAAAAAATACAAAGTGGATTATTAAGCTGAAAGAAGAAACGCGTATTATGCTGAAAAGTAGTGAACTTCGAATTAACAGGTAATGAAACGTATAATCAATATGTATGTACTCTAGCTGTCCTTTCCAAAACATTCAGTCATTATACCATGCGACATAAGACATACTGTCAAAACGAACTGCAACAAATACTTAAATAACTACATAGCATCTCTTAACTAATAGTAAATATATAAACTTCATCATTATTCTCATCTGCAAGGAAAAACTTCATTATTCATATTACCATAACTTCATTACTATCATCACCTGCAAAGAAAAACTTCATTATTCATATTAGCATATTCTTCATATAACTATTCATCACCATTCATTATCATCTGCAAAAAAGACACTTCATTATTCATTATTCATATTACCATTTACTTCATACAACTATCCGTAGTATAGAGTTTCTTATTTCTAGCATATTTCATCACTAAAACTAAGATGTGTAGTTCTGTCTGACAGCCTGCATCAATCGCCTCGTATTCTGAAAGAAAAAAAATTAGTTAAGACTGCTATCATACGATGCGTATAGTATATTCTTGTTAATGTTTGTTAATTCTGATCAATTTACTCTTCGTGACGAGGTATTGCATCTTCTTTCGTTCATTCCGAAGGTGAAATTCCCATTTCATAGTAATCCACTGTGGTTTGTTTAATTTACTTCTTTTACACGTTATTGCTTTCTGGAAATGGTGAATAAGGATTAATATCTTGCATTTAAATCATATACCCATTAAATAAAAACTGCTTTCTAGAGATATAATTAAGCATACAGCATAGCATGACAGAAAACGTATTATGTCAAAAACATAGACAGTGTTCAGGTGCAAAATGTACACACAGTATCATAATGTAGTAGCAAAAAAAAATGTAAAATAGTCATGATGTTGAGATATCATAAGGCAAAATGTCAAAGTCAACTGGTGTTTGTTATATCTTAAAGATTTCGTAGTGCATACAAGCAAAACAGGAAAACAATCATACATACACGAAAAATGGAAAGTGTGCGCGGTTTGATATATAACGACAAGAAAAGCGACCTGCTAACCTTACCTTGCCGGGCACTTGCCAAGAAAAAATACGATAATCATCAGTAAGTAGTCACATAAATATAATTGCTTAAGTGGTTATATAAAAATCAGAAAATGGCATTACAGTGTGATAAATCATGAAGTATGTTCATTTAATAAACGGTTTAATATTGAAGACATGGTGATTGCCTTTACTTTTTCTGGTTCGCAGAGTTTCGACGTGTACTACATTGGGGTGAGAAATGCTGCGAATTCGATATGGACCTGCGTATAGAAGTTCAAATTTACTGCATCTATTCTTTCCTCTGTTGGATAAATAATGTGTACGTACTAATATCTTCTGTCCAATATGAAAGTCACGGCGTGTACAAACCTGTTTTTTACTGACTTCGCCGGTGCTCTGCGGCACGTTTGATGTTGTTCAGCGCAATGTCAATTATTTCATGGTGTCGTAGTCGACGAGATGTAGGAAAGGATACTAATTCTTTAATGTTGTTAGGTGGTTCAACATTTTTCAGTATAACAGTCGGAGATAGCATAGTAGATTCATTTGGTATGAAATTAATTACATCCTGGAATGAGAGTATGTGTGTGTCCCAATCAATGTGTCTTTTATGGCAGTATATTCTACACAGTTTACCAATCTCTTTCATTAGTCGTTCACAAGGGTTCGAAGAAGCGTGGTACCTGGATATATAGATCGGAGAAATGTATCTAGCTCGTAGCATACGTGTCCATATAGCAGATCGAAACTGTGATCCATTGTCGGAAATTACTTTCAATACATGCCCTACATGGAATAGAAAATGTTTTATAAATGCTTTCGAAACAGATTTAGCAGTAGCTTTGCGTAATGGAGTGAAGGTAACAAATTTCGAAGTGCGTTCAACAGCGACAAAGATGTAGCAAAAACCTCTATTAGTTCTGGGAATCGGACCAAAAATATCTACAGCGGCCATGTGTCTCAATTTAACAGGTACAATGGGATGTAATGGAGGAATATGTGAAGTCGTATCTGACTTAGCTTTCTGGCAGATTTTACATGACGCTAAAACTCGTCGAATACGTTTCTCCATATTGGTAAAATAACAGTTCTGTCTCAGTATAAGAAAACATTTTCTGGCTCCGTAATGTGCGTAACTTAAATGAGTATACCAAATTAATTTGTTAACAAGCTTATTAAAAAATTACTTTATATGACAAAGATTATTATTAGGACATTTTTAAAACATTTAGATGGGAGTTCAGATAACATTACTAGATATGCGCGAGGCTGCTTTTTTTTTTACCTTATACAATAATACTCAGGCTCCGGCATCGATGCACCGCGACCGGCCAGCCAACACGATACACCAGACCAGACCAGAGCAGACTCCAGACCAGACTAGCAATAACTTACTGCTACAGCTACACAGTTCAGTCAACACTGCTCTCTGGTCAGCGATTCTCTTATACTTTGCATATCGCAGGCAGCGCATGAGCAATACATCGAAATTACATCTGCTCGGACCTCTTACACTATGCAGCTGACAACAGTGATCCCGCCCCTTTCCTTTCCTTTCTTCCCCTCCCCACCTTGAATTTACATATAGAGACCAGTTTGTTGATACCGCCACTGGAATGTCTGACTGTTGACAACCTTACCTGTGCTTCCACCGTTTCATTACTGTCAAAGTGAAGTCCTCGAAGGTATTCTTTAAGTTTTGGATACAGATAAAAATCAGATGTGGCGAAGTCGGGGCTGTATGGGGGATGATCAATGACAATGGACCCAAGAGTCAGATTGTTGCAGATGTCGCTGTGCTTCTGAGTGGTCCGGCATTGTCATGTTGAAGGAGAACGCGCTTCGTGTGTCCACGAGTTCTTCGAATTCGAAACTCGTTTACAACACGTTGTTTCTCATGCACCGATACAGTTACGTTACACTCCGGCATGTTACTACGTTACAATTCGTAGTCCTGTAATGGCAGGGGCTGCAAATAGAGAAAAAATAGTTCAAATTGGCTCTAAGCACTATAGGACTTAACATCTGAGGTCATCAGTCCCCTAGACTTAGAACTGCTTAAACCTAACTGACCTAAGGACATCACACACATCCATGTCCATAGCAGCAGCGCGTTTCCGGACCGAAGCGCCTAGAATCGCTTGCCACAGTGGCCGGCTCAGAAACAGCAGAGGGCCTGTAACACTTCCTTGGGGAACACCACATACCACTTCTTTTTTATTCGATGACTTTCCGTCAGTTACTGCGAACTGGACCTGACAGGAAATCACGAATCCAGTCGCACAACTGGGACGACCGATTGGAAATCGCTTGTGAACGTTGTCAAAAGCCTTCTGGAAAGCTAAAAACTTTCAAAGTTTGCCTCTGCATATTATTAGCAGCTGGCTGTGGACTCACTGAGGATATCTTGCTACCCTTTCTTGAGAGCAAAGTGAACAACACAGTGTGAAATCGGCCTTGTAAACTCTGCATTTGTGATCCGTCTCTAGTGGACATAAGGCAACGGGGCGTGAAGTCTAGCGTTTTTTCCTTAAACGGTTTAGGAAAATACCGGGATCTCTACTTCAACGGAAACTAGCTGGTGCCTACTCCTCTCCGTCACTAGATCTCGATATTGCCAAGGCGTTAAATCTACCGTCTGTCTCGTTTAGAGGACTATGACAACAGTTCGCGAACAACCTTTTAATTGTTCCACTAAATTCCGGGAGACCTGCCAGATGTTTGTAACTTCTTGCCACAGTATTTCGGCCCCGAGTCTTCTGGCCATCTTCAGCTGACACTGGCGAAAACGCACTGAGCTCTGGTATTTAAGGCCCCGCCGGCATATGCGTGGTGGATTCACTTGGCGCTGTGCGTGCGCTAGTTGAGCGCGTTCGATTCTGCTGCGACGCGCGCTCCGTGGTGAAAACTCGCCGCATCGATATCAATTCGATTGTCTTCCCGCGGCTCCATCACAGAACTACGCCGGCTACGGAGGACACGAAGTTTTTCACCCACTGGATTCCATGCCGAGTTCAATTGAAAACCGCCGTCTCGATTAATAAGAGACTCACTGTCAGACAGTCGTATTTCCACGGATTCGGGGCCTTAAATACCGGAGCTCAGTGCGTTTTCGCCAGTATCACCTGAAGACGGCCAGAAGACTCTGCTCCGAAATATTGTGGCAGGAAGTTACAAACGTCCGGCAGTTCTCGCGAAATTTTGTGGAACAGTAAGTACGCCGGGAAAGTTTTAAATCTCACACCTTTTAGTTATTACAAACACAATGAAAGGTAGCAACATTTTTTTTTCAGAAATAGTTTCATTGTTTTTCAAAACATTGGCCTTTATAATTCATGCACTTGCGTGCGTTTGAACCAATTCTGAAATCATTTTTTTTTTCTCTCTGATGCTGGAACGTCAAAAATGTGGGCTTTGGAGTTTCAGAAACGAATACTGTACCACTCCTTTTAACGTTGGCTTTTCTTTGTTAATTAGTATTACTTAAGTCCATCTCAGCTTTCAGCAGATAATTTTTTGCAGAGATTGTACAGTTTTTCTCGTATTTTCCGACAGGCGTTCTGTTCAGATAACCCAAAGCCAAACAAACTTAAAGAGCTCTGAAGACCTTCGAGTAGTTTTACGCGAAGAAAGCTCAGGTTATATTTGCTTATGAGAGCATTAACGCTGAGTTTAGCGAGGTATAAATTTCCTTCGCAGCGGGCAGCTAGTGTTTCAGTACGCCACTTAACGTCTCAGAGACGAGTTCTTCAAACAGCTTGGCTTGCGGTGTCACGTAATCGAGAGTCTGATGAATGGAGAGGCGCCACACGATCCTAAAGTCTTTTTAAATCATTGGCTCCTCACTACAAAATGTCCCTGCCTGTTTCAATACCTATGATAAAGAGTGCATATATCGTTTAAAGAAATTGTTTTAATGTCTTTTTTTATCAGTCCCATCACTAAACGAATATACGAAGAGGTCAAATAAAATGAGTAAGGAAAGACATAATTTATTACGATTAGTGTACAACAGATGACGATGTTAGCGTGTATGGACGACTCCGTCTTCGCTGCGTTTCTTTAGTCAGACAGAGAAGATGATTTGATGTAGAGCCGAAAATTTTGTGATTGCCATCTTGCAGAAACAGAACTTAAGTCCAGGCCCAGGTGTCAATTTCCGCAGAAAGGTGTCGGAAGCAAATCCACAATGTAAGATATTATTCAGGAAATGAACGTTGTCCAGGGCGGTCAGCTGCCTTTGATATTTATTTTCTATCACCATTGCAGGACAGTTATGAGATGGCAGATAAACCGTTATATTATTTTTTAATTTTAGTTTGAACTTAGCGATTACAGAATGAAGACTAATGTGACGTGTCTGTGAGCTGTTTAGCATACCCCTTAGATGCTACAGATTCTATCCCCAGTGACGTACAGAGACAGAAAGCTCCCCATTGGATTCTTGAGATCGTATAGCCCTCAATCTTTTAGTCGTCCTGTTGTATTCAGATAGAGTCGACAGTTTTCTAGGCATTTTTATTCGTAAACAAAACTAAATGAAAACGAAATGAGTAGGCACCCAAACCACAAAGCAAACTTAATACATTTGTTTTTCCTAGCATAAAACACAAATAAAATCTATCAACAAAAGCAAAGCAATGTCATTAAGCTTTTAATACATAACGTGAAATCATTAAGTCCGTATATCCGAGCTAAGCATACTCAGTATCAGTCCTTATTCGTAAAGATAACATTGTGGCGCTGTATTATGTCACTGACGTAAAGTTCCGAAAATACATCCGTCATCACAAATGAGCTAAAAAAATTAGCACCACCGTCTATTGGTTCTTTGGCGTAGTACGAAACTAACGGTGACATATATTGTTCCTTCACGCCATGATGATTAAACATCCGAATAACTAAACTGAGCAGATGATTTTATACAAAATCTTAAATTGCGATATCTTTTTTTCTCAGTGACGAAGTAAAGTCTATATGTTGCTCCAAGCTACACTCAAGTGACCCGTGAAATCTGCATGAAAAGTTGTCTAGCAGATTTCGAGATAAGTGTGTCTGAACAGTCAAACAGACAGACACTACAGTTTTACTGTTACAGTATTAGTATAGATATAGGTGTTGCCGATCGAGATGGCTGGCTCCCTATCCTGTGGCAGGTCATTCCTGTTTTTAGTGACAGGAATGTGCATCTTTTAAACATCAGAGTTTCAACAACGTGTTTTAAATATTTTAAACCGCCGCTTCGAGTGTTTCATTTTACATTTTATTGTTACTGTTTTTTTAACAACCAGTGCAAGAAGTCATCTGTCGTTTATCTAAAAATATCCATTTTATTTTTCACCATTAAACAGTTTTAAATACGATGTAACTATCCCCACTATCTGTTTCTTGTTTATTGTCTCATTTAACTTGTCATTGTCAATAGGCTGAAGAGTGGGTTGCCTGCACCGCTGACAGTCAACTCTCCCTGCCCGTATGGGGCACGGGGGGGGGGGGGGGGGGCGGGGGAGGAGGGGTGGGGGGAAGTGGAGGCTGCCAAAAAAAGGTAAGTGATTAATAAAGGCAAATTGTTAACAAATGGCCGGCCGGAGTGGCCGTGCGGTTCTAGGCGCTACAGTCTGAAGCCGAGCGACCGCTACGGTCGCAGGTTCGAATCCTGCCTCGGGCATGGATGTGTGTGATGTCCTTAGGTTAGTTAGGTTTAAGTAGTTCTAAGTTCTAGACGACTGATGACCTCAGAAGTTAAGTCGCATAGTGCTCAGAGTCATTTGAACCATTTTTTGTTAACAAATGAATATTGTTGTTGTTGTTGTGGTCTTCTGTCCTGAGACTGGTTTGATGCAGCTCTCCATGCTACTCTATCCTGTGCAAGCTTCTTCATCTCCCAGTACCTACTGCAACCTACATCCTTCAGAATCTGCTTAGTGTATTCATCTCTTGGTCTCCCCCTACGATTTTTACCCTCCACGCTGCCCTCCAATACTAAATTGGTGATCCCTTGATGCCTCAGAACATGTCCTGCCAACCGATCCCTTCTTCTCGTCAAGTTGTGCCACAAACTTCTCTTCTCCCCAATCCTATTCAATACTTCCTCATTAGTTACGTGATCTACCCATCTAATCTTCAGCATTCTTCTGTAGCACCACATTTCGAAAGCTTCTATTCTCTTCTTGTCCAAACTATTTACCGTCCATGTTTCGCTTCCATACATGGCTACACTCCACACAAATACTTTCAGAAATGACTTCCTAACACTTAAATCTATACTCGATGTTAACAAATTTCTCTTCTTCAGAAACGCTTTCCTTGCCATTGCCAGTCTACATTTTATATCCTCTCTACTTCGACCATCATCAGTTATTTTGCTCCCCAAATAGCAAAACTCCTTTACTACTTTAAGTGTCTCATTTCCTAATCTAATACCCTCAACATCACCCGACTTCATTCGACTACATTCCATTATCCTCGTTTTGCTTTTGTTGATGTTCATCTTATATCCTCCCTTCAAGACACCATCCATTCCGTTCAACTGCTCTTCCAAGTCCTTTGCTGTCTCTGACAGAATTACAATATCATCGGCGAACCTCAAAGTTTTTATTTCTTCTCCATGGATTTTAATACCTAATCCGAATTTTTCTTTTGTTTCCTTTACTGCTTGCTCAATATACAGATTAAATGAATATTAAAAAATTGAAATTACTGAGTTATCATTGATTCTCCACCACTTGTAGTATCATCTTGTCAGGTTTATCTTCCTACAAATCATGAGAAAGAGGGAGATAAACAATTAAAAAATTATAATCTTTCGGGTATTCCGATTTGTAATGCTGTTTTCCGACGAACGTGGCGACACATGAACAATACACCGAATCGATGCTCCATACCTAATGTGGCTACATTCTGTCAATAGTCATCACAACAGCATCGATGCATTCTTGAGCTTTTCCACTGTTTTGTCAGTAGGGATACGTAAACACGGTTCTCAATGTATCCCCAAAGGAAGACGTCATCACAAGGCGTCAAGTCAAGCGACATGGGAGGGGGGGAAACGGACAGAGCCACATCATCTTCATCACTTCCCCAATTCAGCGATGCCGAAGCTCGTCGTCTGGGCAGCGACGAACATCGATGCATCGACTAGAGGGTGCCCGTCTTGTTGGAAGATGAAGTTCTCGGAATCAGCAGTCGGCTTGGGAAGCAACCACAACTGCAACGTATAAAGGTAAAAGATACCCTTAACAGTCGTCTAATAGAAGAAAAACGGCGCGTACAATTTCGTATGTGACGTTGCAGAGAAAACTTCGGCGAATCTCGGTCATGCACAAAAACTTTATGAGGATTTTCAGTGCTCGACACACATTGTGGCGATTAACATTTCCAGATAAGAGGAAGGTTGGGTGTTCCAAGTTCATGGCTTCGACGGAGCGTTAAGTTATTGGACTGCATATGGAACTTTTTCCTTCGCTATCTCTATGATTGCATGCGGCATACTTGGTCGACCGGCACTTTTCTGTTTACAGAGACAACCAGTGTCCCTAAACTGTCGATACCAACGCACAATGCTCTGTTTACGTGTCGGTTCGTGCCCATAATTCTTTCAGAATGCACTTTGCGCTTTTCTAACACATATACGTATTCCAACGCAAAAACACTCTTATGTTGCTTTGCCGCCTTTTTGCCAAGGGACTGCACTCGTAACGCCATTTGGTGGGCACAATGCAAACTCGATGTATTTACGGTTCTATTCACGCGTTAGTCATGTTTTTACACGCAATACTTTGGAAAATATAAAGCTGCCCATATACAGCATGCGCCTAAACGTTATGATCACTGCCCACCGCGAGACTGAATGCCTCCTGGTTCTGTTGCGGGCGCGTGACGCAGTAAGGAAGGAATGTAAGTGGAAGAGATACGAATGGGCAGCCGTTATAGCGAAGATACGGACCATAAGCGGTTTTGACAAAGGGGCTCGTTGTTGTGGCGCTGCGACTGGAAACGAGAAACTCAGAAACGGCGACGCTGGACGCCTGTTGGCGTACTCCTGTCATGAGCACCTATAGAAAGAAATTAGAATTATATTGATACCTTCAGCTGCTGACAAGCGTTGATATATATCAGCGGGGACAGATGAAAAAGTGTGCCCCGACTGGGACTCGAACCCGAACCCAGGATCTCCTGCTTACATGGCAGATGCTCTATCCAACATTCTTTTTTCTTTTTCTTTTTTTTTCATTTTGTTCGATATTGTTCGTTCAAGTTGATCACTGATTCTTTGACTCAGGTTTTTTATTACAGAGAGCACGCAGCCCTCTGACCGAACACGCTGAGCTACCGTGCCGGCGCATCTGAGCCACCGAGGGCACAGAGAACAGTGGGACTGCAGGGATTATCTCGCGCACGCCTCCCGTGGCACCCACATTCTCATCTTGTATGTCCACACACTACATTCGTAGTCTCCCACCACAACACACTCATTACTCGTCTGTTCTTTCGGACATGTCCGAAAGAACAGACACCATATCCATATAAGTATATAGAAAGAGGTTGAAGGATGGTAAAAGAATAAGTAGACCGTATGGTATTAGATGATCACGTCTCATCACAAAAAGTAGAGGTCGGAGTATCAAAAAAATGGTTCAAATGGCTCTGAGCACTATGAGACTTAACTGCTGAGGTCATCAGTCCCGTAGAACTTAGAACTACTTAAACCTAACTAACCTAAGGACATCACACACATCCATGCCCGAGGCAGGATTCGAACCTGCGACCGTAGCGGTCGCGCGGTTCCAGATTGTAGCGCCTAGAACCGCTCAGCCACTCCGACCGGCTCGGAGTATCCCTCCACTGTGTAATGCAAGATAGGCAGCGATCTGTGGCAAACCTGACGACAGCGTAGAATGCTGGTGCAATCACAAGTGTTTCGGAGCACATCGTCCAAAGGCCATTGTTGAACATGGAGCTCCACATAACACAACTCCTACTTGTTCCTGTGTTGACACAACGACATCATCAGTTATGATTGTAGTGGGCACAGCATAACTGAGTTTTCACCGTGGATCATTAGAAACGTGTCACTTGGCGAATGAATCGCATTTCTTGTTACACCAGGTCGAAGGTTGGGTCCTTACACGCCGTCGTCCGGGCGAATGACTGCACGAAACATGCACCGTGCCACAGATGCAGGCCGGTGAGGGCAGAATTATGCTGTGTAATTCTTTGATTTCAGCTTCCACGGGATCTACGTTGGTAATCGAAGGCATAGAAGGCATCATGGCAAAAAAAGTTCAAAGAATGGGAACTTGTTTTGTATAAGGAACAGTCAAATGCAAAAGAGACAGATGGAAAAAATAAGTAAACTTCATTATTTGAAAAGTAATCACCATAACTATTAATACATTTAGCCTGCTCTGAGGTAAGAGTGAGTGTCTTCATGGAAAGAACCATGACTGTACCCAGGCATGCACCTCCTTATCCGAAGCGAATTGATGGATATGAATCTCTTTCTTCAGTGATCTAAAACTACAGAAATCACATGGGTAGTAATCAGGGCTGAATGGAGAATGTGTAAGAGTTTCCCTGTGAAACCTCTGCAATGTACTCGAAACAACCTAGGTGATATGGATGGACCCTACATGTTGCCAAGGTTGTTTTGAGTACACAACAGAAGTTTTACTAGGAAACCCTCACATATCCTCTATACAGTCTCAATCCTTTCCCATGCGATTTTCATATTTTTGGAGCCCTGAAGAAAGACAGTTTGGCTGTCAATTTTCAGAGGTGCATACCTAAGTACAATCACAATTCCATATGCAACCACGTTTTTCAATGAAGGTGTTGGCCATCTTCTCTCATGGTGAGATAAATGTATTAAAAATATGGGAATTACTGTTGAAGTGACAAACAGTTTGCTTACTTTTTTTCATCTGTCTCATTTTCATTTGACTGCCCCTCATATTATCACAAATTAGGGAGAGAGTGTCGCAGCATAACACATGCTTTGAGGTCGCAGTGTCGTTTTTCTTCGTGGTAAGCTCATTTCACAAAATTTTAATCATCAACTAGCTCATCTAAATCCGAATTTATGTTAGTGCCACCCTACATAGGGAGAAGTGATCATTATTATAAAACAAGGAAAATGAGAGCTTGCATGGACAGATTTAAGCGACTGTTTTTTACCTTATGCTGTTTGAGAGGGAATGGTAGAGATATAGTCTGAAGGTGGTTCAATGAACCTTCAACCAGGTACTTAAGTGTGAATTCCAAAGTAACCATGTAGATGTTGTTGTAGATGCAGATGTAGATGTAGGCATATGGACACGGAAAGTAGGTTCAGGAGACAGAATTATCAAAAGCATAGTCAGAAGCCTAGGCAACATTATTGTTGCATCGCTACATGCTTGAAGTCTCCTCCAAATGCGATGACATCTTCCAACAAGATAACTGTCTGTGTTGCAAGGTCAGAATCATGCCAGTGGTTTGAGGGGCATTATAGTGAACTCACGCTGATGTTTTGACCAGAAAATGTGCCTAATCTGTACCAACTGGAACACATATCAGGTGCCAGCTGCGTGCCCATAAACCACCATTTGAGGGATTTGCGTCACATGTGCATAAAAATTTGGTACTACATACTTCTGGAGTCCTGTCAAGCACTTATAGAATCCATACCAAGCAGAATCTGTTGTACTGTGTTTGAAAAGTGGAACAACACGCTGTTAAACAGCTGCTCATAATGTTTTAGCTCATCAGCGTACAGAAACTCCACTACTGGCCATTAAAATTGCTACACCACGAAGATGACGTGCTACAGATGCGAAATTTAACCGACAGGAAGAAGATGCTGTGTTATGCAAATGATTAGCATTTCAGAGCATTCACGTAAGGTTGGCGCCGGTGGCGACACCTACAACGTGCTGACATGACGCAAGTTTCCAACCGATTTCTCATACGCAAACACCAGTTGACCGGCGTGGCCTGGTGAAACGTTGTTGTGATGCCTCGTGTAAGGAGGAGAAATGCGTACCATCATATTTCCGACTTTGATAAAGGTCGGATTGTAGCCTATCGCGATTGCGGTTTATCGTATCGCGACATTGTTGCTCGCGTTGGTCGAGATCCAATGACTGTTAGCAGAATATGGAATCTCTGGGTTCAGGAGGGTAATACTGAACGCCGTGCTGGATCCCAACAGCCTCGTATCACTAGCAGTCGAGATGACAGGCATGTTATCCGCATGCCTGTAACGGATCGTGCAGCAACGTCTCGATACCTGGGTCAACAGATGGGGACGTTTGGAAGACAACAACCATCTGCACGAACAGTTTGACGACGTTTGCAGCATTATGGACTATCAGCTCGGTAACCATGGTTGATTTTACACTTGACCCTGCATCACAGACAGGAGCGCCTGCGATGGTGTACTCAACGACGAACCTGGGTGCACGAATGGCAAAACGTCGTTTTTTCGGATGAATCCAGGTTCTGTTTACAGCATCATGATGGTCGCATCCACGTTTGGCGACATCAAGGTGAACGCACATTGGGAGCGTGTATTCGTCATCGCCATACTGGCGTATCGCCTGGCGTGATGGTATGGAGTGCCATTGGTTACACGTCTCGATCACCTCTTGTTCGCATTGACGGCACTTTGAACAGTGGACGTTACATTTCAGATGTGTTACGATCCGTGGCTCTACCCTTCATTCGATCCCTGTGAAACCCTACATTTCAGCAGGATAATGCACGACCGCATGTTGCCTTTCTGGATACAGAAAATGTTCGACTGCTGGCCTGGCCAGCACATTCTCCAGATCTCTCACCAATTGAAAGCGTCTGGTCAATGGTGGCCGAGCAACTGGCTCATCACAATACGTCAGTCACTACTCTTGATGAACTGTGATTTCGTGTTGAAGCTGTACGGGGAGCTGTACCTGTACACGCCATCCAAGCTCTGTTTGACTCAATGCCCAGGCGTATCAAGGCCGTTATTATGGCCAGATTTGGTTGTTCTGGGTACTGATATCTCAGGATCTATGCACCCAAATTGTGTGAAAATGTAATCACATGTCAGTTCTAGTGTAATATATTTGTCCAATGAATACCAGTTTATCATCTGCATTTCTTCTTGGTGTAGCAATTGTAATGGCCAGTAGTGTAGCTAGATGGAAATATAAGGCCGAAGTTGCTCGGCTTGAGGTCGACTTAATCTCGATGGTTTGTAATTCAGTTTGCCGCAGAGTTCGAGACGCGCTGGAATCCTGTTTGGCGGCGGTGGGCAACCGTGTTGTCCGCAGCACGTGGGGCGTCACGTGGCGGTTGACTGTCGCTGCAAGTAGCGAAGTGTGCCGCGCGGCGCGACCCGTTAGCTGGCGCCGCCTCAGGCTGTGGGCCACCTCCTCACAGCGGGTCACGCCGGACGAAAGTGAACTCGCCGCCAGCGACAGCCAACGCTCTCTCACGTGCGGGATCGTACCACTAAAGCCGGCAGAAACCTGATACTTTGATCCTAATTTTCATTTTCTTTGGTGTCCACCCCTGGTAGCTGAGTGGTTACCGGCACGATAGCTCAGCGTGTTCGGTCAGAGAGTTAGCTGCCCTCTGTAATAATAATAATAAAAAAAGAGTGAACGGATCAACGAAGAGACTGAATGGGTGTGCCAGATGTTCTAGGCGCTACATGTCCGGAACCACGCGACCGCTACGGTCGCAGGTTCGAATCCTGCCTCGGGAATGGATGTGAGTGATGTCCTTAGGTTAGTTAGGCTTAAGTAGTTCTAAGTTCTAGGGGACTGATGACCTCAGAAGTTAAGTCGCATAGTGCTCAGAGCCATTTGAACCATTTTTGAGCTGGTGTCATCGGACGACCGCTCCGAACGAATTCAACGATGAATATGGAACCAAATGAGATTAAAAAAAGTAGTCAGTGCGGCGGAATGTCATACCTAACGGCCTGCGTTCGATTCCCGGCTGGATCGGAGATTTTCTCCGCTCGGGGATTCGTGTTGTCCTTGTCATCATCATTTCATCCCCATCGACACGCAAGTCGCCGAAGTGGCGTCAACTCGAAAGACCTGCACCAGGCGAACGGTCTGCCCGACGGGAGGCCCTAGCCACACGGCATTTCCATTTTCTTTGGTGTCGCTAAATCAAATAACACGAGTACAAAGATAGTTCGTATGAGAAGCGCTCAACCAATTTCCTTCTAAAAGTTTGTCCTATTCGAACTTGTATTTCGTCGATAATACGACCCTTGTCGACAGCCTAATTTCAGTATCAGTTTCTTGCCTTTTTTTGCTGGGGACGGGTGAGGTAAGCTTTCACTGAGATTACGTCCATATGATACACGCTTATTAATTATCCCACGGCAAAAATTTCTACCTCCACTTTAACATTCAGATCGTGCATTTTATACCCAGCGCATGTCAACTGGTATAGTTTCGATGCAGGAACGCGACACGTACCTCACAGCATTGGGTATTGCCTCCCAAATGCTCTTACGATCTCATCACATCTCCCATCGTGAGCGCACAGCGACTCGAGAAAAGAGGCAGAAATATTAAACTGATGCAAACCAGTGTAAGCGGAAAGCTTCGTTGAAATAGCGTCATTTATTCCCGTCACTTCGCGGGATACGTTTAGGAGGAAGTAATTTATTCCCTGGCCGTTCTTGGAATGTAATTTTGATAGTAAAAGTCTGACTCGGGGTGATGCACAACAGCTCTATTGCAGCGCCTGCCACTGGCGAACGCTCTCTTGCTTACTAAACAAACCTGTCATTAAACATGGCATTCATCTTGGATGGTCTCTATTGATTGGATCTGGCAAGGATCACAGACTGATGAACAATACTCAAGAATCAGCTGAACGAGTGTGTTGTAATTCACTTCTTCCGTGACTTAGTTGCATTCTCCTAGCTTTCTTCCGATGAATCTCTCCCTGGCATCTCCTTTTCCTTCAACTAGTTTTATGGAGTCGAACCACTTCAGGTCGCTTCTGGAAAATTCTCTTGGATGTTTTATGGTTGTTGCTGTCGCCAGTAAGTTATCGCTGGTAGTAATGCAGCATTATACTATGGTTCCACCTGTTTATGCGGAATAGTTTACATTTATTTACGTTGAGGCTCAGCTGCCAGTTGCTGCACCAAGATCCGATCCTCTGCATGTCTTTCTGCAATTGCATGGAGTCTTCTGGCGTACCGCCTTCCCTGTTTGTGTGCGGTTTCACATAACTACTCGCATTACCCCTTAATGATTTTAGTTTGATTTCTTTCTCTAAATAAATGTATTCATGTTTTAGACCCTATTTTTACTGTCGCGTGAGGTATTACTCCAATTTTCAGCCAACAATTAAAATAAAAGATGAACTGGTGACAAAAAAAGGTCGTAAAATTTTGGGTAAAAACATATTAAGAATGGAAGACTCGTGGGAATCACACGGTGATAACAGAGCTCTTCCACTGGCAAGAAGTTATACACAGGACGCAGAAGTAGACTGTCTGATCAAAAGTATCCGGACACCTATCAGTGGATATTAATATGCTGTGTGTCCACTTGTTGGAGCTGGGGTCTGGAGTGTAGTCACGTTCTAATTCATCCCAAACGCCAACACTTAAAACTTCCTGGCTAATAGGCCGTTGTCGAAATATATTACGATTACAGGTGGAATTGGGAAAGTTTTGCCGGCCGCGGTGGCCGTGCGGTTCTGGCGCTGCAGTCCGGAACCGCGGGACTGCTACGGTCGCAGGTTCGAATCCTGCCTCGGGCATGGGTGTGTGTGATGTCCTTAGGTTAGTTAGGTTTAATTAGTTCTAAGTTCTAGAGGACTTATGACCTAAGATGTTGAGTCCCATAGTGCTCAGAGCCATTTTTTTTTGGGAAAGTTTTGAGCAGTTATGGTGTGGAAACTACCTTCAGACCCATCAGGAAGATAAAGGAATGCTTAAGATCGTCTACACCGGGTGTATATGAAATTCGTTCTAGTTGCGGTGTATTTTATATTGGTACCACAAAAAAAGTGTTAACACCCTTGCTCACAGGAGGAATTGCCGCTGGGACATGTGGATAAATCGTCCGTAGCGTTCCGCAACAGAGCGATCGTGAAATAAAATCCACTGACACGAGTGTCGTATCGAAAACATCGCATTATCGTGCGCGTATGTATAGAGAGGCTATTGAGATTTGTAAGCATCGTAATAATTTTAACGGAAAAGAGGAAGGTGTTAAACTAGATAAAATATAGATGTCGACATTGCAACGTGTGAATGAAGATCGATTACTTTCAACCGAGAATGTTGGCATTACCAGAGATAATCTGGTAGACGACCTGACGCGAAGGTCTACGGTGTCCTCTACACTGCCCATCTGTTCGGTGCTCCCTCGGGTTGTGATTGCAGTTTGCCACTTTACGTCTGAAGATGTCTCCCGCAGTCGGAGAGGAAACGTTAGGAGAGAATTGTATACTTCGACCACGGCCTGTTAGCCCGGAAGTTTTAAGTGATGTCAGTACCAGCCTTGAAAGCTTACGTTGTCTGATTATCCCGGACGCAGACCTGAACCCATTGTAAAATGGGGTCAGGGCTGGATCCGGACAGGGCGGTCCACTTCAGGAGTGTCACTGTCCACTAACCATTGCCTCACAGATGCTGCTTTATGACCAAGTGCACTGTCGTGATAATACAGCCGTTGTCTCCGGGCTGTTCGTCGGCTCTACGCAGGTCACAATTCTGTAAAATGTATTCATATCCTTCCACGTTTAGCGGTTTCTTAAGCGCGATAAGGGGACCACATCCCAACCACGAAAAACGCCACCACACCACACGTTCTCCACGCATTCGTCGAACGCAGACCCTTCCATCGTACTGCCACTGTGCATAGCGTGATTTATCACTCCCAGTCTCTCGCTTCCAGTCACCAACTGTCCAGTGGCGTCGCCCCTCGCATCACCTAAGCGTCGCTTTGCATTGACTAAGATATGTGACTCATGAGAACCTGCTCGATGATTGTACCCGATTGGTTTTACCTTTGTAACTCGCGAGTGCTTCCTCCCGCTGATTTCATGCTATTTTTCCAACCAACTCCGCAGTCCTCTGCCATCAGTACTGGCCTTGGTTTAGCTACGGTTGTTCTTTTCCGTTTCCACTTCACAATCACATCAGCAACAGTCGAGTTGGGCACCTTTAGAAGGGTTGATTGATTTGTTGCTCAGGTGACATCCAATGACTAATCCACGTTGGAAGCCATTGAGCTGTCCTCACTGTCCCATTCTGTTGTTAAAGCTTCTCTACTGATTATACTGCCCGCCTCCTTTTATACTGGCGGCTCCGCCTCTAGCAACAGCTAGTGGTCAGCTAGGGGTATACAGACATTTCTGATCAGAGTATTTGATGCCATGCAAATTCAAAGTATGCTGAGAATACGATGGTAGACAGCGGCTAGTGATCCTTCATCACATTCATACAGTAGGAATGTATATGAAGTGAGCATTCAGAAGCGCAGAACAGAATTACTGTTGGCAACATATGTCGCTTCTAAAACTCACATGACTCTGATGTGGTATAAGTTTTGCCTAGAAGCGCCCTGCGGAGCTTGTCGTTAAAGGCTAGTACAGACAGACATCGTTCAATAGCATCGTAGATTTTGTACAAACTTTTCATACGCATCAACAGTTTGGTTTCAGTACTTATAATGAACATGTCTTAGAACTCTGAAGAAATAAATACAACGACATGCCAACTCTATATTTTTAGGTTTTGTGCTGTAGTTGATCACAGTGGCGAGTCTCTGATTTAGTAAATTATGCTGCGGCAGCGTGGGGAAATGACGTACTGGTTCGCCAAATTGAATGTGCACCGAAGAAACATCGAATATAGAGCTATGAAATGCAGAAAATTAGCTATGTATTAGATTTCTAAATAATTTTATGGACAAAATTCGTCAGTTTTTCCTTCCTGCTGTCGTATGTTTAATCTTCGTTCATTTTTCGGGAGCTAAATTATTAATAGTACATACTCATAGTCCATGATATAGGTGCTAGTACCACAGTTTGGTATTGCGATTGATTTGAAATAAGCGCATTGGTTTGGACATATGTATAATCCGGAGATAAGCTTAGCTGTTGAACAGTACTCGAAACGCTTTTACACAGAACGGGCTGACTGGCACACACTACAGAATTTTTCTAGTACCTGTCTCATGAAAGTGTGGTCATACAGTCCCTATGGTATTAAATATTTATTTCACCATATCTTGATGTATTCAACACATAAAGCGACAATTTCTAGTGTGATAAATGTAGTTAGACTGTTACGGTACTTAGCTATGAAATGTAACTTTTTTCTCCTTTGACGCATTGCCATTCACATCTATAGCACCGACTATCTCAATCTCGACCCAAAACACAAAAGTCATAGCTTTTAAAGGTCAACACATATCCCAATAAAAACTGTAACTAAACGACCAGAAAACAGAGAGTGAATGAATTCAACTTCTTGGTAAATACCGACTCCTTCACAAGCGACAGAAGACGTACTGAACAAAAACTTGCAACATTCAGTTACATTAATGGGACCACACACAGAACACTACTCAACAAGACAAGGAAAGACTCTAACGAAGTTCTACAAAACAGTGGTAATACCATCTGTACTATGCGGCAATAAGACTTGGACAATAACAGTTGGAAATCAACGCAGAATACAATCTGACTAAATGAGGTTCGTAAGAAGAGCAGCTAACTGTAGACTACCTGACATGATAAGAAAT
Organism: Schistocerca cancellata; assembly: GCF_023864275.1. Lineage (NCBI taxonomy): Eukaryota > Metazoa > Arthropoda > Insecta > Orthoptera > Acrididae > Schistocerca > Schistocerca cancellata. The sequence continues at coordinate 746,637,263 of NC_064627.1, forward strand.
ACACCAATCAGAAAATAATTGGGACTTAAAAGGATAAATGGACAGATCAAGGACTATAGAAATCAGTGGAGAGATCATGTCACAAAAATGAATGAAAATAGAAAGCCCAAAACAATAATGAATTGTGGATCAACAAATAGATGATGATATCAAAGATAAACTAACCACAATTATAGAGGAACTGCAGAAGAGGCAAGGTAAATGCTTATCACTTGAAGAAAGAAGAAGAACAAGCAACAGTTATTCACCACTGATGTTAGTAATCAGCAAGTCTGTAAGAACTGGGCAATAATTTGAATATTAAAATTTCTGCCGTAGCTCAAAAGGTAAACAAACAGAGCTTTACGTAAGTCACCAGACTATTTCGGTTTGATGACGGCGACGTGCGCAGCGCGATATTCTCAGTCCACAGGTATTTCTGCTGTATGATAAGATTGCAGGACGTTATGAAAGACGAGGCTGGGCCAGTCCCCAGGGATGTTGCATCAGCTGGTCGCGCACATCAGCGGCAGCGCAGGTAGCGGCCGGCCGCAGAGGCTGACAGTGACTCAGCCGAGGAAGGGCGCGTGGGCCGCCGGCCAGGGGTCAAACGCTGATCACGTCACCGGCCCTCGCTTTTCCTCACACGGTTCACGGCTGCGGCCTCGCTGTGCACGAGCTGAGCTATAATTACCTTCCTCTGCTCACACTGCGCAACCAACTGGACTGTCCAGTTCGTGAGTTGTTGACGGCAGGAGGGAGACACCAGCTCCGAAGCACTGCGCAGTGAGCTGAAATTCTTGCTTATCGAATGTAATAGCTTCCGTCTTGTCACTGACTGCCAAAAGAGAGCGCGTGGACCAACTACTGCGTCCCCGGGGCAGAAGGGCGTGAAGCGATGTGGCGTGCAGTAAGGTAATGAATAGACACCAGGCTGTCAATGGATGGGGAAAGGTTTAGCACATTCTACATCTACATCTACATCCATACTCCGCAAGCCACCTGACGGTGCGTGGCGGAGGGTACCTTGAGTACCTCTATGGTTCTCCCTTCTATTCCAGTCTCGTGTTGTTCGTAGAAAGAAAGATTGTCGGTATGCCTCTCTGTGGGCTCTAATCTCTCTGATTTTATCCTCATGGTCTCTTCGCGAGATATACGTAGGAGGGAACAATATACTGCTTGACTCCTCGGTGAAGGTATGTTCTCGAAACTTCAACAAAAGCCCGTACCGAGCTACTGAGCGTCTCTCCTGCAGAGTCTTCCGCTGGAGTTTATCTATCATCTCCGTAACGCTTTCGCGATTACTAAATGATCCTGTAACGAAGCGCGCTGCTCTCCGTTGGATCTTCTATCTCTTCTATCAACCCTATCTGGTACGGATACCACACTGGTGAGCAATATTCAAGCAGTGGGCGAACAAGTATAATGTAACGTACTTCCTTTGTTTTCGGATTGCATTTACTTAGGATTCTTCCAATTAATCTCAGGCTGGCATCTGCTTTATCGACGATCAACTTTATACGATCATTCCATTTTAAATCATTCCTAATGCCTACTCGCAGATAATTTATGGAATTAAGTGCTTCCAGTTGCTGACCTGCTATATTGTAGCTAAATGATAAGAGATCTTTCTTTCTATTATTCGCAGCACATTACACTTGTAATTCTAAGACAAAAGAAATGACGCATCACGAAGGAATTATCCGAATGGGACGGAAATCAGTAGATGTGGTGTACATGTACAGGCAAACAAATGATTACAATTTCAGAAAAATTGGATGGTTTATTCAAGAGAAAGAGCTTCACAAATTGAGCAAGTCAGTAACGCATTGGTCCACCTCTGGCTCCTATGCAAGCAGCTATTCGGCTTGCTATTGATTGACAGAGTTGTTGGATAGCCCCCTGACGGATATCGCGGCAAATACTGCCTAATTGGCATGTTAGCTCGTCAAAATTCCGAGCTGGTTGGAGGGCCTTGCCATAATGCTCCAAAGGTTCTCAATTGGGCGATATCCCGTGAAATTCCTGGGAAAGGTAGGGTTTGGCAAACCGTGGAAATAGTCGCCGCGTGCAAGCGGGCATTACCTTTCTGAACTGTAAACCCAGCCCGGCTGGCCATGAAGGGCAACAAAACAGGGCACGGATTATCGTCGGCGCAACGCTGCGCTGTAAGGGTGCCGCGGATGACAACCAAAGTGGTCCTGCTATGAAACGAATTGGCACCCCAGACCATCACTCCTGGTTGTCGTGCCGTACGGCGGGCCACAGTCGCGTTGGTATCCCATTGCTGACTGGGGCTTCTCCAGACACGTCTTCGCTGGTCATCGGTGTCCATTTCGAAGCGGACTCATCACTGAAGATAATTCTACTCCAGTCAATGAAATTCCACGCCGAAGACGTGTATGGAGACGCTCCGGACTGCAGTGGGATACCAACCTGACTGTCACCTGCCATACGGCCCGACAACTAGTGCTGTCATTTGTTTTCATAGCTCGACCCCTTTGTTTGGATGGGGGCCCTCCACGCCCACACCAACGTGGTGAACAAACCAAAAGTTCTACTTTCACCTCCGTATAACATGTTAGTTTTCGAATCGTGAGTCACAGGATGCGGGCTGTGATGTTATCCATGCGTCTAGGTAGGACTACTCATTGACATGGCCCATCAGGAGACAGAAAGTGGACGAAAGCGATCGAAGGGTAGCGGTTTGTAAGGGCAGAGGGAAAAACATCCCAAGGCAAGCGCCAAGGGGAAAAAACCTCTGCGACAGTAGAACGGGTAGTAAGGGCAGTAGCGGCTTGGTAGCTGCGACAGTGCATGCAAGGTGCGGTTATGTTAGTGCGAGGTATCGTGCATCGTTACCTTTGTCGTTCCGGAAACTCGTTGTAGGGGTTGCTGCAGCTGCTGCGTCCCTGTAACAATTGGCTCTGAGCACTATGGGACTTAAGTCTGAGGTCATCAGTCCCCTAGAACTTAGAACTACTTAAACCTAACTAACCTAAAGACAGCACACACATTCATGACCGAGGCAGGACTCGAACCTGTAACAATTCAAGGTCGTCATACATTAGTGGGCGATCGGTCATAGATCAGCTCACAGTGTAGGAGGTGTGTGTGGCTGGTTTGCGTGCTGTGTACAGTACGGTTTCCCTGCGATTGCCTGTTTATCGGCGAATCGAGAATCTGGGGTTGCTAGTAGTAACTGTGCTGCAAGGGCTCGCCAGTACTGTCGTGTTAGCGTGCTAGGGACCATAGATGTTTAGTTTCTTGCTAATAGTGTCATTACCGGCAGCCTTATAGTGCAACTGTACGTCAACGACATTCTACACCCCGTTTTGTAGCCCTACATGGCAAGCCATCCTGGGCTTATATTTCAGCAAGATAATGCTCACGGCACTCGGCGCTCGTTTCTACTGCTTGTCTTCGTGGTAGAGATGGGGAATACGCTCCTGAACTGATTCATAGAGTTGAATCTTTCAAAGGAGTGAACAATCAGTGATTCAGAAAAAAAGAACGGTAGCTCCAAACGTTTCCAACGGCAGAGAGAGAGAGACAGAGAGAGAGAGAGAGAGAGAGAGAGAGACGGAGCATATCAGCGGCGCCTCTGCTGGTTAGAGCACAGTGCACGCCACACAACACAGTCGGCGCCGGCCTCTGCCCTGCTTCTACCTTGGCTGCCAGCATTGTGCAGTGCCCCATTGGATTTTGTGTTTCACATATGCCGTGTCGTCTCTGTGCGTCCTCTGCCGCGTGCAGTGTCTGGCGCACCTTAACTTAGCATCGCACTCTGTCGGTGATCGTTTCAGTCGCACGTCCTGCCCTCTGGGCAGTTGATGCGAGCAACAGAACAGAGAGCCTCCTAGCGGAGAACATAAGAACTACTTGCAGCAACCTGCTCGCAAGAGAACGGACGATTTGTCTCGGAGCCGGTGACTGGTGGCCGTTCACCGCTCCCCCCACCCTCGGAACTCGCCCGCTCAATGCTCATCCCACCGTTCTCGACTCTAGCCAGAGCGTTGAGCAAAGCAACTCAGGTGTCACTGTGGTCTCTGCGGTCTTAGCTCACGCAGTAATACATCTCGCGGCTCGACCTGCTTGACTCAGCACCTCTGCATCGGAGTTCGTCTCTACTGGATATTGTTCTTCGTAGTAATACTGCTATTACATTATTATGTTATGTATACATCATTTGTTTTTATTTTATTTTTATTTGTTTAAACTGATCAGATTAGGTCCCTGACGACTTCTCTTACTATAGTATTTTTATTATGGACACTCGAATTTACGCTTTAATCACGAGCGAACCGATAAACGTATCGCAAAATGTGATACACCAATATTTTCCTTGTTTTATTCTGCGTAAGGCTATATGCAGCACTTTAGTCTTACAGTCAAATTTATATATATTTTTTTTCTTATTCTGGTACGGATTTTGCGATTTTAGGCGTCTTCGGAAGGAAACGTTCACTTTAAAAATATATGGCTTGCGATATATTTGTACGAGGTTAATGAAATTTTAATACATTATAGCCAAATATATTGTTAATGTAAATCTCAAGTTACAACATTTTCCGATCACCCAAAAAACTACGATATTGCAAAATAAATCAATAATCAAAAACTTTGTCATATGGTGGAAATTTCAATAAACAATACAAAATTCTTACTCATTATCTGTGTTACTTCAAAATAGGATAAAATAAGATCAAAATACAGGTATAGTACTGGAATAAACCAAGTTTAAAGGGCAATGTGCCTTCCATTTATTTTCTATTGTGAATCAGTGGTGAGTCATGAAAAAGAGCTAGTTCATTTCAGGGAGTGAACAGTTCTGATCCGATCTCTGAAAAGAACAGTTTTGCCCATCTCTACTTCGTGGTACCCATACCCTGCCTTGGCCAGGAAGGTCACCAGATCTCTCCCTAGTTGAGCACGTTTGGAGAGCCCTTCAACGAGCTCAGTACTTTGACGATCTGTTGCGCCAGTTGGACCAATTTTGGTACGATGACACTCAGGAGGCCATCCAGCAACTCTATCAATGTATGTCAAGGCGAATAACTGCTTGCATAAGGGCCAGCGGTGGACCAACGTGTTTCTGACGTGCTCAATTTGTGAAGCTCTTTCTGTTGAATACATCATCCCATTATCCTGAAACTATAATCATTTGTTTATCTGTTCATGTACATCTCGTCTACCGATTTCCATCACATTCGGATAATTCCTTTGTGATGCGTCGTTTGTTTTGTCTTAGAGTGCAGTAACGCCACGAAACTCGGCGTAACAACAGTGGCCGTAAAATGAGCTTAACGGACAGGGACCGCAGACGAGTGTCACGTGTTGTCAGTGACAGTCCGTCTCAAACCACACATGAATTGATTCCCTCGGTGAGTAGGGTCCATATCAACCGCTTTCCGAGCGAACATTGCGATGGGAATTGTTTGCAGTGGATATTTATAGGAGGTACCTTGCAAAAACGATAGCTTAGAAGGGCACATAAAGCTGCACGTCTTCAGTGTATCAAACAACATAGAAACTGGACAGTAGATGGCTGGAGGTCCAACGAATCGCATGTTTGCCTCGTTTCAAATGGCAGAAGTTGGCGACTGCACAAGGCGGCCCAGTGAAGTCTGTACTCGCAGTTTTAGGAGCTTATAAGAGGTGCCGGAGGTGGTGCTCTGATGTTTTGGGGTGTTTTCAGTTCCTCGACTTAACCCTACAGATTTTGGTTCCTGATTTTGGTTCCTGATTTTGCTGACCGTCTGGAACAGCAGGTAACGTGTAACAATCAGAAACCCCGCAGTTTGGTAGTTGTACGGGATCTAATTATGAATAAGTTGTTTCAGCTGGATATAACATACTTCAAGAAGCTTGTGGACTCTCTTTCCTGCCGTTGTCAAGATTAGAGGCGGTGTTACGTAGTATTAGCGTCATGTTTACTGGGAGTGACTAATTTTTTTTCCATTGTGTATATAATTTGTTCCGCACCATTACATTTAGGAACTCAGATTGCAGCATATGAAGCATCACACCATACTGACCCGCAAAATCAGGTCACGTACATCACTATACCCCTAACCATTCGCGTATTATCATGCACCTACATGTCTGGATAGTCGAGTCAGATAATGTGCCGCCCCCACGCACGGGGAGGCGAGCCTAACCCGGATCGAGATGACGGACCACCTGGCGAAACAAAGTGTGACTGATGGCCAATCTTACTACACTTACCTTCCATGTACAAATTTCAATGCTAGCGTAAAGAAAAAGGCTATAGAAATTGGTCGCAAGCGTGGAAGATCACACAACAGTCCAAAGGAAGACATTATGGAACAACACAACCGAGTATTCCGCGAAAAACCTGGTTCTCGATATCAAACTATCTAGATGTCATACCACTACTATAACACGTAGCCGGATGGGTCATGGCTGTTTTCCTTCACATCTTTACAGGATGAAAGTGTGGTGTCACCGCCAGACACCACACTTGCTAGGTGGTAGCCTTTAAATCGGCCGCGGTCCGCTAGTATACGACGGACCCGCGTGTCGCCACTGTCAGTGATTGCAGACTGAGCGCCGCCACACGGCAGGTCTAGAGAGACTTCCTAGCACTCGCCCCAGTTGTACAGCCGACGTCGCTAGCAATGGTTCACTGACATATTACGCTCTCATTTGCCGAGACGATAGTTAGCATAGCCTTCAGCTACGTCATTTGCTACGACCTAGCAAGGCGCCATTATCAATTGCTATTTACCTTGTGATGCATGTACCGTCAGACCTATGTTCACCAATTATGAATTAAAGTTAAGTATTCCAGCAGCAACGTACCTTATTGGCTATATTAATTACATTGTCCAGTTCCAGACCTCACGCCAGCCTGCGTGAGCTTAACGCGTGCTTTTCGGCTACCAGTCATAGTGGCTTGGCTGTCTTGCCAAGTCACAACAAAAAGTTCAACAATTTCTGTACTCCGAAGTCCACCCAAGTGAGATTGCAGATCTCAGCCATGTGATACTAGAGCGTTGACGCTATGGCACAAACCGCCGCAGATTTCTTAAGGCCTTGATCACAGCAGGAATTCCCCAACCTACGCCTGTGACGGACCTGTTTCGATAGGTGTCCACAACGAACTGAGTCAAAGAGGGCATCCAGTTATAGGTGAAACACGATGAATTCAGCGTGAGATGTTGTGATATATGGACTATCTTGAGTATGTAACTGTACAAAGTGTACCACGAAGTTTGCCTGAAATTAGTATAATTTATGATGTCTATTCTGTGTATATGATATTGTATACCAAATCTGTAGTTATGCAATTCTATGGATAATGTCAAAGACCAATAAATGTTAAAAAATTAAAAATACACTGCGGGCCATTAAAATTGCTACACCACGAAGATTACGTGCTACAGACGCGAAATTTAATCGACAGGAGGATGATGCTGTGATATGCAAATGATTAGCTTTTCAGAGTATTCACACAAGGTTGGCGTGGCGACACCTACAGCGTGCTGACATGAGGAAAGTTTCCAACCGATTTCTCATACACAAACAGCAGTTGATCGGCGTTGCCTGGTGAAACGTTGTTGTGATCCCTCGTGTAAGGAGGAGAAATGCGTACCCATCGCGCTTCCGACTTTGATAAAGGTCGGATTGTAGCCTACCGCGATTGCGGTTTATCGCATCGCGACATTGCTGCTCGCGTTGGTCGAGATCCAATGACTGTTAGCAGAATACGGAATTGGTTGGTTCAGGAGGGTAATACGGAACGCCGTGCTGGATCCCAACGACCTCGTATCACTAGCAGTCGAGATAACAGGCATCTTATCCGCATGGCTGTTCAAAATGGTTCAAATGGCTCTGAGCACTATGGGACTTAACTTATGAGGTCATCAGTCCCCTAGAACTTAGAACTACTTAAACCTAACTAACCTAAGTACATTACACACACCCATGCCCGAGGCAGGATTCGAACCTGCGACCGTAGCGGTCGCACGGATCCAGAATGTAGCACCTAGAACTGCTCGGCCACCCCGGCCGGATCGTGCAGCCATGTCTCGATCCCTGAGTCAACAGATGGGGACGTTTGCAAGACAACAACCATCTGCACGAATAGTTCGACCACGTTTGCAGAAGCATGGACTATCAACTAGGAGACCATGGCTGCGGTTACTCTTGACGCTGCATCACAGACAGGAGCGACTGCGATGGTGTACTCAACGACGAACCTGTGTGCACGAATGGCACAACGTCACATTTCGGATGAATCCAGGTTCTGTTTACAGCATCATGATGGTCGCATCGCCGGCCGCGGTGGTCTCGCGGTTCTAGGCGCTCAGTCCGGAAACGCGCGACTGCTACGGTCGCAGGTTCGAATCCTGCCTCGGGGATGGATGTGTGTGATGTCCTTAGGTTAGTTAGGTTTAAGTAGTTCTAACTTTAGGGGACTGATGACCTTAGCTGTTAAGTCCCATAGTGCTTAGAGCCATTTGAACCATTTGATGGTCGCATCCGCATTTGACGACATCGCGGTGAACGCACATTGGAAGCGTGTATTCGTCATCGCCATACTGGCGTATCACCTGGCGTGATGGTATGGGGTGCTATTGGTTACACGTCTCGGTCACCTCTTGTTCGCAATGACGGCACTTTGAGCAGTGGACGTTGCATTTCAGATGTGTTACGACCCGTAGCTCTACCCTTCATTCGATCGCTGCGAAACCTTACATTTCAGCAGGACAATGCACGACCGCATGTTGCAGGTCCTGTACGGGCCTTTCTGGATACAGAAAATGTTCGACTGCTGCCCTGGCCAGCACGTTCTCCAGATCTCTCACCAGTTGAAAACGTCTGGTCAATGGTGGCCGAGCAACTGACTCGTCACAATACGCCAGTCACTACTCTTGATGAACTGTGGTATCGTGTTGAAGCTGTATGGGCAGCTGTACCTGTACACTCCATCCAAGCTCTGTTTCACTCAATGCCCAGGCGTATCAAGACCGTTATTACGGCGAGAGGTGGTTGTTCTGGGTACTGATTCCTCAGGACCTACGCACCCAAATTGCGTGAAAATGTGATCACATGTCAGTTCTAGTATAATGTATTTGTCCAATGAATACCCGTTTATCATCTGCATTTCTTGTTGGTGCAGCAATTTTACTGCCCAGTAGTGTAAAAATAAAAAACGGATCGAATCCATCTCGTGGTTTAATGACAAAGGCTGGTGAGCCAGCCAGCCAGTCTGGATGCGTTACTTAGGCGGTTTCCCACACCTCACTAGGTAAATACCGGATGGGTAGCTATTTCCTGCCTCAGATTCACACTACGCAAGAAGTTAGAAAACGTTTTCACACTTGCACACTGAAGTTGGAAGTAGGCAGATGGGTCAGACAGAATTCGTTGTAGGGGATGAGTAAGAGACTGATGATGTTTAGTCTCCTTAAACCGATAATCATCATTATCACTGTGTATCTAATCTATGGTATGAATTTCATTTCGGTCAAGGATATCCTTGGCTATGCATCTTTTGAGAATTTCACTATACTGAGAGCGGTTAGATTACGTAGCGGGAGGGCGGCGACGAGGAAAGGCTGGGAAGCGGAGGCAGGCTGCAGGCGATGTGAGCGGCCATTGTATGCAGAACACACGAGGCGACACACGGCGAACAATCGCGGGCGGCGGGAACCGCGGAAGTGAGGCGGCAGCGGCCGCTCTGCCGCACGCCACCCACGCTGGCCCCAGTCCCGCGGCTGCTTCTGGGTTCCGGGCAGCGCCAGCTGGTTCAAACGCATTGGTCCCTCCTTCACTGCAGCCCCGAGCAGACTTCACTCAAGGAAAGCGTCGGACAGGTGCTCTTAGAGCACTTACTGGGTAGATACTGTGTAGGAACTGCAGGAGCGAAACGGGTACCTATCGAGGAGCAAGTAGAGTAAGGATGATCTTGACGATGTCTGTTCATTTACAATACCGGCGAGAAATGCACTCAAAAAAGTAACACCCGTAAAAAACACCTAGGTGTAACTGTCTGGAGAAACCCAAAAGGAATGGCCACATCACACTATGTAAGCGTATTGTCATATCACTGGTTTGGTTGCGAAATATCTTTGCGTGCGGCCGCGTTTTACAGAGTCGAGCACGGAACACGGAGCTGTTACGTGTGTTGTGTGTAGCTATGCATGGGAAGGGCATTATGATGCAAGTTCAAGTGTTGCTACAAGTGCTGTTACAGTGAAGTGAGGAAATATGGAAGTGGATTCGGAGGAAAGTGCGTAAAGATGTAATTAAAAATGAGCAGTGCTGTCGATATCGTTTTTGAGTATCCGCCCGTTTGCGTAAGTCAGTCATCCGCGCCGTTTTCGGTCTCCCAGAATGTATAATGTGTAACAGTAAAAATTCGTTTCCAAAAAAGAGTGCAATCAAGTGCCAGTGTCTTGTGGCGAGCGTGAGAACGTGCGTTCGGTCATCGCGTTTCCGCATCATCAACAGTCAACCGCGCCGCGACGGTTACGCGCACGCTCGTACAAGTGACAACTGAAAATTTAACTTTATGAACAATGTTATTTTATTACTAGAGACAAGAAGAACGGTGCCAGATATCTGTGTGTGCGTGACGAGCGTAAGAACTTCCGTTCGATTATTCGGTTTCTGAATCATCAAGAATCACCCGCGTCGTGTCGGTTACGCTTACGCTCGTCAGGGTGATATTGTGGACTGGTAATCATAAATTGGGATAAACACTTATAACTTAGAATGTAAACAGTGCAACCTGCGATTTTCTTATCGTCTCAGAATATAGTTGTTCATACCAGACGTAGTACAGTGTTGTGTTAAACGTTTAGTGGCTCCCCTGAACCCGCTTGCATATTTCGATAGATAATTTCAGGCAAGCCTGCAGCAGTGTGGAGCAGGACAATGCGACCGCCGCGGGATTATCAGGTACGTGGTGTGGAGAGGGCGCACGGTCAAGGAACGAGAAACAGTTTAAGGGACCTCAACCATTTTTACACCCGGGCGTGTCACAACTATCTGTAGGAGAAGCTGTCATACAGAGGCTCACTGGACGAATATTAAGGAAATGTAATTTATTCACGAGAGAAGTGTCTTACAAAACACTTCGATTCTTGAGTGTTGCTCATCAGTCCCTTTCCAGGTTGGGTCCTTTGAAGAGATGAAGGAGATCCAACGAAGGGCAGCACATTCTGTCAGGAGATCTTTTAGTATGCGCGTGTGCGTTAAGCAGATACTCATCAAATTGCAGCGCAGGCGCTACAAGGGAGGCGTTGCGTATCAGGAAGTGAAATTCCGGGCACGTACGTTCCAGGAAGAATTGGGCACCGTATTACTCTCTCCCACGTTTGTCATGGTGAGAAAATCGGAGAAATAAGAGCTCATTCTGAGGTTTGGCGACAATAGTTCTCCCCACGTGCCATTTCAGAATGGAACAGAAAACGGGGAACATGAAACTGATATCAGAATTATCCTTCGACACCCTGCGTTGTACATGGAGATCACTGAGAACTTTGCAGAATATATTAAACGACACTTCACATGTCATCATTCGGTACTTTGCCGACAGGACAGCACAGCATAGAGAAGTGTACTGCTGCACCTGACCGGCGCGTGTTGAACAACACTGACTGAGGCGCTGCTGGTTATATTAGTTTTGCTACCACTATACCGCAGTACGAAAGAGAGGTGCACAATATTGTCTGAAAAAGCGCGAATATGATGAGGTAAAGGAGATACTGGGCACACGAGTCGTGTCGAATAAGAGAATAAAGACATGCATTGATACAGAATGGCAAGAAATCTGGGACAGGGCAGAAACAACGAGGAGAACCTACCATTTCCTCTCAAACACAACAGAAAGAACAAGAATAACATACCTCTTTCCATCTATTTGTTGGGACATGGTCCATATCCTACCTACTTACTGAAAATACCTCAACGCACCAGGGACACTTATGAATGTGGCGCAATCGGCATCCCGCATCACGTCATCTGAGAATGTGCCATTAGACAAGATGTTATAGACCAGGACAGGAATGCATTAGGTAATACAACAGTCTACGACGTAATAAGCAATGAGGAACTGTGGCCTAGGCTGAACTCGCCGACAGCTAAAATATCAACTAATGGATTGCAGGCCTACTTGGCTAAGAGACAACAAAGAAGAGGCCATATATCGTGATAAAGAGATTCGCCACGGCTGAACACCCATAACAATGACCTTCTGGAACCAGTGAGGAGATGAGCCTCGGGCAGGACCAGGAAGAATTCTCTGAGAGGCGGACAGCCATCTGGCACCTTGGGTGGCGCAGCAGCGCAGCCCCTGTGAATCCTGAGTTGCACCTCAGCGCGCCAGGGTCTAACCACCGAGAGAAATCAGAAATCATGCTTGGTTCTGATACTAAGTACAGTAGTGTAGTTTATTGTTGTGCAGTGTAGTTTTGTGTTGTAGTGTAGTCTAGGATTACAAATTATAAAATTTGGGATGTTCCAATATTGCATAGTGTAACAGGCCAGTAGCGTGTACCTTCTGGATTCCAGATGAACATACGGCTATATCTGTGCGCCAGTGCCCAAATGGTAGTATGTAGTCCTGATCTTTGTTCTTATTATTATTATTATTATTATTATTATTATTATTACTCTCTTTTGTAGATTTTTACATAGATTTTCTCTTTAAATAACAAAATGCTTGGTTATTAGCAACATATTTGAAACTATGTGAAAATATTATTTGCTGTAGTCATGCCAATTCATGTGCAACATTCGGCTGTTCTTTTATATAGATAATTGATGCAATGTTACGTGGCTTTATGCTTAATTATAGACTTACTATTTTATCAGTTGATCTGTTTTCACCACGTAACGCCCGCTGTTTACGTCCTTCTTCGTTGCTGAGCGATGTATCACTTTTCGCCCTGACGCCGCAACTCTTCCTTTCCTATATCTTTACTACTTTTTATCTATATAAAAGATGAACTATTGGTTTTGCCGTTTAACAACTTTTTAATAACTGTGGAAGTATTACAGGCATCGGGTCCCACCTGTGTCACCCGCCTATACGTTTTACATGAACCTTGCAAGACTCGATCGATCTGTTTACAAAGAGAAGTCAGAATATCTCTTCCTTTGACGTTGTCCAACAACAACCTAGGAAGCTCGACGCCCTCGCGGCCCAGGCTCTTCATGGCTCGCGGTAGTTTGCAGCGTTCGTTTTATTCCTTGCCCACTTGCCGCTACGTCGAACTTTCGTGGTGATCGTTGGGCAACGTCTTCCACGTTATCTGCAACATAAATAAACTTTCTTCCCACAGTATTTATGAAAACCCAAAAACAAACTTAAAGAACATAATAATAATAACTGTTCTTACAATTATTCGTATAAGTCTTGGTCGATTTAATGAGAGGTGGGACAGGCCTAAGCCTTGTGAAACCACACAGACTAAAATAGATTAGCTAATAAATGAAACTTTGCCGATTTGCCTTAAGTGAATTTGAGAAAGCACACGAAACCTAAATCTGAATGTCTGGGCAATGATTTCAAAGGCGCTTCACCTGGATGCGATTGAATAATTGCATCACCTCTCTTTTTAGTCGTCCTGATTGTAAGAGAAATCACTTACAAAATAAGGTGCCTGATGATAACTCTATCTATGTACATCAAGAGATGCCCTGTTACTTTTGACGAAAGCTAATAGATCAAGTAAGAAACTCCATTGTCCGTCTAGATTGCACATATTTCTAATGTTATGACCTGTTCCTTAGGACCATCTTCAGGTCTGCATACGTAAGAAAATAAAAGAACTAATCATCAAATATCCGAAGACACGCAAGTCTACTATTACACCATATCTAAAACCAAACGTGCCGAAAAGTACCCGAAGTTGAGGTACCCTATGCTCAGGTAGATTTTGTGGCGGATACGGTTTAATACTGTAGTAGCATTGTGTATCTCAGGTTATATTGATGGTTCTTATTTTATTGTACAGATCTGAGGAGGATTCAGTGGAACTGAATACGGTCATTAACTTTACAAATATATAGGATGATTCAGGTGGGATAGTAAATATTGTATGAGGTGCTCGTACGGACTAGCTCGAATAAAACATTCCATATAGCATGTGTCCAGTTGTTACTGGTTACAGAGATAAAAAATACTCACAGAAGCGGCTAAGCGTCATTAGGTTAAAAGTGGATTTTCATAAATTCCACCTCTGGCTTCAATGCAATTTTTAATTTCTCTATAGCACCGCGTGAAGCTCTTCTGAGACCATTTTGTCGTTCTTTTGTGAGGGGAAACCCTTTTCATAATCCGAACAACCAACTGATCGATTGTGTTTACTTTTTCTTCGTAAACTTCGCCTTTCCGCCACCCCCTTCCATGCAAAAAATGTTTACACGATGTGTTGCCTGACGATTAAAATGTCCCAGAGCCCAGTCATGTTGGAAAAAGATACCTGACCATGTAGCCAAAGGAACTTCTTGGAACGATACTGGAAACTGGTTTTCAAGAATGTCGGGATAAAGGGATCATGTAAGGCGTCACAGTAAAATGGGTCAAATGGCTCTGAGCACTATGGGACTTAACATCTTAGGTCATCAGTCCCCTAGAACTTAGAACTACTTAAACCTAACTAACCTAAGGACATCACACACAACCATGCCCAGGCAGGATTCGAACCTGCGACCGTAGCAGTCTCGCGGTTCCGGACTGCAGCGCCTAGAACCGCACGGCCACCGAGGCCGGCGCGTCACAGTAAAACAATAGGTTTTATTAACTGTCTATTATACCACACCACACATTAAAAGAGAAGCGTTCTTTTGTGTATCTACAATTGACTGTCGGAACAAGTGAAAGTATCTTCCTCAGTAAAAAGTTTTAGTAGGATTACTCACCGATTTTCAATTAGACAGCGACAAAATTACAATCGTCTACATTTATCTCCTTGCCGAAGCTGCTGAATCTGCTGAAAGTGTAAGGATGAAACTCTTGCCTACGAATGCCCGTCACATTCTTGTATGTGCAATGTCAATGCGGCAAAGAATTTCCGTGTACACATGTTGAACGACTATTTCTCTCAGCTGGATAATGACTTCATTCACACTTTATTCTTTTGATAGTTGGATGAGATATGGCTGCTGGGCACTGCAGCTATCTTGAAAGGGTACAGTACCGCCCGACATTGAAAATAGGTACAACATACCTCATTATTTTTGTCAGAACAACACATTTTTTTTTGTAAAATAACTCAATTTCAATTAATACAGCGAAGCCGGATACCAGTGTAGGAAAGAATGACAATTTATTTATTTAATTTATCATATGTGCACTCCCACAAAATAAATCCCTACATCCAGTTTGGTGAGATCTCTTGAAATGAATGAATGTATGGTCGTCTGCTAACCGCAGATAGTGAATGTGATTATATGATCATCTTTGAGTCGATCCTTTGGCCACCTTTGGTGGAACCAAAGAGATGAAATTTACCAGAGCTTTGAGCGCCTGAAATGTGGCTGGCCAATAGGGTAGTAAGGTGCTTCCCCCACCTCGACAGAGATGGGAGATGACCTGGAGAACGGCCATGTTTCGGCACTCTGCCGCTGGATCCTGTGCTGTTAACACCTGTTTTAGTTGTGCTCCGTAATGACGAAAGAGTGGAGTCATGGTATGCATGTGGAATATTTAAGAGTAGTTTGAAATAATAATTTCTCTATTTCAGGAACCTTTGTGGGGAGAATTAAATGTCAGGCAGGTAATATTAATGGGATTGTAGTAATCTTCGGAAGTGACCAACGGTCACAATGAAACCACGTGTAGCAATAAGTTGAAATACTTCCGTGTGCTTAAGTTAAGCTGAATCACTAGCGTGTGTACAATAAGTTGAAATATTTAAGAAATAGCATGTGTACCATAAGTTGAAATATTTAAGAAATGGCGTGTGCAGGACTTGAAATTAGAGACGAGTACTTCCACGTGGTGAGTACTGTATGAGTCTCAAACTGTGTATGAGACAAAAGATAAAGAGAAATACTCGTCCATGGTATCAGTTGAGGACTCGCGTGTGTGATGAATATGTTATTAGTATTACTTTGCATGATATGATTCCGTGTGACGCTAGATTCAAACTCTGAGAGAGAAGCAAGGTGAGTCGGCCGTCTATCCAGCAACGCCACATGGCTTGCATTGCACAGGAAGACGTGCATATATCTCCAGAGTTCATAGTAGGAAGGTAGAATTACCAAGTGGGGCAGTGTCGTGTGAAACTGGGATTAATATTGATTGAAGTGGGAAGTCTGAAAGTGATAGTGTTGTGACTATTTAGTGTTTTATATTTCTTATTGCAGTGTGATGTATGTCATGTAATTTGGGTATGTGTGGTTTGCATGGGAGAGTAGCAGGGTAGTTTCAAAAGATTAGTGGGTTATGCTTGTTCCTTCTGTACCGCTCGGTCTGGAGGAAAGTTTCGTGATGATGATTGTGAGAGTCGAAGTGTGAGGTATAATAAATGATTCACCATCCTATCCAGAAAGTGCACTGTAGCGTTAAATAATTACGAGACCATAATATAGAGACTCACCAATGTAAAGCCATGCCCACTGGGCGGAATTTCTCATGTGTTATTGTTGTAGGTTATAGAATTTGTGTGTTTAGGTTAGAGAATTTATCGGAATAAATAAGATAGTGAAAAGAAAAAGATTGGTGGACTTTTCCATTGAATTGTATGTTGCCATAATGTCCCGAATTTATAATGTGTGTGCCATTCATATTCAGTGCGGTGGCCACGTGTAGACAAAAGCCGTTAAATAAAAAAGGAAAGAAAATGTGGTATTGCCAGTGCGTAGTGTACAGTCAGAGTTCTGTAAATTACTGATAGTCAGATGCGTGTTTCCGTTGCGTATTATTCATACAGGAGGATAATTTGTAACTTAATTGTGAGTACGAGAGTTCATGTTACTCGATAAATAAGAATGAATCCACTCGCTTGGCAGACCACTCATCTTGCAGGCCTGACTGCTTGATGCCACAGTATGAGCAAGGCATGTGGGTGCCTCTCAATCTTATGCGGTGGTCTCGCGGTTCTAGTCGCTCAGTCCGGAACCGCGCGACTGCTACGCTCGCAGGTTCGAATCCTGCCTCGGGCATGGATGTGTGTGATGTCCTTAGGTTAGTTAGGTTTAATTAGTTCTAAGTTCTAGGGAACTGATGACCACAGATGTTAAGTCCCATAGTGCTCAGAGCCATTTGAACCATTTGAAAACACGAGTAAATACACTCCTGGAAATGGAGTGTGTCAGACCCACCATACTTGCTCCGGACACTGCGAGAGGGCTGTACAAGCAATGATCACACGCACGGCACAGCGGACACACCAGGAACCGCGGTATTGGCCGTCGAATGGCGCTAGCTGCGCAGCATTTTTGCACCGCCGCCGTCAGTGTCAGCCAGTTTGCCGTGGCATACGGAGCTCCATCGCAGTCTTTAACACTGGTAGCATGCCGCGACAGCGTGGACGTGAACCGTATGTGCAGTTGACGGACTTTGAGCGAGGGCGTATAGTGGGCATCCGGGAGGCCGGGTGGACGTACCGCCGAATTGCTCAACACGTGGGGCGTGAGGTCTCCACAGTACATCGATGTTGTCGCCAGTGGTCGGCGGAAGGTGCACGTGCCCGTCGACCTGGGACCGGACCGCAGCGACGCACGGATGCACGCCAAGACCGTAGGATCCTACGCAGTGCCGTAGGGGACCGCACCGCCACTTCCCAGCAAATTAGGGACACTGTTGCTCCTGGGGTATCGGCGAGGACCATTCGCAACCGTCTCCATGAAGCTGGGCTACGGTCCCGCACACCGTTAGGCCGTCTTCCGCTCACGCCCCAACATCGTGCAGCCCGCCTCCAGTGGTGTCGCGACAGACGTGAATGGAGGGACGAATGGAGACGTGTCGTCTTCAGCGATGAGAGTCGCTTCTGCCTTGGTGCCAATGATGGTCGTATGCGTGTTTGGCGCCGTGCAGGTGAGCGCCACAATCAGGACTGCATACGACCAAGGCACACAGGGCCAACACCCGGCATCATGGTATGGGGAGCGATCTCCTACAATGGCCGTACACGACTGGTGATCGTCGAGGGGACACTGAATAGTGCACGGTACATCCAAACCGTCATCGAACCCATCGTTCTACCATTCCTAGACCGGCAAGGGAACTTGCTGTTCCAACAGGACAATGCACGTCCGCATGTATCCCGTGCCACCCAACGTGCTCTAGAAGGTGTAAGTCAACTACCCTGGCCAGCAAGATCTCCGGATCTGTCCCCCATTGAGCATGTTTGGGACTGGATGAAGCGTCGTCTCAGGCGGTCTGCACGTCCAGCACGAACGCTGGTCCAACTGAGGTGCCAGGTGGAAATGGCATGGCAAGCCGTTCCACAGGACTACATCCAGCATCTCTACGATCGTCTCCATGGGAGAATAGCAGCCTGCATTGCTGCGAAAGGTGGATATACACTGTACTAGTGCCGACATTGTGCATGCTCTGTTGCCTGTGTCTATGTGCCTGTGGTTCTGTCAGTGTGATCATGTGATGTATCTGACCCCAGGAATGTGTCGATAAAGTTTCCCCTTCCTGGGACAATGAATTCACGGTGTTCTTATTTCAATTTCCAGGAGTGTATTTTTGAATGCGATACTCTACGGTTAGAAAGTTTACCGTATTCTATAAAAGCAGACGTAGCAGCACATTTCCATTACATAAACCGTACTCAGATGCCATATTAATATACTTGTCATTTGTAAATAGGTGCGCCTTCGTTCGCAATACAATAGAATTGGCCGAAAAATGTCAATCACAGCTGCAGAACTCAATCATGTAAACTCAGGCACAACTTCACATCTTTAATACAAAAACGAAAATGGTAGTCAATAAATAAACCCATAGCAACTGGAGTACCAACAAGCGAAATGAACTTATTTCTGCAACCAGCTGTATCCGTATAGCCAATAAAAATTGGACACATGTTAGAGGGAATGTTTTATTCTGACTGATGTACACTTCTACCTCCTAAAATATTTAGTTTCACTTACATTGCACGACCGTATACACTGGTCAGCCAGAAGATTATGACCACCTATCGACTATCGATATAAACCCGCCCCGGAGATAGCAGCGTCACCTGGCGTGGAACGTCCGCCGCTCGTGGTCTCGCGGTAGCGTTCTCGCTTCCCGAGCACGGGATTTTCACCTGCCTCGAGATGACTGGGTGTTTGTGTTGTCCTCATCATTTCATCATCATCCAGGAAAGTGGCGAAATTGGACTGCGCAAAGGTTGGGAAATTGTACGGGCGCTGATAACCGCGCTGTTGAGCGCCCCACAAACCAAACATCATCATCATCACCTGGCGTGGAATGGCTGCTAGTCAGACACATGCACGGTGCATGTTCAGTGAGCGTGCTGTCTGTGGGTAGAATGGAGAAGGAACGCGAAGTACCTGAGTTTGACAGAGGGCAGATTATGATGGCCCGGAGGCTCGGCAGGGGCATTTTGGAAACTGCACGACTTGTCGGGTATTCGAGGAGTGCTGTAGTGAGTGTCTTCAACACATGGCGATCCCAAGGTGAAACCAATCCAGATGTGGGGTTGGGCGGCCATCTCTCATTAGAGATGCTGGACGTCGTAGGCTGGGCCTACTGGTAAAAAGAACAGGTCGTGGATTGTGGCGGAACTAACATCAGACTTTAATGCTGGGCAGAATACAAGTAAGCCTGAACGTACAGTGCACCAAACACTGCTAACAATGGACCTCCGCAGCATGTGCCAATGTTAACGCCACGATATCGGCAACTACTACTGAAACGGGCACGTGGCATCGGGACTGGACGTTGGCGCAGTGGCTGAGCGTTGCACGGCCTGATGAATCCCGATATCTTCTTCATCATGCCGAAGGGAGCGCGCGAATCCGTCGTCTTCCAGAGGAAACAGCTCCTTGACACCTTTACTGCGGGACGGTGACAAGCTGGCTTTGGCTCTGTTATGCTCTGGGGAACATTCACGTGGGCATCCATGGTTCCAGTGGAGGTCGCACACTGGTTACAGACCACGTACACCCACCCCTTCATGGCGATCATGTTTCCTGATGGAAGTTGCATTTTCAACACGATAATGCGCCACGTGAGAAGAGCGTAGTGTCTTGGAGTTGTTCGATGAACACAGTGACGAGTTCCAATAGATGTGTCAGCCCCCAACTCGCCAGATCTGAACGCGATCGAACACATCTGGGATGTGATTGAAAGTGACGTCGGGACTCATCGCCCCCGTCCCCAGTATTAACGTGAATTATGTGACCTGTTTGTTGCCGACTCCCTACAGCGACCGCCACGATGCGTCGTCACTGCTATCCGTCCTAAAGGTGGAAATATCGACTATTAGGTAGGTGGTCATAGTGTTCTGGTCGATCAGTGTATAGAATCCTGTACTCGAGTAAATTTATACTACTATATTTTCTATTCCTCCTTGAACACATTGTATGTGATGTAGACGGGCAATAAAGTTTGTTAGACAAATTTACTGTTTAACTCCTAACATTATAATTACATTAACTCTCCTTTGGCAAAGACGACATTTTCACTGTAACTGAGTAACATTTTTTTCAGTGTTGTTCACAAATATTATACCTTCTTAGATGAATATGATTAAAGTCTGATGATGTCCTTGTAAGCCGAAACCCGGTTAAAAGAATAAATTAATTCTGTAGAACGAACAAAATATTTTGGTTTTCATTTATAATGTTACTAGCTTAATGGCCGCTGCTTCGCTCAAGTTTACCTAGTAATTACAACAACAACAATTTTATAAACATCTATTATGCCCACTGAAAAATTGATGTATTAAAAAGCCGTTTCTTTTTCTATGCAACTCTGACAAAGCCGATTTGTTGTGGTGACTTTTAAATAGCTTTCTTTGATTAGTTCAAAAACTGTAACAGTTTCTGAAGTTGACACAGTAATTAAGGACATAGGAGCATGGTCTTTTCCGAACGTGCTTCTCACCAAAAAGTGATTCTGCTTTCATAATGAAATATTTACTTTCAAAAACGTTTCATCCCCTATTTCACGTCCTTAGGGATTGAAATTCCTAGAACACCGAAACACGTCTTTTTTAACCGAGAGGTCATAGGCGTAGCTTTAAAATGCTTCAGTAGTTCATTAATAATGATTTTCTAAAAAAAAATCTTTCACCTGCTATTTTATTTCAATGCGGTCGAATTTCCAGAAATGCTGAAACACATTTTTTTTTTTATTTCTGAGACAGAAACTAAACGCCACTTTCCGTAATTCTAGCTTCAAAATTGCCTTAATAGCGACATATTTTTTAAAAAAAAACTTTCGTTCCATACTAGAGCCGTTTAGGGGCCGAGCAGTATCCCGATGGACCGCACGACTGATTTGTAATCAGCCTCCTTGATAGATCGCATTTTCCCACTATCCTGCCAACGAACCGAAGTGTACCACCTGCCTTACCCACAACTTGCACCATTCTCTTTCATAGCTCTACAGATTGTTAAAAATGGTTCAAATGGCTCTAAGCACTATGGGACTTAACATTTGAGATCATCAGTCCCCTAAACTTAGAATTACTTAAACCTAACTAACCTAAGTAAATCACACACATCCATGCCCGAGGCTGGATTCGAACCTGCGACCGTAGCTGCGCTGTTCCGGACTGAAGCTCCTAGACAGACCGTTACACCTACCTATTTGTAAGAGGTGACTGATTCTAATTTTGAATCACTGATAGTGTAGTCATAGGATACTATATTTTCTTCATTTAGTAATGCGCACTCTTACATTTTCGAACCTTTGAAGCAAGCTGCTGAACTTTTCACCATTCTCAAATCTTATCAAGATCTAACCGAATATTTGTGCAAAATTTTATCAGACAGTACTTCATTAAAGGTAACTGCAGCATCTGGGAAAAGTCTGAGCTTACTACTTATATTCTCTGTAAACTCATTAATGTAAAATGTGACTTCCAACTAATTTCAGTGTGGTACGCTTTAAGTTATTTCTACATTTGTCGATGACTCTCCAACCAAGAAAAGATGCTGTGTGCTGCCTGTCAGGTAATTCTCAATTCAGTCACAAATTTTGCTCGACACCCCATAAGATCGTATTTTCGATAATAAGCGTAAGTATGGACGTGACCCAAATGCTTTTAGGAAATCAAGACAAATCATCCACCAATGCCTTGATCCATGCCTTTCATTATGTCATATGAATAAAGCGTGAGTCCGCTTTCACATCGTCGATGTCTTCGGATCAATGTTATTTGACAATAGAAAGTAAACATTATCATTACCGCCCCCCTCTGCACCTCAGGTAGATCACGTGAAGCGCGCGTCTCTTACTGGACAGTACGTGCATACCTCCCAAGGACAGGAGGGGCGCGCCTCCGGGCTCCAGTGCTTGCAGAGTTGGCCATCACTGCGGCCGGCCTCTCTTGGAACGCTTCCAACAAAGTCACCTCTCAGAAGTGCGCCCGGCTCCAGTCTCGGTGCAAGAATTTCTCCATTTATTCCGCCGCGCTCTCTGAAAAGTTAGACAGCCGAGAAACGAGAACGCGTATCTTAGTTTCAGGAAGCAAATTGTTTCGCTTCTTTAGTTGCAGGGTCCGCCGTAATATCCGTTGCATGCCGTCTCGCAGTTACCGCTGGGTCGTCATTAAGTTTTCGGTAGGCACGAGTCGTAATTCTTTAACGGAACTGCCTTCCGTGATTCGGCGTGATTTATGCGCTGGGACACATTAAAGGCGCACGTCCGCAAAACTCAAGTTCCCTGCGGCACTGTTACGACAATTGATCCGGGGCCGATGATGCTTTCCACTTCCCCACAGCTACCAGCAGGCGTTGTACAGTATCTTTTCTTATTGATATAAAAGTGAAAAGAAAATGACACAAATTAGAAATGTGTAATAACGGTAATGTGGAAAACTTCAAGACATTACTGAAATTTACGATGATGTATGAAACAAGATTGTAATTTGCATTATGATAGACGTAGATACAGGCTGTGCCGTTATGAAACGTCCCCTTTGAATAATTGTACATATGAAATGTCCACTTAGAACAAGTTATACATGACTGTGCTTAACCTGGCACACAATAATTTTAGCGCAACGCAATCTGACTATCAAAAATCCCTGCAAAAGAATGGCCCTGACAAACATTAAACTATACCTTTCACAAATCACTTACCTCACAAAAATCTTCGCTGCTCGAACTACTGCAATACAGCGAGTGCCACTACTGCCAGCTAAATAAAAGATTCAAACTACTGAAGGTACTAACTACTGATAGGGATAGTTAGCAAATGAAAGATATTAATAGAGAACAAACAATGTATTTACCTTAATATTCATAATTGACATTCAGTCTTACAGATTATCAAAACTCCGCCATCTCTCTCCCCACGTCCACCACTGCTGGCGGCTCACCTCCAACTGCCCAGCGCTACGCACTGTTCGCATCCAGCTATAGCAGTTCATGACAACAATGGCAGACAACAATGCAAACTAGCCACATACTGCACACAGCACAGCCAGTGATTTTCATACAGAGCGCTACGTGGCATTACCCATATAAAAATCTAAACAGCCTACTTACATAGCCCCCACGCTCCCCACAAAAAATTTTACAAATTTTTTTGGCCAGTGGCCAATAATGATTTGAGAAAATTTTTTTATAATTACACTAACAAAGATATCCAATGCACACACTTATTGATACAATGTTGGTCAAAAGCTAAAATTTTCTCACAGTCCATAAAGACAGTCCTGATCGTTCATCACAATAGTAATTACAGTTTTTTTCAGATTGTCTCATTAGTAAAAAAAATTGCACACAGAAGTAGTGGATTTCCATGCAGTCTTGAAGAAGTAGTGTGGTCCTTCCAACGGAAAGACAGTGCTGACTCTTGACATGCAGACAGGTACTGGGCCACAACAGAGCAAACCCACAGCAGAGTCATTCGACGTTTTGAAGAAGATTGGTAGATAGGTCATCACAGAGTAGACCTACTGTAGTCCTGGTAGAGATTGTGGTATTGGTGGGCCACCAGAGGTGCAGACCCACTGCAGTCCTTGTAGAAAGTGTGGACAGGCCCACTGTAGTCCTGGTAGAGATTGTGGTATTGCTGGGCCACCAGAGATGCAGACCCACTGTAGTCCTTGTAGAGAAGGCCAGCAGCCATCTGTTGCGACTGTGCGGGTGCACAATCACCAGTGAAGAGTCTTGCAGTTAATATAACAAGTCCATAACCACCACTTGTGCACTCACACAGTTTTTGGAATTGTCCTTAGAACCAGCAATGCTGTTATCCAGTCCCTTGCTGAATTATTAACACACGTGCAAACACTATCAGTCCCTACTTCTCACATATTGTCCATATACTATGACCAACAGAAATGTGTGCAGTGAGATGGAACTTACAAGTTACTTAATTTCATCAACTGCTGTCAATTACAATTTTATAACATAAGAATACAATGACAAAGGTACAAAATACATAATTAAAAACATAACAATACAGATAACATTTGTAGTACAGGCTTTACAAAAGAATAGAAATAAACATATACATCAGTGTTACAGGAATGATGACATGAGTACAAAAATAAAAGATCAGAATCACTTTTGAAACGTCAACTTCACACATGAGCATTAAAACAACACAGAATAAATAATGTCTAAGCATCTTTACAAAGAAAATAACAGAGTATTAGAAAAAATTCTACAACATAGCTCTCATCAGCTAAACACATAAAGACAGGAAAAACACAAATACACAAGGGTACACAAACATATAGCGGGATAATAGAAGGAAAGGACAGGGTTTGTTTTACTGCAGTATTTTGCTTGGAGATCTCCCTTCATTCCATAGATCGTTCGTCTTATTTCAACCTTTGCTTCCACCAAAAAAATCCTATCCAAGCATGCTTTCTGTATTTATGTGTTCACATATTTCTTACCTCATTATTTATTTCCAAGATAATCCTACCTATACCTCCTTCCTGTATTCTATTCATATTTCTTTCAAAATAATTATTTCTGATTGTACAATACTCATTGGGGCCCAAATCTTTCTTCGCAATGCATTCTTTACCTATTCTCCATAGTCAGTTTCTTATATAGTCTACCCCCTCTTAAGCTAACTTAAATCTACTGAGCTCAGACATATATACCAAGGGACGAGGCAATGCAGCAAAAAAAAATAATTAACACAAACATCAATGACAAAATATAGAAATGGCAAAGCAAGCAACATAAATTAGCAAAGCAAGTGCAATATTACAACTAATATAAGGCAATGCAGGAAACAAGAAAAACTAGCGTAGAAGAGTAACACAAAGTCCAATTCAGTAACACTATGCCTGACAAACAGCAGCAACTTATACCTAAACATGACATAGCTCAAGCAGAAAAAATATTACAGTAAAAACAACAATGCAGACAAGGGAAATGCATATTCACATCTTAATGTCTATGTAATTAAAGTGGTGCACCACAACAACTGATTGTAAAAAAAATATTACCATGTACTTGAAAAGAAAATTTTGTTTTACTGTTGCTAGTTCCTTCTTATTGTTCTTTCCTTTCCAAGTGCTCCTTTTTAAAGAATGTGGATCATAAAATAATTATTTAATAGATCTGTTGACAGAAAGTGTTCACATTAGCAAATGCATTTTATTTTATAAAAGCAATGCTGCAACACAGCTGGAAACCAGACATCAAATGAAATAAGCAATTACGCAAACCAAAGCACAAAAATATCATTCAGTAGTCATATGACATTTCATTTCATAAGTTAATGGCTCTCAACTCTCGTAGAAAGACACTTGTCATAATCAGGTGTGCAGATGTACGAATATTTCCCATCAATTCATAAGCATTTCAATAATTGGCACAAAGTGCGAGTAATCATATGTTTTTAAGTAACGAGGGTGTCGCATTAGCGATGAAAGGCACACCCTAATGGCTTGTTCTCCAGGTGTTTGACGCAGCTGTGTGCCCACAACGCATTACAAAAATCATATGTTTTCAAGTAACGAGCGTGTCGCATTAGCGATGCCCTCTACAAAGGATTGTCAATAGCATGGTTAACCCCTTTTTTGTTTTTCTACCTGTGCTTCCGGAAAGGCCCTCACTCTAATGGCTTGTTCCCCAGGTGTCTGACACAGCTGTGTGCCGACGACGCACGTGCAGGTGGTCACTTTCTTACGGAAATATTTACGACAGCAGTTTCCGCTGCAGTGACAGTCTCATTCACGCATTTACACACACATTTCATAACTCTTAAAGTACGATTCTTGGTTTCCAACAACCTTTTTCACAAGTCAAGAGTCCCTATCTTCTATTCATTATTCATATACATATAAACAGGTAATCACCTTCCTCATATATGGTAGCATCATCTTATTGACATAAACATACCTCAACAGCATAATACACATCGTCGTCGTAATAATAACATCATAACACCTCAGTCAAATCTCAAAAACGTCGTAGCTTTCTGCAATTGTTTCAAAACCTAAAGAAAATTCTCTGCTCATTTCAGTAGTGTCATCTACCTCAAACGTACTTTAAAAATCATGATCTCATACCAAATACATCATTCAAAGCTCTCATAATATCACAATGGTTCCAAAAAAATATGAACAGTTCACAAAGTACAGACAAAGTACAATTTCTTAAGTGTGAAGTAATCCAACTCTGTAATTGCGTAAACATGTGTCACTGACGTAGTAAAAAGATGTTTGTTTCTCTGTTAAATGATCAGATAGCTGTGTAATTTATGTGTTAGAGAAATATGGTACCGATGTGTTAAATTGTATAAGCAAATACCATATTAGCTAGGGCTCCTTGTGCTTGCCAGACACATGATACACAAAGTAGGCGTGTACCCCCCTGAGGATTATTGTAATTATACCCTCAGGTGTTACAGATTACAGCAATGGAATGAAATGTATTGCGAAAAACTTTCTTTGTAATTCAAAAATCTTTAAAAATATATGTTTTAAGTACAAAATTAATCACTCAAATACGTGTCCTGTAGCGCTAAATATGCGTCTTGCTGTAAGATAATCTCTGGGAAGTGTCGTAGTTATTGTCCTCCGAAAGCTAAGTTCTGCAGAAGTCAATGTACTTACCTCATGATAAACAAAGTGAAATGCTTTGCGTATAGATAACTTAGTTATTACGCTTATTGCCGTGATGAGGAAAGTACTGTGCTGTAACGTATTGTTGTCCTACGGAAAAGGCTGTCTCCTTGTAGCAATAGCACAAAAGTCACCACTAAAACATGTCTCACTTTATAGAAGAATTCAGAAAAAACTGTGCAGATATAAAACAGATACACCGCAAAAGCAACATTGTAAATTGTCACTCATTAGTAACATCGTGATATAATCGTGTAGCTGTCACATAAACTAACCACTGTGTCCTCTGGCATTTCACATAAAGCACCTCAAATCCAGAATCCACTCGTAAGCAAACCAAAATGTTGCATGTTAACAGTTTCTCAGTGTGACAAATTGTACAAGTAGCGTGAAGTGAAAATTGCAAAGACTAAGTTAAAAAGCAGATTATCTGTCAATAAATGGTTTTACATGAGAAATGTGGTGTAAACCTTTACTCTTCCTAGTACGCAGAGTTTCAACTTCAACGCAATTATCATGTGGTATACGTCGGATTCTGTAAGGTCCATTGTAAACTAGAAAGAATTTGTGACTCAAGTGTTTCTTCTTATGTGACAATGAATGAGCTTTAATGAGAACTTTCTGACCAATATATAATTTCTTTGCATTTGCTTTACCGTGTAGTTTTCTCCTTTTGTCTGCTGCAGATTTTATATTTTTAAGAGCCAAATCAATTATGTCTTTGTGTCGAAGTTTACGTGTATTCGGGAAAGGTACAAGCTCTCTGATTCTGTTCGGAGGTTCTTCATTCTTCAGTACAAGAGTAGGTGGTAAAGCAGTGGAATCATGAGGCATTTCATTCAGCACATTTTGAAATAAGTGTAAATATCTGTCCCAATGCTGATGCTTTCTGTGACAATAAAGTCTGCAAAGCTTATTGATTTCTTTCATAATCCGTTCAGACGGGTTACAATGTGGTGAATACAATGAAATAAAAACAGGTTTGATTTTATGATTCCGAAGCATGCGTGACCAAACAGCAGATCTGAATTGCGGTCCGTTATCTGAAATGACTTTACTAACGTGTCCAACTTCACGTAAAAAATTTTTAACAAAGGCGTTGGATACAGACCGTCCAGTGGCTTTACGTAACGGAGTGAAAGAAACAAATTTTGAAGTAAGTTCAACAGCGACTAGAACGTACGAAAATCCATTCGATGTTCTGACAAGGGGTCCCAAGAGATCAACAGCAGCAAATTCTTTTAATTTAGAAGGAATAATAGGAAATAACGGAGCACGATGTGAGATAGTAGATGGTTTCGCCTTTTGACAAAGTTTACAAATAGACAAGACTCTTCGAATTCTCTTTTCCATATTGTTAAAATAACAAGTCGTTCGAAGATTATGATAACATTTTCGTGGGCCAAAATGTGCGTAGCTGAAATGAATGTACCAAATGAGCTTATTAACAAAATCGTCTGGAATGCAAAGTACCCATAGCTTGTCATCAACAGTGCAGCGTTTGAAGAGTATGTTGTTTCTAACCAGGTAATAATGCCGAATCTGAGTGTGTGTCTTTTCATGCCATTTACTTTTGATATCTTTCCAAATCGGATCTTTATCTTGTTCATGAGCAATGTCCTTTAAAGATGTGGTGATGAAGTTTTCAAAGGCGACTTTCTGAATGTAAAGAATACTGAAATTTTTCTCGAGGTTGCCTTCTGTGTTACTTTTCTCAAGCCCAGCCGGTGCGCGTGACAGCGCGTCCGCAACAATGTTCTCCTTGCCGGGAATGTAGACTATTGTGAAGCGGAATTCTTGCAGAAACAATGCCCAACGTTTTAACCTATCATGATTTAATTTTGAAGACGTAAGAAATTGTAATGCACGATGATCACTGTATACTTTTACGTGCTTACCAGAAAGAAAGAAACGGAATTTGTTAAATGCCCAAACGATAGCTAAAGCTTCTAATTCAGTAACGGAATAATTTTTTTCAGATTTTGTTAGCACTCGGCTAGCAAAAGCAATGGTTTTCTGAACAGTAGTGTCATTTTCTATGGCTTCTTGAAATAAGTGGGCACCAAGACCGACTTTAGAAGAATCCGTGCTAAGGCAGAAATCTTGTGACAGATCTGGATGAGCTAGTATTGGCGCGTGAAGTAACGCTTCTTTCAAAGAATTGAATTCCAACTGTGCTTGTTCGTCCCAGTTCCAACTAGTATTTTTTCCAGTGAGAGAACAAAGTTTTGGTGTAACTAGAATTTGCATATTCAGAAAACGACGGTAAAAATTTACGAGACCTAGAAAACTGCGGACTTGTCTTTTTGTGGATGGAACAGGAATGGCTCTGATTGCTTCTAACTTTTCTGGATCCGGCTGAATGCCTTCAGAAGAAATAATATGTCCCAAAAACTTCACCTTTGACCTACCGAATTCAGACTTTTCCAAGTTAACTGTAATTCCAGATTCTGCAAAAATACGTAACAAACTGTTGAGGATGCGGTTATGTTGTTCCCATGAAGCTTCTGCTATTAGAATATCGTCCACATATAAAGTGATGTGACGTTTTAAGAACTCAGGTAATATGGAATTTAACCCACGAATGAATGCTGCCGAAGAAATGTTCAAACCAAAAGGAAGTTTCCGAAACTGATAACAAACGCCGAAACAAAGGAAAGCTGTGTATTTTCTGCATTCTGGATGAAGTTCGATCTGATAAAAGCTGGATCTGAGATCAATGGAAGATAACACTTTTACACCATTAAAATTTTGAAGAAGTTCTTCCATCGTCTGCGGCCTGTCTGTTTCAGGAATAATGATGGTATTGATTTGTCTCGAATCTAAAACAAGCCTGATCGATCCATTTTTCTTCTCAACAACATGTAATGGATTGTTGTATGAGCTTACTGCAGGCTCAATAATGCCCTCGTCAAGCATAGATTGTATTTCTGTTCTAATACGGTCCCTATAATGTGCCGGAATTACGTATGGTCTAACACAAAATTTAGTATGCTCACGAACACGAAATTGGTATTGAAATCCCTTGATTGTTCCTGTTTTGTGAGTAAAAACTGTGGAATGTGCTTGTAAAATCTCAAAAAGGTCCTGCCTATCAGTGTCATTACAATTCTCAATTGTCTGAATTTTATTCTGAATTAACTCATTAATTTCAAATATGCCGTCGATGTCATCCCTGTCAGTACTTGCAGAGTGATTGTTGGTGTCTAGTTCCGTAGAAAATTCCGAACTGTTGTCTAACAGAACGTAAAGCCGATTAATTTCCTCATCATGGTTTGAGAGCCAGTCTTCAAATTTCAAAGCTATTGACTTACCTTCTTTCTCTAAACTTATTTCAGCATCGTGAAAGCTTAAGATTGCTTTGTATTCATTCAAAAAGTCTACTCCCAGTATAATTTCCGTCGACAATAATGGAACAATAAGGAAGTTCATAGAGAAGCTGTGGCTTTGACAAAAGAATTCTAAGTTGGTTTGTTGGCGTACATCTACACTTTTTCCAAAGATTGCACCTTGTAATTTAATCTTACGTAACGGAAGTGTGGGGCAATCGTTCGATTTGTTGCATTTGCTAAAAGCTGTTTCACTAATTACTGAAATGGGACTGCCAGAGTCAAGTACTGCCGTAAATTTTACGTCATTTACAGTAATATGAATCACAGGATATGCAATGGTGTTACGTGTTACGTCGTGTTCCTGGAGTAAGATGTCCCTAATGTCTTCCATTTTTACGTAATTACTAGCTACGGCAGCTGCGTCATCAGTTTCATAAGTACGTCTTGTGGCTGCCAGTGGTGTGAGTCATCGCCTATTGTCTCTTTGTTGGCGCGCGTCGTTATTGGGATTTGGAGACCTAACTTCTACAAATTCATCGTGACGAGAGTGCTCTGCTCTGTTTAAATCTCGCCAGTTCTGATGCAATTCAGGTCTGTCGTTACGATCATATCGTCTGTCGTCATGTCGGTAGTTTCCATAGTTTCTTTCTTGTCGGTCACATGGTGGAGAATTTCTCCTTGAATCGTAACTACGCGCTGGACCGTTGCGTCTAAAGTTATTCTGTCTCCCTTGATAATAGTTATTTTGGTTCCCATATTGTCTGTTTCTCTGATTGTCTCTGTGATAGTCATTACCGCGGAAAGGTGATCTTTCCCTGTAACTATTACTCTGCCAGTGGTTGTCATATGGGTGGTGTCTGTTTTGGTCACGATTTACGTTGTAAGAATAGGTTTGTCGTGGCCATTTATTGTTTCTGTCGTCACGGAATTGTGACGGATGTGACCTGTAATGATTGTTTTCCTGTTTTCGCATCCCGCGACTGTCTGTGTCAATTTCCAGTTCTTGTAACAGTCCCTGAAAAGCTTCAATGTCGTCTTTGCAACGTCCTGCTAAAATAATATGTCTCAAATGTTCGGGCAGTTTGATTAAGCAAATGCGGATGAGTTCTGAGGGGCTGTATGGGTTTGACAGGTATTGATTCTTGTGCAACATGTCTTCAAAATATTTCACAAGACTGGAAAATTCAGATTGTTCAAAGTGTTTCATCATCATGATGCTATGTTTTACTCGGTCCTGTGTGGCTTGAGACCAATATGCTGAGAGGAAGGCATGGTAAAATTCTCCTTCACTGTGGCAATCGTGAATGACCGATCGCATTCTTACAGCTGGTTCATTCTCTAAGTAGCCACACATAAATTCTAATCTGTGCTCCAATGACCAGTTGGGAGGAAAACAATGAGAGAATTGATGGAGCCATGCTTGTGGATGAATGTCGTTGCCAGAATTCTTAAATGTTTTGAATTTACGTGTAGTAATGAACAGCTTATAGTCAAAATCATCATGTCGGCGAGTCACATATCGCTCATTGTTACGTCGTGTCGGCGGTTCCATCTCAAAATTCGGTGCACCTTGCCAATTCCTTTCATAATTACCGAAATGCCCTGTGTTATTATTTTGTGGCTTTTCCGTGTTTATATGCCCCTCTTCCCTTATTGGGGCGCGAGTGTCCTCTGAAATACGTAATTCTTGTATTACCTGTGTCAGCTGATCTTGTACTTCCCGCATTTCTCTTTTGTATTGCGTATTAATTTGATTCTGATTTTGTTTGAATTTTCTTATTTGTTCATACTCTTCTGTGTCAGTGAAGGCTACGGGTCTTGTGTCATTCAGATCATCATCTACCTTTGTAGATAAGTTAGTGACCTGATCCGAAAGTTCAGCTACTTTCTCCGATAGTGAACACATTTCCTCAGTGTGTTTTTCTGAACCAAGTTTCAGAGTGTCCATTTGTGTTGAAATCGAATCTACTGTGTTCTTTAAGTTTTCCTGAGTTTTTGCCAGTTGCGTAACCGAATCGGTAGATGCAACTGAGTCAATTTTAGCCCACAAGGTCTCATGATTTTCATGAACAATGGTTTGCAGTTCTTTTATGGCTGCTTCGTGATTCTGTAATACATTCTCATGACGCGAAAAAATAGGCTGAAAATGCTCACAAATTTGTGTTTTTACGTCATTACAGACTTTTTGACATTTCGATTCAATGTTATGTAACTCAGTAGTTAAATCTTCACGTGTTTGTTCAAGTGTGGTGTCTAACTTTTGAAGCTTTTGCTGTGTTTGTCTCTGATTTTGTTCCATTGTGTCTAACTTTTTAAGATTTTGTTCCATTGTGTCTAACTTTTTAAGATTTTGTTCCATTGTGTCTAACTTTAGGAGATTTTGTCCCATTTGTTGCATTAATTGTAATAACAATGCATTAGTGTCTGGAATCTGTTCCTCTACGCTTTTCGGCAGTGCATTTGCACCAGCAACATTCACATTTTGACAAGCAGAAAATGTGTCTTGCCTCATTTGAGAAAACGGTGAGGACGCAAAATCTGAATCTACAGTATTTGCAAAATTGTGTCCTATCATTTCGGATTCCTGAGGCGAGCTGTTGCCGACCGATCGATCGATAATGCTTCCCTGTTCACTACCTGTTTGACTGTCTACGCCATTGTTTGACGCCCGCTCCATTTCCCTATGCACAGTTACCAAATTACTACTTTGAACATTAGTTAACTCATTACACAGTGGCGCTAACACATTGCTTTCGTCTTCACTGTCGTTTCTCATTTTACTTTGGAGCCGAGTGTTACGTTTTTCACACGCCATTATTGTGACAATATTTCACACGATAACACAGAAAAGCACAATTTGAATAGCAAAAATAAGAGAACACATTAACATAGCACTGAAAATAATATGTAGTTAATTACAAGCGCAGCTGCGAAATACTTGTTGCAAATCTACATGCATGCCACAACTGTTTTACATTACAACAATGAAAGACTGCAACTACAAAGGAGATTCTCTCTACAATTACGCGCTAGCAATAAACAAAAGCTGCACTAAATACACAAACTACAAGAAAAAATCAGAAGATTCCAGTGAGGTATCCTAGGCTAAGGGTCGACATATGAAACGTCCCCTTAGAACAATTGTACATATGAAATGTCCACTTAGAACAAGTTATACATGACTGTGCTTAACCTGGCACACAATAATTTTAGCGCAACGCAATCTGACTATCAAAAATCCCTGCAAAAGAATGGCCCTGACAAACATTAAACTATACCTTTCACAAATCACTTACCTCACAAAAATCTTCGCTGCTCGAACTACTGCAATACAGCGAGTGCCACTACTGCCAGCTAAATAAAAGATTCAAACTACTGAAGGTACTAACTACTGATAGGGATAGTTAGCAAATGAAAGATATTAATAGAGAACAAACAATGTATTTACCTTAATATTCATAATTGACATTCAGTCTTACAGATTATCAAAACTCCGCCATCTCTCTCCCCACGTCCACCACTGCTGGCGGCTCACCTCCAACTGCCCAGCGCTACGCACTGTTCGCATCCAGCTATAGCAGTTCATGACAACAATGGCAGACAACAATGCAAACTAGCCACATACTGCACACAGCACAGCCAGTGATTTTCATACAGAGCGCTACGTGGCATTACCCATATAAAAATCTAAACAGCCTACTTACACCGTGTACCATACACGATTTTTAATGTTTCATTAATGTCCATGATGCCGAAGCAACCTTTCTAGGAACTATTTTAAGCAAGGAGCTGAGTATGATTACAGTTAATACTGGTAGCTTTATTTTTCTAGATATACACTCCTGGAAATGGAAATAAGAACACATTGACACCGGTGTGTCAGACCCACCATACTTGCTCCGGACACTGCGAGAGGGCTGTACAAGCAATGATCACACGCACGGCACAGCGGACACACCAGGAACCGCGGTGTTGGCCGTCGAATGGCGCTAGCTGCGCAGCATTTGTGCACCGCCGCCGTCAGTGTCAGCCAGTTTGCCGTGGCATACGGAGCTACATCGCAGTCTTTAACACTGGTAGCATGCCGCGACAGCGTGGACGTGAACCGTATGTGCAGTTGACGGACTTTGACCGAGAGCGTATAGTGGGCATGCGGGAGGCCGGGTGGACGTACCGCCGAATTGCTCAACACGTGGGGCGTGAGGTCTCCACAGTACATCGATGTTGTCGCCAGTGGTCGGCGGAAGGTGCACGTGCCCGTCGACCTGGGACCGGACCGCAGCGACGCACGGATGCACGCCAAGACCGTAGGATCCTACGCAGTGCCGTAGGGGACCGCACCGCCACTTCCCAGCAAATTAGGGACACTGTTGCTCCTGGGGTATCGGCGAGGACCATTCGCAACCGTCTCCATGAAGCTGGGCTACGGTCCCGCACACCGTTAGGCCGTCTTCCGCTCACGCCCCAACATCGTGCAGCCCGCCTCCAGTGGTGTCGCGACAGGCGTGAATGGAGGGACGAATGGAGACGTGTCGTCTTCAGCGATGAGAGTCGCTTCTGCCTTGGTGCCAATGATGGTCGTATGCGTGTTTGGCGCCGTGCAGGTGAGCGCCACAATCAGGACTGCATACGACCGAGGCACACAGGGCCAACACCCGGCATCATGGTGTGGGGAGCTATCTCCTACACTGGCCGTACACCACTGGTGATCGTCGAGGGGACACTGAATAGTGCACGGTACATCCAAACCGTCATCGAACCCATCGTTCTACCATTCCTAGACCGGCAAGGGAACTTGCTGTTCCAACAGGACAATGCATGTCCGCATGTATCCCGTGCCACCCAACGTGCTCTAGAAGGTGTAAGTCAACTACCCTGGCCAGCAAGATCTCCGGATCTGTCCCCCATTGAGCATGTTTGGGACTGGATGAAGCGTCGTCTCACGCGGTCTGCACGTCCAGCACGAACGCTGGTCCAACTGAGGCGCCAGGTGGAAATGGCATGGCAAGCCGTTCCACAGGACTACATCCAGCATCTCTACGATCGTCTCCATGGGAGAATAGCAGCCTGCATTGCTGCGAAAGGTGGATATACACTGTACTAGTGCCGACATTGTGCATGCTCTGTTGCCTGTGTCTATGTGCCTGTGGTTCTGTCAGTGTGATCATGTGATGTATCTGACCCCAGGAATGTGTCAATAAAGTTTCCCCTTCCTGGGACAATGAATTCACGGTGTTCTTGTTTCAATTTCCAGGAGTGTATATACAAATAAACCGCTTAACAAAAAGACAAAAATGTGTCCAAAAGGGAGGAGGAGGAAACGAAATTTTACTAGTTGTGAGGTTGTGTGTTCTTCCAGAGATTACAGTCTCGAGTCAGATTTACAAAGAACTTGACAGTATGAGCTCACTTACCGCTAGGATGTTTCAACCCCTTAAGGGTGTCGTAAAGCCTTTGCGTCTTCTCCTGAGGCAACCTGGACCACAACCGTTGTAACTGCGTCTTGGTCTCCTGGGTGTGGGTACTAGATGGTAGTTGACGTCCGAGTAAGTCCCAGAAATGTTCTACTGGGCACAGATCTAGAGATCTTGCTGACACTGACGTACTTTAACATTAGGAAGCTACTTTATAGAGAAACGTGCCATGTGTGAGCGAGCATTCTCACATTGAAAAATGTTACCACGGCATGTGAGAGAGAACACAGTAGGACGCTGGATGTCTGTTGTGATGTAACGTCGGTACCGTTGTGCCGCCAAAGTTCCCTTAGTCACTAGCAGTAGCAGTCATGGCCTGCAGTCATACCCGATGCCCCCCCCCCCGCTTACAACCACCACGACGACCGAACTACACCTCTCTACCCTGTGACTCTCACGGTGGTCATCCGGGGTACCGAGCGAGGTGGCGCAGTGTTTAGACACTGGACTCGCATTCGGGAGGACGACGGTTCAATCCCTCGTCCGGCCATCCTGATTTAGGTTTTCCGTGATTTCCCTAAGTCACTCCAGGCAAATGCCGGGATGGTTCCTCTGAAAGGGCACGGCCGACTTCCTTCCCCATCCTTCCCTAATCCGATGAGACCGATGACCTCGCTGTCTGGTCTCCTTCCCCAAAACAACCCAACCCATCCGGGGTACTGCTGAACCGCGATTCATCGCTTAACACAATGCAACGATTTCAGCAGCCCATGCTTCCCGCTCACGGCTAGGACTGTTGATATTTTTCAAAATATCGATTATCCGATATAGTGATATTTAAAGGAATATCATTATCGGCCCTCGATACACCAAAAAATTATCGATGAAAAAAGTATCGACGTGCAGGCCAAAAAAAATATCGCCTGCACATTGTAAATATACTACCAGTTTTAGATTTATATATTTAAGTGTTGATTTATTATTAGATATTGTGTACGTCAACAAGCTAGCAGCCTGGCAGTCCTCCTTACAGCAAGAATTGAAAGTAAAACGATGCACGTTCACACTTGAAGATAACCACTTTACTCACAATGGTAACTGCAGGTAAGTGGCACAATAAAAGGTGCCCGATGGGTCCGTTGTTCAGTTTCGTCAAATATCAAATGTGTCTGGAACGCTTCATGTCGACTTCTCTGTTTTGTTTTTCCATTTCTGCAAATGCCAGCGAACTAGCAATTGTAGTGTCAAAGTTGTGTTGTGAAGTTGAACGTTGGTGTTCTTGTTGGTAGCACTGAGCGCCGTTTACATCAACATTTCTCCTCACAAGTCTCCGCCTACCGCATATACCAAGCTTGTCATATAGATTTTTGTTCCTCAGGTTCAGCAACTGTTTGTGAAGAATGAACACTAGTTGTTTTTTAACGCAACTGGTGTGCTATTTCTTCACATCGGATATATCAACACCATCCCACAGTGCCATCTATACTTGCTTCACACAATCAAAGAAAAGACTGGACGTGATGAAAGCTCAAAAAGTAGTAAGACTCCTTCACACAGTGAAAGTAAAATAATGTTATACTATAATTTCAAAAGAACAGCTCCAAATATTTATCGAAAATTGCGAAAGAAATATAATATAAAATAAAAATATTGGCTCTCGATAATGCCATTCCGATCTCGATATATCGGTACGCCTTAATATACATTGACACTTTTTGGAAAAATATCGATATATCGGTATTTTATCTGGTGCCCTTGTCACGGCACGACTCCAGACGCAGCTGCTTGTATTGTTGTTTACCGGCAGCCTACGCATAGGACCGCGTGTCGCTAGTTCGGCTGCTATTAGTCTCCAACCAACTGTGCGAGATGACACATAATGTTTCAGTAAGTCCGTTACTTATTCTCAGATGACAGGCGCATGTATGCAGGCGTTACGATGTGCTTGGTGTACAATACGGCGATCCCCATTGAGGCGGTCAGGCGTGGTCGATCAGAGCCTTGACGAACAGTACGCCTGCCCTCACGATAGCATGCTGTCCAATATCGAACGACTATCATATTCGGATGCCTCAAAAATCTGATATTGCACTATTCGACCAGCTGGCCAGACGTAGATCCACAATGAGGCCAAATTCTGTCAAGTGATTGCAACGCTGTCTCACCCCGAGTACGCTGCATCTCCTCGTCCTTCACAATGATCACGCAACATCTGACACTGTCCACAATACTCTACCAGGTCTGGTAACAACACTAAACGCGAACAAGACTAATGCACTCTAATGGCCATCCTGTCACAAGCTACATCGATAGTTCACTTTCTTGTCAGGCAGTGTACATAGGAAATGGAAATTTGTGGTAAGGACTATGGGACCAAATCGCTAAGGTCATCCGTCCCTGGGCTTGCACACTAATTAAATTAATTTAAACTAACTTACGCTAAGGACAACACACACACCCATGATGCCCAAGGGAGGACCCGAACCGACCGACGGGGGG
The DNA here is from genome assembly GCF_023864275.1 of Schistocerca cancellata. Lineage (NCBI taxonomy): Eukaryota > Metazoa > Arthropoda > Insecta > Orthoptera > Acrididae > Schistocerca > Schistocerca cancellata. Next base: position 746,675,702 of record NC_064627.1, read on the forward strand.
GGGGGGGGGGGGGAACAGCGCGCGAACTGTGACAAGACGCCTCAGACCGCAAGCTACCCTGCGCGGCCAGTGTACATAGAAATATGCTTCTTAGACTAGGTAAATAACTTCCTCTGTAATTATGCTTGAGCATTATTGAAGAGAACACCGCTGTGGTATTACGTTTGTTAACGTTTAATTTGGCAACGAAAGACGTTCGTATGATTGCAATAAACAACGCAGTCAAGGATATCGCGTTATGGGCAACTCTGTTCGAACTCATAGATACTACCTTCCATCCTAAGTATCTGCGAGGGGGGACCACTTAAAGACGTATCCCAAAAGCAAGACGTCGATTTTCATGAAAAATTGTGGAACTACATTTGTTCACTTGCCACGCAACATCCGCCTGTGCGATAAGAACGCTATTTCCGAGAAATGTGTGTGTATCGTTCTTTGCTTATGTAGCGTGACGATGCACTGACCATGACATGATAAGTCATTAGGGTCTAAAATTGAAACCACAATAATTTTACAAAAGTTTCCCGTGAAATGTAAGGGCTTTATTATGGCCTACGCCACTTGCCACCACTACTATGCTGAAGACGGTGAGACATGATTAAGGGTACAGCCATTTAGTTTCATGCCGCTTGTCGGGAAACGGCTTTCCTCCCTCTACTAGAAAGGTGTTGCGCTATGTAAGACGATAATAACGTATAAAGTGAATGTAACGTAGGGATTTTATGCACCAGATGACAAGAAGCCAAAAACTATAAAATATATATTGTTCCTGTTCTCCAGTTACTTTTTCTATGATGACTAGTTCTGAGATGGTCACGTAAACCGATAAAATAAAAACTCAAGTGCGGGATTCCGATTCTGAACTGTTTATGTGGTCGCTAGTTACAAAAAACTTCCGAAACAAAAGGCATGATATTCAGATCCCTAAAAGGTAAGTACAGTTTATGTCGTATATTGCAAATGAATTTACTCTATGTACAGTATCTAGATGTACAGTCATGCTCTCCAAACCACTGCGAAGTACATGGCGGAGACTATTTCCATTGTACCATACAATGAGGTTGCTTTGTGATGTGCTAGCATACAGGGCACGGGAAGTATAATAAATGCCTCTGTTCACTGCAATTAGTCTCACTTTTTCTTTAGCAATGTCTGAAGATACATACATTAGTGACTATCTTGCAGCTATACTATAATTATGAAATTTATTTGTAATTGCGGAATCTTTCTGACATTAGTTGCATTAGGCATAAAGATATTACCTACTGGTGACACACGAAAATTGCGCCGAATTGAGACGCGAACCCGGATTTCCGACTCATCGCGAGCGGTCGCATTAACCACTTCGGCTATCCGAACACTCTTCCAGGACCGACCTATACTTCCATAGGTCATGAAAAAGTGTTACAAGACCCAGCGGACCAAATGACGGTCGTAGTGCTACCGTTGAATACGTTCGTCTCCTTGAAATGCTGTGGCGGGAATCCAAGTAAAGCTGCCAGCGATGAAGTCGTGCCGGCCGATGTGGCCGAGCGGTTCTAGGCGCTACAGTCTGGAACCGCGCGACCGCTACGGTCGCAAGTTCGAATCCTGCCTCGGGCATGGATGTGTGTGATGTCTTTAGGTTAGTCAGGTTTAAGTAGTTCTAAGTTCTAGGGGACTGATGACCTCAGAAGTTAAGTCCCATAGTGCTCAGAGCCATTTGAACCATTTTTGATGGGGTCGTAGGCGGTATGAGAGGTGGAAGTTCGGGTCAGTAGTGGAAGCGTGCTCAGGTAGCCAAAACACTTAAGGCGACCTCCCACGACAAGCGAGAGATACGGGCTCGAGTCACGGTCCGGCACGAATTATCATTTGTCATCATTAGATGATATCTTCATACCTAATGCAGCTAATGTCGGCAAAATTCCGCAGTTCTGAATAAATTTCACGGTCTCACTTCGTGTTTGCAGGGCCTATGGGAGCATATGAAGAGGTGCTGTAGTAGATTTCTCGCTTAATACTGTTCCTTGAAACTTCATAAGTAGGCTTTTGCGGGTTAGTTCAAGCGGCTGCCCGTTCACATTATTCCCCATATCTGTGATGCTCTTGTCGTGGATCAAGTAAGTAAGTAATAATCTGTGCTGGTCTTATTTGAATACGTTCAATATCCGATGTTAATTCTGTTTGTTGTGGGTCCCACACACTTAAAAAATATTCTAGGATTCATCAGACCGGTCAAAATCTGCTATATGCTTTTCCTGCAATTAATCCTGTGTGTTCTTTCCATTTTATATCACTGCAAATTATTACAGTCTGGTATTTGTAAGAGTTGAAGCTTTAGTCATAGCATTCTACATCTTTTCCGTTCCGTGATGTGCGCAGTTTCACATTTTTGAACGTTTAAAGTAAGCTGCCAATCTTTTCACCACGTCAAAATGTCTGGATATATTTTTCAGACTATACTTGATTATTGATAACTGTATTCTCGGAGAAATGTCTTACGTTGCTATTATTACTGTCTTCCACGTCATTAACATACACCATCAACTGCAAAGTACTCAACACACTTCCCTGGGGCACGCCCGAAGTTATTTCTAGAGCTGTCAACGATCCTCGACCCAAGAAAACATGCTGCTTCCTCGCTACCAAACAAATCAAATCCTCAGTCCAGCCACAAATTTTGCCACGAAAATGGGTACCCTATGTCTGGATTCTACAACCTTAGCGGAGAACGCGTTTTTTGTTGATGTCATCTGTCTTCTGACTGGTTTGATGGAGCCAGTCACGAATTTTTCTCGTGTCAGTCTCTTCATTTCCTAGCAGCACTTGCGGCCAACATTCTCAATTCGACGTATTCCAGTCTCAATTTTCCCCTACAATTTTTAGCCTCAACGCTCCCTCAAGTATAACGGAAGTTATTCCCTGATTCCTTAGCACATTGCCAAGCATTGTGCCCCTTCTTTTGTCAGTGTTTTCACATGTTCTTCTCCTCGCCGTTTCCTCATTTCTTATGAGTCCGCCAAATTTTCAATAATCTTCTGAAGCACCACATCTCAAACGCTTCGATTCTCTTTTTTTTAGGTTTTGCCACAGTGCTTGGTCCAGTTCGACACAATTCTGTGCTCCAAACGTTTATTCTGAGGAATTTATTTTTCAAACCAAGGCTGAAACTTGTAGGCTTTTTTGGCCAGGAATACTCTTTTGCTGTGCTACTCAGATTGTTGTATCCTCCTTCTCCGTCCGTCATGTGTAATTTTGCTTCCAGGATGGCAGAATTCCTTCATTTCTCTTGCTTCCTACTCCCTACTGTTGATGTTAAGTTTATCGTGAATCTCATTTCTGCTACTCCTCATTACTCTCATATTTCTTCGGCTCACTCTCGATCCATAGTATGTCCTGATCAGCCTGTTCATTCCCTCCATCATATCCCGCAATTCTCCTTCACTTGCACTGCGGACTGCAACATCATCAGCTAATCTTATCATTGATATTCTTTCACCATGCACTTTAATTTCATTCTTGAGCGTTTCTGTTATTTGCGTCATTCCTTCATCGATGTACGGACTGAACAGTAGGGACGAAAGACTACATCCCTATCTTGCCCCATTTTTAATCCGAGAACTTCGTTCTTGTCTTCCACTCTTATTGCTCCCTCTTGGTTCTTGTACATATTATATATTTCCCGTCTTACCCATATTTTTCTCAGTATTTCGAACATCTTGTACCATTTTACATCGTCCAACGCTTCTTCTATGTCGACAAATCCTATAAACGTGTCTTCATACGTGTTAAGTCTTGCCTCAATCACGAAACGCAACGTCAGAACTCCGGTGCCTTTACTTTTGCTAAAGCCGAACTAATCATCATCTAACAGATACTAAATGTTCTTTTCCATTCTTCTGTATTTTATTTTTTTCACCAACCTGGATGCATGATCTTTTAAGATGATTTTGCGATAGTTATCACACTTATCTGCCCTAGCTATCTTCGGGATCATGTGGATGATGTTTCTACATCTAAATCTACATCTACATGGATACTCTGCAAATCACATTTAAGTGGCTGGCAGAGGGTTCATTTCCAATCTCGTATAACGCGCGGAAAGAATGAATACCTATATCTTTCCGTACGAGCTCTGATTTCCCTTATTTTACCGTGGTGATCGTTCCGCCCTATGTAGGTCGGTGTCAACAAAATATTTAAATATTTTCTCATTCGGAGGAGAAAGTTGGTGACTGGAATTTCGTGAGAAGATTCCGTCGCAACGAAAAATGCCTTTCTTCTAATGCTTTCCAGCCCAAATCCCGTATCATTTCTGTGACACTCTCTCCCATATTTCGCGATAATACAAAACGTGCTACCTTTCTTAGAACTTTTTCGATGTACTCCGTCAGTCCTACCTGGTAAGGATATCACACCGCGCAGCAGTATTCTAAAAGAGGACGGACAAGCGTAGTGTAGGCAGTCTCCTTAGTAGGTCTGTTACATTTTCTAAGTGTCCTGCCAATAAAACGCAGCCTTTGGTTAGCCTCCCCCACAACATTTTCTGTGTGTTCTTTCAAACTTAAGTTGTTCGTAATTGTAATACCTAAATATTTAGTTGAATTTACGGCTTTTAGATTAGACTGATTTATCGTGTAACTGAAGTTTAAAGAGTTCCTTTTAGGACTCATGTGGATGACCTCACATTTTTCGTTATTTAGGGTCAACTGCCACATTTCGCGCCATTCAGATATCTTTTCTATATCGTTTTGCAGTTTGTTTTGGTCTTCTGATGACTTTATTAGTCGATAAATGACAGTGTCATCTACAAACAACCGAAGACGGCTGCTCAGATTGTCTCCCAAATCGTTTATATAGATAAGGAGCAGCAAAGGGCCTGTAACACTTCCTTGGGGAACGCCAGAAATCACTTCTGTTTTACTCGATGACTTTCCGTCAATTACTACGATCTGTGACCTCTCTGACAGGAAATCGCAAATCCAGTCATATAACTCAGACGATATTCCATAAGCACGCAATTTCACTACGAGCCGCTTGTGTGATACAGTGTCAAAAGCATTCTGGAATTCCAGGAATACGGACTGGATCTGAAATCCTTTGTCAATAGCATTCAGCACTTCATGTGAATAAAGAGCTAGTTGTGTTTCACAGGAACGATGTTTTCTAAACCCATGTTGGCTGTGTGTCAATAGACCGTTTCCTTCGAGGTAATTCATAATGTTCGAACACAATATATCTTCTAAAATCCTGCTGCATATCGACGTTAACGATATGGGCCTGTAATTTAGTGGATTACTCCTACTACCTTTCTTGAATATTGGTGTGACCTGTGCAACTTTCCAGTCTTTGGGTACGTATCTTTCGTCGAGCGAACGGTTGTATATGATTGTTAAGTATCGAACCAATGCGTCAGCATACTCGGAAAGGAATCTAATTGGTATACAGTCTGGACCAGAAGAAACTTTTATTAAGTGAACTGAGTTGCTTCACTACTCCGAGGATATTTACTTCCACGTTACTCATCTTGGCAGCTGTTCTCGATTCGAATTCTGGAATATTTACTTCGTCTTCGTTTGTGATGGCATGTGTTTAGTAAATCTGCTTTGGCAGCACTGTCTTCGATAGTATCTCCATTGTTATCGCGTAGAGAAGGCATTGATTGTTTCTTGCAGCTAACATACTTCACATACGACCAGAGTCTCTTTGGATTTTCTGCCAGGTTTCGAGACAAAGTTTCGTTGTGTAAACTGTTATGGGCGTCTCGCATTGAATTCCGCGCTAAGTTTCGAGCTTCTGTAAAGGATCGCCAATCTTGGTAATTTTGCGTCTGTTTAAATTTGGCATGTTTGTTTCGTTGTTTCTGCAACAGTGTTCTAACCCGTTTTGTGTACCAAGGAGGATCAGCTCCGTCGTGTGTTAGTTTATTTGGTATAAACCTCTCAATTGCTGCCGATAGTATTTCTTTGAATTTAGGCCACATCTGGTCTACACTTATATTATTAATTTGAAATGAGTGGAGATTGTCTCTCAGGAAGGCGTCAATTGAATTTTTATCTGCTTTTTTAATAGATATATTTTTCGCTTATTTTTCGAGGATTTTGGGATTACAATATTCAATCTCGCTACGACAACCATGTGTTCACTAATCCCTATATCGGTTTTGATGATGGTTATTAACTCAGGATTTTTTGTTGCTAAGAGGTCAAGTGTATTTTCACAACCGTTTACTATTCCCGTAGGCTCATGATCTAACTGCTCGAAATAATTTTCAGAGAATGCGTTTAGCACAATTTCGGATCATATTTTATGCGTACCTACGGAATTAAACATGTATTTTCGCCAAAATATAGAGGGTAAATTAAAGTCACCACCAACTATTATCGTATGAGTCAGGTACGCGTTTGAAATCAAACTCAAGTTTTCCATGAACGTTTCAGCAATTGTATCATCTGAACTGGGAGGTCGGTAAAAGGATCCAACTATTATTTTATTCCGGTTGCCAACAATGACCTATGCCCATACTAACTAACAGGAAGTGTCTAAAGTATCTACTTCAATTTCGCGACAAGTTAAACTACTAACAGCAACAAATACGCCACCGCCAACCGTGTTTAGCCTATCTTTTCTGAACACCGTTAGGTACTACGCAAAAATTTCTGATGAGCTTATATCCGGCTTTAGCCAGCTTTCAGTGCCTATAACGATTTGAGCATAAATGCTTTCTATTAGCACTTGGAGCTCTGGTAATTTCCCAACACAGCTACGACAATTTACAACTGTTATACCAATGGTTCCTGTATCTATGTTCTCCCTGTGTTCAACCTGCACCCTTTGTGACTGAAGCCCATCTTGTGTTTTCCCGAGACCGTCTAACCTAAAAAACCGCCCAGTCGACGCCTCACAGTCCCTGCTACCCGTGTAGCCGCCTCTTGCTTATAGTGGACAGCTGACCTATTCAGCGGGACCCGAAACCCAACCACCCTTTGGCGCAAGTCGAGGAATCTGCAGCCTACACGGTCGCAGAACCGTCTGAGCCTCTGATTCAGACCCTCCACTCGGCTCTGTACCAGAAGTCCGCAACCGGTCCTGTCGACTATGCTGCAAATGGTCAGCTCTGCTTTCATCTTGCAAGCAAGACTGGCAGCCTTTACCACTTCCGTTAGCCGCTCGAAACCAGAGAGAATCTCTTCTGATCCAAAGCAACACACATTATTGGTACCGACGTGAGCAACTACGTGCAGTTGGCTGCAGTTTTTCCGAAACACTAATGGTATTTCTCCAGACTGATAGTTTCAACAAATCGATTTGTATACTCGTGTGGCTGACAGCCAGTAAGGTAACACATAAAATGAGATACGAGGTTTTAGAGCGCGGACCGCGGCAGCAGTGGAGGAGGTGGAGAGGTGTGGGCGCGACGAGGCGCTAATCGCCCGGCTCGGCTCTCCGGCCGCGGCCCGGCATTCCGCAGCAGCCGGCCGGCCGGCCGCGATCAATACTCGCCGCCTCCGCCCCCGCCTCCGCCTCCTTCGGCCAATTTTTGCCTCCCGGGCTCTGCTCAAGCAGCAGCCCGCCCCCGCACCCCCACACCCCCACACCACGGCCCCCGGCTGGTGGCCCGCAGACCGCTGGCCGCCCATGAGCCGCTGTCACGCGAACGTCGCACGGCGCTTCCTGACACCCCTCGGACCACAGCCACGTGACCGTATTCTGACGCCGAGAGTCTATATCTACATACATACTCCGTAAGCCACCGTATGGTGCATGGTTGAGGGTACCGTGTACCACTTTCCTTTTTCTGTTCCACTCTCTGATCTTATCTTCGCGGTCCTTACGCGAAGTGTACGTTGGCGTCAGTAGAATGGCTCTGCAATCAGCCTCAAATGCGGGTTCTCTAAATTTTGTCAAAAGTGCACTTCGAAAAGCACGTCGCCTTCCCTCCAGCGATACCCATTTGAGTTCCCGAAGCATCTCCGTAATACTTGGCGTGTTGTTCGAAACTACCAGTAATAATCGCCTCTGAGTTGCTTCGATGTCTGCATTGAATGCGACCTCAAAAAAAATGGTTCAAATGGCTCTGAGCACTATGGGACTTAACTTCACTTAACAGTCCCCTAGAACTTAGAACTACTTACACCTAACTAACCTAAGGACATCACACACATCCATGCCCGAGGCAGGATTCGAACCTGCGACCGTAGCGGTCGCGCGGTTCCAGACTGTAGCGCCTAGAACCGCTCGGCCACACCAGCCGGCTAATGCGACCTGGTGCGGACCCCAAGTACTCGTACAGCACTCAACACTGGGTCGTACTAGGTCTAGATGCGACCTCCTTTACACTTGAACCACATTTTCAAAATTTTCCCAGTAAACCGAAGTCTACCACTCCCCTTCCCTACTACAATCTTTACAAGTGCGTTCCATTTCATATTTACTCTTGCAAGAGATATAAAAGACATACAAATACCACCTAATGGTAAATTTATTTCATTTGATGTCACTAATATATTCACCAATGTGCCAGTAAGGGAAACAATCCAAATAGTAAAATATAACCTGTTAGAATATAGGAAAATAAAACACTTGAAATTATAATTTTTTGGAAATAGCATTAACACAAAATTATTTTGAATTTAACAACAAAATTTATACCCAAGCAGATGGAGTAGCCATGGGTTATAGTGTAGCAAGCATACTAGCCGATATTTTCCTAAATTCTGCGGAAGAGAAATTCTTTATCTCAGACTGGCCTAGTCTCAACCAAATTGTATATTATTTTAGGTATGTACATGATACCCTCATGCTGGTAGATGACAGCTACACAGGTATCAAAAATATCCACCAAAAAATCAACCAAGTGCACCCTAAAATCAAGTTCACTACAAAAACCATGAAAGACAATACCAGTAACTAACTAAACCTCACAATTGGCAAAAGTAATAATCGCCGCACATTTGATATCTATAGAAATAATACCACGTCTGACAATATTATTAATGCCAATTCCTGTCATCCAATGGCTCATAAACTAGCATTTTTTCATTCAATGATTAATAGATTAAATATCCTTCCATTAGAAAAACCAGCAATTCAAAAATAACTTAACACACTTCGTTATATAGCTTATACAAATGATTCTGACCGCAATATAATCATAAAATTATATTACAAATGTAAAACACGAAAGCATAACACAATACATAGCGAGATATACCTGACTCGAGAAACACCACTGACACAGAAAATAAGATACGTACCAGCAATCTACCTTGGTGGAATCTCCAACAGAATTAATGCATTTTTTAAAGCCACAAATATTCAAGTAGATTTTCGAACCAATAAGGACCTTTCCATAAAATTACGTTCCGCCACCACTAGAACATCGAAATATGATAACCCAGGCATAAATTAAATCACATGTGACAACTGTAATAGCTTTTACATTGGCCAAAAAGGAAGACATTTTAATGCGAGATATAAAGACACATTAGAGAGAGCGAATATAATCAGTCGAGCTTCTTTCCATACTTGAATGATAAAAATTAGACTGCTGATACGATCGAAAATGCACTACAGTTTCTGCACAGAATACCAAAAGATTTTACAATGAACATTCTTGAGGAATTATAAATTCATGTGTACACGAAAAAATATCCACAAGAAATATTAAACGAGCATACAGAATTTAGACACAAGTACTACCTTAAAAACTTTATTGAACTTTTAGAACAAGAAAATGGATAAATCGGAAGTAACATACGCGACAGCCAAAGATAATCGTAACAAATTTTAGTTAATAAAACAATATCGCTTTTCACCCGCACAGTCTTTGTAAGCATATACCTTCGTAAGAGTGGAACTGTCAAACTGCTGTCACGTCGTAATTATCATTTTATTTTCAACATCTTGACATTACTTACGACGTTATTAAAGCAGTGACAGTTGCAAAACAGTCCATTAACGTCGCAACATGGACGTCACATCAATCTAGACGTGAGTACAAGATAGCTACTTTAATATGAATGACATTGGCATCCATACCTGTTCTCGCCAAAATTGTAATTCCAGGTACTTGAAAATGGCGATTAAGCTGAAATAGTCTGTCGGCAATAAAGATTACTTGCTATAAACATCTATTTGGTGTATTTACTGTAATAAACATTTCATATTGTCTTTCAGCGTTACGAATATACATTTAATCGACGTGACTGTGTCATGTAACACACAGCTAATAGTGTATTCGAACCTTTTTCTACGTTTAGTGCTAGCTGCGATTCATCACACCAAGTAGAAACTTACTTATACGGATATGGTGTCTGTTCTTTCGGACATGTCCGATATAAGTATATAGTTCTGGCAATACCGGCCATGACCTCCTCCTTCTGTGCGGATGCACACATATTCCCCAAACTCTTACGGGACACGGAAAGAATGTCTTCCACGAGTAATGAGTGTGTTGGGGTGGGACACTACGAATGTAGTGTGTGGACATACAAGGTGAGAATGTGGGCGATATATGCAGGAGATCCCGGGTTCGAGTAGCGGTCGGAACACACATTTTCACCTATCCCCGTTGATATATATCAACGCCTGTCAGCAGCTGATGGTATTAATATAATTCAAATTTCGAAGCAGAAATGTTGTCTAAGTCATCTTGTATCATCCTACAGTCACTCAACATTTTCCCGTACACCACAGCATCATCAGCTAACAGCTATAGACTGCTGCTTACCCTGTCCGCCAGATCATTTATGTATACAGAAAACAACAGCGGTCCTATTGCACTCCTCACAATACCCTTATCTCTGATGAACAAGCTGGAGCCACGCTATAAATATACACCACGAGTCCGGTAATAGAAATGGCCTCAAGCAGCGTTTCCTCGCGTTAGTATGGTCTGACAGTAGCGCGTCTTAAATGTGATAGCCTTGAAGGAAATGAAAACAATGGATCGATGGACGGGTAAAATCAAAGTAGATCACGTGACATTGTAATTAGCGAAAATCGATAAGAACTACTCAGCCTACAATGCAACGAATGTCGGATGCTCCGATCACTTTCACATTTTTTTAAACCTCGCTGGAAGTTTTTAGAATTTGTTTTTAGTTGAAGCACTTCAAAATAAAAGTTTTTGCAGTTAATTTGACTCCTCATATACTTGGGAGCATTAAGTCTAACAAGTGAAAAAATTATGTTACTAAAAATCCTTCTTTTAACAAAGATAACAACCAATCGTCAGTAGCATAAAAATTTTGTTGGATTCACTTTACCAATTTCAACAGATTAACCTGACATCTTCAGAACTTTGAAATGAGCTCAAATCATAGGTAGGCCGACGTCGAATAAGAATAGGACGATAGTGTCCTTCGTTAATGAATCAATAAGCAAAGTCACATCGCAAAAGAATACATATGTGATGAGTACCAACCAACAGACAATCAAATCGCAAGTGATACATAGTATGCTGGTTGTCATTCGTCGCATAATTTATTCACGATTTGCTTCTCTTCGCATATATGACTTATTCTGTTCTGATGTGACTGTTATTGATTCTTTAACGAAGAACAGTTAAGTTCGATCTTTATTTACTTCGATTCACATATGATCTGACCATATTTCAAATTTCTGAAGATTGCAAACTAATCTGTTGCAAACGATAAAGTGAATACAATTAAATTTTTGTGCAGCTGGCCGCTAATTTTTAGCTTTGTTAAAAGAGTACACACCGCATTGCTGAACTACAGCTGTGAACAAAATCATAGTATAAAGCGTTCTTCGTCGACGAGCTTGACATTATCAGTAACCAATAGGCTACCTGAGGACGCCTCTGGTCGTGACTAGAACGTGTTAGTGATGTATCTACTTATGTTTTCTAAACACTGCAACCAGAAGTTCTCCCAAGGAGAATGTAGCAACAAAATCATCGTGGAAACAATTTTGTGAAGGACGTGGCTTACCTTGCCGCCAAGGATATAAGTTCACCGGACAAAATATTTGTCTCTCCCTTAAAACAGCATACTGGTCGTTTGGGACCGCTGCAGATAGTGTATAACTTCTACCGGGCGGTCGTGTGATCCTCCACCACTCAAGCAAGACGTGGTACTGAAGCGGTACGTATGTGCCAGTCGTTTGTATGGAATCAGCACAGGAAAATTGATCGACGTTGCCACGTGACAGAATGGCACAAAGGAGGTATTGTGTTCGGACTTGCCAACGACCGCACTGTGAATGAACTTGCCAGATTTGTTGATTTGTCAGTGTGGACTGTCGAATGTTTCCACAAGTAATGCTGTACCACTCACAGTAGTGTAACACGGCATAACAACAGTGGTCGTAAGACGATTTCATCCGACAGTGACTGGAAACGAATGTCACGCCTTTTTGATGACTATAGGTTCCATACCTGACAGGAATTTTTTGCTGTCAGGGAAATTCAGTCATTTTGCAAGCAAACAACGCGAAGTGAAATCAGTACAACGGACAACCGGAGCCGAGTAATTTGAAAAAGTCAGTTGCTCATAGCGGCACCCAGACTGATCAGCCAGAGCATTATGAGCACCTACCTAATAGCCGACATGTCCGCCTTTGGCACGGACAACAGTGGCAACGTGTCGTGGCACGGAAGCAGTGAGGCCTTGCTAGGCACTGGACGGAGTTGGCACCACATCTGCACACACAAGTAACCTAATGTCCGCAAATCCCGAGGAGGAGGGCGATGAGCTCTAATGCCACGTTCACTCACATCCAAAATGTGTTCGATCGAGTTCAGATCTAGCGAGTTGGTGAAGGTGTATGGAGGAGGGGCAGCACATTAATTGGGACTCGTGACTGTGTGTTCCTCGAACCACTCCGCTGGCCTTGTCGCATGGCACATTATCGTGTTAAAAATGCCACTACCATAGGGAAACATGATGGTCACGATGGGGTGTAAGTGGTTTGCAACCACTGTGCGATACTTTTTGACCGTCATGGTGCCTTGCAAGAGATCCATTGACCCATGGATGCCCAGTGAATATTCCCTAGAGCATGATGGAGTCGCTGCCAGCTTGTCTCCGTCCCGCAGTACTGACGTCAAGGAGCTGTTCCCCTGGAAAATGACGGATTCGCGCCCTTCCATCGGCATGATGAAGAAAGTATTGGGATTCATCAGACCATGCAACGCTCTGCCATTTCGCCATCGTCCAGTGCCGATGGTCACGTCCCCATTTCAGTCATAGTTGCCGATGTCGTGATGTTAACATTGACACAAGCATAGGTCGTCGGCTATGGAGGCCCATTGTTAGGAGTGTTTTGTGCACTGTGTGTTCAGCCACACTTGTTCCCTGCGTATCATTGAAGTCTGATATTAGTTCCGCCACAGTTCGCTGCCTGTCCTGTTTTACCAATACACCCATACTTCTGGACTACTAACTGTATTCGCAATAAATTTCGCAGGCAGTGTCCACATATGCCGCTGAATGCATCTACAAAATTAAATCATTGTATGTCACATAGGTCAGAAGACGTAACGTCATAAACACTGAGATGTGTCAAAAACTGCCACATTGTGCATGAAGTTTAAATTTTTACCTTCTTTGCTACTACCTCTATTCGCAACACATTTTCCATGCAGTATCCACATATGCCGCTGAATGTACGTACAAAATTATCTCGTTACATGAAGATCAGGAGACAGCACGTCACAAACTCCGATACGTAAAAAATGCCTCATCATGCATCAAGTTTCATTCTTTACTGATAAGACACACCCACAGTTGAGTCAACTTAAGGAAAACTCTGAAACCTGGCAGCAGTTTTTTCAGCCTTCAACTGCGAAGCGCAAAAAGCTGTTGGCGTAAGCAATATCTGTCTATAGAGCTTTGAAGAGGCGTTGCCATACAGACGTTAACAAAATAGCGTTGTAGACACGCGAAGCAGCTGCACCCAGCACACAGAAACTGTCCGGCATCTTTGTACAACTGTTTCATAATTTTAAAGGTGTTTACACGAATACATGGGAAAGAAATGTTTTATATATTATTCTAGAAACACAGTTTATGATTAGTTTCTTTTCTAATAGAAAATTGGCAAAATGAATAACCGAGAAATGCTAGGTTTGTCAGCTAGTTCAGTTATAAGTTTCTTGATGGCTCAAATTGGGAGCGCTACAGTTCTTTTTGTAATTTGACCCGCGTGAAGTACCTGAGCAAAGGACCTAAACAAAAATCCCGTGGAAGAGTTAGCTTAGCAGTACAGAAGTCATAGCTAGGGCCCTTGATTTATCATCTGTCTAGAATGAAAAATTCTGCTACTATGGATGCCGCTAGCAAAACGTTGGCCCAAAGAATAAACAGTTATAGCTCAGTGCAGGGTTGGAAAACTCCAAACTAGACAAAATTCTTGATAAGCAAATCGAATACACTTTCACGTCAGTTAATTTTCTAAAATAAACTATCGATCACTGATTCAAAAACATATTCTTGCAGTAAAACTACACGCACTGCGCCTTGTAGAACCAGTGCTTCTAATTGGTTTTAAAAATATCAGTGACAACTCTAATAAGCCAAGCCTGTCGCAATCATAAACCGATCAGTCCAGAGTTAATATAATGCAGCGACTGACTGTATTACAACCTCTTATTTTTCTTTATTCATCAGAAAACAACAGCTGGCTACGAACGTTGTGTGCCTCTTGTTCTTAGATTACGCTTTTTTATCGATCTGCTCATGCGAGCTGGCTCGCGCTCACGCCTCAACAGTGAGCAATCGTCCGGCTGACGGCGAGTAATGGAATGGCAGGACGGGGGGGGGGGGGGGGGGGGGAGATGGTGGGAGGAATTGAAACGAGGCAGCTCGCAACTGTTGTCAACGTTTGTACCCTACGGCCGTTAGTAATTCTACGGGGATATATCTATTAACCGTAGCTAATTAATGCCTTTTGTGGAAAATTCACTTCTTGCAACTGTAGCATTGATGAGAAACGATAATGAAATGAAATTTACATTTCTTTAAATTGATGAGACAAGGAAGATGGGGCAGCTAAGTATGAAACATAAAATTTGTCGCTACTTATGCGCGGTTTTAATGAAAGTCGTTTTCGGAAGAACTTAAAAATTTGGAAATTTGCCGTAAGTTCCTATGGGACCAAACAGCTGAGTCATCGGTCCCTAGGCTTACACACTACTTAATCTAACTTAAAGTAACTTACGCTAAGGACAACACACACACAGACACTCATGCCCGAGGGAGGACCAAACCTCCGACGGGGAGAGCCACGCGAACCGTGGAAAGGCGCCGTACACCGCGCGGCTACCCCGCGTGGCGAAGAACTTAAAATTGACATAATGTATTTCGTGAATATTTTTATTCATACGTTAATCATAGAAACACTACATGTCAATGAATACTACATATTTTGCCTTTCACTAAAAATCAATATCTGGTGTCAGTTTCTGAGCACTGCTAATAAGAAGATAAGCTCTTAAATTACCAGTGAGCTACTGAGGCTATATTTCTTCCTTTTCGTTGCGGAAAAAAGTTGCTCGCACAAATTTGTGGGTCCAAGCTTCGGTATAATTGTGGCTGCTAACTTGTAAGGCTGTGGAAATTTATGTTGAAGCAAATTTTTATACAGGTCTACAAGACTTATTTCATTATGAAACTTATCATTCAATCGCCTGTCACACTGAAGATCTGTAAGTTATAACTGTAGCTAGGCCTGTCTGGTATGTCTGACAGTCGATCTGAAGTTCCTGACCGGCCATAATGCTGCTTTTCATAGATTAAGCACTGTGTCATTAAGAATAAGGAATGTTCGAATGAAAAGGTACGAGATGTCATAACAACCAAACTGGTTGATATTTGAGTATGTCGCTTTGGGGTAACGTAGTAAGACTTCTAAGGAATTGAAGCAATGCGTCGTCACCTCTTCAAAACTGTTGTCCTCAGAAAGCAAGGTTATGATCACCTTTTCCGATGTCCGAAGTCCGATACTCATCGAATTCCTCGAGCACATAAGAACCATTAACAGTGACGTGCACTGTGAGACACTCTGTAGCCTGGGCTGCTCACGGAGAGACTGAGTCTGCTCCACGAAAATGAGGGTTCACTCGTCTCCAAGGTCACACAAAGTGTAGTGGCCAAGTTCAGATGGTAGCAGCTTCAGCATCCGACCTACAGCCCAGATGTGTCGCCTTGCGACTTCCAAGTATTTGGTCTGCTTATCTTGACGGGAAGCGCTTCATGCCGGACGACGAACTGAAGGACACAGTGGAAGACTGGCTCCTGTCACAGCCACAGGAAATTTTGCTACAGGGAATCCTTCGGCTCCTGAAACAATGGTACAGTTGCGATCAGGCCTCTGGCGATTACTGTTGAATAACGACTTCAATTATATCCACAGTGTTACTTCATTCCTTCCCTTTTCAACACGCTGTGGCGAAGTTAACATATTGCCGTTTCCATGGAGACAGCGCACAGTGTGTACTTCCCATGCTCTACAATGTAGAGTCTACATCATGAAAGTCGTAACTACTACTCAGTCGCCTCTTGAACAGGCCCGTTCTCCGTAGTCCCGTTTCCCGAATACTCGACTCCCCAATACGCGAAGTTGGTTGGCGATTCGTACGTTCTTTGCAGTAAACATGTGACAGGCGTTCACTAAATCTCTACATGTAAAGGGAAATGTCCTGGTTGGTTCACTGACTCGTCATCGCCCAGCTCAAATTGCTGAGGACAAAAGATTGAAATTTACAGTGGGTGTTGACCTTACGCTGTAGATATTGTTCAGGAATCGATTTTTCGAAATTTCACCCCTAATGTGATGAAACTGGGAACGAAATGTCCTTCGAAAAATGTCGTTGTTAAGCAACTCTGAAGTTAGAACTTTGAAAATTGGTATTTGGTTTGTTGGTCAGAAATAAAAAAAAATACGCGTTTCAGTATTTTTGGAATTTAGCCCCAAAGGGGGTGAAATAGTAGGTGAAAGTTTTTTTGAAACTAAATATTATTAAAGAATCACTAAAGTATTTTTAAAGCTACATCTGCATAAATTGGTGGTTGACTTTTCGGTTAGAAATTAAAAAAAAAGAACCTATTTCAGTGTTTTAGGAAATTCAACCCCTTAGAGGGTGAAATGGGGGATGAAAATTTTTCTGAAAGTATTTCGTTATATTAAAACATTTTTAAAGATAGTTCTATCAAAATTCGTATTTCACTTCTCGGTTAGAAATAAGGAAATATGTGTTAGAGGATGAAAGTTTCTACGGAAATATCAACACAAGAACTCAAAGGGCAGGACTAACAGAAACCTCCGACTCCAGCTACCGGAATAGCTTTATAGTCAGACGTACGTACGGAAAAGACCTCGCCTCTGTGGCTTTAATTAGCGTGAAAAGACGCAGTTTGTGAACTACATCAAAGGAAGTTGTTTAACTGCATGCACAGTGTGTAGATCTACACATGAGCTATGGGCGTAACAACATACAAGTTCGTTTTTTTTTGTCTTCTTTATTGAATTTCGATTCCCCACGAAGAGGGCGGGCTGGCAGCAGCTTAGTGTGCCGCTCTTGAGCCCACAGACTTTGTTTTAAAAAGATGAAGATAATAAAGAATAAAAACAAGCGATAAAATCGGAGACTTAAATGGTAACACGGCGAAGAACAAAATCGTAGAACTTAAAACATAGAACAAAGGGATGCTGATGCTAATAAAATACATATGAAGCAGACAGGTAAAATAATAGACAGACAATTTAAAAAAAAACACGGCGACAGTGTGGTTTCTGCTTGCAAAAGACATAAAATTCACACCCAGTGACAGCATGGTTTCTGTTCGCAACACTTTGGAAAGACGAACAACACGGAACATTCACGTGAAACACTGCACTAAAAAGTTGGTAAATATGACAGACCACAGCCGAGAGCAGGTGGGGGGAAACAGGACAAATGATGGGAAAAAGGGGTGGGGGGGAAGGAGAGGAAAAACGAAGGGGGGGAGGGGGGAAAGGAGCCGATGGAGGATGAGGACCCATAAGAGGGGTTACGGGTGCTGCGCAGACACGACAGGGAGTAGGGAAGGCAGAGGAGGGGAATACAGGAGGAACACATTCGGTTAAAGAAAAACAAAAAGAAGTCTGCGCTGACCATACAGTCTACGAGAGCGAAACGCGGGCGCTATGGCAATTATTAATAAACGGGTCATTTCGCACTTGTCTGCCTTTTCTGGTCACTCAACAGCCGTTTAAGAGTCTACGTTTACGAATGTTCATTTAATACTTTACGGGAGAATAAAAGCTTATGTAACTGGACAGTTACAACATGCTTTCGCCCGCACAGTTAAATAGGCATGCAGGAAAATCACTGTTAAAGTACAAAAAAAAACACTAAGGTGGAAAAAAATATGGGATAGCACAATGCACATATACCAATGGCCGTAATACCGCTTACACAAGGTATAAAAGGGTAGTGCATTGGCGGAGCTGTCATTTCTACTCAGGTGATTCGCGC
Organism: Schistocerca cancellata; assembly: GCF_023864275.1. Taxonomy (NCBI): domain Eukaryota; kingdom Metazoa; phylum Arthropoda; class Insecta; order Orthoptera; family Acrididae; genus Schistocerca; species Schistocerca cancellata. Next base: position 746,694,168 of record NC_064627.1, read on the forward strand.
GAATTTCCGACGTGTTTATGGCCGCACGACGGGAATTAACATACTTTGAACGTGAAGATGATGATGTTTGGTTTGTGGGGCGCTCAACTGCGTGGTTATCAGCGCCCGTACAATTTCCCAACCTTTGCTCAGTCCAATTTCGCCACTTTCCTGGATGATGATGAAATGATGAGGACAACACAAACACCCAGTCATCTCGAGGCAGGTGAAAATCCCTGACCCCGCCGGGAATCGAACCCGGGACCCCGTGCTCGGGAAGCGAGAACGCTACCGCGAGACCACGAGCGGCGGACATTTTTATACTTTGAACGTGAAATGGTAGTTGGAACTAGAGGCATGGGACATTCCATTTCGGAAATCCTTAAGGACTTCAGTATTCCGAGATCCACAGAGTCAATAGTATGCCGAGAATACCAGATTTCGGGCATTACCTCTCACCGCGGAGAGCGCCTTCACTTAATGACCGACAATAGCGGCGTTTCCGTAGAGTTGTCAGTGCTAACAGACAAGCAACACTGCGTGAAATAACCCCATAAATCAGTGTGGAACGTACGGCGAACGTGTCTGTTAAGACAGTGCGGCGAAATTTGGCGTTAATGAGTTATGGCAGCAGACGAGCGACGAGAGTAGGTTTGCTAACAGCACGACGTCGCCCTTAGCGCCTCTCCTGGCCCCGTGACCAGACCGGTTGGACCCTAGACGTTTGGAAAACCGTGGCTTGGTCAGATGAGTCCCGTTTTCAGTTGGTAAGAGCTGACGGTAGGATTCGAGTGTGTCGTAGACTCCACGAAAACATGGACCCAAGTTGTCAACAATACACAGTGCAAGCTGGTGGTGACTCCGTAAGGTGTGTGCTGTGTTTACATGGAATGGAGTGCGTCGTCTTGCGCAAGTGAACCGATCATTGTGGCCGCACGACGGGAATTAACATACTTTGAACGTGAAATGGTAGTTGGAACTAGAGACATGGGACATTCCATTTCGGAACTCCTTAGGGACTTCCGTATGACTTTTCTGGAGACTAGAAATCTACTCTGTAGGAATCAGCATGAGTTTCGAAAAAGACGATCGTGCGAAACCCAGCTCGCGCTATTCGTCCACGAGACTCACAGGGCCATAGACCCATAGACACGGGTTCCAGGGTAGATGCCGTGTTTCTTGACTTCCGCAAAGCGTTTGATACAGTTCCCCACAGTCGTTTAATGAACATAGTAAGAGCATATGGACTATCAGACCAATTGTGTGGTTCGATTGAAGAGTTCCTAGATAACAGAACGCAGCATGTCATTCTCAATGGAGAGAAGTCTTCCGAAGTAAGAGTGATTTCCGGCGTGCCGCAGGGGAGTGTCGTAGGACCGTTGCTATTCACAATATATATAAATGACCTTGTGGAGAACATTGGAAGTTCACTGAGGCTTTTTGCAGATGATGGTGTAGTATATCGAGAGGATGTAACAATGGAAAATTGTACTGAAATGCTGAAGAATCTGCAACGAATTGACGCATGGTGCAGGGAATGGCAATTGAATCTCAATGAAGACAAGTGTAATGTGCTGCGAATACATAGAAAGAAAGATACTTTATCATTTAGCTACAATATAGTAGGTCAGCAACTAGAAGCAGTTAATTCCATAATTATCTGGGAGTAGGCATTAGGAGTGATTTAAAATGGAATGATCATATAAAGTTGATGCCAGACTGAGATTCATTGGAAGAACCCAAAGGAAATGCAATCCGAAAACAAAGGAAGTAGGTTACAGTACACTTGTTCGCCCACTGCTTGAATACTGCTCAGCAGTGTGGGAGCCGTGCCAGATAGGGTTGATAGAAGAAATAGAGAAAATCCAACGGAGAGCAGCGCGCTTCGTTACAGGATCATTTAGGAATCGCGAAAGCGTTACGGAGATGATAGATAAACTCTAGTGGAAGACTCTGAAGGAGAGACGCTCAGTAGTTCGGTACGGGCTTTTGTTGAAGTTTCGAGAACATACCTTCACCGAGGAGTCACGCAGTATATTGCCCCTTCCTACGTATATTTCGCGAACAGACCATCAGGATAAAATCAGAGAGATTAGAGCCCACACAGAGGCATACAGACAATCTTTCTTCCCACGAACAATACGAGAGTTGAGTAGAAGGGAGAACCGATAGAGGTACTCAAGGTACCATCCGCCACACACCGTCAGGTGGCCTGCAGGGTATGGCTGTAGATGTAAATCATTGACTGGAAATGTTATGTTTGGCTGCCTGGAGACCATTTGCAGGTATTCATGGTCTTCGTGTTCCTAAACGACAATGGGATTGTCACCGGGCCACAATGGTTCGCTGTTGGTTTGAAAAACATCCTGGACAGTTCGAGCGAATGGTTTGACCAACCAGATCGCCCGAGATGAATCCTGTCGAACATTTACAGAACACAATCGAGAGGTCAGTTTGTGCATAACATCCCGAACCGACAACACCTTCGCAGTTATGGACGGCTGTAGAGGCAGCATGGCCAATATATCTGGACAAAAGGAGACCTAACACGATACTGGGAGGTATCCACATCTCAGTGTATTTTACAGATCGATCAGTGCTTAAACTTAGGAACAAGGATTATAAACAGACAGAGATAGAGAGAGTATGAAGGATTTTCGTTTGAGGCTACTTCGTCATTATCTCTAGAAAGCAGAGAGGAAATGTGAATTGTGCTGTTCGCACCGAGCACTGTGCGGTGGCCCGAGGCTCGAGCAGCTGCCGTCAACGTGAGCCGCGACCTACGCGGACAGCGCCTCGTTACTGCGTGCCGCCCGACTATTCCGTTTGTTTTGCTTGCGGCGGAAGCGCCGAGCGACATGGCGCAAACCTGCCGCCCCCGCGGGACGGCGTCGCGCGGTCGTCCGAGGTGACGCATACTAACCCCGTGTCGGCGAAGCGCATTTCTGCAGTCCAGCTGGTGCATGTCAGCCACAGCTCGTCTGCAGCGGCCACTGTAAACGCGACCTAGAGCTTCCGCGTGCACACGGTAATCACCTAGTTACGAAGAAATGCTGGTGACACCCGGGGTTCGAGACACCAGCCTGAAATACGACACGCTTCCTTATCCTTATCTGAATACTTCCACGTCAAATCAGGCATTTAGCAATTCATGAAATTTTAAATACTTTGTGTTAAACCATGAACTTAACTCCAAAAGAAAAATTAAACTACGGGCAAAAATGATTTAGCCTGTACATGTAAAATCGTGGAAGCCGATAAAAATCTTTCAAAGCGCTAGATAGTGTAAGGGGAGTTCAACAAGTTTCCATTTTAGGGCGTTGATGCACCGTATTTGCAACATAGCGTAATTTCGATGTTAGTACTCAAGCCCCGACATGGAGGCAACGGATTAGTATGGCGTTCGTGTTTTCCCGTCGTGTGTGCGGTAAATGCGGAAACCTGACCTATGACGACGTTATTACAAAATGCGTCCAAATAGGACCATGTGCTGTAATTTCCCCTTGGCTACTGATGGATAAACACAGGTAGAAAAAAATGGTTCAAATGGCTCTGAGCACTATGGGACTTAACATCTAAGGTCATCAGTCCCCTAGAACATAGACCTACTTAAACCTAACTAACCTAAGGACATCACACACAGCCACGCTCGAGGCAGGATTCGAACCTGCGACCGTAGCGGTCGTGCAGTTCCAGACTGAAGCGCCTAGAACCGCTCGGCCACTGCAGCCGGCAAACACAGGTAGAGATCCATCGGAGAATGAAGAATGTGTACGGGGCAGCATGTCTGTCGAAAAGCAGCGTTGTGGAATGGTGCATCAAGTTCCATGCTGGTCGCGACTCGGCACAGGAGGCCAATCGATCTCTGAGACCTGCCTCAACTGGGAGACTCTATTACTCACCCTGCGGTCTTGATCTCTCCCCTTGGGAAAATCATGAATTCGGTCCCTTAAAAGTAGCCTTGAAGGGTAGACGATTCCTGTCGGACGAGGCTCTGCAGCAGTCAGTTACGGACTGCTTCGCACAGCGGGAGACGACGTTCTATCAAACGGGGGTCTTCAACCTGGAGTGTCGAGGGGATGAGTGCCTCAGTGCTCACGGCGATTTTGCCTGATTGGGATTCCGATAATGAACTCTATAGCCTTCGAACGGAAACTTTTTACCGCTCCTTATATTTTGTGTACGTGCACCATTGCATATTACTTCATTTTATCCCTTGCGTGCGAGAACGAATGATGTCAGAGCCAAATTAGGCCAGCAGCCCTTTTCTTACGTAGTCGAACGCCAACTATACGAGCATTTGAGTCTTAGCAGCTTGATATTTTAACCACATAGTACAGTAAATCGTACAGATGAGTCCTGGGCGATGGATTCGCATTGGACTTCATTCTTGAAGAGGTTCTTCCTAAAGTTGCGCCTTGCTGGTTATGTGGTGCGCTGTCAAACGCCTGTCGAGATCGTCCAACAAATGATGCATAAGACCGGCTTGTGAGACCTATTTAGGTGTTTGTTTAGTGAGTGGGGCGAGATGCCAGACTGAGATTCATTGGAAGAATCCTAAGGAAATGCAGTACGAAAACAAAGGAAGTAGGTTACAGTACACTTGTTCGCCCACTGCTTGAATACTGCTCACCGGTGTGGGATCCGTACCAGACAGGGTTGATAGAAGAGATACTGAAGATTCAACGGAGAGCAGCGCGCTTCGTTACAGGATCATTTACTAATCGCGAAAGCGTTACGGAGATGATATATAAACTCCAGTGGAAGACTCTGCAAGAGAGACGCTCAGTAGCTCGGTACGGGCTTTTGTTGAAGTTTCGAGTACATACCTTCATCGAGGAGTCAAGCAGAATATTGCTCCCTCCTACGTATATCTCGCGAAGAGACCATGAGGATAAAATCAGAGAGTTTAGAGCCCATACAGAGGCATACTGACAATATTTCTTTCCACGAACACTACGAGATTGGAATACAAGAGAGAACCGATAGAGGTACTAAAGGTACCCTCCGCCAGACACCGTCAGGTGGATTGCGGAGTGTGGATGTAGATATAGACGTAGAGGTGCATCAGCGGGAGGCTTGTACTGCCTTCTAACATCCGTTTTTCTGCAGGAAGCAAAAATATTCCACCATTTCCAAGTGCTACAGGAATTTTCATTAGTTCTCTTGCAGTAACCTTCTGTACTGTCAACGATCCATATTTATTTATTTATCCTGGCAAGGTTACTGTTATTAAGCTCTGTCTTACATATAATCAGGCGTTCTTCAAATAGTACATTACTTTCGTTCTAAGAGATCATACGTATTGTAAAGGATCCTTTATGATAAAAACATATAGAGGATATAGTGATAATTATGACGTTTGTGGAAGTAGAATAATAAAGGCAAATCACAAGCAGGTAGTTTTAAACGGTGGGCGCAGACGGAAGTGGACGTGGGAGTAGGAATGGGAGGGGAGAGATAGAGGAACTCGATAGAAACACAAGTAATGGAGATATGGCGGCCATGGATGAGGCAATAAAGTGCCGTGACTGACTGAGAAGGAAAAAAAAAAAAACAGTGTAACTGGGAGAACATGTGGGCACTTGTTTTGCTGTTGTCAAGGGATTCTACCTCGTATGTTGTCATCAGTGACTGGCTTTTTTCCAAATAAAGATGCTTCCGACAATTTTGAAAAGATCAAATGGTTCAAATGGCTCTAAGTACTATGGGACTTAACATCTGAGGTCACCAGTCCCCTAGACTTATACCTACTTAAACCTAACTAACTTAAGGACATCACACACACTCATGCCCGAGGCAGGATTCGAACCTGCGAACATAGTAGCAGCGCGGTTCCGGACTGCGATGTTCCGGACTGAAGCGCCTAGAATCGCCCGGCCACCGCGGCCGGCGCTTGAAAAGATCTTATTTGCACTAATCTGAAAGTAGAACCTCACGCCAAACTGTTACTTTTCACCATTATTGATTTGTGCCTTATTTCTAGGTAACCTGGGCTTACACCCTGCGCATTTGTCTTGTGTCAGTCCTAGATGACACATGCGAACTATTAATACTGCAGCATCAGTTTTAGAAGAACAAATATTGCAGTACTTCTTAGCGTAATTTAGCACCTAACTCTGTCCTCAGAACCAGAGCTTTCGCACTATCCCGGGTTTCTCTCCTCACGAGGGCTGTTTGGTCTCGAAACTGAAAGATGACGCTTTTAGAATCACGATAGAAGTATCCGCGTGTGGAGGCTCCGAGGAGATTGAACGTTAGCAGACTAGATCCGTGATCTGCGTACGGGCCAAACACCTGGCGTAATTATATCTGTTGCCACTGGGTATACACACCATCACCTCGTCCTCATTGCCGTGTAATATTTCGAGTGAACCTGCTAGACTAGCGCCCGAGAGGACAGACTTATTGTTCCTTTGGCAGTGCAGAATCGTACAGATACGTGACGCATACTGAGTCAGGAACTGGTCTTGTTTGTAGCAAGAGAAGTAGCCACATGGGCAATGCGACGACGTCTGAGAGGATCACAAACTGTCATCATAGCGACCGTTGATGCAGCTTTCTTTAATGTGACAGCTGAGAGAGACGCGCCAATAGTAGTGCGCCCAACGACAGCAGTGAACACAGAAGGGTACCTCGTCGTCTTTTCTGACATGTCCTAGTTCTGCGTACGGCCTCAAGGTTTATTTGCCCGTGTGTGGAGGCTCTAAGGAGAACTAACTTTAGTAGGTTACATTCACACACGGGCCCTGCACTTGTCGTGATTCCATGTGCTGCTACTGGATACATACAAGACCACATTTGATCCGGTTGAACAGCCGACGTTACATTTCTGACGTGTTAAGGCCGATGGCTGCGCCTAATGCTCGACGTCTCCATGACCTTATCTTTCAACAAGATAAGGCAAGAGCGCATGTTGCTCGTGCTGTCCTCTTCTACCTCGATACAGCGGCTATTCCAGTGTTGCCTGCACGTTCGCCAGATCTGTCACCCACTGGAAACATCTGCTCATGGCTTGCCGAGAGAGCAGCACCCAACCACTCTCCAGCTGCTACGACTGATGAATGGCTTAGAACTGAAGTAGCACGGAATGACCTACCCGTAAGCGTCAACCCAGCTCATTTCGATTCATTACGTAGCCTGATTCGAGCAGCTTTGGTGCCAGAAGCTACGGATCTGCGTACAGCACACCCTGACATCACCTAACAATTTAATCACGTATACTTCCTTCTATACAGTATACGCACAAAAAGTAAGATTTCGTTATTTGCTATCCTTCCTGGTCTTGTAATTTTAATGGCCAACATTATAAGATTTAAAGAGATGGCTTGAGCAGTGGTCTGGCGTCGTTCCAGTCTTTATACAGAGTGAATCTTACTAACATTTAAGAATCCGCGAAGCGGACTAGATGACGCTGAGACAAGTAATTTAATATAAGACACAGATGTAGGGCAATACTCCGAAAGTGGATGACAAATGTGGAACATGTGACGTCACCAGATTACGTACCTCGCCGCATGTACAGCCGTTGTGCCTATCGGTCTGTCGCACCGTATCATCCCAGCCCAATTCAAACATTCACCTCGGTTTGGCACCAAGCCCACGTGCTCGGCTTTCGAGTTTTGCGTCTGGGAGGCACTATTTTTTTCATTGCGTTAGACTATTATGTGTTTACAATGAGGTAATATTCATTATTTTATTCACCTGTCTTGCGGTTTCCGCTGGTTAATTGCAAAGCACACTACAACAGAAACCTGGCATATCGCGTCATAAATAAGTAAGTGTAAACTTCCGAAGTGCATTGCTGCCAGTAAATGGCCTACGTGTTCTTTACCGCGTAAAGTCTGTAATTAAAAAAAAGAAGTGATAAAAGGAAAGAAAAAATAAAATTACAGCGAGGACAATAATTTTGTAAATTCTACATTTACAACAGATCACGTCTAGGAGAGGTGCTCCAAAACAGCGGAGTGATGTGTAACGCTGTCCCCTACCGGCGAGGATAGGATCGACAAATCGAATCACTGCACCTGTGGTGGGGTACGTCATTTGGTGACGTCACATGTTCAGCTTTGTCGTCTACATTTGGAGTATTTATCAACGATTGTGGCCCCATGTAGCCTATACGAAATTACTTTTCTCAGCGCCATCTGCGTCGCATCGGGAGTTTTTAAACGTTAATGAGAATCACCCTGTACATAAAATTTCAGCCAGCGTGTGATTGTGCCCGCAAAACTCGAAAAGTATTAGGTCGATTGTCCTGAAATTTTGATACGACGTTGCATTCGAAACGCGTGTATTTTTTATACCTGGGGTGCGGTTTGATTATTTGTTTTCGAAAATCGAAATATTAGTTACTATGATTCCCATTGTTGCATTCAGTTCAATACCGCGCGATTAGTAGTTCAAAAGGTGATGAATAGTTTAACTGAAGCAACAATTCTGATTGGACCTCATGAAGAGGAAAACGTACTTCTTACACGATTTCCACTCATTCCGATCAAACGAGTTCAATTTTCCATGCGCCTTGCGTTCGCTATGACTATTAATAAAGCGCAAGGGCAATCTTACAAAGTGTGCGATTTGATTTCAGGAAACGATGGCTTCTCTCATGGGCAATTATACTTCGCATGCTTCAGAGTCAAACCATCTGATCTTTATGCTCATGCAGAAAACGGACAAATAAAAATGTAGTCAATCCACTAGCTTTTCAGTAAAAAAAATGTTCTGTGAAAACATCTTTTCCTTTTCTTTCACACCACAAATTTACAGTAACAGAAGGCAGGGTATTGAATCGAATGATTTGTTTTACCGATGGATCTACGTTCGCTAGAATACTTTTATTTTGTTTCCCATTCATTTCATGTCAGACTGAGTCACAGCAAAGCGTGGCCAGGAGTAGTTAGTTGTGGATAAAGTGAGGGAGAATGAACGAAATTTTCACTCTGCAGCGGAGTGTGCGCTGATATGAAACTTCCTGGCACATTAAAACTGTGTGCCGGACCGAGACTCGAACTCGGGACCTGGGGGCGGGAGTCGAGCTTGGGTAGCTCAGATGGTAGAGCACTTTCCCGCGTAAGGCAAAGGTCCCGGGCTCGAGTCTCGGTCCGGCACACAGTTTTAATCTGCCAGGAATTTTCAAAGTGAGGGAGGCTTATCTTCTCTGGTGCTGTTACAAAATTAGAACGCAGGACGACATTGTCGCAAAACAGCTCTACTATTTTACTCAGATTTGCCTATGACGACGTTGAAGGCCAACAAAACAAAGATCAAGTCAGACATGCATGTCAGCTTAAAATACGAAAATGTTCACAACAGACGTCGTACGTGCGGGTAAACAATAACAGAGAGAGAGAAAGACGAGGGGGAAAGGTAGGTGCTGTAACCAGAGGCGCAGAAGAAGACGCCTGAATGTATCGCAGGAGCCGCATCGGCCGCAAAGCAAGCAGCAGAGGCCAGCCGCAGCCGCGCCCTCGTCAGAGGCGTTCCACTAACAACGCGCACCCGCGGCTGGTCGCCGGTGGCGCCTGCGCTGTCAGCAATTACTGCCGCCGCTCTCCACCCACAATTGCTCACCTGCCGCGAGAACACGGGTTTGCGCAACGACAAACAAACTGCGTCCTTTGCAGACCGTGCCATTGTCCCCGCAGACCTACTTGACTGCGCGCGCAAACTGCCGACCGTTACGTACACTAGCTCGCCTCCGTCTGCATTGTTCTTGTGCCTACAGTCCCGCTTCTGTCACTCAAACGGAACCAGGCGCCGTTTAGCAATAGCGACCAGCACAATGCAATTAAGAAAATAACCTGGTCATCCTACCCAGGGGCCTTACAGTTTCGCTAGATCATTGACGCTATACGAGGGGCGTTCAATAAATAATGCAACTTTTTTTCTGAAAACAAGTTGTTTTTATTCAGGATACCTGTACACCATATTATTCCCCACTTCCAATCCATATGTGGCATACAGCAAACCAGTGCTTAACAGTATTAGTTAACAACAGTCTTGGTTGCAATTTTAGTTTTTTACTTTTTTCAACGACACGTTTCGCCTTATTTAGACATCTTCAGGTTATCTTTTCTAGAGGGACGCGAGAGGCACCAAGATCTGCATAACGCGTTCCTGTTCACAGGAGCGATTAACAGAGTAAGTTACACGCTCCTGTGAACGGGAACGCGTTATGCAGATCTTGGCGCCTCTCGCGTCCCTCTAGAAAAGATAACCTGAAGAAACGCGTCGTTGAAAAAAGTAAACAACTAAAATTGCAACCAAGACTGTTTTTTAACTAATACTAATAATAATATTCCCCACTGTTGTATACAAAATCCTTTTTCTATTTTTTTTTCAAAAAATCTCCATTCAGAGCGACGGCCTTCGCCACTACTGGGAGGGCCTGTATGTCCACTAAGCACTCTACTGGTCGACGATCGGAGCCAACGTCTTGCTGACTCAATAACCTTCACATCATCCACGTAGTGCTTCCTGGGGAGTGCATCCTTCATTGGGCCGAACAGATGGAAATCGAATTGTCTTCCGTTAGTCGGCGAGGAAACCAGCGGCCACACACCTTTGAGTACTCCAGCTGTTGGACGAGTGTATCAGCAGTATCAACAAGGACGTCCAGTTGGGCAGCGAGGTGTTTGATTGTGATCCGTTTATCACTTCGAATGAGAGTGTCCGCACGTTCCAACATTGCAGGAGCCGCAGCTGTGTGCGGGCGGCCGGCACAGATCGGACAGGTTTGCGTGACCTTGTTGCATTGATGACAGACGCCATGCCCAACGATTCACCGTGCTTTTATTCTCTATCAGATCTCCGTAGACATTCTGCAAGCACCTATTAATACCTGCGATGCTCTGGTATTCCTTCAAAAGAAACTTGATGACAGCTCTCTAGTTGGAAAGCACCTTCGCTACAGACGCCATTTTGAAGGCTGCGTATAGGGCCTCCACCTGTTTGAACTTCGTGAAACTATAGGGGCTGAAACAAGAATATTCCACGATGTCCCACAACAGACTCCGCATTTTTCAACCCAAATTGGCCGAGATGAAACAGTGTTGCATCACTTATCGAACGCGATTCGTATAATCAAGGAATTGTATAATCGGTCACCGACTTTGCTCCTCCTTCACACGATTGTAGTACTTACTCAGATGCACATCTGAAGCGCTTTTGAGAAATCAGGGTTGGTTCGAATGGCTCTGAGCACTATGGGACTTAACTTCTGAGGTCATCAGTCCCCTAGAACTTAGAACTACTTAAACCTAACTAACCTAAGGACATCACACGCATCCATGCCCGAGGCAGGATTCGAACCTGCGACCGGAGCGGTCGCGCGGTACCAGACTGAAGCGCCTAGAACCGCTCTGCCACCCCGGCCGGCAGAAATCAGGGCTCAATGTTCCACGAATCGGTATAATAATAATAATAATAATGATAATAGTAATCATCATCATGCCCGCCAGGTTGGCCGTGCGGTCTAACGCACGGCTTTCCGGACTGGAAGGAGCGCCTGGTCCCCGGCACGAATCCGCCCGGCGGATCTGTGTGGAGGTCCGGTGAGTCGGCTAGTCTGTGGATGGTTTTTAGGCGGTTTTCCATCTGCCTCGGCAAATGCGGGCTGGTTCCCCTTATTCCTCCTCAGCTACACTATGTTGGCGATTGCTGCGCAAACAAGTTCTCCACGTACGCGTACACCACCATTACTCTATCACGCAAACATAGGGGTTACACTCGTCTGGTGTGAGACGTTCCCGGGGGGAGTGGGGGGGGGGGGGGTCCACCGGGGGCCGAACCGCACAATAACCTGGGTTCGGTGTGGGGTGGCGGAGGGGTGAAGTGGAATGTCGTGGGGTTGCGGACCACTGCGGTTGCGGCGGGGACGGAGCCTATCTGTCGTTTCTAGGTCCCCGGCTAACATAACATAATCATGATCATCATCATCACCATTAGAGTACGTTCGGTCTGAAATACATTGATGAGCCGCAAGATGATGGATGACCACTACCCTCCGCAAGACCGGATGGTACCTGGTTGCGCTGCGGGTAAATGAGGCGGTAAAGGAAGTATATGGAGTGTTCAAATGAATAGCTACCAAACGTCATAACAGCCAAACCGGCTGAAATTTGCTGTTATGGGATAGCGTAGTCAGAGATCTAGAGACGCGAATATAGTATCGTCACCTCCCTCTAAAAAATTCAAAGATGTGTCCTCAGCTAGCAAGGTAATGTTCACCGTCTTTTCCGACGTTCAGGGACCGAAACTCATCGAATTCCTAACTATCGTTAGCGTATTTGGACAAACAGTCGACGGTTAACCCACTAGTCACTATTGGACATCCCCCCCTTGTCACAGAACGTGGGAGTCAGAGATTAGCCCTTTCCGTAAAGTAGAATTGATGCAGGTTCACGTATTTCGGAGCACATCGTTTAGTGCACATTGTCGAACATGGGACTCTGCAGCAGTCGACTAACACATATTCCAGCTTTGACTCCATGGCATCGTCAGTTACATTGCAGTGAGCACACGATCATCGAGATTGGACCTAGGCTCAATGGAAACGGTCGCCTGTTTGGATGGATCATGTTTCTTGTTACACCAGGTCGATAGTAGTTCCGGATATCACCTGATCCAGTCGGATGGCTCCTCAAAAAATGCACAGCAACACTGACGCTGGTGGAGGCACTACTATGCTACGGGGACATTCACCTTCACCACCACGACACCTGTGGCACTAACATAATGCACCATGACAGCTGTGGATTGCGTGAACTTTATTGCGGATCATCCCTTCACGCTTGATGTATACCCCGACTGCGATGACATCTTGCAACAGGATAGCTGCCAGTGTCGCAAGACCAGAATGGTGCTACAGTAGTTTGAGGAATGTGATAGAGAACTCACGATTCAGTCTTGGCAACCAAATTCAATTTATCTGAACGCTCTGGAACGCATCTGGGACGCCGTCGGTCGCCAGCTCCTCCTTTACAAACCGCCGACCCGTGCTTTACTCTGTTATCTGTCCGTAGACATCTCGTGCCACATACATCCGATCAAACATTCACCTGTGTCTATTACGTACAAGTGGCGTAAGAGCTCTGCAGCGCCGCTGCTTTGGTAGTATCATGTAGCACTTTGCCGATAACAACATACTCATCTACCGTATTGAGTGCTTATATATAGGGTGAGTCACCTAACGTTACCGCTGGATATATTTCGTAAACCACATGAAATACTGACGAACCGATTCCACAGACCGAACGTGAGGAGAGGGGCTAGTGTAATTGGTTAATACAAACCATAAAAAATGCACGGAAGTATGTTTTTTAACACAAACCTACGTTTATTAAATGGAACCCCGTTAGTTTTGTTAGCATATCTGAACATATAAACAAATACGTAATCAGTGCCGTTTATTGCATTGTAAAATGTTAAGTACATCCGGAGATATTGTAACCTAAAGTTGACGCTTGAGTACCACTCCTCCGCTGTTCGATCGTGTGTATCGGAGAGCATCGAATTACGTAGGGATCCAAGGGGAACGGTGATGGACCTTAGGTACAGAAGAGACTGGAACAGCACATTACGTCCACATGCTAACACTTTTTTATTGGTCTTTTTCAATGACGCACATATACATTAGCATAGGACGTGGAGGACGCATAAATTGGCCAGCCCGTTCTCCTGATCTTGCTCCTCTGGACTTCTTTCTGTGGGATACGTTAAAGGGGAATGTGTACCGTGATGTGCCTACAACCCCAGAGGATATGAAACAACGTATTGTGGCAGCCTGCGGCGACATTACACCAGATGTACTGCGTCGTGTACGACATTCATTACGCCAGAGGTTGTAATTGTGTGCAGCAAATGATGGCCACCACATTGAACATCTATTGGCCTGACATGTCGGGACACACTCTATTCCACTCCGTAATTGAAAACGGAAACCACGTGTGTACGTGTACCTCACTCCTCATGGTAATGTGCATGTGCCTCAGTGAAAAAGACCAATAAAAAGGTGTTAGCATGTGGACGTAATGTGCTGTTCCAGTCTCTTTTGTACCTAAGGTCCATCACCGTTCTCTTTGGATCCCTACGTAATTCGGTGCTCTCCGATACACACGATCGAACAGCGGAGGAGTGGTACTCAAGCGTCAACTTTAGGTTACATTATCTCCGGATGTAATTAACATTTTAGAATGCAATAAACGGCACTGATTACGTATTTGTTTAAATGTTCAGATGTGCTAACAAAACTAACGGGGTTCCATTTAATAAACGTAGGTTTGTGTTAAAAACATACTTTCGTGCATTTTTTTATGGTTTGTATTAACCAATTACACTAGCCCCTCTCCTCACGTTCGGTCTGTGGAATCGATTCGTCAGTATTTGATGTGGTTTACGAAATATATCCAGTGGTAACGTTAGGTGACTCACCCTGTATATCACTGAATTATTCTTACTCTGTGATTTTTTTTAGAAATAATCATTGTATACCAGTGTATCTGATGAAATACTGCACAATTTTTAACCTCACATCTTCTAAAATATTTATTACATTTAACATTCTCAAGGAAAATGTCACAGCCATGTAACATTACGTTAGATTTCTTAATCTTCTCTTTAACCAATAAATTTATAGTCTAATTTGCCCCTAGTAGCTTTAATATAAAAATAAATAATCCCATCAGTTGTTCTTGCCCATAGTCTTGTGTCAATTCTTATTATGCTTCACTAGTCTTTTCCATCTGTAACATTACCCCAGAAATATCTCTCTGAACTTTTTAAATGCACTGTTAACTATATGCTTGAGCGTTCTACACGCAGCTTCTGATATGCCGCCCTTAGCCTCTTGCCAGTGATCCGATTGGGAACAGTTATTTTTGCTCTGCTCGAAATAATGGCATAATTAAATGATTAGGATCCACCTGGAAACCCATGGTGCCTTACTCTGTTATTCCACGTTTGGTAGCATTCGTTCACACCAGGACTATGCTCGCTAATAAGAGACCGAATGGTATTTCTTATGCTGAAACAAATCATTGGTAGGAACACCATCTTTAGAAATACGATTTATGAGAAGAAAATGATGTAGGTATTAATATGGGAGAATCTTTACCAGAACAAACTTCACAAGCCCTTTAGAGTCTGTAAGGAGTAATGTACGTCATGTAGTGGTCCCAGTTACAGACCTCCGTGTTTAATGAGATAATGTTGGCCAAGGCATAGGCCGCGATCGGATGATTGGCGGAATAATTTACAAATCATGCACCGTATAATTTAAACTCACACCGTGAGATCACAGCACACAGGTAACGAACGATACGGCGTAGAAACCTCCGAAAGATAGCTGAAATCTGTCCGAGAGCGGAAAATTCCAGACGCAAAGTCACAAAGCGACAGCGCTAATTCTCGGTGGGTTTTCTTCGAAACGATCGGGAAACTAGTTCAGCCAATTTTAATGCGAAAGCAAATACAAACATTTCGGACGATGAACGGACAATATCGTAAGGCATGGATTGTTCTGTTGTGTGCCCTAGTTTTGATGCGTCAGGTTTCAGCCCACATGCCACGGTGGCAACTAGTAGTTTCGTAAACAAAACAGTATTGTGTCACTGGCTGTTAAATCAACTGCAGCCGATTTACGACCGTCAGCCAATGTGAGGAATCCTAAATTCACTCGGGGAACTCCAAACATTGAAGATGAAGTAACCTGACATATAGACATTCTTTTGTCTTTCAAATACTGATTTTACGTACTCCAAGACCATGCGATAAATGCGACATTTATCTTTTGATGCACGCTAGCTCCGACAGCGCTCATCACGCTCCAAGCTTTGATCACCGTGTCCACAAGATTATTATTTTATCGGTCGTTTGGAAATGTGAGATAAATACGTTACACCTTTTGTTTCTAAAATGGACCCCCTATGACTCGTTAAAATTTCAAGGCCATTGGCATCAGTACTACGCATGATCAAAAATTAAGGCGATCTTCTTTTCGCGCAATTTTTTCATTGTTGTGTTGGTAAACATACTTGAAAAGTGTCTGTGCAGTGTTAGCTATATTGTACATTTATTCTGTTGATATTTAGTCTGTTATTAGCTGTCGAAAGATTACATGTGTTTCGGTAACATTGAAGATTATTTGTTTTATACAAAAATCGATCGGAGAATTTGTATTAAATTTTTCTACAAGAATGAAGTAAAGTGCGGCAAAGTTTTAGAAATGTCAGATGTTGCTTTTAGTGAATCTGGTATGAGTAAAACAAGGATTTACAAATAAGCGTTTCGAATGAGGCTTTGAAAAGGTTGAAGATGACGGGTGCCCTGAACGCCACAGCACGACATCAGCCGATGAAATCGTGGAAGAAGTGAAAAAAATTATTATGAACGAGTGCCGAATCACAATCAGAGAAGTCGCTGACGGTGTTGTCATAATAAATGGTTCTTAACGTGAATTTTTTTCGAATGTTTAGGGTACGAAACCTGTGATAGCAAATTTCGTTCCAAAATTGTTGAATTTCGAATGAAAACTGCGGAGAATGCAAGTTGCTCAGGAGTGCGTAGATGAAGTCAACAACTACCCAGAAATACTGAAACGCATCATAACAGGTGATGAAACAAGAGATGGAAATGAATTCGAATTTGTGATCTTCAATTTGAATCGAATAATGCACTGTAAGTTCGTGCCACAAGGTCGAACGGTCTATAAAGAGTACCACTCACAAGTTCAACGCTGTTTGCGTCACAGTCCAAAAAAAAAAACGCCCTGCATTTTGACGAAACAGTTCGTGGCTTTTTCACCACGATAATGCACGTGCTCTCTGTTCGCTACTTAATCGTGAATTTGTGGCTAAAAACAATTCTGAAATGGTTCAAATGGCTCTAACCAATATGGGACTTAACATCTGAGGTCATTAGTCCGCTAGAACTACTTAAACCTTACTAACCTAAGGACATCACACACATCCATGCCCGAGGCAGGATTCGAACCTGCGACCGTAGCAGTCACGCGGTTCCCGTTCTGAAGCGCCTAGAACCGCTCGGCCACAGCGGCTGGCAGTTGTGAAATGATTCCCTAGTTTCCATATTTGCCAGACATGACCGCATAGGGCCCTTTACTGTTCTCAAAAGTGAAAAAAAGGCCATCGTTTTTGGAAGCATAAATGAGATTAGAAGTACATCGCTGAGGGTGCTAAAAGTTATCCCAAAGATCGAATACCAGAAATGTTTCATGGACTGCGAAAAGTGCTGGCGTAAGTGTGTAATATCGAAGGGGTACTATTTTGAAGACAATAACATTTATGCAGACGAATAAATAAAATTCTTTCCAAAGACAAATTCCCATTACTTTTTTTTGCACATCGTATGCCACTGTTTGAGTCATAACACAACTGCATTGCATTTATCGCGATGATCATTGCTCCCTGTGTACGTGGGCACCAACAGAACATTTTCGCAATCGGAGGAGAAAGTTTGTGATTGAAATTTCACGATAAGATTATGGAGCAAAGAAAAACGTCTTTTTGTTAATGACTGCCTCCCCAATTCAGGTACCATGTCCATGGCACTATCTCCCACATTTTGCCTTAACACAAAACGAGCTGCCCTTCTTTGAACCATTTCGATGTCCTTCGTCAGTCCCACCTGATGAGGATCCCACACCGCACAGCAATATTCCAGAAGAGGACGGACAAGCATATTTTATGCAGTCTCTTTAGTAGACGTGCTGAGTTTTCTAAGTGTTCTATCAATAAATCGCAGTCTTTGGTTTGCTTTCCCCACAACGTTGTCTATGTGATTGTTGCCATTTAAGTTATTCGTGATTGCAATTCCCAAGTATTTAGTTGAATTTACAGCCTTTAGATTTGTGTGATTTATCATGTAACCGAAATGTAGGGCTTTTTTTTATTAGTCTTATGGATGACTTCACTCTTTCCATAATTTAGAGTCACCTATCAGTTTTCGGACAACACACGTATCTCGTATAGCCAATTTTGCAAATGGTTTTAATCATATGATGACTTTACAACACGGTAAATAACAGCATCATCTGTAAACAATCTAAGAGCTCTGCTCAGATTGCCTCCTTTGCGGTTTGTGTAGATCAGGATCGGCAGAAGGCCTATAACATTTCATTGTGGAACGCCAGATATTACTTCTGTTTTACTCGATGACTTTCCATCAGTTACTGCGCACTATGACCTTTGTGACAGGAACTGTCGAATCCACAGCAGAACAAAACTTGAGAAAATCAGTAAGCATCTTGTAAGAAATTGGAAAACAAGCACTAATATTTAGAAAAGTAACCACTTGAATTTTGTTGCTGTAGATGACAAAGGAAGGCGCTAACAGTGTACCATCCTAACAATAAAAAGAGTCCATGTAGAGAGATGTTTTTATCGTTAGCAAAATTAGATGTGAATCGACTTTCTGGCAGCGTCTAAGAATGATGCCCGATGCATTGAAACATGTGATGGAAGTCGGGTAGCATCGAAAAAGATTTTGGATTGGCAAAATAAACAATTCTCCGTACTTAGCTTCTCCGCAGAGCCAGATGCTGCAACGCGGAGAAAGCACGTTAATAGGAAGCGCTTAGTAATGCTGAAACCCTCCGTATGGTACGCGCGTCCCGGGAATTTGGCTGTGATCCCGTGCCCGGCCAATAAGTCGGCTTGCTTTTTGTCGCGAGTCTAAAGTTAACTGAGGAAACCACGCGGCCTTCACGGTGTGGATTCTCCGTCCTTTGTCAGCTCCAAATAAAGCATTAAGTTCACGACCTGCTTGTCCTGTTCCATCGCAGTACGGCTGCTGCGCACTCTCTCTCCCAAGGCTTTGCATCACCTCTGTTATTCTTCCGCTGGTAGCTGGCCAACTAGTGAAGTAGGAGTAAAATACAGAACTTGTGTTTTCTCGACTGCTAACTTACTGAAAATGTACACAGTGTGGCGATGACTGACTCCACAAAGACCGGACTCCTTCCATTCCCGTACTCGTTTAATACACTACTGGCCATTAAAATTGTTACATCACGAAGGTGACGTGCTACAGACGCGAAATATAGCCGACAGGAAGAAGATGCTCTGATATCCAAATGTTTAGCTTCTCAGAGCATTCACAAAAGGTTGACGCAGATGGTGACACCTACAACGTGCTGACATGAGGAAAGTTTCCAACCGATTTCTCATACACAAACAGCAGTTGACCGGCGTTGCCTGGTGAAACGTTGTTCTGATGCCTCGTGTAAGGAGGCGTTGCTGCTCGCGTTGGTCGAAATCCAATGACTGTTAGCAGAATATGGAATCGGTGGGTTCAGGTAACAAGGAACGCCGTGCTGGATCCCAACGGTCTAGTATCACTAGCAAACGAGATGTCAGGCATCTTATCAGCATGGCTTTAACGGATCGTGCTGCCACGTTTCGATCCCTGAGTCAACAGATGGTGACGTTTGCAAGACAACAACCATCTGCACGAACAGTTCGACGACGTTTGCAGCAGCATGGACTATCAGCTCGGAGACCATGGCTGCGGTTACCCTTGACGCTGCGTCACAGACAGGAGCGCCTGCGATGGTGTACTCAAGAACGAACCTGTGTGCACGAATGGCAAAACGTCATTTTTTCGGATGAATCCAGGTTCTGTTTACAGCATCATGATGGTCGCATCCGTGTTTGGTGACATCGCGGTGAACGCACATCGGAAGCGTGTATTCGTCATCGCCCTACTGGCGTATCACCCGGCGTGATGGTATGGGGTGCCATTGGTTACACGCCTCGGTCACCTCTTGTTCGCACTAACGGCACTTTGAACAGTGGACGTTACATTTCAGATGTGTTACGACCCGTGGCTCTACCCTTCATTCGATCCCTGCGAAACCCTACATTTCAGCAGGATAATGCACGACCGTATGTTGCAGGTCCTGTACGGTCCTTTTTGGATACAGGAAATGTTCGACTGCTGCCCTGGGCAGCACATTCTCTAGATCTCTCATCAATTGAAAACGTCTGGTCAATGGTGGCCGAGCAACTGGCTCGTCACAATACGCCAGTTACTACTCTTGATCAACTGTGATATCGTGTTGAAGCTGCATGGGCAGCTGTACCTGTACACGCTATCCAAGCTCCGTTTGACTCAATGCCCAGGCGTATCAAGGCCGTTATTACGGCCAGAGGTGGTTGTTCTGGGTACTGATTTCTCAGGATCTATGCACCCAAATTGCGTGAAAATGTAATGACAACTCAGTTCTAGTATAATATATTTGTCCAATGAATACCCGTTTATTATCTGCATTTCTTCTTGGTGTAGGAGTTTTAATGGGCAGTTGTGTAGAATTGGTGCGCGAGATTCGATGCCATAAGTTTAATTCTTACAAAAATGGTAGTTGCCGTTGTACGTAGTCTACACGGATCTTATCTAATACGAAAATTTCACCGCATTTCAATTTCTACTTCACGGGTAACAGAGCCCTAAAAATGACAATAAAAATAAATGCAAAAATATTCACATTATGAAACGAAAATATTATTGTGAAATTCCTTTTATTTCAAACACTGTCAAATTCGATTAAAGAATCACAATCACATTCGGCCAACATCAGCCATCTTCAGATGCTATTGGTCATGGGCGGCATTTGCTGACAAAACGTCTATTAAATGGGTTGTCACGCAGTCATGCGACTTTGAGAACTCACATAATGAATATTTTATTTCGTCAAATGCCGCCCATTATCAAAGGCATCTGAAGATGCCAAATGTGGACACACTTGTGATTGCCTCATAGAACTTGGCTGTGTCTGAAATAAAATGAAGTTCGCAATGCGTTAGTCATTCCTTGAGTTTTAAAGCAACTTCATTTAAGAAGTTTTGGGATCATGTTGGACAGTGGGCGAATGTACTTAATAAAAAAAATATCAGTCCAAATCGTCTAAACTATATTCGTGGTTGAGGAACCTCTTGGAGCAATCGATACTATTTGCTCGAAAAAACTGCTCCATGCACTGACTCCTCAGTGAAACTGGTACGCTGATTGTTATTATCTAACGAAAACCGGTTACCACGAATTAAATTTACGTAGTCTGGATATCTGTTACTCAAATTTTTATTTCTCACGAACCGGTTTTTAGCGTCTTACAAAGAAACAACACCAATTAGACCTCAAATTTTAAGGAAAAAATGGTCACACATGGAAGGTATCGGCTCTAGCAAGCGATCCCACACGAAATTTTGAGCCATAATTTTGATAATACGCAGTCATGACCTTCTGAAAGTACAGCTTGTAAACTTCCGTGTGGAAAGCACTATGGGGAGAGCTTCTGCATTGACTAAAACACTGCCACTCCAGCTGGTGGAAGCTTTGCCCAACTAGCGTGATCTGGAGCTCAGATACGGCTACAGGTTCGAGTGCGGTGGGGCAAACAGTGGCAAAGCTTCACATAAGAGAAACAACAGCGTTCCGACTTTCCAGGTTTCGGTTAGAATAAGTCTGTTCCAGTTTTATCACGTTCTCCTCCGCCTGCTCACTGATCATCTCCCGAAAGGTTTATGATATAAGCCTTGCTTCGGGGCCTTGTCTCTGACATAAGAAGGATACGTTCCAGTTAACTCTTTCTATTTCGGAAAGGACAGTCCTATAGTGACAAGATTTGTACAATGAAACAGGCTTTTAGGAAAGGACGGGAATCCATCTTGAAGACACACCTAGCTTTCGAGAACGAATCTTTCACTCTGCATCGGAGTACGCGCTGGATTAAAGTTGTGTGCCCGGCTGGGACTAAGAAGTAGAACCTTGCTTGTCGAGCTCCATGCTTTTACCAGCTTAGCTGTCCAGCCACCTCGATAACTTGGTAAGAGCACCACCCTCGATAGTTATGGTTCGAGGTTAGTACCGGTCCTGCATACACCTTTATTCTGCTAGTAAGTTACACACACAGTTTTCATGGATTTCGAACAACAGTTTTGCCGTGTTAACAAGAAGAAGTTATAGAAGATTAATGTGGAAAAGGGGGCTACCCAAAGCAATTTTCCAAGTGATTCAAGGTCTTTATGCTAATACCAGGATCGTCATAGACGTTTGAAAACGATCATCAGAGACAGACATAAACGAAGTTGTTAGGTAGTGCTGCAATATCAGTCGCTATTTAACGTTACGTATATCAGGTAATAATAACGTTTAGGAATCGGATTAGGAAGCCAAAAGTACGTGAACGCTTTACTCTATGCTGACGATCGAGTAATTATTAAAGAAAATGAAGACCTGTGATGATGAGTTCCCATACTCCGAGAAGCGTAGGGGACGATGCGAGAGACCCACACCGCCGACTAGGCTGGGTCCTAGCGGAGGTGGTTTGTCATTGCCTTCCTCCAACCGTAATGGGGATGAATGATGTTGATGAAGACGACACAACAACACCCAGTCATCTCGAGGCAAGTAAAATCCCTGACCCCGCCGAGAATCGAACCCGGGATCCCGTGCGCGGGAAGCGAGAACGCTACCGCAAAACCACGAGCTGCGGACGGAGACCTGTAGGGCACAGTATATAAAATACGTTCTTGAGCTGCAGATCTAATTTAAAGTCTTCGACAACTAAAGTTATGGCCTTTCTAGGAAGGGGACTGCCGACATCAGAAATATGCATGTACGGGAATGCGTTAGAGAAAATCTCATTTCCAGTACCTTATCTGCGCCATAACATTTGAAGGATAAGAAATTAAAAAATAAAACAAACATTTGTTGGAAAATGCTTGGAGCAATTGCAACAATACTCGAAGAAAAATGAGGAAAGAGAGGTAAGAGAAAATTTATACAGGAATAACAGTTCCCACCACGTTGTAAAGAGAAGAATACTAGGTGTCGCGCAATATATATTGGGTGGTTATAATTAAACGAATGTTCAAATGTGTATGAAATCTTATGGGACTTAACTGCTAAGGTCATCAGTCCCTAAGCTTACACACTACTTAACCTAAATTATCCTAAGGACAAACACACGCACCCATGCCCGAGGGAGGACTCGAACCTCCGCTGGGACCAGCCACACAGTCCATGACTGCAGGGCCTGAGACCGCCCGGCTAATCCCGCGCGGCTATAATTAAACTGACAGTGTTCCGAGTGATAACTAAACCGACAGTGTTTCGAGTTTTGCAGTGCAGGTTGTATACATTGCAGAACGGTGAATCCTTGAGTTATGTTCATTAATCGATGCGCTCGTGGAGTATGCTGAAAAAATAATAGTTCCACATTCTGTCACCAGATGAAGCAGTCACAATATGATGCGGGTGCAGGTAAAAAGGGGAGGAACGATCAAAGACATGATAACGGTGGCTCTGGTACGTTTATTAGGATATAGACATAAGTTACAACATGTCTTCACTATGGTCTACCGACTCGGACTCAGCAACATGCTGCATCCGTAACATGGCATGGTCAACTGTCGCTCGCAGCATATCTGGTGTCATCAGAGTGATATGTCGCCATATGCTGTCCTTCAGATCAGGAAGAGTCCGTCTACATCCTTGATAGACACAATATTTCAGATATCCCCACAACCGGAAGTCATATGTGTGGTGTCACCGCCAGACACCACACTTGCAAGGTGGTAGCCTTTAAATCGGCCGCGGTCCGTTAGTATACGTCGGACCCGCGTGTCGCCACTATCAGTGATTGCAGACCGAGCGCCGCCACACGGCAGGTCTAGAGACACTTCCTAGCACTCGCCCGAGTTGTACAGCCGACTTTGCTAGCGATGGTTCACTGACAAATTACGCTCTCATTTGCCGAGACGATAGTTAGCATAGCCTTCAGCTACGTCATTTGCTACGACCTAGCAAGGCGCCATTACCAGTTACTATTGATGCTGTAAAACATGTACCGTCAAGAGCGATATTAACCAATTGTGGATTAAAGTTAAGTATTCCAGCAGCTACGTACGTTATTTGCTATTATAATTACCTTGTCCTGTTCGTGACTTCACGCCAGCCTGCGTGAGCTTAAACGCGTGCCTTTCGGCTTCCTCCTAGTGGATTGGCTGTCTTGCCAGTCCACAACAATATGGATTTAGGTCAGGGAATTTGGAAGGCCAGACATCTTGAAATTTCCAAGAGATGATGCGGTCGTCACCGAAGGTTTCTCGAAGCAAACCTTTCACCTGGCGAGCGACATGTGGCGTGGGTCCATCTTGCATGAAAATAGTGATGTGGGCACAGATGCATTCTTGCAAAGCTGGAATCAGGTGTTTCAGACGTTACTGTGCACGTAACAGACCCCTGACATGCCATCTCCTCGAAAGAAAACGGAGCGAGAACGAAGGAGCTTGTGAAACCATACCACACTGTCACGTAAGGCCAGTGCAGTGGATGTTCCTGCACAACAAGTGGCGGAGTAGAACACCCTATGGGACTTTTCTGTGCATTCACGGCACAGTGCAGAGTAAAAAGTACCTCGTCCGTCCAAAGGATATTCCGCGGCCACATTTCATCCATTTCTATGTGCGTCAAAAAAAAACAAACGGCGTTGTAGCCTTTCTTGAAGCTTCATTTGGTGCCGCCATGTGAATGCGCCGCCTCCCTCCGTTTGCTGCACCACTTTATTCACATGTTTCTCCAAATATCTTGATCATATTCGGCAGGCCATTTATTGACATGCGGCCTTTTCATAGCTGTTTCTGTCCACAATATTCCGTCCATGGAGCTCTGCTATTGCTTTCGTTCCGATAACACAATTTTACCAGCAGTGCATGTTCTTTCTTCTCAATAGCCGTTGCGTTTCGAATACAAAACTTCAACTTTCTTAACCATTTATACCAACAGTCACTTCACAAAAGAAATCAACACACATCGCCACGCGACAAAAGCATACAGACATCAACACAGGAAACATTCCACACTCTAACTGCTTACAGTGCGATATTTTCACCTGATGGCAGAAAGATGAATAATTGTTTTCTTCTTCGGCATAAGCCACGGGAGCACCGATTAATGAACATACCTACGATATTTCAGCGAGCTGTATACAGCCCGCACTGCAGCACTCGGAACACCATCACTTTAATTACAATCACTGGGTACTTCAGACAACTGGAAACATTAGAAATGAACATCTGCAGAGAGAATAAAGTCAGCAACAACTACAGAACAATGTATTTAGGTGTGACTTCTGTAACATGTGTAAGGTTGCGAAATCATACAATCATACATGGAGTTCTTTTAGGGTATTATATGCGACGAGGATTACGCTGCATTTACAGTTAAAAAGCAGTAGTAAACGCTATAAGATTACGAAAATGACATGGGATAAAGGCGAGCCTCAGGAAATAAATGAGGTTTCTATCACTGTCGTTTGAAAGCAGCATCAGTTCATACTTAAATTAGTACGACATCTTGACTTCGTTCAAATTTTGTAAATGATAAACTTCGGTGAGAAAGCTTAAAATGTCACAAAGTGCTGGTTCATACAGTTCAGTCGTTTATTAAATAAGTTCTGAAATTAAGAGTCATTTTCGAGTTTATTTTTTGTATTTTATTCCTCTGTTCATATAATAGTCAAAATTCCGGTAATCACAGTGTGACAAGGCAAAACTCTAATAAACATACTGAACGAACGTTGAAGAATTATCCGCGTATTTTCACACGGAAGTCATACGTATTACAAGTGACCGCATCAATTCGCGTCTCGAATGACAGCGACTTCACAGTGTTAGCTGTCAAGCCTAACTACGGCTGACCCTTGGAATAAGACAGGATCGTATGGAATTTCCCTTACTTACGGGAATCTACGATACAACTTGGTTTTTGAATCATGTTTACACCTATTTTCAGTTTTTTTTGTATACATACGAAGCTTGTTAGGACACGAGCGAAGGTTTGGCTTATATATGTAGTTTTACTGATTACATATCGATAGTTTTATACGCTACCAAGTTATACCACAAACTTATAAAATACAATCTCATTTTATTTCTCTTTTGTACAATTCTTTTAAAATTATTCATAAGAAACGCCAACAATTTTTTATTAACTTACCATTCGATATTATGTTACGTTAATGTCGTGCCATAACATCCTTAATTTTGAGAAGTACGTAATTTATTTTGTTATTTTCATGAACAATCTTTGCTTCGATAACAAGTGCAAAGATTTTCTATTTGTAATAAACACTTAATATTTTGGAAATTTGTCAGATTTTAAGAACGTAAGTTCTACATGCTTCCAGAGATGGCATAATTGATATACATTGTAATTTCGGCGTCAAAAGGCGTCACTAATGTTCCGAACTTGCTCGATAGATGGTCGAGACTCTTTGCTATGAATATTGTGGACAAAGAAGGTTTTGTTGTGTAAAATATCATTATAGTTGTAGCGGAAAATTTTTATGAGATGTCTCCTGAACTGGAAGAACTGCAAATAAAAGTGGGTGAGTGAAACGTAACCACAAAAACTTCAATCATTCTTGTGCAAATACCTGCGACCTTTTTCTTTTTTAATAATATTACCCAGTCATCGTTATAAAGTATCCCCTTCACTACTTATTACAAACACTGCTGTAGCAGTGCTAGACACTAATAGGGAATAAGAATAGACAAGTGTACTTCTTCACAGTGTTAAGGGGTACTTTATATGTTCCTCCTTATAAAAAACTTCACTGTCGGGACCCACGCTTTCCGGCTCGCCCTTGCACAGCGCGACTGAACCGCAACCGAGCACAGCTATACTGGAAACTACTCACAGCGTGGCTCCCGCCGACAGTCTCAAAATAACACAGGGTCCGAGTGTCCTGGAATCTGCTGTCTGGGCGCTTCCAGCAGTCACTATATCCACTATATCACAAACATAGCGGCATACTAGCGGCAGTCCCCACTCTCTGCTGGAATGCAGAGTGGACTGAATAGAAGTTAAAACGGAGACGCCGGCGCGTGCAGACTGCGTGCCATAAAGTGAACGGAGCCACACGGCGCAGCCCGCCAGGAGTGGCTGCCGCTGTTTGTTATGAAGGCCGACGGAAAAATGCAGTGTTTCTGACCGTGCTGGGCGCACTGGGCCGCCAGGAAAAACTGCGTAAATGTTTGTGAAGCGGCGCGCGCTGCGTCCCGCCGGAAAGCCGCTATGCACTGCGTACAGCCGCAGATCAGCCGGGAGCCTGGGGAAGAGAACTGCGTCACTGCTTCCGCATTCAGGATTGTCTCCGACTACGGAGGCGAGTCTCTAAAGCTACGTTTACACGGGCTGTAGGAATTACATGTTGCCGACAGTAACACCCGGCAATGTTGCCGGCTACCTGCATAGCAGCTGCATGTTTGGCCTCATTGCCGGTCACGGCTAGCATATGCACAACCTGACAAACAAAGTGATGCACCAGAAGTTGTGGGCAGATGTCCAACTTCATCCACACCACTGACTGGTAGCCGGCCGTTGTGGCCGAGCGGTTCTAGGCGCTTAAGTCTGGAACGGCGCGACAGCAACGGTCGAAGGTTCGTATCCTGCCTCAGGCATGGATGTGTGTGATGTCCTTAGGTTAGTTAGGTTTAAGTAGTTCTAAGTTCTAGGGGACTGATGGCCCCAGATGTTAAGTTCTATAGCGCTCAGAGCCATTTGATTAGAACCACTAACTGGTATGTAAATTACTAGAAGTGTAATTCTCTGTGGCAGGCAGAACAGCGACCAGAGTACAATAGTACTGTTCGTGTTTAATGTTACGCTGATACTCATTACCACAGAGACAAGCAGTTTAATATAAGACAAATGGGGCCGCAAATGTGGGAAATACCACAAAAGTGGATGACAAATGTTGAATATGTGACGTCACCAGATGACGTACCTCGCCGCACGTGCACAGGTGGCGCCTGTCGGTCTGTTGCATCTGATCGTCCCAATCCAAGTCAAGTATTAGCGTGTGGCTTCGGGCCTATGTGTGCTCAGGATTCGAGTCTTGCGTCTGGCAAGAAGTTTAATTTTTTGCGTTAGACAGTTAAGTGTTTAAATTGCGGTAAGATTTATTATTTTCTTTACCGGTTCCGTGCTCTCCGCTGGTTAATTGCAAAGCACAGTACAACAAACGTCATAAGTGAGTGAGTATAAGCTTCCGAATTGCATGGCTACCATTAAATGACCTACGTGTTCTTCACTAGATAAAGTCTGTAAACAAGAAAAGTAAGGACAAAGAAAAAGAAACACAAAATAAAAACAGCTTCTGCTTGGTTACAGCGAGGACAATTATTTTGTAGCTCCTACATTTACAGTAAATCACATTTACAAGAAACTAATCTAAACTCCGCCTGCACAGGCCATTAAGGCCCAACGGTACCGACCGGTCGCCGTGTCGTCCTCAGCCCACAGGCGTCACTGGATACGGACATGGAAAGGCAAGTGTTCGGCACACCACTTTCGCGGTCGTATATCAGTTTACGAGGCCGAAGCCGCTAGTTCTCAATCAAGCATCTCCTCAGTTTGCCTCACAAGGGCTGAGTGCACCCCGCTTGCCAAAGCGCTCAGGAGACAGGATTGTCAGCCGTACAACTACTATCTCAGTCCGACAGCGCTTAACTTCGGTGATTTGACGGGAACCGGTGTTACCACTGCGGCAAGGCCGTTACATTTACAAAAGGTGTTCGAAAACGGAGCAGCCTAGAGGAGCAATGTCCAACACTGCCCCCTAGCAGCGTGAGTAGGATTGACAAGCCCAATCCCTGCACTGCGGCAAGGTACGTCATCTGGCGACGTCAAATTTTCAATATTTCAATCCATTTTTGTTGTATTTCCCAACATTTGCGGCCCCATGTTGCTTCTATTAAATTACTTGTCTCAGCCTCATCTGCGTCGCTTCGAAAGTTTTAAACGTTGATACGAATCTCCCTGAAACTTCCTGGCAGATTAAAACTGTGTGCCGGACCGAGACTCGAATTCAGTACCTTTGCCTTTAGCGAGCAAGTGCTCTACCATCTGAGCTACCCAAGCACGACTCACAACCAGTCCTCACACCTTTAATTCCGCCAGTACCTCGTCTCCTATCTTCCAAGAATCACCCTGTATAAGGAGGGCGAACAGCGTCATATACTAAGCAATCACCGTGAAGGACAATGAGTTGCTGCGTGCTCGTGTGAGACATCGTTATCGGCACCTGACGGACATCATTGTGGGTCTCCATTTGGTCGGCTGGCCAATTGGTGAAGTATCCGTATTTATGGGGCATTCAGATGTGACAAATGTTGGACTGCATGGAAACGAGAGTATTCATACTCAATAAGATTCCGGTCGGCCACGTCTGACCAGTACAAGGGAGGACTGCCATATTGTGCACTGAACACATCACATAGTAACCCCTACATATCTGCCGCTGCCGTCCTAGAACAAGTAATGGACTGCCTGCAGTGTCCTGTCTCATCTCTCACGATTGTTCGGAGGCTAAGCGCATCGGGTTAGGGAATCACCGTCCCATGCGTTGGCTCCAGTTATCACCACAGTCCAAACGGCTGCTTTCGGAGTGACCGGGATGCACTGACTGCCGATGAATGACGTCGTTCAGCGATAAATCGTGGTTCTGCACTATCATAGTCGGCGAGTATGGCGGCAACCTGGCAAGAGGTCTCATACTTCCAATATTTTGGAGAGGCAGTGCGGTGTTCCTGTAGTATCATGCTGTGGCAAGCCAGGAGGTGTGATTTCAGGTCACGGCTGGCGGTTACTGGAGGAACTCGTAAGGCATATCATTACGTCCTGCGTCCTCATGTGTTACCTCCCATGTGACAGGGCCGTGGAGCCACTTACAACAGGATAGTGCTCTTCACACATGACAAGTGTCTGTAATATGTCCGCATGATGTTGAGGTACTCCCGTGACCAGAAAGATCACCAGAACTGTCCCCTATAGACCATGTGTGGGACCAGCTCGGAAGTCATCTTCATACCATTGCCAGGATATCGAGGACCAGCCGCCCGCTGTGGCCGAGCGGTTCTAGGCGCTTCAGTCCGGCACCGCGCTGCTGCTACGGTCGCAAGTTCGAATCCTGCGCTACAGTCTGGAGCCGCGCAACCGCTACGGTCGCAGGTTCGAATCCTGCCTCGGGCATGGATGTGTGTGATGTCCTTAGGTTAGTTAGGTTTAAGTAGTTCTAAGTTCTAGGAGACTGATAATCTCAGATGTTAAGTCCCATAGTGCTTAGAGCCATTTGAGCCATATCGAGGACCAATTTCCAGCAACTGTTGGCCATCTTGCCTCAGGAGATGATACAGTGGCTTTATGACACCATTCCTAACCGAATCAGTGCATGTACACAGGCAAGAGGGTGTGCAACATCATACCGATAACTGGGCTAATACTGCCTAGTTCTTTGTAAATGTGACTCGATTTTGTAATCCTCCTAAATACCATCACATACCCTTTCAGTCCGTTAAGTGTCACTTAGTTTCCTCCTCCCTTTATGCGTGCTTAACGTTTTTGTGAGTTTTATCAGCTCGTTTGTGGGCTGAGTCAGTGCATAGTTACAGAATGCTCATTAGGAAAGTTATAAACAAAATAATTAAAGACTTAATAAAACACGAAAAACATTATGAGAGAATATACGGACAAATAACAAATCGCAGAGAAAAGTTTTCGACTACTGCGAGGAACTCAAAAAAATGGTTCAAATGGCTCTGAGCACTATGGGACTTAACATCTGAGGTCATCAGTCCCCTAGAACTTAGAACTACTTAAACCTAACTAACCTAAGGACATCACACACATCCATGCCCGAGGCAGGATTCGAACCTGCGACCGTAGCGGTTGCGCGGCTCCAGACTGTAGCGCCTAGAACCGCTCGGCCACTTCGGCCGGCTGCGAGGAACTGCTATACAGAATAAACGTTGTGCCACAAAGAAACCTTTCAACTTGGGTTTGTGATTTGTCACTTAATTTATTCAGTTCTACTGGAAGTCTGTTGAGAATGAAACTTGATGAATAATAATGCACACATTTCTGTCCAATGTTCAAGGAAGTGTAGTCTATTGAATATCGTTTCCCTATCTTGTGCTCAATGAATGAATATTGCAGTTTCTTCTGAATGAAACAATAACGTCAACAAAATAATCTCAGGATGCAATATACGAGGGCGTGTTGAAAAGTAATACCTCCGATTTTTTTATGTGATAACAAACCTTTTCAAATAAAAAAATCTATCTTTGACATGGAATATCTTCATAATCAATGTAACAGTATTCACTCTAAAACTCACAAAATCAATGTCTCTCTGTACTAGTGTAAAAGGCGTTTCAGTTGCATAAGTAAATATATGATCTTTTTCCAAACATGGGACATCTTTATAATGTTACGATATATCACAGGATCTTTGACACTCATATGTTTGTAAGCACTTTGTATACATCAAAACATGTGGTGCATGATAGAAATCTATTCTGCGACAAATCTAAAGTGTTCAATGAGAAAAATTTACCTGTGCAACGTTAAGAATGCAGTGGGATTGTATTCACATCTGTTGGACGAAAATTATGAAAACAAACACTCCAAACCGACATTTCACGTAAGTCACATCCAGTGCAAATCTTCAACGGAACCATGTCTGTGGCGTGCTTATAATTATGTATTATTTATATTTTAGGACAATTAATCTGTAAAGAAACGCACCTCATGTTCTAATGGAGGCATGAAAACCGTCTGAAGATGAATCGTAATGATTCGAAACCGGTAACGGCACCTTTTGAATAAAGGAACTGAAAATAAATTTGTGGCTGGTTGCTGTCTCAACACCATCAACGTTTGTCTTCAAATAACAGCCACAGTCTCCAGCCATGTCATCAGATGACAAATTTGCATTAAACGTTATTAACATTATACATTCTTGTTCTGCATGTCTACATATTTCTTTCTCAACGTAATCACCTTGGCAACGAACACATTTCTCCCAAGGAGAGGCAAGTTTGTTGATACCGCCACTGTAGAATGTTTGACTTTGTTGATGGATCCAAAGTATCCCATCTGCTTTCATCACTTTCAGTGTGCAGCCCGCGAAGGTGCTTTTTAAGTTTTGGAAACAGACGAAAATCGGATGGGGCCAGGTCGGTACTGTATGGAGGATGTTCGATGACAGCAAGCCCAAGGCGTCGGATTGTTACAGATGTCGTAGTGGTTGTGTATGGTGTGGCATGTCGTGCTGAAGGAAAGGGTGCTTCGTGTGTGGACGAACTCTTCGAAACTCTATTACAGCACGCTGTGTTTCACGCACCGATATAGTTACGTTACACACCGCCATAAAACACGTTACAGTTCGGAGGTCTCTAGCAGCAGAGGGCCGCAAATACGTACACATGAAGAATAAAGACACAAAAATGTTAATAAAGTCTACCGTTTTGTTGCACTTTAGCGTTAATTTGATCTCAGAAAGCTACGTGCTGGCATTAGCGACTAGTATGTTAGGTAAAACATTTATCGTACATTCCACGTCTTTCACAGTAACCATCTGCAAAAATCTGCAAAAGAATGTTAGTTGTCAGTGGTGTTTAGTGCCAGATCATTGATATACACGAAGAAAAGCAACTGTCCCAGCACAGCGCCCGGTAACAGCCCCACTGTCTTCTATGAGTCCAGCCAGTTTCACACCTCTTCTCTGTTTGCTGCCACAGGAGGATAACATGCTGAAGATGTGTACCACTAATCTTGTAACTGTTTACTGTCGGTTTCTTTCTCTTTGTTGTACACATCATATTGCATTTACTCATCTTTAAATAGGCCTTATATTGATTATATAGTATAAATCCTGTCCAAGTCTTCCCTGAACTTACTGTCGTCAAACGACGATATTTGTCTGTAGACAACAACATCGCCAGTGAATAACATCGAGTGTGAGTGCTGATCCGATCTGGTAAAGCATTTACGTATACTGAGTACACTACAGGTCCTCTTACGTTCCTTGAGACGCATCCCATATTACTTTCGTTTCTGAAGAACATTCCTTGCCAATTATAACGCACGACGTTTGCATTACTCAAATATATATCAAGGCAATCACTTATTTGCGAATGTATCTGTTAGCATTTAATAATTTGTTCAGTTTTTAATAAAACCCACCGACGGTTTCTTGGCATAGTCCAATGTTGTTGTGATCTTCAGTCCGAAGACTGGTCTGATGCAGCTCTTCACACTACTCTATCTCCGAATAACTGCTGCAACATACGTCCTTCTGAATCTGCTTACTGTATTCATCTCTTTGTATCCATCTACGATTTTTACCCCCCTCCCCTCCATATTTTCCTCCGATACTAAACTTGTGATCCCTTGATATCTCAGAAAGTGTCCCATCAACCGATCCCTTCTTTCAGTCAGGTTGTGGGACGAATTTCCCGAATTTCTTGTCTTCCGAATTCCATTCAGTACCTCCTGATTAGTTGCGCTATCTACCCATCTAATTTCGAGCATTCCTCTGTAACACCACATTTCAAATGCCTCTATTCACTTCTTGTCTGAACTGTTTATCGCTCACGTTTCGCTTTCACAAAAGCCAATACTCCAGACAAATACATCCACAAAAGAGTTCCTAACACTTAAATCTATATTCTATGTTAACAATTTCTCTTCTTCAGAAGCGCTTTTGTTGCCATTTCCAGTCTACATATTATATCCTCTCTGATTCGGCTATCAGCAATTATTTTGTTGCCCAAATAGCAAAACTCATCTACAACATTTAGTCTCGTTTCCTGATCTAATTCCCGCAGCATCAGGTGTTTTAATTCCATTATCTTTGTTCTGCTTTTGTTGATGTTCATCTCGTATCCACAAGTCCATTCTGTTGAACTGCTCTTCCAAGTCCTTTGCTGTTTCTCAAGATTTTTATTTCTTCCTATATCTGCAACATACTACGTTGTTTACTTCACGTGAAGTGCCGTCCTCGCGAGTCACAAATATCTCCTCTGCAGATAAATTTAAATAAAAAAAAGTAAATAAAAGCGTCCTCAGCTCGAAGGTTGGTTTAAACAAGACAGTGCTTTACTAGGCATGGCTCAGTTGGGTGTGGTACGGTCTCTGACCTTTGAATAGATGTTTATGGGATCTTACCGTTTTGCGTGTTCTCCGAACTTCGATGCAACTTGGAATTTTTCCCATTAACACATCGTTGTGTAGGTGAAAGAAATGATAAGTAACAGAAAGTGTTCTTGGGGACGACTACTTTTGGTTTTGCAGTCTTGCACTTTCCCACTGTGCCACCAAACAACACTCACAAAGGAAGTCCCCCAACCAGTACGGCTAAAACCGAACACAAATGACTCTAAAATTATCAGATGTGTGTGTTTTCCACCCATCATGCTCTGTTCGTTTTTGTAACACATTGCAGCTGTGTACAATCGGTGTTTGTAAGTTAACAAATGTCTCAAAGCGCCGAAGAATAGCTTGTTACAGATAAATATGACCGGAGATTCACAACAACCATAAACGAGTTAGAGACGATTCGGGTATTTTGGAATACCAATTACATTTGTAAGCACAGCTTACTGCCGATTTATTAAAATGGCCAAAACCAAAACGAGGATAGACTGCAACTTACTGTGATAAGCTATATTACGCGAAAAAGTAATCTGCATGAATTATTCTTATTAAAATGAACTAAAATAAAAAGAGAGTCAAATGGAGGGTATTATGGAATAGCCGAATAATACATAATAGAGGATTAAAAATATAGGCAACAAACTACATTTGGCAAAAACAAGATGCAATTAGATTAAGGAAATACATTAGGCGTTTTGCACTTTAGCTTCTTTTATCTGGAGAAATCGCAAACGTAATTTTCCTTCTCTTCGCCAGCACAATCTAGAAGGACTCATAGAGAGGAAGCCAAATATTGCACGCAGATCTCTCGTTGTTTATGTTCGAAAAATTTCCCGTCGCGGAAGAGACATTTAGAATATTTATCTTCCGGTTCAGACGATACATCAGAATGGAGCGATTCGTTATCGATACTTGAATCATCATTAGCAGGAAATTGTAATCTCTTGAAGAATTTCTTTCTTTTGAAAGACACTGCACAGTTTTCACCTCGGCTGCTGACACCTACAGCACTTCAGACTGGCCAATTGTGCGTGTGCAAAAGAACCAAGGGGGACCTGTACAATTTCTTTCAACAAATATACGGATGTGGTACTCCACATGAAAGTGATTTTGTTTCTTTTGTTGGTTGGTTTCTGGTTCTGTAGTTTTCAGTTTTAGCCCCTAGAAACTTCATTGCCTCTGGGCTGTTTTATAGCTCATCGTTCGACCTCTAAGTGAATTTTGTATGAAGAAATAGTTAATGTCCCCGCTTTTCTACCTCTTTTGGACTTCTTTTTTGTTGCGATATTATTTCCGAGGGTAGAACCAAAGTTTTCGATGAAAAAGAAGCAGATCGAGAAGAATATTTGGAGGAACAAGTAAGTGTCGCTTCAGAACTCCTATATATTATATATAATCCGACAGACTAACTAGGAAAACATTTTTCTCGCTAGATAAATTTTGATACCTAAAGAAAAAGTCGCCTACTAAAAAACGGCAAGTGCGTAATAAAGTAATATTCTTTGAATGCGTACACGTCATGTCAATGCCTAAGACACACACCTAACAGCTGATACATTTTTTAAGAAAAAATACATGCCTACAGAAATTCCACAAAAACTCAAACACAGACTTTCTTGAACAGCGAAGAAAGCAATGCTGGTAAGCGGCCGGCACTCGCTACAGAGCACCGCGGGAGCCCAGACAAGTGGTGTACAACATTCCCACGAGTCAGCAGCGCGTAAGAGACGAGATATGTTGGTATTCCATGCTGTACGACTATTGCATTCTATCCGAATCCCCTCTTTTATCTGGCAAAGATCTAAACGTTAGATTCAAGAAACCGCTTAATAGAAGCAATACTTACAGTGTAATATTTCCGAAAATTGAAATTGCTGTACTGCCGTATGCTCTTCCCTTATTCGTCATCGAAGTGCCAATGTGGAGCATCAGTGACGCGATTAAAACACCACCATATGGAACAATATCTTAAAGTTTCTCTTGCTGCGATGGTATTAAGTAAACTGCATCCTGTTGCGGAGAGAGATGTAAAGCTCCTCACTTTCATTAACATCTTTTTTAGTTTACTTTTTGCGGCTATAGGACTATCAGGCTCAAATATGGGAACTTGACGTAGAGATGACGCTTTGTTACGAAATTAAACTGAACATTTCCGTAATACGAATACGTGTCTCTTTTACTTTTCAGTTATTAAAGTTACTAGATTAAAAAATGAAAAATGTCGCTTTGAAATAATAATAGTACAAGTCAAATTACATTGGTTCATTCAATTATTGTTGCTTTTGGCAGTAACATACTTCCCTAAAAATACCTACGCTCATCCAGTCTCGTTTAACAGTTACGTTTGTTTCACAGTCATACTGAAGTAACAATTGCTACGTAGCGTTTCGATATTAATTAAACAGGTAACGACTGATCACAGAAGCCTTTTCATTTACGTTCTAGTATCAGTACCTTCCTCCGCGACAATGCCTGATTCTCATACACGACGCCGTATCAGTCATAAATCTCTTAATTGATTTTGCGCGCCTTTCCGTGAAATAACTGAAATACTTTTCTTCTATAAACCGACGTAATACTTTAAATATTTATTCCACCTTGTACCAGATTTTGCACTGCTTCCTCATTGGAAAGGGGCGCTCGGCTCCGAAGATTCTAGAAGGCGGCGATAAATCAGGAGCACGATATCGACAGTTGTGACATCAAAAATATCAGTACTCCTTACAGTATGCGCACTTAACAAGATCAACATGTGGATTTGCTACATCATTTTTGATTCATCCTCGCTGCAGTATTCCAGTATCAAAAGCTACAGTGATATCATTATCCACCTGTTTTCGACGAGCTGTTCTATTCCGCTGAGTTTTAATCTGTTCGAAGTCCACATTTGCACTTCGATGACGAGTAAGGCAAGGGCGTACGACAAATCCACAACTTCTGTGAAATATGATTCTTATAAGTACTGAACGTGTTAAGATAAATGGATTCAAGCAAATGTTTATCTCTTGCTCAAGTAATACCTCATTTAATACTCCTGTGAATCCGTTGGTGGTAATTGTCTGTTACACCGAATTGTTTCTTGAGCCACTTGTTTTTCTGTAGCCTGTGCATTTGTTCATGTGCAAACATCGATTGTACACAGATCCGAAGTCTTACAGACGAATGACGTCGACGGGTGATAGAACAGACAGACCTCCGTTTTCTTAATTTTTAGCCGCGCGGGGTGGCCGCGGGGTTAGAGGCGCCATGTCACGGATTGCGCGGCCCCTCCCGCCGTAGGTTCGAGTCCTCCCTCGGGCACGGGTGTGTCTGTTGTTCTTAGCATAAGTTAGTTTACGTAGTGTATAAGTCGAGGGACCGACGGCCTCAGTAGTTTTGCCCTTGGAATTCACACAAATTTGAACATTTTTTCTTAATTTTTATTTGGTTCAAAAAAATGATTCACATGGCTCTGAGCACTATGGGACTTAACTTCTGAGGTCATCAGTCCCCTAGAACTTAGAACTACTTAAACCTAACTAACCTAAGGACATCACACACACCCATGCCCGAGGCAGGATTCGAACCTGCGACCGCAGCGGTCGCGTGGTTCCAGATTGTAGCGCCTAGAACCGCTCGGCCACCCCGGCCAGCAAATTTTTATTTGGACTTAGCAGATAGAACTATAAACATATTTACCTTGTGAGTAGCAAATAATAAATGCGTCGCGCTTTCTTTTAAGTCTCGAGATCACCCACGAAAGACGCGGCGACCGCAGCCTGGTACAGTTGCTGCAGCTGCCGCTATTTGTCGCTCCTGTGAGGTCGCTGTTGCGGACCAGTGCGACTGGCGGCGCGTGCCCCTGGGAGCAGGCTACCCGCTGTCCCAGTGACCTGGTGCGGGCCCCACTGCGACCTCTGAGGCTGCGGCGCGCCCCACCTTCCTCACTCGTGCTGCTTTTCTGAGCTCCCACGATTTACAACCGTATTTCCGTCCCCTGGTATTTAAGGAAACAACTAGGGCCGAATTTACAAACGGTGGCGTCCTAGGGCACAGACTTCTCGGGGCGCATTTCGACTTTCGAAATTTTTTTTCTCCACAAAATTAAGATTCCTCATTGCAAAAAATGTAGTCAATAACTGAATTACTTAAACGAAACACACCACGCAATCCGCGCTAAAGCGTACTGTTTCTACTTATAGTTATCTTTCGGCTGAATGAACGAAAACTATTTGAGAGCCAGTGGAAGAATCAACTTTATTTGTAAAGGTGCGTAAAAGGAACACGAGACAGACGGAATAAGTAAGTAAACTGTTTATTATTTCAAAAGTAACTGTCATAACTATTAAAATATCTGTCCTACTGTGAGGCAAAACGGTCAATGTTTTATACAAAAACCATCATTGTACCAAAGTGTGCAAATCTTCGTTCGATGCAAATCAGCAGCCACGAATGTCTTTCTTTGTGGCTCCAAAAATATGGAAATCGTATGGGAGAGATCTAGACTGTACAGAGGAAGTGCAAGGGGTTCCCAGTGAAACTTCTGCAGCAGTGCCCAAACAACCTTGGCAATACGTGGGCAGGGCCTTGCTGAATCCTCCCACACGGCTACATTAATATATTGTTGGTCAAGTGCGGTAGTAGGTGAACAAAATATTCATTACATACGTTTCTGACGTTACCTGTAATGGACGTTTCTTTCTCAATTTTTTTCCTTTGTTTGATTTCTAACTAGTTGTGCCCAGCATGTTTTGGGGACCCTCTCTTTCTAAGTATGTTCACATATAGAACGCAGACAAAAGTACGCGTTCAAAATATGTCTCCTACGTTTCACACACACACACACACACACACACACACACACATGAGTAATGGAATGTAGTCGAATTAAATCAGCTGATGCTGAGGGTATTACATTAGGAAATGAGACTTTTAAAGTAGCAGATGAATTTTGCTCAAAAATGGTTCAAATGGCTCTGAGCTCTATGGGACTTAACATCTGAGGTCATCAGTTCCATATAACTTACAACTACTTACACCGAACTAACCTAAGGACATCACACACATCCATGCCCGAGGCAGGATTCGAACCTGCGACCGTAGCAGCAGCACGGTTCTGGACTGAAGCGCCCAGAACCGCACGGCCACCGCGGCCGGCTGAATTTTGCTATTTGGGGAGAAACATAACTGGTGACGGTCGAGGTAGAGAGGAAATAAAATGTAGACTGGCTGTTGCAAGGAAAGTGTTTCTGACGAAGAGAAGTTTGTTAACATCGAGTATAGATTTAAGTGTCAGGAAGTCTTTTCTGAAAGTATTTGTGTGGAGTGTAGCAATGTATGGAAGTGAAACATGGACGATAAATAGTTTCGACAGGAACAGAATAGAATCTTTAGAAATGTGGTGCTACAGGAGAATGTTGAAGATTAAATGGGTAGATCACGTAACTAAAGAGGAATAGATTGGGGGAGAGGAGGACGTTGTGGCACAACCTGACTAAAAGAAGGGATCGGTTGGTAGGACACGTTCTGAGGCATCAAGGCATCATCAATTTAGTATAGGAAGGAAGCATGGAGGATAAAAACGTAGAGGGAGACCAAGAGATGTATACACTACGCAGTTTCATAAGGAGGTAGGTTGCAGTAGTTACTCGGAAACGAAGAGGATTGCACAGGATAAGGTAGCATGGACAGCTGCATAAAACCAGTTTCTGGACTGAATACCACAACAGATATAGATATATATTTAACACATTTCTCACGTATTTGTACACGTATTTCATTTTTATCTCTAGGGAAATTCGCCCTACAGATTCGTCTCAACTCTGCCAATAACTGTTGATCGTATAAAGAAAAAGTTTGATTCTCCGTTGTTTTACACCATTCTATAACAGACAGTGCGTTAAATGTATATTTTGTAACTGGAATCTGACAAAGATCGGGAATGACTCAAAGAGAGGCTGGCCGACTAGACTGGAGTTGTCCCCAGCAGATCGCAGAGTGCGGACAGAAGACAACAACAAAGAACGGACAAGTGGAAACGGAACGAGAAACAAACAAGTCCAGTGGGTAATCCAAACAGAGTAACCAAGATATAGTGAAGCAGAAAAACGAAAGAAACTGTGTATTACGGCTAGCAATACGAATGCGAGGCGAATACACCATTAAAGACAAAGGTGTGACAAGGCTATCTTTATAGTACGACCGCGAGCGGTATGTGGCCGCCAAGAGGGGCGTACACTACTGGCCATTAAAATTGCTACACCACGAAGATGACGTGCTACAGACGCGAAATTTAACAGACGGGAAGAAGATGCTGTGATATGCAAATGATTAGCTTTTCAGAGCATTCACACAAGGTTGGCGCCGATGGCGACACCTACAACGTGCTGACATGAGGGAAGTTTCTAACCGATTTGTCATACACAAACAGCAGTTGACCGCCGTTGCCTGGTGAAACGTTGTTGTGATACCACGTGTAATGAGGAGAAATGCGTACCATCACGTTTCCGACTTCCATAAAGGTCAGATTGTAGCCTATGGCGATTGCGGTTTATCGTATCGCGACATGGCTGCTCGCGTTGGTCGAGATCCAATGACTGTTAGCAGAATATGGAATCGGTGGGTTCAGGAGGATAATACGGAACGCAGTGCTGGATCACAACGGCCTCGTATCACTATCAGTCGAGATGACAGGCATCTCATCCGCATGGCTGTAATGGATCGTGCAGCCACGTCTCGATCCCTGAGTCAACAGATGGGGACGTTTGCAAGACAACAACCATCTGCACGAACAGTTCGCCGATGTTTGCAGCAGCATGGACTATCAGCTCGGAGACCATGGCTGCGGTTACCCTTGACGCTGCATCACAGACAGGAGCGCCTGCCATGCTGTACTCAACCTGGGTGCACGAATGGCAAAACGTCATTTTTTCGGATGAACCCACGTTCTGTTTACAGCATCATGATTGTCGCATCCGTGTTTGGCGACATCGCGGTGAACTCACATTAGAAGCATGTATTCGTCATCGCCATACCGCCGTATCACCCAGCTTGATGGTATGGGGTGCCATTGGTTACACGTCTCGGTCACCTCTTCTTCGCATTGAAGGCACTTTGAACAGTGGACGTTACATTTCAGGTGTGTTACGACCCGTGGCCTGCCCTTCATTCGATCCCTGCGAAACCCTACATTTCAGCAGGATAATGCACGATCGCATGTTGCAGGTCCTGTACGGGCCTTTATGGATACAGAAAATGTTCGACTGCTGCCCTGGCCAGCACATTCTCCAGATCTCTCACCAATTGAAAACGTCTGGTCAATGGTGGCCGAGCAACTGGCTCGTCACAATACGCCAGTCACTACTCTTGATGAACTGTGGTATCGTGTTGAAGCCGCATGGGCAGCTGTACCTGTACACGCCATCCAAGCTCTGTTTGACTCAATGCCCAGGTGTATCATGGCCGTT
Organism: Schistocerca cancellata; assembly: GCF_023864275.1. Classification (NCBI taxonomy): domain Eukaryota; kingdom Metazoa; phylum Arthropoda; class Insecta; order Orthoptera; family Acrididae; genus Schistocerca; species Schistocerca cancellata. The sequence continues at coordinate 746,735,612 of NC_064627.1, forward strand.
ATTACGGCCAGAGGTGGTTGTTCTGGGTACTGATTTTTCAGGATCTATGCATCCAACTTGTGGAAATGTAATCTCATGTCAATTCTAGTATAATATATTCGTCCAATGAATACCCGTTTATCATCTGCATTTCTTCTTGGTGTAGCAATTTTAATGTCCAGTAGTGTAGTTCTGCAGCACTGGCCACACAGTGGCCTCTAGCAGACAGAGTCGAGTTCCATTGCTCTCGGGAGAGCTTTCGGAACCGCCGGCCCGGGATACGAGAGTACTTGTGGTATTGAGCTGTGTGTCAATAGGTATGGCACCGAAACATGCTGGCAAAGCTGTAGACTAGCTGAGGTTATCATTGTGACGATGTTGTTGATGCATCTAACATTGCAAATAAGAGACGTTGCATTCTTTTAAAGTGTTCAATTGCAGATGATTACACAACCAACAGGTCGTTTCGGACGTTGCCATCTGTCAGCCCCTCTCATCAATTTCGAAATGGCTTACATTTTTTGTGACCAAGTTCACCGAGAGCCAATCGGGGTCTCTTGACGACCGAAGCAATTAGGTGTTGCCTACGACCGGTCCTACCTGGCTTAAGCGTAAATCCCGCCCTCGAATGAAGGTAATGAGAAAATCTACTGACATCTCCTTGATAGTATTCATGAGCGTAACACTGCAATCAACCGACTTCGCTGTTCTCAACATCTATCCATCATAAACAGGACCAATTCGACGTGTTTTAGAGACATCTTTAACGCGTCGTTACATCTAAACATCGTATTTTCGTAGAACTGATATTTAAATACGAAACAACCGAATCATTTGGTTTCAAATGTTACATTTGCGTTACATTCAAATTACATCGTATTATTTGTGGAATTGTCTCGTGAAAACTGGAGTTTTAGCGTTTTATTTTCTTCTAATTGATTTCAGACTGACGGTGATCGCACTAAAATGTGTAAATCGATGAAAAATAATTTGTGCGATCAAGTGTTTAACTAAATGATCGCGGACATCTGCAGACGTTAAATCCTGGTGTCATTACAATGTTGAAGAAGCACGTTAATTTTGCCTTGTTATAAGATCGATAACGGATTTCATTAAATAGTTTAGCTGCCAATAATGTATAGTTTTAATCTCAAGTTTGTTCGGCAGTATTCGTCGCTGTCAGTATAGTGCATGAATCGAAACAAACCTTCGTTAACGTAATTTCTCACTCCGTTAGGCAATTTATTTTTTCGGAACCGTTACTATAAGGCATTTTCTATGCGCTTTCGCAGCTTGCTCTGTTGTTTCATAGACGTGTGGTGGGTATGGGGGTTACTGTGCTTACCTTCCTGTGACTGATTTGGACTCCTTCACTTTACTTTTCGCACTAACGTTTCGTTCATAACTAGTAGCACTAAAATTTAAGCAATGTGCAATGTACAATAATAAGCTTGTGTGGATATAGTCTTTGAAAGATGGGCAACATTGCTTAAACGAAGCGTGTGTGAGACAGGTACAGACCTGACAAGAGCTCAGCAGTGGTCAGCGCAGTGATTTCATATAATCGCTCAGAAACTATGAGGCTGTCTACTGTCCCCCGCTACGGTGGTCTCCCATCAAGAGGATACACAAGAAGACGGCTAACCAGATGAGCTGCTCATCGTCATTTATTTATGAAATACTGAATACACCGTCATCTTTTCAAATACCGTAGATGTCTGGGATTTACAACTTGCCTGTGCCATAGACAGCAGAAGCCGAATGCTGAGCCGCAACATACGCTGGACGCGCACTACCGCAGAGTTTGGCTCCATGTAGGCTATATTATAATCATGAGAAAGTCAGACAATAGCCATTCTGTTTTTGTTAATTTATAGTGGTTTCATAGGGTGTGGTTCGCGTATAGGATCGAACGACTGCTTACGTTGGTAGCGGAGTGCGCCAGCGGAGAGACATCCGTCATTGAGCCACATTTGCCACAGACGCGCCCATTTTCCGTTGGCTTCCTCTTCTCACGCAACCACAGGTCGTATCTCTCACAACAGAACGCCGTTACGAAACCACGGGCAAGTCTGCGCCGCGTTGCTTGGTGTGACGCACATTTGGGCAATAAAACTGCAGGCACGCTACATTTTTGGTCGCTCTCCACAATGGAATATCAAAGGTAATCACTCTCAGTAGCTTATGATAAAAACGCAGTCTGACGTAACAAGCAGTACTGAAATTGTATATGATACATTCTTATCATTTTTTTCCTTGCAATGTCAAGTTATCTTGCGCAGCATACTTAATAATACGACACTAGGCAGCAATTGAGATAGCAGTTATAAAATGCAGTAATATTTGACATAAAATTCATCCCTCACTATTCACGCCGTTGTGTGTACAACTGTCTGGCAGTTATTCCTGGCCGTTCCTCTGCTCGAGCCACTCAACAACTAGAACTGATACTTCAGGATCTGGCGTCTGTGATGGAGAAGTAGCGATTTCTCCACAGACATGCTTATTTTGTATACGTATTCAAGATCATATAACAGGTTACGACCCGCTCAACAGGTTAACCTTAGAAGATTCGCAATAAACATTAGGATGTACGACTTGCAGTATTCCCTAAGACCTTGATGCTTGTCTCTCAATATACTTGAGTGAGGGAATGCACGATTCGCTCGCTGCTCAGCGAACACCTCCTTGGTACATTTATTTCAGTTTTAAGTGGCACGTTGGCCCGCCTGGCGGATTAGAGGGCACTGTGCACAACATTACACGGCGTTCTCTTGCGTCTAAAACGGGAACCATCGAGTTGCAGTCATTTATTCCCAAAAGAGACGTAACTTACGCACTGTTGAAGTCATTCAAGTCAGGCAACCGACTATCTCCGGTCACTACCTGTTTGTTTGTGTCTTCTCTGCTCTCATCCCAGAGTGGAAGAAGCTAAGTTGGTAATACTCTGTAGAGCTTCTCTGCTACGAAAAGTCATTTGCTTCCCAAGTAACGTTGACTACGCTCAGGAATAGGAGGGGAAGGACATGGCATGTATACACAAAAAATGGTTCAAATGGCTCTGAGCACTATGCGACTTAACTTCTGAGGTCATCAGTCGCCTAGAACTTAGAACTAATTAAACCTTACTAACCTAAGGACATCACACACATCCATGCCCGAGGCAGGATTCGAACCTGCGACCGTATGTATACACACAAATAGCGCTTCAATACTAACCTAATAATCATAACTAAATCTATACAACCAATTTACAATGTTTTTTACTACTGTCATTCGTCGACATGGGGTTGCGCGGCGCCCACGGCAGGGCTGCGTCATATAAAAGGTGGAGGATGTAACGTCTAGTAGAAAAAAGCATATTATGTAGTAACGAGAAAATTATATGTATCATATTGTGTTATTGGATAAAATTATGTATTTTTTTTATTATTTATTTTAGAGAATATCTGCGTCGGCGAGTAATGAAACCGCCACAGACGATAAATATCAAACAAAGATTAGAATATGTAACTAGTATATAATACATGACGAACATTAATTTCTCTGTCTTCTTCTTCTTGGAGTTAAGCGAGTAGGATATCCTGTGACGTTGTATTGTACGCTAGCGTAGCATTCTTTTGTCAAGACTGAAAGATGTACGCCATTACGTGCGCATTTTAAAGGTGTTTAACAGTTAACGTATTTAAATGTTTGAATAGAGTTATTTAAATGAAAACTTGCATTATTAATTGTTATAGCTTGCTTGCATATTATCCCATCCTGTTCGGACATTTTTCAGTTATTTAAATATTATCTGTGGTGCCGAGCTGCGCGGCGAACGAAAGAGCCGCTGCCGCGGCGTATTCAAACTACCTCAAATAGAATCTATCATACCGCAAGGAAGCGGGAAAGTAGTAGTGAAATAATATTATTTCTTTTAGCTTCCGGACTTGCAGTGCAGAGCAGCAGATTTTATGATGTGTTGCAGGTTGACGCGGGCTGCTGATAATATATAACTAACAGTACAAAAAAAGATAATGTACCTTCAAAATCTAATAGGAATCTTGCTGTGCTCGGTTCTGATCTGGCAAACTTTATAGTGAAAACGTATTTTTTCAATAAGAGTCTCATGTTCTTGTGCTAGTCGTCGTATTGAATGGTGTTTTACCGAGAAACAAAATCCACTGCACAATCTTGTTGTTGAACAATCATACGAACTGTAACATCAGTATTCATAACAAAGTAATTTTCATTTTCAATAACTATAAAGTAGGGAAGATATGTTGATTTTTAGAATGAGTTACAGTCACGAAAAATGTTCCTTTAATAGAAGGCTAGATACAGAACAATAAGAACTCAATATATTTTGTTTTGTTAAAAAGTAATGATGATAAAGAAGTTCATAGCACAGCATTACTAAGAGGTATTTCGCGGCTCTTTTCATATATGCGTTGTTACGCAAATAATAATAATAGAAAAGAGTGATACGAACGACGCGAAAAGGAGCAGCCGCCTGAGTTACTGCGTTCGCGTCGTCGCGACTTTAATACTTTGACAGGCAATCTTGTATTGTTGTTATTGTTATGGGACGGAGCAAATGGTATCGTTTCAACATGAACAGCAAGAGACCCAGGACACTTCCTTGAGATACGTCCGAAGTTACTTCTACATCTCCCGTTGACTCTCCTTAGAAGCTGCAGCCGCCTCCCTACCAAGAAATCCTCAATCCAGTCACATGTTTCGTCTATGTGGGGTATGCACATGAACGTACTTTTGATGATAAGCGTAGTTATGGTATTGAGTCAAATGCTTTGCGGGAAATCGACCTGACTGCCTCGATTTTCCACTCCCATCAAACAATATACATACAACCCCTCTCCTTAGAGTACTCTAACTTATTATTGTTTGTTTCAGTGAGTCTCCAGAATGTAGGAGCATTTTGACAGTCAGAGGGTTGTGAAATTCAAGCCACACCTATAGTTGTAATCTTGTTTTGAAAGTTTTAGTTCAAAATGGCTCTGAGCACTATGGGACTTAAGATCTGAGGTCATCAGTCCCCTAGAACTTAGAACTACTTAAACCTAAGGACATCACACACATCCATGCCCGAGGGAGGATTCGAACCTGCGACCGTAGCGGTCTCGCGGTTCCAGACTGATGCGCCTAGAACCGCTCGGCCACACCGGGCGGGCAAAGTTTTAGTGCCTCTTGTTTTCAATGACTGGTAAGAAAAGTTGGAGAAAAATTCCGCCTTATGCAAGAAACCGTTTGGCAAGTTTTGTTTTACTCAAATATGCTTCAGCACTTTCTGTGCTATCTTCAGTGGTTTTTTTTTTTTCAATTTATTGCTTGCACATACGCACACACACCCACACTAAGCAAACGCAAAATGCACACACGTCTGCAGTCTCAGATAACTGAAACCACACCACAGTTATCCGAGACTGCAGAGGTGTGTGCAAGTTGGGTTTGCTTGAGTGTGTGTGTGCGTGTGTGAATGTGTGTTTATTGCTGACAAAGGCCTTAATAGCCGAAAGCTATAATTGTGTAAATCTTTTTGTTGTGCCTATCGCGACTAAGCATCTCCGCTATATGGTGAGCAGCAACTTTCCTTCTCTAATATAGTAGTATTCTAGTAATGTACCGATACGCCATAAACACAACTTTTTGTTCACTATGAAAACCGACTGCGTAGAAGAAAACATTTCACAAAAGATTTTTTAAATCAGAAATAATGTATAAGAGAGAAACAATCGGTGAAGGACATTTCTACATTTTCGGTAACAACTTTTCCCTTTTGTATATCACATCTATATTTATATATTATATGTATTAAAGCATGTAGCCTATGTATGTCCAATCGTTCATTAGAGTATCGTCTAAAAATTTGCAGTAATTTGGTCAAGGACATTTTGAAAATTTTTGTAATAAAGTTGGTCATTTAGTAATATACCACATCTATTAAAGCACTAAGTAGCCTATATCGGTCCCAAAAATCTAAAATAAACCGGCCAAGATAAATCGGTCTCTAACTTTTCGAGATCTTCGGTAATACCGTTAAACAACAACTTGTCTTGATGTAGTAGTATATATGAAAAGAGAAAAGTTATTCCTTGAAGGGAAATATGTTATTTTCATATAGTATGTTTGTAACACTCTTATGAGGGAAGAATTTTAAGAAGGCCTCGAATTATGTTTTATGAAAAATGTGGGAAAGTGTCAGACTACGCCTCCAGAGTTCTGGCGTTCAGTTGCTGGTCAGTCCTAGGATTTTTACCTGTCTCTTATCACTTCTGGTAATGGTCTTTAATGTGGATCCGAGTCCAGGTAAAACCGCAGATCCCTCTAAAACACGCTGGGGAAGAAGGCAAGGGCACACCCCTTCGAGCAGGACCATGCCAAGTAAGGGACTGTGGCAGCTACAGATTTTTTTTAACTCTCCGCTGAGTATTCTGAATTGAATCTTGAAATGAACTAATAAGAAGTTTTTTGGAGCATAGCACCTGTGAGTGAAATAGCAAAAGTCGTCTTGAACGCGGCTCGTTAAGACGTCCATCTCGCCGCACTCGGAACTGTTCTGTGGAAAACAAACGTAGGCGCGGCTGGGGAGTTTTTCCTTTTCTAATGTGAGGCGAGGTGGTTAACCCGCGCCGTGCGTTCTCCTCAGATTCGAGTACGAGGTGATTATACGGGTCCACAGGGCCGGACAGCCGGCTTGCTTATGCATGAAGCACATCATGCAAATGCAGCGCCACGCCACGCCACGCCACACAATGGCTGCCGCCGGCCGCCTCTGCCAGTCATTACTCCTTGTTTGGACCCCGTCTTTATGCCTTACGTGTTCACCGTCTTCTATTTAGCCAGATATGTGGCAGCGCCACGCGACCAACGTTCCGTTCCGTATAGTGACACACAGCAGTACGAAATGGCTGCTTCATGTTGTAACTTTATGGTTATGAAACATTAAGATATGTCATTCACAAAGTACAACGTGTAATGCAAAAGGCAAATAAGGGAGCACGTTTTAGGTGGTTATGGAAACATTTGGAAAGTGTAACAAATTACTGAATGAGGAAACAGCAGGCTTTGTGCTACAGTTATGAACGATGGAGTGGGCTCCTCACATTGTACAACGTTGAAGAACAGGCCACTGTACTGAAATCTGAAAGATTAAAACTGTGTGTCGGACTGCGACCCGAACCTGGGAGCTTAGACTTTTGTGGACAAGTGCTATACTAACCGTGCTACCCGAGAATGACTCACGACCCCATCCCCCGTCACATCTAGACTTCCGCCAATAGAGTCCATACAAAGTACAATGGCTGGTACACGGTCAGTCGGCAGGCAAGGGTGGGGAAAGCAGTAGTGGTGGGGGTTAAGGACAGACGCTGTAGGGGCACTGCTGAGCATTGAAGCTCACTTTTTTTTTGTATATATTGCAGCACCTCCACACTCACACTTGCATGGTGACAATTCAAAAATATCTGTCACCTCTGCTTTGGTTAGTAACTATTAAGAATTCCACTGGCAACGCAGCAGATTTATTTTCACTTGGCTTGTTAACAATTTGTAACTTTCATAAAAGCATCATGAGCGGCGAATTTTGAGTAAAACCTACACAGTTCTCTTGTTGCCATATTAAAATTTGCTTCTTTGGCCATAATACAGTGGAGTTTAAACAGTGACACCTCATTAACATGTTGTACAGACGAAATTGCGAGAGGATTCTGAAACGGTGGTTTATTAAGTTCATTAAGTGAGGAACGGAGGAAAAGTGAAGTCAGTAGCTTATGAAAAAGCACGGATACCAATTGTGAATGGCTGGATCGCGATTTGGACCCAACTCTTTCCGGCCAACGCCTATGCTCCTCCCATCTGTCCTGACTCGTAGGACGTTAGATCAAGCTTGAATCCACATTACGCTTTCTTAACAGATGCACAGCAGTTTCCTTTATTCCTACTAATAAGTCAAAGACTTAAATCGCCTTTCCCATTGCCGATTGTTCGTGTTTGGATTTCGTATAGCTTCCGGAGGTTTGCTACTGTTTCTGTGAGTTGATTATTCTGGTTTCTTTGTCTTCCTTATTGCCATTTACCAACATTCAAACAGAGATGCCAGTCGTTGCACCAAGTGGAAGTATTGTAAGTTTTTTTTTCTTTTTTGCCTGGATTGAGGATTTCTTGGTACAGAGGAAGCAACGTATTAATTACTTGGATCGAAAGGCACCGACAGATGTAGAAGTAGCCGCGAGTATACCCCAGATAAGTAAGCTGATAATGTATATTATTACCTAGCAGGCTATGCTAATAGCAGTCACAGACGTTTTACTGATGATACAATTATCTGTAATGAAGTTGTGTATGAAAATACTCCACAAATATTCAGGCAGGGCTTGATAAGATTTCTAAGTGGTGTAAAGACTGAGAAGTTGCTTTAAATGTTCAGGAACGTAAAACTGTGCATTTTACAAAACTAAAAACCGCAGTGTCCTATGACTACAGTCAGTCGCAATTGGTGCCAGCGAACGTTTCCAAATTTCTGGTGTAACAATTTGTAGGGATATCAAATGGAACGATCACATGAGCTCAGTCGAAGGAGACAGGATACTTGAAAAACGCATTCCGTCTACTCAGTAGACTGCTTACAAAGCACATGTGGGTCCCAGCTTAGGAAATTGTTCAAGTGCATAGCACCTACGCCAAAGAGGACTAACAGGGCATATCGAATGTATACGAAGTAGACCAACACGGTCACAACTTCCTTTCATTCACGAGACATTGCCATGGGAAAGTCGATAAAACCCGCACTGGTGGACTCTTCAATATACATTCGAACTATCCTGGATAGCCTTAAAAAATTTCAACAAACAGTATTAAGTGAGGAATCAATAATATTTGTTGTTATATCCAACACCCTTCTCACATTTTCCTAATATTTTATTTTTATTAGATTTGGTCTACATATTTGTATCAAAATTTTCAAAACTTATAATGCAGTGCATTCAGAATTATTTTTTCTGGAGGTGCTGAGGTATGAATCAAGGAGTTCCATAGTCGCGTCGTACGAAGAACGAGGACCGTTGTCAAAGTAGGTACCTCACGATGGAACCACAACAGAAAACAGATAGCCAATAGCTGCAAATTTATAGAACAACTCTATTGTGATACCAGTTTCAGTACCTCGGTCCCTAACACGATACGAGGTAAGCCATCCAGTCTTTTGAGCTTACTAAAGTAACCACTATATCAAACGGGTTTCCGTAGACATCTTCATAACAAACGCGGGCACTTGACACATCTAACGTTAGATGCGTGTAGTGCTCACATCTGTTGTGAAGATATCTACGGAAATCAGTTCGATATAGTGGTTCCGTTAGTAAGCTCAAAAGACTGGATGGCTTACCTCGTATCGTACATAGCGGCCTGAAAATAGCGCCAGTGGGGCACTGAAACTGGTAGCAAAATTAAATTATGCCATAAATTTGCGATTGTTGGGTATCTGTTTCTTGCGAGTCATCGATCAGCCGCAGTCCCATTTTTCCATTTATATAATATGGAATTACAGAGGCAACTAAGGACAGTCGCTGACGAACGCAGCAACGAATAAGAGACGTCGGCAGACACACGCCCTCAAAGAGTTCTCATGGGCCACTGCTGACGGAAGATTACTTACGTCAGAGCATTGCGCCGCTCTCCCCATACTCTAATCATCGCCTAAGATGACACAGCACACAGCATCGCCTTACTTCAGATGCTGCAACGTTAGTGGTGTGAGAAGCCAGAACTGTGTATGAAAGTTTATAGTCAATTTACATTGAGAGATGACTATCAGTCTGTACTGTATCAAGTGATAAGTTGTAGAGTTCAGCGACAGTAACAAATGAATTTTGTTTCCAAATTAAGTATTCCCTTATGTTCAAGTTTTAACAAAGTCATCTAATATGTTGTGCTTGTTGTAGTATCTGTACGGCCTTATCCAGAAGTAAATCCAGGCTTCCTAGGACCCATTAGAGGGCCGACGCGAATGTTCCAAGTGTTCTTTCGTCCGGCACTACATTCGCCATCGAAGCAAACACTCGACACTTACTTTCTTCCTACCCCAACCTTCTCTTATACTCGAGAACAATAATGTATAGTCAGATTTTGAATATGGTTTTGCATTTTGACTACCGTTGCAATCATTTGAATTCGCCTTTGATACTAGTCAAGAAGTTTGTGGTGAGCATTTCTTTGCCTTTCGTAATTGTGAAACCTACCATATTTCCTATTAGTCTAGCCACTGAGTAATTTTAAGTGCTACGGTAAAATATTTGTGGTTGTTTAACACCACATGTATTTGAATGTTGGAAGAATTCATTTCTTGCATTAGCGTTAACTCATTTTTAGTCCGTAATCACTTTTTCAAGTCGTCTTCACATACATATTTGCAAGCTCGTGGTGGAGGATCCGTAACTTCTGTTATCAATTTCATTAAATGTCAGCTCCAGCTGCAAAACTTCTTAAAATCTAGGAACGAACTGAAGCATCCTTGATACACCGAGATGACACGATTAGAGTAATTACACGTGCTCAGAGGCATTTAGGTAAACATTCTTTTCGCACTCCGTATGTAAACGGAACTACAAGAAACCGTAATATGAAACTTCCTGGCAGATTAAAACTGTGTGCCCTACCGAGACTCGAACTCGGGACCTTTGCCTTTCGCGGGCAAGTGCTCTACCATCTGAGCTACCGAAGCACGACTCACGCCCGGTCCTCACAGCTTTACTTCTGCCAGTATCTCGTCTCCTACCTTCCAAACTTTATAGAAGCTCTCCTGCGAACCTTGCAGAACTAGCACTTCTGAAAGAAAGGATACTGCGGAGACATGGCTTAGCCACAGCCTGGGGGATGTTTCCAGAATGAGATATTCACTCTGCAGCGGAGTGTGCGCTGATATGAAACTTCCTGGCAGATTAAAACTGTGTGCCCTACCGAGACTCGAACTCGGGACCTTTGCCTTTCGCGGGCAAGTGCTCTACCATCTGAGCTACCGAAGCACGACTCACGCCCGGTCCTCACAGCTTTACTTCTGCCAGTATCTCGTCTGGAGAGCTTCTGTAAAGTTTGGAAGGTAGGAGACGAGATACTGGCAGAAGTAAAGCTGTGAGGACCGGGCGTGAGTCGTGCTTCGGTAGCTCAGATGGTAGAGCACTTGCCCGCGAAAGGCAAAGGTCCCGAGTTCGAGTCTCGGTAGGGCACACAGTTTTAATCTGCCAGGAAGTTTCATATCAGCGCACACTCCGCTGCAGAGTGAAAATCTCATTCTGGAAACCGTAATATGTAAGTTTGAAAACAAGCAAATTCTGTTTCGTTCCATTAATATTAATTAAGAACAGATTTTCGGCTAATTAGACCGTCATCATCACCACGTCACACGTGACGATGCGCTCTTAAGCCAAAAGCCCTTTCACAAGATAGAAATGTTAACTGACCGAAACGCAGTTTTTCTGCTTTTCAACCATAAATATGAAATTGTTCTACGAAGATGTAACAAGAAGAAATCATCAATTGGGTAACCTTAACCAGTTGTGCAATGTGGGGTAGCCTCTGCCAAGCCATTCACAATGGACGTTGAAATAGTTAGTCCGAATATTCCCGGGATTTAATGCTGAATTTGTAAGCTCCTCTCCATATATCTTCTCACTCGATATAATTCTGATCCTTCTCCTAATCTCAGGGCTGCACAGAAAACGAGCTCACAAACTTTAATAGGTGGTAGCAGGATTCTGTGTGAGGTCGCAAGTTAACAAAGAAGTCGTCAAGTACGGATCAAGGACAGCGTTTGTTTTAACAGTTTTGTATCATTTTCACAAAACATCCAGTTATTATTCTTAAAAGACTATGTGCAACTAAGTTACTGACAGCCCAATGTTTAATGCGAATCATATTCGACAGTAAACGTGCTAGATCAGTGTAGGCTGCTGCCAAAGTTCGTCACGTGTCCAAACAGCAACTCTTTTTCACCCATATTCCAGTGCGCGTTAGTGTGTGCCAAACCAGGCCTATTGCTACCAGAAACAGATAGTAATGTACCCTTAAAGTTACATTACAATATACACTGTCCACTCACATTAATGGGAGCACCTGAATAACCACCTTTTGCAGGGCGGACCGCTGCGAGTCGTGGAGGAAGAGTTAATGACGTTCTGGAGTACCGACAGGGATTTGGAGCCATGGTAGCTCCAGAGCCGTGGCCAACAGCGCTAGGTTTCTCGGTTGATGATCCATGGCGCGAACAGTCCGAACAAGATGGTCCCACAGATTTTCGATTGGGTTAAAATCCGGGGAGTTTGGTGGCCAGGGAAGTACGTAAACGCATCCTGATGCTCTTCGAACCACGCACGTACACTGCGAGCTGTGTGACAGGCTGCATTGTCCTGCTGGTAGATGCCATCATCTCAAGATGTGCTCACTGTGATGGCTGACTACTGACTACTGCCTTGTACTTAGTCGGCACGTTCTCCAGGCGCCTTCCAACTTTTCCATTGGTGCGCTTTTGCCTCCTTAGCACAGAAGGATTTCCTTCCAGCTTTTCCTACCCTGTCGTTTCTGTTCTACTGACCCTATGCGTGGGCCATTAATCCATTCAACAGTTTCACAGATTACTTTACATGTGCAGAAAAGGTTCATATTTGGTGCAAGCCCGCCCCTGTGGCCGAGCGGTTCTAGGCGCTTCACTCCGGAATCGGGCTGCTGCTATGGTCGCAGGTTAAAATCCTGCTTCGGGCATGGATGTGTGTGATGTCCTTAGGTTAGTTAGATTTAGGTAGTACTAATTCTAGGGGACTGATGACCTCAGATGTTAAGTCCCATAGTGCTTAGAGCCATTTGAACCATTTGGTGCAAAATCATAAAATAAACAGAAATAGCAAAATAATATCGTAAAATACATGATCTACAAACGACAGAAAGTTATGAATGATATAAACTGTCGATGTTACAACATCCTTATCGTAAACAAAGTGAGCAAGCAATGGGCCTAAATGATTTAAAACCTAGAATTCACTTAACTGATAATTACCTCGAAGAAAACGGTCTATTGACACACAGTCAACATGTGTTTAGAAAACATCGTTCCTGTGAAACACAACTAGCTCTTTATTCACACAAAGTGTTGAGTGCTATTAACAAGGGATTTCATATCGATTCCGTATTTCTGGATTTCCGGAAGGCTTTTGACACTGTACCACACAAGCGGCTCGTAGTGAAATTGCATGCTTATGGAATATCGTCTCAGTTATGTGACTGGATTTGTGATTTCCTGTCAGAGAGGTCACAGTTCGTAGTGATTGACGGTAAGTCAACGAGTAAAACAGAAGTGATTTCTGGTGTTCCCCAAGGTAGTGTTATAGGCCCTTTGCTGTTCCTTATCTATATAAACGATTTGGGAGACAATCTGAGAAGCCGTCTTCGGTTGTTTGCAGACGACGCTGTCGTTTATCGACTAATAAAGTCATCCGAAGATCAAACCAAACTGCAAAACGATTTAGAAAAAATATCTGAATGGTGCGAAAAGTGGCAGTTGACCCTAAATAACGAAAAGTGTGAGGTCATTCACATGAGTGCTGAAAGGAACTCGTTAAACTTCGGTTACAGGATAAATCAGTCTAATCTGAAAGCCGTTAATTCAACTAAATACCTAGGCATTACAATTACGAACAACTTAAACTGGAAGGAACACATAAAAAATGTTGTGGGGAAGGCTAACCAAAGACTGCGTTTTATTGGCAGGACACTTAGAAAATGTAACAGACCTACTAAGGAGACTGCCTACACTATGCTTGTCCGTCCTCTTTTAGAATACTGCTGCACGGTGTGAGATCCTTACCAGATAGGACTGACGGAGTACATCGAAAAAGTTCAAAGAAAGGTAGCACGTTTGGTATTATGTCGGAATATGGGAGAGAATGTCACAGAAACGATACAGGATTTGGGCTGGAAATCATTAAAAGAAAGGCGTTTTTCGTTGCGACGGAATCTTCTCACGAAATTCCACTCACCAGCTTTCTCCTCTGAATGCGAAAATATATATTTTTTATTTTTTATATTTTTTTTACACCGACCTACATAGGGAGGAACGATCACCATGATAAAATAAGGGAAATCAGAGATCGTACGGAAAGATATAGGTGTTCATTCTTTCCGCGCGCTATACGAGATTGGAATAATAGATAACTGTGAACGTGGTTCGATGAACCCTCCATCAGGCACTTAAATGTGATTTGCAGAGTATCCATGTAGATGTAGATGTATGTCGTAATTGCGATTGGCGAACATGACTATGAACACTTAAATTGTTACCGGGAAAGATAAGTTCATTATTTCGATAACATTAAATATCAGTTTTCGAACATTGGTTGGTTGTCTAAAAGTGCTCAATGTAGAATACTCTACTATGTACAATTCTGAGCCTCAAGACCAGTTAATCTACAGCGTTAAATGTGATCGACTTTTAGCTCTGTTGTTAATATGACATGTTATATTAATATTGCTACTTGCATTAGGGGGCACAATAATATACTCTTTATCACTTTCATTAACGCAACGGCACTACTCTTTCTCTGGCAGCGATATAGCCTTAGATTCTGCAATGTAACTAATTGTCGGCATGTTAGAGCGTGAAAGACATTAGCAGCAGTCAACACGTTGTGGCCACAGTCAGTCTGATCAGTCTTTTTAAGAAAGAGGAACGTAAAGAAGTCAGATGGAATAGTAGCTTCCCACCATATGTCACGGGAGCTAAGACAATTGCATCGTTAAAAGTCGCCACTTGAGAAATGATTCGCATGTTCACAGGCAGACTTTAAAAGCCCGTAGCGCAGCAAGATACAAACCGAACTATAAAATAGGCAATTTTATGGCCAGTCTAACCAGGCGACAACAGCTGCAAGATATAACTGTATGTCGGACTTGTTCTTTCCATTGTTCACTTTCAATTAAATAGTGAAATGTTACATGTGCTTGTATCTCCAATAGGGTATTCGAATTTACTTTGCGAGATCTGCAAAAATACAGACAATGAAATACGTTCAGTAACTGTCAGTTCACATCCTGTCTTCACATGACGTCGTTGCAGTCGTCTTAGCGGTAAGTTATTTCATCCTACATCACGGTTATAATACATACTATAAGCAGATTTTCTTATTTAACAACCGTTACCGTACACGGAAAAATTACCACGATATCTAGATTTGTCACTGAAAACCGTGACAAGCGGAAAAAAACTGTGCTGGTAGTGAGTAGTGTATGCCTTGTTATCGAATGTGTTCAAGCGGTGCGGTTGTTCCGCCGTATCACGAACTGTCCTGCCAACAATGCTGATTCAACAGTTGAATCAGTATGTGGCGTGTGGTCCCAGGCTACAACCGTGCTGTCTAAATATGGCCGCGGCGACTTTAGATTTTAAATTACTGCAGGAACAGTTGAATACGAATAGTTTTTTAGCTATCAGTTACGGTTCTTTACAGGAAAGTGTTTACGAGCAAGAAGCAAGGCATGTTTAAACTGGTGTTTCGTGATTCTAAATCGTGAAATAAATAAATGAAGCCTCCTAAATGTATAGCTGCTATTGGAAACGTTATAGTAAGAAGTCAAAAATAGCGCGGTCCATAACTTCGTTTTTTGAAAGTCGGTCTCCCAGCTGATGAATTCAAGGATGTAGCTGTCATATATCCTCTTTTATTGGCGTTGGTGTGTATAAATAGAGATAAGCAAAGGTTTTATTCGATACTATGAAAGAACTGCCATAAAACGAACACTGAAGGAAGATGTATGAAACTGCTACTGTAGCTGCTACTGTCATGTGAGGTGGAAGATCTATGCCAGGAAGCCATAAATATATTCTACATAGATTCTAAAGACTTCTAAACCTTTTTGTAAATTTCAACACCTGTATTTCTATGCTAAGTGGCAGCAGCTTATAAACTGTCCTTTTTTGATTACGGTCTTTGTATACAATGCTTTCGACATCCTGTAACTGTGGTCGAAGACATATCGAAATCAAAAAATTCATAGTGCTTTCAGTGTATTAGTGAACCACAGTAAAATATTAACATTAACTTTGGATTCTTTTTTAAAATAATTGTAATGAATTTACTGAGTCCTTCCGCCAAAGCGTTCCAAATGCCTGGTACCAAGAAGCGTATAGATGAGCAATGAACCATTAAAGAATTAGGAATGAGAAAAAGCTAGTAAACCGAAGGGTGATGAATAATCTCGTTGTGAATGGTATAGTGTCTTAAGGGGAGTTGGAACGCCCTATCCCGACAATGTTAAATTTAGTGACTTGGCTTCCCTGTATTTCAGGAACCACTGTAGCCATTGACATGAAACTTCTATAAGACATTGTACTGTATGTTCTGAGTCTACTGAACTACAATAATTTCATTTCAGCCACTACCTTCGAAAATACAATTTTTTAATTACATGCTTAAAATTTTGTGTACTTTTTTGTACGTTATCCTAAATAATTTTAATTATACATAACATTACGTTCTTCTTTTAGTTCAGTCGACTCAGAATATGTATGTTGTCACTCCCTGAAAATTTGAATACTCTACTCAAAGTGGTTTCTGAGATTTAGGGAAAAATGCAACAGAAAATGTAAATTTTCAGGAACGGCTTCCTAAGTTTCAAAAGACTGTAACTCACTTAATATACGCTTAATTATTTACTGTTAGTCACTCAGAAGCACCCTGAACCATACTGTATATCATCATCTAGATCTTTGTCCAAGTTTTTTCTTCTTTTCTTCTTTCTGGACTCGCTTCGTGGCTAACTGTGCTGCATACTCTGCTTTATCAATTCGAACCTTGTCCATCCGTTCAAGTTCTCCGATGCAGTTTGCTGTAGGATTAATTCCCATATGCTGCAGCACTTTCACCCTACCAACGTTGCCATCATTAAAAGCGATAACAGCGTCACTGACCCCTCTCCCCCGCACCCCCACCCCCCACTGTAGCGTCTTCATTCCAACAAAAACATTTTTTGGTAAGCGAGTCCATATAAGATTATTTAACGACTCATTGGTATTTTGAGTCTGACCATGCACACACTTCTTCAGTAATTCAGGATTTGCCAGGTCTCTGTAAATAGGTTTTATGATATCCATGACTGCTGCTGGGATGGAATGTTTATGACTGTATGAACTGTTTGAGTACTGGACGTTGCGGTAATTGCACAGTGAATCAGGCCCAGGAGGGCAAAGGCGGTGTACTGGTTTTTCATCAGTTGACAGTCTGTGGAAGAAGGTAGCCCATACTGCCTGCTTCTTTTTCAACAAATCCTCAGTATTATTTCTAACGGCCATCACATAATACCCCTGTAGTTCATCAATCTTTTTTTTTTTTCAGTCTGCCTCTTATGGTTTTACCATCAGAAAGTTTCCTGTCTTTCAAACTTTGTTTCAACTTCCTCAACCCAGTGCCCATACTCTTCTAGACATGAGCTATACATTCCAGTTTCGTGATAATCTTCTCACCATAAAGCTGACCGGCTACTACACTGTTGTATGCTTTTGAGTCTCCATCACCTAAGAACTTCGTGTAACACACTCCCCTTTCGTTCACAGATCGACTAAAAATTTCAGTAGCTGCAGAGGCCTCCATACACACAATTTCTGTCACAGATATGCCCCTCTTCATTCCCTGATTTACACTTATAACAATGTTTGGTTAAAATCTGGAAAAATATTACCTTTCCAGTATCCACACTGGTCACCGTAGCAACAGAATTCATAGAACTGGTGCTGCGCTTCATCGTGTTGGGGCTTATGGGGACTCAACGTCGAGGTCATCAGCGCCCTGACACGCATTGATGGGAACGAATGTGGACAGACCTAATAAAACTGAAATACACACGCAAAGAAAGCAGGAAAAGAAGGAAAATGCGACATAAGAAAGTAGAACGTAAGGAAAGGGAAAACGTAGCAACAAGAATGCCACAGTAAATTGTCATTGGCTGGCCACTTACATAAAATATGAGCGAGCTTGTCACACAGTGAGCAAATTAAGATCCTCTCCCTAAAATCTTTGTAAAAACATTTGACATGACACAGAACTTTAAAATTTTAACCACACTCGTCCGAGTGTTGCCTAAAAGAGATTGCAGGTCCGCTGGCAAGTCAGCCACGGCCCGCTGGTCAGAAAGTAAAACGCAATCCAATAAAGCGTGGCGCACAGTGACCTGGACGCCACAAGCACCACACATTGGAGGGTCCTCCCGCCGGAGCAGGAAGCCATGCGTCATAGGGCTGTGGCCTATCCGAAGCCGAGTGAGGAGAACCTCGTCCCGTCCACGGGGCTGAAAGGAAGTACACCACACACGCGTTGTGGACTTGACTATACGGAGCTTATTGTCAGTCACTTCCAGCCACTCATCCTCCCACCGACGCATGACTCGTGAGCTCAACAGCGAGGTGAGTGCGTGCAGGGGGATAGCACACTGAGATTCTTGTGGATCGAGACACGCCTCCTTGGCTGCGAGATCTGCCCTTTCATTCCCAGCAATGCCGACGTTCCGTGGAACCCAGCAGAAAGCCACCACCTTCCCCCGTCGCTCTACTTGGAGGAGGGCATCCTGGATGGTCTCGACTATTTTATCTGCTGGATACAAACGTTGCAAAGAGTGAAGGGCACTTAATGAATCGGAACAGACAGGAAATTTAGGACAGTAATAATGTCTCATCTGCTCCAGTGCCCGCAAGATCGCAGACAATTCTGCATCAAAGACAGTAAAAGTCTGAGGCAGTCGGACCTTGAGGACACGATCCGGAAAAACAACAGAGCAACCAACGGAATCCCCTTGTTTCGACCCATCCGTAAAAACAGCTACATAGTCGTGGTGCTCAGATAAAATGGCAGAAAATGCTGCATTAAAAACGGTGGCAGGAGTGCAATCTCTCTTGTACTTCGTTTGCAGCACGGTTAATTGATTCACATGCAACAGATTATACAGCAGTTCCAATAAATCCTGCATACTTGTCGATTTTACAAGGTGGACGTGAGATATTCATCACGACACACTTTGTTTCTGCTGCAGTGTGTCTTTTGCCAATAGCTCTCAATCCATAAAAACCACCTAACATTTACTTCAAAATAATTTTCTTTACACCTATCAGAATTCGAAAATGAATGAGTGTATTTACAACCGGCACAATAACGATAAGTTTCCTGGCTAGTCCTTTTGATACCTCACTGTCTTCATGTAAACAAACTGGCCCTCCACGTATTTTACAACACACACATTCACCTAACCCACTTGTTAGGATGTGTAAATCTATCGGAATATAACCTAACCTACCATTTACATCAGACTCGTTCTGAGAAAACTGTGTATCACAACGTTTTATTTTAACCTTCGAAACACTAATGGGTATTTCTCTAGATATTGACGAGTTTGCCTGTATTTCATTGTCTGTAACTTTGTAAGTAGGCTGTTTAGGTTTTTTTATTGGTAACGCCACGTAGCGCTCTGTATGAAAATCACTGGCTGTGCTGTGTGCAGTCTGTGGCTGGTTTGCATTGTTGTTTGCTATTGTAGTGTTGGGCAGCTGGATGTTAACAGTTCGTAGCGTTGCGCAGTTGGAGGTGAGCCGCCAGCAGTGGTGGATGTGGGGAGTGAGATGGCGGAGTTTTGAGAGCGGATGATCAGGACAGAGACAGTAAATTTGTAAGACTGGATGTCATGAATATATATATATATATATATATATATATATATATATATATATATACACTCCTGGAAATTGAAATAAGAACACCGTGAATTCATTGTCCCAGGAAGGGGAAACTTTATTGACACATTCCTGGGGTCAGATACATCACATGATCACACTGACAGAACCACAGGTACATAGACACAGGCAACAGAGCATGCACAATGTCGGCACTAGTACAGTGTATATCTACCTTTCGCAGCAATGCAGGCTGCTATTCTCCCATGGAGACGATCGTAGAGATGCTGGATGTAGTCCTGTGGAACGGCTTGCCATGCCATTTCCACCTGGCGCCTCAGTTGGACCAGCGTTCGTGCTGGACGTGCAGACCGCGTGAGACGACGCTTCATCCAGTCCCAAACATGCCCAATGGGGGACAGATCCGGAGATCTTGCTGGCCAGGGTAGTTGACTTACACCTTCTAGAGCACGTTGGGTGGCACGGCATACATGCGGACGTGCATTGTCCTGTTGGAACAGCAAGTTCCCTTGCCGGTCTAGGTATGGTAGAACGATGGGTTCGATGACGGTTTGGATGTACCGTGCACTATTCAGTGTCCCCTCGACGATCACCAGTGGTGTACGGACAGTGTAGGAGATCGCTCCCCACACCATAATGCCGGGTGTTGGCCCTGTGTGCCTCGGTCGTATGCAGTCCTGATTGTGGCGCTCACCTGCACGGCGCCAAACACGTATACGACCATCATTGGCACCAAGGCAGAAGCGACTCTCATCGCTGAAGACGACACGTCTCCATTCGTCCCTCCATTCACGCCTGTCGCGACACCACTGGAGGCGGGCTGCACGATGTTGGGGCGTGAGCGGAAGACGGCCTAACGGTGTGCGGGACCGTAGCCCAGCTTCATGGAGACGGTTGCGAATGGTCCTCGCCGATACCCCAGGAGCAACAGTGTCCCTAATTTGCTGGGAAGTGGCGGTGCGGTCCCCTACGGCACTGCGTAGGATCCTACGGTCTTGGCGTGCATCCGTGCGTCGCTGCGGTCCGGTCCCAGGTCGACGGGCACGTGCACCTTCCGCCGACCACTGGCGACAACATCGATGTACTGTGGAGACCTTACGCCCCACGTGTTGAGCAATTCGGCGGTACGTCCACCCGGCCTCCCGCATGCCCACTATACGCCCTCGCTCAAAGTCCGTCAACTGCACATACGGTTCACGTCCACGCTGTCGCGGCATGCTACCAGTGTTAAAGACTGCGATGGAGCTCCGTATGCCACGGCAAACTGGCTGACACTGACGGCGGCGGTGCACAAATGCTGCGCAGCTAGCGCCATTCGACGGCCAACACCGCGGTTCCTGGTGTGTCCGCTGTGCCGTGCGTGTGATCATTGCTTGTACAGCCCTCTCGCAGTGTCCGGAGCAAGTATGGTGGGTCTGACACACCGGTGTCAATGTGTTCTTTTTTCCATTTCCAGGAGTATATATATATATATAATGACTTCTGAACACTATTAAGGTAAATACATTGTTTGTTCTCTATCAAAATCTTTCATTTGCTAACTATGCCTTCAGTATCTGGTACCATGAAACCTACGTTTCTTAGAAACACTTCCTTTTGGCGTCATACTTTACTTTCTGAGAGATTTACGAGTCTATTCGTCACTTTTCCTCGGAAAAACGTTAGCACTTAGACATACGACGCATGTTTATACTATGAAACAATACGATACTGTTTTTGACAGTGCTACCAATACAAAAACTAATTTAACCTTTATAATACAGCAATCGACCGTATTCTATATAAAAAATTACTGATTTTATTAGATCTTGAAGTAATGCCCGTAAAAAATTTTAAAATTTTCAACTGATGTATATCATATTTAAAAAAATAAAATAAAATACTTCCCATGTGAGTTTGTAAGTAACATGATGGTACTGCTCTTGCCTATTACCGGAAAAAATACTTTTACGACGTATTCAAAATTCTGATGAAATTCTGGAAAAGTTATGTATTTAGCATCAGTTTACAAGCTAAAGTTGCGGTATGGACCGTGTATTTCGTCCACTGCATGAGGCGCGTCGCGACCCGCTCTTATCTCCACAGAAGAAACGTTTAAAACAGCCGCCACTAACCGCTGCTAGAGCGCTCGCCCTACATGGCCATACACCACCAAAGGACGCCGAGTTCACATCACCTCTCTGCCTGCTATTGTGATTGGCTCGTGCGTCTTCCTAAGCCACCGCACTCAAGACCTTTGCCTCACTTTACCATCAGATTATCATCAGACTACAGAATACTAAGTTATGCATACTCAGTACTGTATATATCTATCTACGATCATCTTGTGGTGCAGTTCTTCTTGTTGTCTCCGTGCTTGCTAACCATCTACGATGGTTGGACATTAAATAGTGGCAACTATTTATTCACAACCAATACAAAAAGTTACATTTTTGCACCTGTTACTGTCCTTCAGAGTAGTCGCCAGAGTTGTGTAGAAGCCGTTGCCAGCGATGTGGAAGGCGTAGTATACCGTTAGCAGAGCCCGTTCTGCTGATGGTGCGAATGGAGCAGTGTACTGTCTGTCGAATCTCTGGAACAGTTCTGAAGCGAATGCCTCGAATAGGTTCCTTCATCTTCGGAATCAAACCAAAGTCTCAAGGACTTAAGTCCGGGGAATATAGTGGATGGTTCAGCACTTCCCAGTCCCATCGACCGAACAGAGCAACCATGCCTCGGGCATGGATGTGTGCGATGTCCTTAGGTTAGTTAGGTTTAAGTAGTTCTACGTCTAGGGGACCGATGACCTCAGAAGTTAAGTCCCATAGTGCTTAGAGCCATTTGAACCATTTGAGCAGCCACAGCTTGCGCTGTATGCGCCCGCGCATTGTCGTGCAAAATTATGGGTGCGTTGAACAGAAAGTGTCGCCACTTCTTTGGCAAAGCTGGCCGCAGGTGATGCTCCAAAAACGGCAAACTTTGCGAAGGCGAAGCGGCGACACTTTCCGCGCAGCCCACCCATCATTTTGCACGACAATGCGCGGGCGCATACAACGCAAGCTGTGGCTGCTCTGTTCGGCCGATGGGACTGGGAAGTACCATCCACCATACTCCCCGGACTTAACTCCTCGTGACTTTGATTTGAGTCCGAAGATGAAGGAACGCCGGCCGCGATGGCCGTGCGGTTCTAGGCGCTGCAGTCCGGAACCGCGGGACTGCTACGGTCGCAGGTTCGAATCCTGCCTCGGGCATGGATGTGTGTGATGTCCTTAGGTTAGTTAGGTTTCAGTAGTTCTAAAGTTCTAGGACACTGATGACCTCAGAAGTTAAGTCCCATAGTGCTCAGAGCCATTTGAACCAAAGTAGAGCCGGCCGGAGTGGCCGAGCGGTTGAAGGCGCTACAGTCTGGAACCGCACGACCGCTACGGTCGCAGGTTCGAATCCTGCCTCGGGCATGGATGTGTGTGATGTCCTTAGGTTATTTAGGTTTAAGTAGTTCTAAGTTCTAGGGGACTTATGACCACAGCAGTTGAGTCCCATAGTGCTCAGAGCCATTTGAACCAAAGTAGAATAAATACGATAGAATTGGAATAAACACATATACGGGCGATGCCGAGTGCTCATGTAGGTTTAAATCAATACATTTATATTTTAATCATTCTCTAGTGTTTGATGTGTTCTAGAGTATTCATTCAGCTTGTTGCACCGACGAGCACAACAAAAATTTCGAAAATAGCTTGCTTACTTGGAAAAGAACGTATCCACAAAACCTGATTTCTCATGTTGTTGTTAACTTTTTTTTCTTTGTGGAAAGCAAAATCACTCACTTTGACTACTTTGCCTTCGTCCATTTCGCGGCAACTCTGTGGCCGGTGTAAACACTTGCGTCCCCGAAATGTGTCGCCGCAAACAGTGGCCGACGCTGTTGTCGAGTTCGTTGCTGCAATTCGTGTGACCGGCAACCTTGCCGTGTCATTTGTCGGCAATCTGAAACGTCTAGCGCCAGTGTAAACATGCCTTTGAACACTTTACAGGGAGTTGGATGTGCGTTGTTGCGGTGGCATGCTGGTGCGTCCAGGTGGAGATAGCCGAGCGTCCGGTGGCCCGGTTGCATATTTATTAGGGCGCGCGGGTCTCACTTTCGCGGCTGCGCGAGGAATCTGAATAAGGTGACACACAACACGCCCTGCAGCCACAGCCACAGCCGTAGCCACAGCCGAGGCTGTCTGCTGCCGAGATGCGAGCATCAGCCTCACACGACGCCCTGCCTCTCCGCGGTCTGCTTATACGTGCCAGCTAACCGTCTCCCTCCCACCTGTACTCTGCAGAGAAATGCGTCACCTCACATAGTAATGAACCTGCTCCAAATATTTAGACGGTTGATATTGACATCTTTCTGACAGATTGAAAGTGGAGCACATAAATTAAAACGAGGTTAGCAATGCGAAAGAGGTATTTTGAAAGAAAAGGAGAATTTTGTGTAACAATAGGGATAAAAAAATTAAGGAAAATAATTAAATGTTATCTGTGACGTGACCTCTTCTATCGTGCTGAATCGTGGACACTGAGGAAGAACAAGCGTTTGAGATGTGGACATGTTGGAGGATGGAAAGAAGAAGCTGAATGGATACAGTGAAAAATTTAGAGGTACTGAGAGGAGTGGGAGAGCAAAAACATTAGTGAACATGATGAAAAGAACACAAGGAAACTGGACAGGACGTGTATTTAAAAAAAGGAGGGCTTATGAAAACAGTCTGCGAAAAGTATGAGGAAGGTAAGAGAATACAAAAGAGGAAGAGATTTCGGCTCCTGGATGTTGTGATGGACGGCAGCACATACAGCAAAACTAAGAAAGTGTTATTAACGCCAGCACGGACGGGCCTTCTCTACGTCAGGGATTCCTACTATCAGCAAGGAACGTAGATCTTATGATTTCTGTAGTAGATCAAAACGGTCATCAACAAATAAAAAGTGACAACTTATACGTGACCGTGACTGTTTTTACTAAATAATTATTAGAAAGACACAATGGATCACAGGGAATGGAGACGTAACGGACATGCTAACATATCTATCTACATCTACATCCATACTCCGCAAGCCACCTGACGGTGTCTGTGGCGGAGGGTACTTTGAGTACTTCTATCGGTTCTCTCTTCTATTCCAGTCTCGTATTGTTCGTGGAAAGAAAGATTGTCGGTTTGCCTCTGTGTGGGCTCTAATCTCTCTGATTTTATCCTCATGGTCTCTTCGCGAGATATACATAGGAGGGAGCAATATACTGCTTGACTTCTCGGTGAAAGTATGTTCTCGAAACTTCAACAAAAGCTCGTACCGAACTACTGAGCGTCTCTCCTGCAGAGTCTTCCACTGGAGTTTATCTATCATCTCCGTAACGCTTTCGCGATTACTAAATGATCCTGTAACGAAGTGCGCTGCTCTCCGTTGGATCTTCTGTATCTCTTCTATCAACCCCATCTAGTACGGTGAGCAATATTCAAGCAGTGGGCGAACAAGTGTACTGTGACCTACTTCCTTTGTTTTCGGATTGTATTTCCTTAGGATTCTTCCAATGAATCCCAGTCTGGCATTTGCTTTACCGACAGTCAACTTTATATGATCATTCCATTTTAAATCACTCCTAATGCCTACTCTCAGATAATTTATGGAATTAATTGCTTCCAGTTGCTGACCTGCTATATTGTAGCTAAATGATAATGGATCTTTCTTTCTATGTTTTCGCAGCACATTACACTTGTCTACATTGAGATTCAATTGCCATTCCCTGCACCATGCGTCAATTCGTTGCAGGTCCTCCTGCATCTCAGTACAATTTTCTATTGTTACAACCTCTCGATATACCACAGCATCATCCGCAAAAAGCCTCAGTGAACTTCCGATGTTATCCACAAGGTCATTTATGTATATTGTGAATAGCAACGGTCCTACGACACTCCCCTGCGGCATACCTGAAATCACTCTTACTTCAGAAGACTTCTCTCCATTGAGAATGACATGCTGCGTTCTGTTATCTAGGAACTCTTCAATCCAGTCACACAATTGGTCTGATAGTCCATATGCTCTTACTTTGTTGATTAAACGAGTGTGGAGAACCGTATCGAACGCCTTGCGGAAGTCAAGAAACACGGCACCTACCTGGGAACCCGTGTCTATGGCCCTCTGAGTCTCGTGGACGAATAGCGCGAGCTGGGTTTCACACGATGGTCTTTCTCTAAACCCATACTGATCCCTACAGAGCAGATTTCTAGTCTCCAGAAAAGTCATTATAAAAATGGCTCTGAGCACTATGGGACTTAACATCTGTGGTCATCAGTCCCCTAGAATATAGAACTACTTAAACCTAACTAACCTAAGGACATCACACACATCCATGCCCAAGGCAGGATTCCAACCTGTGACCATAGCGGTCGCGCGGTTCCAGTCTGTAGCGCGTAGAACCGCACGGCCACACCGGCCGGCAAAAAGTCATTATACTCGAACATAATACACGTTCCAAAATTCTACAACTGATCGACGGCAGAAAACTGATATCATTCTTAAGTACCTCTGGCGTTACAGAAACGACTATCCAAAAATTACAATAATACAGAAGAATGGCACTTATCAGTGGAGAGAGCATCTTCCCAAGTTTCGATTCGCAAATATTCGCCGTGATGTAGTTGCAGAGTTAACCATTAGGTGGCAAGAGTGTCGGAATATGGCGGATACTGGAGCAATGCGTGCATCATATGGTTCTAATGGCTCTGAGCACTATGGGACTCAACATGTTAGGTCATAAGTCCCTAGAACTTAGAACTACTTAAACCTAACTAACCTAAGGACATCACACACACCCATGCCCGAGGCAGGATTCGAACCTGCGACCGTAGCAGTCCCGCCGTTCCGCGTGCATCATAACCTGTGTATTTTTCAAGAGTACTGGGGGGGAAAGAACATCCACATGAGTTTGCGGAACACATTCGTAATTCTCCCAAGGTT
Source organism: Schistocerca cancellata (assembly GCF_023864275.1). NCBI lineage: Eukaryota > Metazoa > Arthropoda > Insecta > Orthoptera > Acrididae > Schistocerca > Schistocerca cancellata. The sequence continues at coordinate 746,762,286 of NC_064627.1, forward strand.
GCGTCTTTGGTGCTGCGCCCTCTTCAAAAGTTTATTGAGCATTTTTCTTTGCAGATACGACTGGATATGTGTATCTGGACATGCTACAGAAATGGTTTATGCCACAATTACATTAAGACAGTGGAGACTTCATTCTGTAACAGACGGTGCTCCATCACACTTTATTTCAAACGTCCATGATTGCCTCAATGTTGAACAGCCTCACGGTTGGGTTGGACATACTTCTCAATATGACTCTACTCGTCTTCAGTGGCCCCCTCAGTCACCTGGCTTAACTCCCATTTGATTATTTCAAAGATCATGTGTTTTTGTCAACACTTCCACTTAACATGGAAGATTTGCAAGGAAAGATAATTAATGCTGCCGCTGACAAAAAAATTGGTTCAAATTGCTCTGAGCACTATGGGACTTAACTTCTGAGGTCATCAGTCCCCTAGAACTTAGAACTACTTAAACCTAACTAACCTAAGGGCATCACACACATCCATGCCCGAGGCAGGATTCGAACCTGCGACCGTAGAGGTCGCGCGGTTCCAGCCTGTAGCGCCTAGAACAGCTCGGCCACACCGGCTGGCCTGCCGCTGATATCAACCAACTTTTTGGGATGTGCCTCGTAAGACTTTGTCTATTGTATTGACGCATACTATTTCACATACTTTCCCCGTATTGAACACCTGTAATGCCAGTTAAAAACTTGGAGGGATTCTCTATCCACTGATATGTGTCCCCTTTCTGTATATCTCGTGGTTTTTGTAGAGTCGTCTTCCTAAACCTTAGATGTACTTTGAATAACTATACGAGTATATCACACGTCTTGTTTTATATCAGTTTATTGTATGATGTATTGTGTATTTAAAATTTCGACCTATATTCTAAATCACGCACAGTCCAGTCACATTAATGTGACCACCATCTACGTTCAAATCAACGTGCAACAACCACTCATAGATAGCAGCTGACAGCACTAACAGTGGAGGGTATATAAAGTGCGTCATGGAGACGTTGAAAACTGTGCAATCGTTGTCTTAATGCGGAACCGGAGCGATTTATCTAACGTCCAATGGTGAAAGCATTTCCTAAATGGCTAAGTTTGTAACCTGCACGCGTGCTACCGTGGTTAAAGTATAATATGGCGCCATCCGAAACCGGAGCAAAGGCAATTGTGGTGCACATATTTATTATTAAAAACAGTCTTGATTACGATTTATTTATCAAGGTGACCGGTTTCGACCACTACTGTGGTCATCTTCAGACCATTGAGTAGGAACCTCTTTCTGTTGGAGAGTAGTGATTCTCCAACAGAAAGAGGTTCCTACTCAATGGTCTGATGATGACCACAGTAGTGGTCGAAACCGGTCACCTTGATAAATAAATCGTGATCAAGACTGTTTTTAATAGTAAATATTTGTAAGACATTGATCACTGCCTTTCCCGTAATGTATTCAAAAGTAATTGTGGTGCACCATGGGGCATAGTTGACAGGGGTGAAGACGGCTGCGGAGATGTGTACGGGCGAATAGACGTGCGACTGTTGAGCAACTGACCGCCCAAATGAACAAAGGGACCGTCAACAGTTTCTCCTCAACGACCGTTCAACGAAATGTTGCTGCGTACGGGCCCCAGCGGCAGACGCCTGGTTCATGCACCTACGCTGAGTGTTGTTCATCGATGACGAAAGCTAGAATTTGCACGCCAATACTGCAACTGGACGTCTAATAACTGGCGACAGGTGACCTTTTCAGTTGTCATGTTTTATGCTCAATCGGACAGATGGCCGTTGGCGGGTACGGCGTAAAACATCTGAAAACAAACACCATGCAACAATCGTCAGAAGGTTCCAGGCTGGAAGGCACTCCCTAGGTGATCTCGTCATTCTGGAACGCACAATGGATCGCTACAAGTATTCATCTACCGGCGTCCATGGAACGAATATGAAGCAAAAATCTATACAACTCCATGGAGGTTAAGCCTCGAATGATCCTTGGCTCCGACAGAAAAGAAGTGGATTGTTAAACGGTGCGCCATGGCAATTGTTAATTAGAATAAGAGCCATGTGAGAGCCTTGTAAACGCCGAGGCTGAAAGTACACAGTATGCAACGACGCCGACGTAGTACTTCGCATCTTCACCACCACGCAAAGTGCTCTTTCCTTTAGCATTGTACATCACAAGGGCCAGTATTGCCGTTGTGTTCTTTTATCAATAGAGTATAATTTACGTCTGCATACAGACCGCTATTGGCTCTAGTCGTATTGCCTGTAGTAGGTTACTGGTCCGGATCCTAAAAGTTACCTTACATAATAATTTTAAAGTGAAGACTTTCATCCCTCCTTAACAAAGATTATCAGAAATTTGTATTACTGTGAAAAAGTGTTTGACCGGTTGAGTCTATTTAAATGGTACAGGCAGTTAGTTGTGCGATTTGTATTTCGAGAAAGATCACTTATTAATTTAAAAGTAACTCTATTCTGACAGAATTATTGAACAAGCATTCATGCAAAGTGTGAAAAGCATAGGCTTGTGTTAATTATACGAGATCGCCCGGAAAATAATTCCTTCAAATTTTTTATGTGGAAACTCTTAAGGTTTTTTAAGTAAAACAAATGTTATTAACATTCTACTTTTTTATTCTTCATGTCTACATATTTATTTTTCAACGTAGTCACCCTGCCAATGAACACTTCTCCCAACAAGAAACCAGTTCGTTGATGCCGTCATTGTAGATTGTTTGACTCAGTTGACGAAGCCACACCTCACCTCTGCTGCCACGGCTTCGTCACTATCAAAGTGAAGTCCTCGAAGGTGCTCGTTAAGTTCTGGGAACAGGTGAAAATCTAATGGGACCAAGTCGGCACTGTATGGACGATGATGGATGACAGAGAACACAAGGCGTCGGTTGTTGCGGATGTCGCAGCGTTCGTGTACGGCTGGCATTGTCATGCTGAAGAAGAGGGTGCTTCAAGTGCGAACGAGTTCTTCGAATTCGAAACACGGATACAGTACGCTGTTCCTCACGCACTGTAGTAGTTACGTTACACACTGTCATGTTACATGCCGCAGTTCGCAGTCCTCTAGCGGAAAAGGTCTGCTAGTACACTACTGGCCATTCAAATTGCTATACCAAGAAGAAATGCAGATGATAAACGGGTATTCATTGGACAAATATATTATACAAGAACTGACATGTGATTACATTTTCACGCAATTTGGGTGCATAGATCCTGAGAAACCACCACTGGCCGTAAAAACGGCCTTGATACGCCTGGGCATTGAGTCAAACAGAGCTTGGATGACGTGTACAGGTACAGATGCCCATGCGGCTTCAACACGATACCACAGTTCATCAAGAGTAGTGACTGGCGTATTGTGACGAGCCAGTTGCTCGGTCACCATTGACCAGACGTTTTCAATTGATCAGAGATCTGGAGAATGTGCTGGCCAGGGCAGCAGTCGAACATTTTCTGTGTCCAGAACGGCCCGTACAGGACCTGCAACATGCGCTCGTTCATTATCCTGCTGAAATGTAGGGCTTCGCAGGGATCGAATGAAGGGTAGAGCCACGGGTCGTAACACATCTGAAATGTAACGTCCACTGTTCAAAGTGCCGTCAATGCGAACAAGAGGTGACCGAGACGTGTAACCAATGACACCCCATACCATCACGCGGGGTGATACGCCAGTATGGCGATGACGAATACACCCTTCCAATATGCGTTCACCGCGATGCCGCCAAACACGGATGCGACCATCATGATGCTGTAAACAGAACCTGGATTCATCCGAAAAAATGACGTTTTGCCATCGTGCACCCAGGTTCGTCGTTGAGTACACCATCGCAGGCGCTCCTGTTTGTGATGTAGCGTCAAGGGTAACCGCAGCCATGGCCTCCGAGCTGATAGTCCATGCTGCTGCCAACGTCGTCGAACTGTTCGTGCAGATGGTTGTTGTCTTGCAAACGTCCCCATCTGTTGTCTCAGGGATCGATACGTGGCTGCACGATCCGTTACAGCCATGCGGATGAGATGCCTGTCGTCTCGACTGCTAGTGATACGACGCCGTTGGGATCCAGCACGGCGTTCCGTATTACCCTCCTGAACCCACCGATTCCATATTATGCTAACAGTCATTGGATCTCGACCAACGCGAGCAGCAACGTCGCGATACGATAAACCGCAATCACGATAGGCTACAATCCGACCTATACCAAAGTCTGAAACGTGATGGTACGCATCTCTCCTCCTTCCACGAGGCATCACAACAACGTTTCACCAGGCAACGCCGGTCAACTGCTGTTTGTGTATGAGAAGTCGGTTGGAATCTTTCCTCTTGTCAGTACGTTGTAGGTGTCGCCACTGGCACCAACCTTGTGTGAATGCTCTGAAAAGCTAATCATTTTCATATCACAGCATCTTCTTCCTGTCGGTTAAATTTCGCGTCTGTAGCACGTCATCTTCGTGGTGTAGCAATTGTAATGGCCAGTAGTGTATGTAGACATGAGACTAAGGAGGTAGAATGTTATTAATGTTTGTTTAATTTAGAAACGTTTAAGAGATTTCGCATTAAAAAATTCGGAGGCATTAGCTATCAGCACGTCCTCGTACTTGTGTTTATGGTACATCTATGTGAGAAAGCAGGACTCCGATTAATTTCCTTGGTTCCTTTATTGATGCTGCTGTGCAGAGAACCATACAGAATATTTTCGTAGCCGTTAATATGAGGGAGTGAATCGCTGGTTAATTAATGTCTCACATGAAACTACATAATCAATACCACATTTAAAAAACGGGTTTTATAGTTTCCTCGTGGGAGATGGAATGTAGAAAGCTAATTAGTTATTGAAATTTTGAATCGATTATTGCAACTGCTTCACTCATTAAAAAGTATATCGGAACGGGACCGGCGATGGTATTTTTACCTCGCTACAAAAAATAATTACAGATTTTTGTAACTTAACAGAAGCGATCTGCAATCCACAATGTTTTGTACACTAATTACGGAATGTTTTGGAGAAGAAAAATTAATTTTGAGTAGATTGCTTAAATTAACCATTAACGACACGATTATGGTCAAACGTTTTGTAAAGGAGAGTACTGCAGTGTAACTGCGTCCCCAAAAGTATTGTGCATTTTACGAGCGAGGTGGTGGGTACCTTACGTCGTTTGTAGAGGTGTTCTTTTCTTTTAATCTTGGGAGGCCACACGCACAGGTACACGGAGTGCGCCGCTGTGCGATATCCAGAGTCGGCGTGGCTGGGGTCTCAGTGTGGTCGCGTGGCGCCACCACGCGCTGCTTACGTAAGCCGGGCCGGTGCCGGCGCCTGTGGGGTCGGCGCGGCGCGGCGCGGTGTGTCGTTGCGTCAGAGCGGGCTTCTCGCGGCCGCGGCCTTCGTGCGGTCCACGTTGTGACACAGCGCAACCGGCCGCGCTCTGTCTGCTCTTCAGTTTCTCCTTTCCTTGGAATGTTGTTTTTCCATAGTCCGCAGCTCGTGGTCGTGCGGTAGCGTTCTCGCTTCCCACGCCCGGGTTCCCGGGTTCGATTCCCGGCGGGGGCAGGGATTTTCTCTGCCTCGTGCTGTCCTTAGGTTAGTTAGGTTTAAGTAGTTCTAAGTTCTAGGGGACTGCTTACCATAGATGTTAAGTCCCATAGTGCCCAGAGCCATTTGAACCATTCTTGTGTTTCCATAGGGACTTCCCCACTGCGTCTATTGTTTCATAACAGCACTGAACACTGGGAATATCGCCTGTAGGCAGGTTATTACACTACTGGCCATTAAAATTGCTACACCACGAAGATGACATGCTACAGACGCGAAATTTAGCCGACAGGAAGAAGATGCTGTCATATGCAAATGATTAGCTTTTCAGAGAATTCACACAAGGCTGGCGCAGGTGGCGACACCTACAACGTGCTGACAAGAGGAAAGATTCCAACCGACTTCTCATACACAAACAGCAGTTGACCGGCGTTGCCTGGTGAAACGTTGTTGTGATGCCTCGTGGAAGGAGGAGAGATGCGTACCATCACGTTTCAGACTTTGGTATAGGTCGGATTGTAGCCTATCGTGATTGCGATTTATCGTATCCGACGTTGCTGCTCGCGTTGGTCGAGACCCAATGACTGTTAGCATAATATGGAATCGGTGGGTTCAGGAGGGTAATACGGAACGCCGTGCTGGATCCCAACGGCGTCGTATCACTAGCAGTCGAGACGACAGGCATCTCATCCGCATGGCTGTAACGGATCGTGCAGCCACGTCTCGATCCCTGAGTCAACAGATGGGGACGTTTGCAAGACAACAACCATCTGCACGAACAGTTCGCTGATGTTTGCAGCAGCATGGACTATCAGCTCGGAGACCATGGCTGCAGTTTCCCTAGACGCTGCATCACAGACAGGAGCGCCTGCGATGGTGTACTCAACGACGAACCTGAGTGCACGAATGGCAAAACGTCATTTTTTCAGATGAATCCAGGTTCTGTTTACAGTATCATGATGGTCGCATCCGTGTTTGATGACATAGCGGTGAACGCACGTTGGAAGCGTGTATTCGTCATCGCCATACTGGCGTATCACCCGGCGTGATGGTATGGTGTGCCATTGGTTACACGTCTCTGTCACCTCTTGTTAGCAATGACGGCACTTTGTACAGTGGACGTTACATTTCAGATGTGTTACGACCCGTGGCTCTACCCTTCATTCGATCCCTGCGAAGCCCTACATTTCAGCAGGATAATGAACGAGCGCATGTTGCAGGTCCTGTACGGGCCGTTCTGGACACAGAAAATGTTCGACTGCTGCCCTGGCCAGCACATTCTCCAGATCTCTGATCAATTGAAAACGTCTGGTCAATGGTGACCGAGCAACTGGCTCGTCACAATACGCCAGTCACTACTCTTGATGAACTGTGGTATCGTGTTGAAGCCGCATGGGCATCTGTACCTGTACACGTCATCCAAGCTGTGTTTGGCTCAATGCCCAGGCGTATCAAGGCCGTTATTACGGCCAGAGATGGTTGTTCTGGGTACTGATTTCTCAGGATCTATGCACCCAAATTGCTTGAAAATGTAATCACATGTCAGTTCTAGTATAATATATTTGTCCAATGAATACCCGTGTATCATCTGCATTTTTTCTTGGTGTAGCAATTTTAATGGCCAGTAGTGTAGTTGTAAGTATTTTGTTTATTTGTTCATTCACCCTGCTCCACTTTCTGGATAACCACTATGCACCGTATGATATCAGATTACATTTCTGCGAATCATTACGACAATTCTTTTGTTTTCCTCTCTCTATGTTGATTAATGAAGTAAGTTTTGCAATATTTATCATGTCGCTTTTCCTTATTTTCTTGTATTTCAGTTGCTATCACTCTGACATTTGGATGACTGCCAATATGCTACCCTACACGCAGTTATCCTACCGCTTCTTTCCCGCTCTCAGACCGGTGTTCCTTTTTCTACCACAAAAAAGAGCCATAGGATTCCGTAACGTCCGCAACGTAACACGCACGCGCGTACACACACAACACAAGCACACACGCACACACAATATTTTAATTCTTGTCTGGAACAAACATTCCCAATTTTGGAATCTCTCTGCACTATTCCCTGGCCTACTCGGATTTTTGGTTGAAAAGAACGAAGTTCTGCAGTAGCTCGCCCTGCTCTCACTGGCTGAAAAAAAAAGAAAAAGAAAACGTAAGACTGAAAAGAGCATAACAGCTTTCATCAGCCCACTCTCTCCTTTCAGGAGAGAAAATTAAATGTTTAAAAAACCTGTTTTAACTAATTTTACTATTGTCTTCATCATTTGCTACTGTTAGTGACATTACAACTCCTGAGTTTTGTACATTAGCCCGGCCGGTTGTCCGTGCGGTGTAACGCACGGCTTTCCGGACGGGAAGGAGCGCCTGGTCCCCGGCATGAATCCGCCCGGCGGATTTGTGTCGAGGTCCGGTGAATCGGCCGGTCTGTGGATGGTTTTTAGGCGGTTTTCCATCTGCCTCGGCGAATGCCGGATGGTTCACCTTATTCCGCCTCAGTTACACTATGTCGGCGATTGCTGCACAAACAAGTTGTCCACGTACGCGTACATCACCATTACTCTACCACGCAAACATAGGGGTTACACTCGTCTGGTGTGAGACGTTCCCTGGGGGGGGGGGGGGGGGTCCACCACACAATAACCCTGTGTTCGTTGTGGGGCGCCGGAAGGGTGAAGTCGACTGCGGTAGTGGTCGTGGGCTTGTGGACCACTGCGGTTGCGGCGGGGACGGAGCCTCTCCGTCGTTTCTAGGTTCCCAGTTAACATACAATACAATACAATTGTATATTACAAATTCTGAGTAGTGTCATCCTATCTGTTAGCTGATATACTTCAGATTGTGTTACAGCTAAACAGTACGTATGATTCCCGCTAAACCAACCTACTGCGGCAGGTTTCGAGCCAAAACTTAAATCCTGGACGCTGGAGAAGTGATCCAAAGTTGACGGGTTCTGTCCCCAGCCAGATCCAGGATTTTTAGCTGTCACTTGGCACTTCCCTCACCGCTGATAATGATGGTTAGTGCGTAAAATGCCGAGTTTCACCGTGTTTCGGAGTCCGCGTTAAACAGTAGGTCCACCCATAACTGGCTGAGCGGGTCAATTCAGAGATTGAAGGAAGACCATGGCATGCCATCTCCAACTCGACCATGCTTAGTAAAAGCTCTTCGGTGTTCAAAGCAACCTTTATGATGATGTCAGCTACACCTAATGGGGTGGTAAGTGAGGATTGGAGATGTATCCTACTCGTCACACTTCGTGATCATTCCACCTTGTGCAGATTTCCTCGATTAAATCCCAAACCTCTGTGCATAACGTCAGAGAGTGAAGACGTGTGATACTATTGAAGCTGGTCCGAGAGTCGAATTAGCCTTTAAGGGGGGGAAGGGGAGGGAGGGAGTATGAGAATATACACAGGTACATATAAGTTAATTTAAGTTCTATTCTTTGACAGATAATTTAACCAAATTTTGCATATATTCTGATTACGTTATCGGATATAATCTGGACAATTTTTTGTCAAATTATTTTATCAGGACGTTCTTGGATCCTTCTAGAACACCTATTACAGCACGAGGAACATTTTCTCAAATATTACTTACCATGTTCAAAATATGGTAGATTATTCTTAGTAATCAGATAAACAAACCTGTGTACCAGTTCCTTAAAATTAGTCTTATAACTCTCGCAACAATTTTTTTATAATTATGTATATGATGCAAAGCACTTTTTGTAAAACAAAAATTTAAAGAAATCTGGCAGTAACACACTTTGAAAAAATTTATACCTCAGGAAGTTGTGTTGTTCTATGCGCAAAGTCTGTAGCAAATTTCACCTTCTTATCTGCAATAGTTCGGCAGAAAATGTTCCTTATACACTGAAAAATTGAAGTTGCGGGAAATTCAGAAATTAAATTTTATTAGTATTTATACCAGAAACAAGTACCTTTATGTTGACCATAACCATGCATTTGATCTTTTTGGTCTTCATGTAGCTGTTTTCTTCTTCTTCTTCTGACGTGTCCTTTTGGCAATATGCTTTATTGCCATTTCAGGACATAATCAGTCTTCTTCAGTGGGTTTTCAGTGAAGCAACCAGCATCGAATCCTAGTCTCATAAGGGTCCCCATCCTTCTAGTGTTACCATCATTGAACATCAACAGGCATCATATGAGGAAATTTTAACAATAGTACAGGAGCAAAATGTTGCCTTTGGGCAGCTCTTCTAAATCAAGTTATTAAAGCTTTCGTTCTGATTTTGTGTTTCGCCATATGTGGATTTCTTTAATAAATCGTAGTTAATCACGCCCTAAACGGGCTCAATAGCCTTCTGTACTCTACAGAAGTCTTCTCTAATGGCAGGAAATTATAAAATATCGCAAAGAAGGGCAGATTCCTGCAGAAAAGGAGGCGTGTTACTGCACATTGGTTAAAACTAGATGGCTTTTGCACCATTTGTAACACGAACTAAACTCTGAAAATAGTACACAAAATTTTTAAGGCACTACGAAACTATCTGGTGGCAAAAATTTTTAACACTTTTGACCAATTTTACTTACATTGCTCCTTAAGATCGGTGGCCTGCTTGGTGGTGTTGGATATTTGTTGGGGCGCTCAGTATTAAGCTTATCAGCACCTTCATGAAACAAACAGATAAGACTGTAAAATACCAATTTATTTAGAAGTAAGGAAGCATAATTAAAGCGTCGCCGTACTAAATTGTTATTTTACGATGTTTTTTCTCTAAACTTACCACACCTTAAGAGTACCTACATGCTTAAAGAAAATCGTTAAAAATAATTAGTAATAAACGTGCTATATCAATGACATCCATTATGGTCCATGTAGAGAGGACTGCAGCTGTTAATCAGAATGAAACAAATACACATTTATGCATCAGTCTCGAAGTTTCATTTAATCCACTACTCGTTTCTAGGTTACCATTACCAACAGATGGAAGACACCTTTTACACCTAATTAGTGGGAACTATTGGCGATCTTGTACAGCAGGATATGAGGCGGTCGGGGGGTTAGGTTGTGACTTGCGCTGTTAATGATAGAGAGAATTAGTCATACAACTTATCACTGTCACAGGGCAGATGGCGTAAAGGTATTAAAGTTAGTTACTGTACAACAAGAGCAGTACGTGTCCTGCATTCTGCCACGGAAATTCGCTTGTGTTTCTCGCTATATTGTGTGACTGCACAAAATGTTGTTGTTATGAAGCAAAGAACTTAGAATTTTTTCGTCAAGGAGTTTAAAACAGAAGAGTTTACATAACAGGATCATATATAACCAAATATAGATTAAAACATGTATCTACATTTCATGTGCCAGTGCGTCACAGTGACAAGTAGAGTTTTTACATACATTTCGTTTGTAATTACGTGACTTTCAGAAGTAGTTTAATCAGGTCTTAGTGTTGTTGAGAATGCAGCGGCAACTCTCGAGGTCATTTGCAATACACCTGTCCCGTCAAAGTGGGCTGCACTGTAGACTTAATTGGTGGTTTTGTTATTGTGAGGAATGCTACATGGATCGTACAATTCAAACAGCCACAGAATAAGCATCCGGTGTTAGTGCACGATGCCTAATTGGTTGTAAGGCCGGTCATTTATTTCACTATTCTTGCCTGTGGTCAGAAGTCTGCCCAAGCGGCTAAACTGCCACATACTCTGCAAAACCGGCCATGGGACCCTTAGTAGGTATTCTTGAAAACGGAAGACCATAGTGTAAAGATAGTTCGCATTATGAGTGCTGTTGTATTCAAAGAAAGGCGGCAATGCTGCTCCGAATGCGCTACACCTATAACCCTACCCAACGGTGAATCGTAGGTAGATGGCAGGGTTAGATTGCTCGAAAAAATTCTGTCAGACTTGTTACAGATATGTGAAAACTGACATTATTAGGAAAGGAGACAGTGGTCTTTTATTATTAAAAATTAACAAAATGTAGAATAACTTTTACTGTCTAGACCACAGTTTACGTTAAATAATTAAAATACGATGACTTATTTCGGTTATGTATAAAACCATCTTCAGAATTGTAAACAAACAGAAAAAGAAATTGCCCCAGAAAACTTCTTAATGAAGTAATAGAGACCCGAAACAATATACAGTATATATAGAGAACCTACTCCTTTAATAAAAAGAACATAATCACAATCAGCTTTACAGCGTTGTATGAATAATAGTCTACCGCTACTGCTGTCGCTGGCTACACTACGTAACTGCTCGTAGCCTGCATGCGACCTTGTATGTACCTATCGATGAAGTTCAATTGTTAGTGCAGAGGAAGCGATTATATCGATCTCTGTCGGTATCAACACCTCGCATTTCACAGGTGGTTAGGACTTAGATATTGAACAGACATTGCTGACACCTTGATAATATACCAAAATTGTTAATTTTGTAGCAACTGAAAGCATTCTCGTCAGTTAATTGGTGCTAATGTATTTAATATTTCATTATCTATTACTTGTCGGCGACCTCCCAATCTTGCATCATGAATTTGCCTCGCATTTACTGCTTATAAAAACCGTATAAGTGACGCCACACTTGTGTCATATTTGTCTTCTCCGATAATTTCGCGATAGTAAAAAATTTTCTCTGTTTGTAATTTGGCGACCAGTTAGCTTTTGTAATGGTCTATAGAGAGGTTGGTTTTCAAGACTGTATCGCCTATGCGAATCGATTTGCTCTTATTTTATATTGTGTAGAGAATCAGAGGTCATTCATTGCCAATTGAAAGGGGAATATAACTCAAAATGAGATTTTTCACATACGCGATGCATTTTGAGAAGGCTCACTTCAAACTTCGGTATACCGGGGAAAAAGTTGTTTGAACGCTAGAGATTTGTATTATGGTCCGAAAAATTGTGGAATAAACTCCTTTAACAAATCAGTCATCGTAATCCAGTGTTATATGAGATAAGAAACTCCCAGCACAGGTAAGCGAACGTTACAGACTGACTGAAATTCAATGATGCGTGGGAATGTCTCACTCGCAGTTCTTTTTAAAACTTATTCAGGATGGTTTTTTTTCTCAAAACGTCGTCTTCTGCGATATAAAAATACATAAATCAGCCAGGTACGAAATACAAATCGAAAATCAAGCACGAAAAGGCAAGGAACAATACGTGTAAATATTTTGAGAATATTATCATTTATAAGCTGTTCGACAGTTACATCCTTTGTTGTTGTATTTCTAAGTACTGCAATGTAAGTTGTGATCTCCTGCTTTTTTTCTATTAGTATAACGTGCATGACTGATTTATGTATTTTTATCCACAGATCTGAAGACTATGGTTTTGAATATCGAATACTAAGAATTGCAAATCAGGACATTTCAGTGTACTCTGCTGGTCATTAAATTTGTGACCTCATGATGACGGCGTGCAACAATCGTCATCTGACATGAAGGGAATTGCATGCTTCGACATGCAAATAATTAGCACTTCAACACAACCGCACAAAGTAGATAAGAATAATGCTATCTTCATTCTGTATATAAGGTAAGATTAAGCAGCGCATTTCTCGTTCAGAAATCGCATTTTACCGTCGTTTGTTTGTGTGACGATCGTGTTACGCTTCATGTATGAAAGAAAATGTCTGTCTGTACGTGTCTGAATTCGGCAACGGCAGGATCATGGCATATGGAGACTGCGCTATATCATTCCACTATATTGTGGCACGCGTTGGTAGGGATCCCACGAGTGTCACTTTAATACGGATTTGGTGGGTTCAAGAGTGCCCTATTCAACGCCGAGCAGGATATCACCGGTCCCATGCGACTAGTGCCCGATAGAACAGACATTATTCGCCCGACCGAGCAGGATCATACAGCCCCATAACTGAACTTGAGTGAGGAAGTGGGCGTGTCTGTATCAAGACAGGTGTCAATATGAACAGCGTGACGATGTCCGGAGCACCACGGGGTGTCCGCATGGTCACCATTGTTGCAACTTCCCTTGACGCTGCAGCAAAAATATAAGCGGTGACACTGGTGCGAGTAATGACAACACCAGACCCGGAGGAGGGGGGGGGGGGGGGGCTGGAATTCCGATTCTACGTACTTCACGATGGATGTGCCCGTGTGTAGAGGCTCCAGGGAGAACGAATGTTGCCAGATTGCATCCACCATCTTCATACAGGCCCATCACCTAGCATGCCATTGTGTGCCATTGACAACAGTCACCCATGGTTCGCGTAGCCAGTAATGTGGATTGCAGTTGCAACAGTGGTCAGGTGTTAAGGCCGCTGGCTGTCAGCTGTCTTCATGATATCTGTGACGTTATCTTTCAACAAGATAGCGCTAGACCACGTGTTGTCCATTTTATCCTGGCCTACCTCGAAACAGATGATGTTCGGTTTCTGCTCTGGCCAGCACGTTGTCCAGATCTCTCATCCTCTGGAAGAAATCTGGTCATGGATTGCCGAGAGACGGGCACGCCATCACTCGCCAGCCAGTACGACTGATGATCTCTGGCGAAGAGCTGAAGAAGTATGAAATGGACCGCTCATGGCTGTCATCCCAGGTCAGTTCATCTCGATGTCCTGTCGGGTTAGAGCCATTGGTACTGCCAGAGATGACATTCATGGGACTATATTTCGGACCTTCTACATTCCCAAGTGAGCTACATATCTAATCCAATTATACTGTATTGTCTTTATTTGCTATTCGTCCTGGTGTTCCAATTTTAACGGCCAGCAATATTTCACTGAGTGTAACTGAAAGAAATTTCGTTTCTGGAGATGTACTGAGGTTGAGTACGACCCCGCGTGTAGACTGGCTCGCGGTGTTTGCTCAGTCCCCAGCAGACTGCAGGTTCAGGGACGGATGCCAAGTGACCACGGGCTACGCCGCCTTCCACGCTAACGCGTGCCTCCAGCAACCGGGCGTTCCGCGCCGGAGAGCCAGAGCGACGCGGGGCCCCTATTAGCCGGTGGCTTTCCCCAGCTGCAGTTATTTACGGCTGCCAGATGAAAGGTTAAGGACTCTTAACAAGAAAAATCGTACGCCGGCGCCAGGTCGCGCGGCAGCGTCCTTCAGCCGGCTTGCAACACCTGCGTAACTGCCGCGCATCTGGTGCCGCGCGCCGACTACAAGCAGCAGTTTCTAAACAGCCGCCTTTGGCGTGTTCCGCGGCTCACTGCGTTACCATACATGCTGCACTTCTGAACCTTCTATGTTCACAATGACACGGGCGCATATACACAACATATCGCGTGGGTCCAAAAATTTTCGGCGCTGGATTAATTAAAAAAAAATACAGAAAGTTCATAATGTGATTTCAATGCTTCAGGTGTTCTACACTGCCCGCCCCCCCCCCCCCCCTCCATGAGTACAACGTACCGAACGTTCAAATAAGCAAGAGAAACTGTCAGAAAAGTTCTTCTTTGGGGTGATGTTCAATTCGTGACTCACACTGGCTTAACGTTAACTTTGTCGTTTAGTGCTAGGTTTGTACTAATAACACCCAAGTTCTATGTTCCTCAAACCTTTCTGCAGAATGTCTTGAACACTTGACTGAGAGATGTTACTACCTTGCAGTTTGTGACACAACGACGCCGACACACTACAATCGCCCGCCAACTGCTTAAATCTGCCTTCTCGCATCTCGCTTGTCGAACGCACTTCCGTTGTTTACAGCTGTTAGTTCAGACTGTCACCGTAGGTACTGCGCTGAAGTCGCTTGTATGTCACGAACCAAATCAGTCTCGGAACTTCTTGGACGGACGGTGATCATGCACAATACTCAGACATTTATTTAAAATTAATTTTTCGTATCGTATAGTGGAGAACTTTATACCAAAAGTAATGGCCGCGCGGTTCTGGCGCTGCATTCTGGAACCGCTACGGTCACAGGTTCGAATCCTGCCTCGGGCATGGATGTGTGTGATGTCCTTAGGTTAGTTAGGTTTAACTAGTTCTAAGTTCTAGGGGACTAATGACCTCAGCAGTTGAGTCCCATAGTGCTCAGAGCCATTTGAGCCATACCAAAAGTAAATAAAAATAGTTCCAATTCCCCAGTTCCGACTAAGGCTTTGCGAGGTTTCCCATGGTTGTCTGGTCAATACCGCAGCTAGTAAGCCCGCCCGTCCCCCTCCCATTTATCCCTATGGGCAACTACTATGGCCAACTGCCAGCTAGACAAGTTTTGGGTGAAAAGAACCGCGAATCTTTAATGGGCCGGATGTCAGATAGCCCGCTCTGCGCCTTCGAGTAGATAATCTGCATCTACATCTACATCCATAATCCGAAAGCCACCTCACGGTGTGGGGCGGAGGGTACTTTGAGTACCTCTATCGGTTCTCCTTTCTATTCCAGTCTCGTATTATTTGTGAATAGAAAGATTGTCGGTATGCCTCTGTGTGGGCTCTAATCTCTCTGATTTTATCCTCATGGTCTCTTCGCGAGATATACGTAGCAGGGAGCAATATACTGCTTGACTCCTCGGTGAAGGTATGTTCTCGAAACTTCAACAAAAGCTCGTACCGAGCTACTGAGCGTCTCTCCTGCAGAGTCTTCCACTGGAGTTTATCTATCATCTCCGTAATGCTTTCGCTATTACTAAATGATCCTGTAACGAAGCGCGCTGCTCTCCGTTGGATCTTCTCTATCTCTTCTATCAACCCTATCTGGTACGGAGTCCACACTGGTGAGCAATATTCAAGCAGTGGGCGAACTAGTGTACTGTAACCTACGTCCTTTGTTTTCGGATTGCATTTCCTTAGGATTCTTCCAATGAATCTCAGTCTGGCATCTGCTTTACCGACGATCAACTTTATATGATCATTCCATTTTAAATCACTTCTAATGCCTACTCCCAGATAATTTATTCAATTAAATGCTTCCAGTTGCTGACCTGCTATATTGTAGCTAAATAATAATAATAATAATAATAATAATAATAATAAAGTTATAAGAGACTGAAAATAAGAGGAAGAAAAATAAAAAGCTGAGTGGATCGAAAGAAGCAATAAGTTGTTTGGCCATTTCAAACGAAATATGTGTCCAATGGAAGCAACTCAACAAAAATTTTAAAGTCAAGTATGGTAACATAAAGACGACAGACAACTTTAAATGTATGGTTGAAAACATGAACATGAAAGTGAAAAAGAAGCAAAAAAATGAAAACACCATATATCAATGGGAAAAATCAGTAAAATAAAAAAAGTTTTTCTAAGGATGTTAAATTAAGGCATTGCGCTACAGCTGTAAAACCAGGAGTCCCTTAAGTGCGAGACCAATATTTTTATATGGATACAAAACAACACTAGAAGATGAACGAAGATGGCAAATAAATTTTCAGACCAATTAAGGACATACACTTATTCTGTCGTAAAATAACAGTTATAATCAGGAAAAGACGTGTTATAATCTATGGACATCTAGAGAGAATGAAGAAAGACAAGTTAACATATAAGATCCACATATTTTTCCAAAACAGGAAAAGAAAAAGAAAATGAATGGCAAGGCAAGACAAAAAAGGACTTAGAAGAAATTCAGATTGAACAGGAGACTTTAGTTAGCAGGGGCAGATTCATACGAGAAAGGTTTCCAGGAAGATAAACAAACAGTAAAACAGTGGGAGTTATATGGTCAGACAATGCGAAAAGAGATCATTATGAGAAAATGAAAGAGATGGACGGAGTAAAAGAGAAAAGAGTTACCTTTATGTGATCCTTAGTTGGCCTGAAACGAAATAAAATATTTTTAAAAAACTATAATAAGATTACTTCGCACTCGAATGGATTACACTGCCTTCGATCGGCAGTGTACATTACACATGTGGCGAATGTGGCGAACATCACCAGTTGTACCTTGAATAGATTTAAGGAAATGTTCCTACACGTACCCTAGCCTTTTTATTTTTTGACTGGGACATATTGTCTCAGAATTGCTTTTTAAATAGTTCCCATTCCCCGGTTCCGATCACTGTAGCGAGATACAAACCTCCTTCTCTGCTTCTGCCTACATGTCGCAACATCTTAACGAAGGATTCCGTAGAATGTAAGAAAGGAATAGTTAACGAGTTCTTTTCAAGGTACACATGAATACGTAACTTAGTGTTACAAAGAGAAGTAGAGACAAGAGAATCTAGGGTAAAACAGAGAGTACGTTGGACAGAACAAGTTTTCAAGGGTTCTGAATGTGGGGGTCGTGGGGGGTAGAAACTTAGAGCGTGATTAGATAATAGAGCTCCGAAACTAAAAGCAAAAGAAAATTGAAGAATTGCAGCAGGTAAGAACATACACATTTCGTTAATGATAGATAAATAACTACAAGAACCCAAAAGAATAGATGTACCAACTTCGACATTCAGCATAATGGCAGAATTAAATTTAGTTCAAATCTTAGTCAACATGTGGTTAATTGTTACGTATCGGCTGTTCCGCCTAATACTGTACTTAGCATGAATTTCCCTTGACGATGAACTGTCTGAAAACATAGAATTTTATGACGGCACTACATTACAGTTTACTCAACTCCTTTAAAAATACACGCAAACAAAAATATTCCGACGATCCTTGTGTTATTACACAAAACGTGCCTTCATAATAAAAACGAAACAAAGCCACCACTACGCTACGCAGAGAGTCTTCAATCTTGCCGTCGCCGGTAAGCCAACTAATACTTCTAGTATTTCTTTGAAACAGAGGTGATAAAGACATCAAACCGTGCACTTTTTTCTAACCATTTTACTGAAGCGTCTGGTACCGCCCTCAAGTTGTTTAATTGTCGCTGTGGGACCGGTTGGAAGAGGAAAAGCTGATCGACTGGTTGGTGTCCTCGAGGCCTCGCCAGAGGTGAGGACGCGCGCCCGTACACGTGATCGTGACAGTACATCTACGGTGTGCGGTCGGCGCTTGCGTAGCGCGGCAACTGGGGGCATTTTATCGACGGCAGAACTGCCTAGCACACGTGTCAATGTGTTACAGTATCGGCGGGCCTCAAGCGAAATTTACAAGGTTGCCTGTATCTCCGGTGCGAGACAATATTCATATTGTTGTAGCTTTTCGTGGTGGTCACAACCGATTCTTCAGCACTTTCTCTTTTTCTTGCTTTAACATTAAGCCTCACCTGGATGAACAGTATCTTTCTGGACTATAACATGTAATTACACCTGTTGGTAACTTTAGCAGTGGTAAAAATAATTACAGGATCATACTAGATAGCAGGATGTATTCTGTCTGGTTTGATGTGGCCCGCCACGAATTCCTCTCCTGTGCGAACCTCTTCATCTCAGGTAGCACCTACATCCAACATCCTCGGTTATTTGTCGGATACAATCCGCTAAAAATATTGCCCTCTGTGGCTGCCTCTAGTATCACAGAAGTTATTACCTAATGTATTATTACATGTCTTGCCTCCTGTCCCTTTTTCTAATTAGAGTTTTCCGCATATTCGTTGTCTCGCCAATTCTGTAGAGCACGTCTTCATTTCCTATTTAATCAGTCGACTTATTTTTCAGCGTCCCTCTGTAACATCGCATGTCAAATGCTTCGATTCTCTTCTTTTCCGACTTTCCCACAGTCCGTGACCCACCTACACACAATGCTGTGCTCCGGACGTACATTCACAAAATTTGTTCCTCTAAGCGAGAATTATGTTTCAAACAAATAGCGTGCTTTTAGCGAGGAATGACCCTATGCCTGTGCTAGTCTGCTATTTGATGTCCTCCTTACTTCGTGCATCGAGCGTTGTCTTGCTTCCAAAGTAAGAAAATGGTTTTACTTCGATCACGTCGTGGTCACAAATTTTGGCATTAGTCTGCCGCTAATCTCGTTTCTTCTAATCGTTACTACTTTCGCCTTTCTCCGAGTTACTCTCAATCCATATTCTGTGCTCATTAGAGTGTTCATTGCATTCAACAGATTCTGTAACTCTTCTTCACTTTCACAGAGGATAGCATTGTCTTCAGGGAGACATCAATGATAACAGAATGAAATTTTCACTCTGCACCGGAGTGTGCGCTGATATGAAACTTCCTGGAAGGTTAAAACTGTGGGCCGGACCGAGACTCGAACTCGGGACCTTTGCCTTTCGCGGGCAATTGCTCTACCAACTGAAGTACCCAAGCACGACTCACGCCCCGTCCCCACAGCTTTAATTCTGCCAGTACCTCGCCTCCTACCTTCCAAACTTCGCGGAAGCTCTCCTGCATACCTTGCAGAACTATCACTCCTGGAAGAAAGGCTATTGTGGAGACATGGCTTAGCCACAGCCTAGAGGATGTTTCCAGAATTAAATGTGGGACTGACGCAGGGTTCTGTAAGCAGCAGAATGGCTCAATATTCATGTCGGAACCATAGCCGAGGGGGTGTTTGTGTATGACCAAGCAGATGGAAACAGTCCAGTGATAGAATCCTGTCCTCCAAATCTGGTGTACGCACAGTGTGCAGCCTCCCTGCACGTTCTTTTGTCTGATCGGACTCAAGATCACACAAACGCCCAAATAGAGCTTGAAATGTTGTGTGGTGTGATTGGTGTCTGTGAGGGTCCTTGTTTTGGTATAGCCGTCTGCCTGTCGACCGTTTCCATCTGCTTGGCCGTATAAAAACATCATCGCACTTTTTCCTTGACATGAATATCGGACCATTCCGTTGCTTCCAATACGCTGTGTCAACCACACAGCCTACGATACACGACGAACACACGGCAAGTGGTCAAAGGAACTTTCATTCGTCAATGATATCTACTGTGGCAACGATACATTTCCAGACACATGTCCGCAGGATTTATCCTCCATTTCCAGCCAGGGATACGTCCTTGCAGTTTGTCGGTTTCATTCACGTTCACCCTGCATGTTACAGCATTGCGTATTGCATGCAGTAGAAGAACCGTTCGGAGACAATGATAGGTTGTCGGGAAGCAGCATCTGAAAAGCATTGGTTTGTGGACAGTAACATTCCTGAAATGGACTGACCTTCCCAGAGTCCCGACCTGAACCCAATGGGGCGTCTTTGGGATGAGTTAGAGCGTCACCTTCGCTCCAGACCCAGCGGCCAACAACACTACCTGCTCTAGTTTCGGCTCTTGAGGAAGAATGGGCCGCCATGCATCCGTACACATTCAGAAACGCCGTTGGAAGTGTACCCAGCAGAGTTCAAGCCGTCATAAAGGCGGAAGGTGGACACACCCTATATTAATTTCCACTAATAGCTGTGCGGAAAAGGTAGGGTATTTTCTGTCTTCAAGAAACGTGTTTTTGCATGTACGTGTGCCTGATAATAATGAGTCATCAGTACTTGTATATTTTATATGCCAACGGCCTTGCCGCAGTGGTAACACAAGTTCCCGTCCAATCACCGAAGTTAAAGACTTTGGGCTTGGCTAGCACTACGATGGGTGACCGTCCCGTCTGCCGAGCGCTGTTGGCAAACGGGCTTCACTTAGCTCCTCTGAGGCAAATTGAGGGGCTACTTGACTCAGAAGTAGCGGCTCCGGTCACAAAAGCTGACAACGGCCGCGAGAGAGTTTGCTTAACTCACGCCCCTCCATATCCGCATCCAGTGATGCCTGTGGGCTGAGAATGACACGGCGGCCGGTCGGTACCGTTCGGACGGAGTTTAGTTTTAGTTTCAGTATATTTTATTTAAGAGTGAGCCGGCTGTATGGTGTAAGCTCAAAGCCAATAAAAATAAGGAAAATATTGTGCCCCTTGCCATTTTAGTTCTCTCCAGTCCTTTTCCTTCTTTTTCCTTTTCCTTCTTTTTCCTTTTCCTTCTTTTGCTTATCTGTCTCCCACTACGCGCTCGCTCTTCCACTTTTCTTTAGTCCTTCCTCATTTTTTCGGTTGTCGCTAAACCGAACCCCCACAGAAAGGGAGCCCAGGCAAATTAGTTACCACATTGCCCCTCACCCCTCCGAATTCCTAACGCAAATACCGGCACATATTAGCGCGTGTTACAGCCGTATTATTCGTCATAGGTGCTCGTGAATGGTTGCGGAACTGTTAATCGTCTGTACAGCAGCATTCAGTTTAATGGTGGCGGCGAGCACATTGCTTGAAGAGAAAGAGAAATAGCAACAAACGTGGGTAAAACCGTAAACAGTGAGGAGAGAAGCTCAGAGTGTTCACCAGAATTGTCTCCATGAGCCACAGCACGAGAACTATGAAATTCATTTGAGATTGGGCGACTAAACATTTCATTTTGTACTTAGGAAAGTAACCCCCCCCCCCCCACGAAGCCCATATTTGCAAACAAGATACTCATTAAAGAAACATCATTTCTTAATTTCATTAATCGTAATCGATGATTTTGGAAGGCCTGCAACTATATCATTCAAGACGTAAATAAATATCGAGAATTTATTCTCATTATCAAGAGCAAACATTTACACAGGCATTTTATGCTTTGCTTATACGTGCATTGTTCAGCCTCTCATGACCTGTAATTGCCTTTTCGTGGTTCATTACAATGGTGCAGATTTATTTTGTCTGATTTTTGGAAACATCACATAAAATGCTTATGTAAACGTTTGAATTTGATTATGAGGGTAAATTCTTGTAACAAGTCGCGCTAAACATGAAAAAATACGTAACTGGGGCCGTGTTTCCCTTTTTAAACCATGAATGCCATTTGTGCTGAAGATTGTCTCTTAGGTAGGTTAAGATTTTTAGCAACGGGCGAAAGCTGTTTCAGCTTATAATATAGAACTCGCTTCTCACAGTGTAGCATTTTACGTATTAATCCAGAAACACGTGAACCAAAATGTAAAACAATTAGGAATTTATGAGCATTAGGCTATTTAAAGTACAAATACATACTTGTCTTTATTGACAACACTTGACGTTCCATGTCTCTATAGACTCCTTTGTCCATTTAATTTCTTTCTTACATCATCCACAGTGCAGGCAGTTCGAATACAGCTCACAGCTGCAGGTATTTCTTTACGAAATTCTAACCGTCTATTGCGGTTTTTTTAATCAGCATGCTATGAAGACTTTCGTGTTTTTCATACTTTGCAATGATCACTGTGGTGCTAGCCACTTTCAATAAGTAATGCCGCAAATTTTTTTCTCAGAACATATTTATCTTAAAGAGTCAGAATTCGGTGACAATATACATCAACATACCTTGTCCATGTCTTATTTTTCTACGTAGTCTCCCTCACGTTCTATGGCCGTACGCCAACTTTGTGGAAGAGCATGTATTCCCTGCTGGTAAAAGCTCTTGTCCTGTAGGCTCAAATGGTTCAAATGGCTCTGAGCACTACGCGACGTAACTTCTGAGGTCATTAGTCGCCTAGAACTTAGAACTAATTAAACCTAACTAACCTAAGGAATCACACACATCCACGCCCGAGGCAGGATTCGAACCTGCGACCGTAGCGGTCTCGCGGTTCCAAACTGTAGTGCCTAGAACCGCACGGCCACTCCGGCCGGCTGTCCTGTAGGCGTAGTCATGTTTTCACTGCATGACTGACACTCTCGTCGTCTTCAAAGTGTGTTCCCCGTAGAGAAACTTTATGCCGGCCAAAGAGAGGGAAGTCCGAGGGTGCCATGTCTGAATTTAGACTGTGAGCATTCGTGGAACCCACCGTGAACACCTCTTTGAATATCTGAGAGTATCGATGATTGCAGACGCACTTCCATAGCTGACCGACAACCTGTAGAGGCAACTGATGAGTTGTGATGCGCCGGTCGCCACGAAGAATGGCATCCGCACGATTCAGCATGTCTGGAGCAGTGGCTGACAGAACGTCCCGAGGGTGGCTGATCAGGGAGCTTTGTTTCTGAGTTTCCTGAGGCTGTAGCTTTCTTTAGCCATGGCCCAACTATACTCCTATCAACTGCAGCATCGCCATACACTGCACACAAACGTTTATGGCTGTTCATCACGGTTTCTTTTTCTGCACACAAGAATGCAATAACAGCACGCTGCTTGTAACATGAGTCGTATGTAGACGCCATTTTGACGCTGTAATACGGCTCTGCCATTTACCAGAACGGTTCGAAACTTCACCGGCGTACACAACAAACATCAAATGTGAAGCACCAACAAGGATGTTTGTCTATGTATATTAAGGGGGGTAGGACGTCAAACGGGCCGACTTGGAGCAGGAGAGGCACCACAGGACATTTTAATTTCCACTGCCTATACTTTTGCAAGTAAATTCATAAAACTTTGTCAGCATGACCAGGGAGGATTCAGGATTCACACTCGTAGCAGCGGAAGTTCAAAAACATAACAAAATAATTTTTTTACATGTGTAATTTTATCATTTTTTCACTTACTATTGGCTGCAATTTCAGAAGGATGTAGGTTGCAGTAGGTACTGGGAGATGAAGAAGCTTGCACAGGATAGAGTAGCATGGAGAGCAGCATCAAACCAGTCTCAGGGCTGAAGACCACAACAATTGGCTGCATTTGTTGCTATAGGTACACTTCTCTTCATACGTAAGAGAGACTGTTCGATGAATTTTGCACAGCATACAAACCATACTTACAGGTGTCTGAAACTCTAGAATCTATTTAATTTATAAAAAAAATGAACGAGCTGTTACGCTTTAAACTTTATGTTTAGAAAAAAATCAAATTTTGTAGTTAATTATCTCAATTTTTACCACGCTTATTAATAGATTTGGAAAATTCTAGAGTTCCATACACCTGTAAGTATGGTTTGTATGCTGTGCAAAATTCATCAAAGAATCTCTCTTACTTGTGAAGAAAAATGTACCTATAGCAACAAATGCAGCCAACAGTAACTGAAAAAATGATGAAATTTCATATCTGAAAAAAATTTATTTTGTTATGTTTTTGCACTTCCACTGCTATGAGTGTGAATCCTGAATCCTTCCTGGTCATGCTGACAAAGTTTTATGAATTTATTTGTAAAAGTATAGACAGTAGAAAATAAAATGTCCTGTGGTGCCTCTCCTGCTCCAAGTCGGCCCGTTTGACGCCCTACCCCCCTTAACGGCGTTTTTTTTTTTTTTTAATGTGGGCGTTACTTATTGAACGACCCTCGTACTTCAGGGCCATTTTATGGGTTAAAGGCACTAAAGCAAGCAAGAGACAAGTATGCAATGGCCAACTTTGATGAAAGCTAGGCATACGCTCTAGCTTTTATCAAAGATCTTTGATAAAGCATGTGATTTGCAAAAGCTGCAGTAGTACGCCGTCAAAGGGCTTTAACAAAAGATCTCTGACAAGGATATCTTACAGTGAAATAGGGGAACAGCAGGCGCTTTGGGAAGCTATCCGGGCGCCGCTGCCACATCCGGCCGTGGCCTTACGCAACCGCTTCTTGCTCGCTCCGGCTGGGGCCACGACCGGGACGTGGTGGCTTTCCTAATTGTTGTGCACCGCCCGGCCTGGCAGTCAGCCTGCCACACTGAGACGGCGCCCACAGCTCAGCAGCAGCCGCGGAGTGCTGCTGCCTGCGCTCCGTCACTGGAATTACCGTCTCTCCCCTGCTCCGTGTCATCGTGACTTCAACTAGTACGACAAACTGCTCTTGTGTAACGAAGAGCATTAAGTGCTTCCTCGTGAAGCACCGGATGACTCAGAGCTGAAGGCCAGCTCATGTCGTCGATAGCTTAGTTGCACATAACTGCGTGACTGCCTCAAGGAGAGCCGCCATTGCCGATGAACCAGACAACATTTCATCAGACGCAGACTGCAGTGATGACACGCATGAGGCGTCGTAACTGGATTCCGGTTCTCGTGATTCACAATTTACGTATTTCCCGTATCCGAGCGAGCTGAGGTCAGCTCCCTGCAGAAGACAGCAACTAGTCTCGTGTAGCAGGCAGCGCTTTGGGTCTGTTGGCTGGGCTACAGGCAACGGACAAGTACACTACTGGCCAATAAAATTGCTACACCAAGAAGAAATGCAGATGATAAACTGGTATTCATCGGATAAATATATTATATTAGAACTGACATGCGATTACATTTTCACGCAATTTGGGTGCATAGATCCTGAGAAATCAGTACCCTGAACAACCACCTCTAGCCGTAAGAACGGCCTTGATACGCCTGGACATTGAGTCAAACAGAGCTCAGATGGCGTGTACAGGTACAGCTGCCCATGTAGCTTCAACACGATACCACAGTTCACAAGACTAGTGACTGGCGTATTGTGACGAGCCAGTTGCTCGGCCACCATTGAACAGACGTTTTCAGTTGGTGAGAATTTGCTGGCCAGGGCAGCAGTCGAACATTTTCTGTATCCAGAAAGGCCCGTACAGAACCTGAAACAAGCGGTCGTGCATTATCCTGCTGAAATGTAGGGTTTCGCAGGGATCGAATGAGGGGTAGAGCCACGGGTCGTAACACATCTGAAATGTAACGTCCACTGTTCAAAGTTCCGTCAATGCGAACAAGAGGTGACCGAGACGTGTAACCAATGGCACCCCATACCACTATGCCGGGTGATACGCCACTATGGCGATGACGAATACACGCTTCCAATGTGCGTTCACCGCGATGCCGCCAAACACGGATGCGACCATCATGATGCTCTAAACAGAACCTGGATTCATCCGAAAAAATGACGTTTTGCTATGCGTGCACTCAGCTTCGTCGTTGAGTACAGCATGGCAGGCGCTCCTGTATGTGATGCAGCGTCAAGGGTAACCGCAGCCATGGTCTCCGAGCTGATAGTCCATGCTGCTGCAAACGTCGTCAAACTGTTCATGCAGATGGTTGTTGTCTTGCAAACATCCCCATCTGTTGGCTCAGGGATCGAGACGTGGCTGCACGATCCGTTACAGCTATGCGGACAAGATGCCTGTCATCTCGACTGCTAGTGATACGAGGCCGTTGGGATCCAGCACGGCGTTCCGTATTACCCTCCTGAACCCACCGATTCCATATTATGCTAACAGTCATTGGATCTCGACCAACGTTAGCAGCAATGTCGCGATACGATAAACCGCAATCACGATAGGCTACAATCCGACCTATACCAAAGTCTGAAACGTGGTGGTACGCATCTCTCCTCCTTCCACGAGGCATCACAACAACGTTTCACCAGGCAACGCCGGTCAACTGCTGTTTGTGTATAAGAAGACGGTTGGAATCTTTCCTCTTGTCAGCACGTTGTAGGTGTCGCCACCGGCGCCAGCCTTGTGTGAATTCTCTGAAAAGCTAATCATTTGGATATGACAGCATCTTCTTCCTGTCAGCTAAATTTCGCGTCTGTAGAACGTCATCTTCGTTGTGTAGCAATTTCAATGGCCAGTAGTGTATTTCAATTTCTCTGGCGTTGCTTCCCTGATGACTCCTACAGCATGGAACAATTGAGTCTATACTCCGCAAGCCACCTGGCACCGCTATAGTTTCCGCCCTTCCCTAAGGATGTGTCAGCTATTCTCTCCCAGTGCAAATGTCACCTGTACTCTGACGACCTTCAGTTATGTCCAAGTACAAGTCCAACAAAGTTGTTCACAGCCATGCAGCATGTAAATGCTGATTTACTTGTCTGATCTATGTGGGTGCAGTACATAGGTTTGAAACCTAACCCATCTAAAACGAAAGCAAGCTTAGTCGCTCACAAAAGGTTTGTTAGCACGCAGTTCAGAGGATCTCTTCCAGCCTTAATTCTAAACGGCACAGAAATAACATTTTCCTTTTCTGAAAACAATTCTGTACTATCACTTAGACTGGACTAAATATACAACTGTCTCTTCATTCACTACTTTTGAGCTTAAAAGGAAGCTCGTAGAGTCACTAATACTCCCCATACTTGGCTGCTGCCATGCTATTCTCCAAAGACCTTTCTACCAAAGCTCACCCAGGCTAGAACTGGCGATGAAAGCTTGTGTGCGATGCATTTGTGACGTACGCTAATTCGATGATATCACTCCCGCCTATGAACAATTATCAAGGCTACGTGACGATAAGCGTAAAGGCTATCATACTCTGTGTTTGCTGTATCGTCGACTCAATCACTGCACTCCCTCTTATTTATCTTCAAATCTTAAACTGCTACCTGAGCACCTCCACAGAAATACTCCTTCTCAACAAAGTAAAATCCTCTGCACCATCACTTAACACAGCCATGTTCTCCAAATCATTCTCTGTATCAGTACCACGACTATAGAAGAATCTTCCCCAGAAAGAGAAGTTAAATTCCTTCTAAGCCGGCCGCTATGGCCTAGCGGTTCTAGGCGCGTCAGTCTGGAACCGCGCGGCTGCTGCGGTTGCAGGTTCGAATCCTGCCTCGGGCATGGATGTGTGTGATGTTCTTAGATTAGTTAGGTTTAAGTAGTTCTAAGTTCTAGGGGACTGATGACCTCAGATGTTAAGTCCCATAGTGCTCAGAGCCATTTTTAAATTCCTTCTAAACTTCAAAAGCAGTTAATGATCCGTCATCTATGACAATAACTATTTCTCCCATATACTAGTCTGCATCTCACTATCGTCAGTCCCCCGTCCCCCCAACTTTTCCCTCCCTCATGTTGGCAGAGTACTTCATTTTAAATGCTGTTCTTTCCCAACAGCAACTGTCACTGTCATTTCATTTTCCTCTTTCTTTATCCCTTCCGCTTCGATAATACAAAACATTTACTTAAATCAGCTTAATTAATCCTTATCATTCTTAACGCCCTTTATGTTACTATTATTATTATTGTTTTATTATCACTATTATTCCTGTGAAGGTTTTTTATAATATCTTTTGTTTGTGTTGTTCCTGGTTAGATGTAATAGATAGCCTTAAGACCGTATTCTAATCAGGTTAAATAAGTAATAAATGTATAATAAACTAATATTCCAATCACGAATTGTGCTTGGGAATAAAGACGGTCAGTAAATCTCCGTATGGCCTCTACAGAAATCGTACCGCTCTTCGTTGGATCTTCTGTATTTCCTCTGTTAGTCCAGCCTCAGATGAATAAGGAACGTTCAAGAATCAGTCGAACGAGTCTTTTGTAACTTCCTTAAAGTTTTTCCAATGAATCCGCCTCGCATCTCCTTCTTCAGTTAATTTTAACCTGTCATTCCACCTTAGATCACTTCAAGTAGTGTTCATGAAAAAAAATATTCTGATTCCGTTATTACAGCAGGGGATACCATTTCCGTTAGCGTGTTCTAGAAAATCCTGTCTACATCTGTAAGCACTCTATAGAACAGCGTGTGGTAGAGAATTTTTTATTATACCATATATTTAGTTTCACTCCATAACTATTCAAGAATGAATGGGAGGAAAATGGCTCCTCGCGCGCCTCTTGGCGAGCTATTGGTGACTTACTTTGTATTAACTCTTTGCGGGAGCAATACGTAAATCTCCGTAGATGCCCCCTAATGCTCACAAGACATCGGAAACATACGTCCAGAAAGACAGGCAAGAAACAGTCCGGTTTTCCTGCAAGATAACACTCATGCATACCGGCCACTGAAAAAAAAAGTCTCATTAAGAATAGTGCTACTGCACTGAAATATTCATCTTAGTTTCCGGACCTCACAAATGCCGATTTATAACTACTCCTTTTCCTAAATGTGAAATTATAGCAATAATGTTTGGTTAACTTTGAGAAATCGATGAAAAGTACGTGACGCAAATGCAGGACTGCAGGATCGGAGTACTTTGCAGAAAATGCACAAAATGAAATTTACAATTTTTACTGTACGTTGTGTATAAGCACGCGAAGATTACTAACATTGGCCAGCAATAAAAAGTAGAATACGGAGTGTAATCCAAAAGGAAATAAAGTTAGTGGCGGTGCTCCAGCTTCATGCCTCTCCCACAAACAGTTTTTGATATGTTGACTAGCCGTCATCCAAATGGAACAGGCATTTAGGTCGGAGTGCTTGTTTCCGAAAATGCTCTTTCACGTATTCGGCGATTTTGCAGTTACAGACATGACAGAGCAACATGTTAACATCATCACCTTTTTACCAAAAGTCTTTACAGCTGACAAGAGTTGGTATTATCAGCTTGACCCAGAAACGAAGAACCTACAGACGCAGTGGCATGTCCGAATGAAGTAAACTGGTTCCAGAGAAAATGTAAAGAACGTTATCTTTACCCACATTAAGGGGGCAGTACAACATGGATTTGTTATTACAGTTAATCAACTACTGCATTCAAGTGCTAGAACGATTACATCAACTACTGTGGTGAAAAAAAAACGGCTTCATTGTGTTTAACAAAGGACTGGTTGCCCCGTTACACTCTTAGCTACGTGCGACGCGTGAGACCAATTATACGACGTACTGCTTCGTAGATTTGTTCCGAAACATTTATTGGCGTATCTAAATTAATTATTTTCACTGCTGCTCTTGTAAAACAAGCGTAAGGATCGTCAGCTTCGCTTTAACCCTCGAAACAGAGTTAGACTTCTCACTCCACATTAAAGCCGCACAGTTTTCAGTTTTTCTAATAACGTGGCCAACGAGGCGTAGGTTTTCCCGCGATTTCAAATTTAAATCATAGGCTGGGATGTAATCTATTACTAATCCAAATTACAGAGAAACTCACAATTTACAAAAAACAAAAATTACAGGGTTTAACCTCACAAAATGGGATAAAGCTCCGTAGGTAACGAAGCCAAATTGGTGGAACAAACCCAAATAATGATGGCATGAAAGCGAGGCACAAACTTGAAACAGCATACTGACATTACACAAGCTTATTTAGTTTACGTCAGTTAGTTCACATCTCCCTTTTCGCCTGCGGTAGAAAGTTCTTTATACAGGGTGTCATAGAACACGTGGTCAACATTCAGGGTTATGACAGGAACGAAGCAAAAAAGGTTAGTAAAAATAGGCATTAAAATGCACACCGTAAGAGCTGTGAGCACTCATTCAGTGGTAGAGGTGTGTTACACAGTAATGAAGATGAACAACTGCACATAGCTCTTAAGGTCTGCATTTAGAGCCCACGTTAGCAAGCCTCTTGTTTCTTGTTTTGGTCCTTACTACCACTTCTCAAAATATGGCAGGCAAAGAGCTCACAACACAAGAGATCTGTTTCACGGTACCGAAGGTGAAGACATCCTCATAACATCTAAAGTATACATTTTACAGTCCGCTAGACTTTTTTGCTTCGAATGTTCGTTCCTGTCATTCCTCCTGGGACCCCATGTGTATTGCAAAGCTTGTGGTTGCTAATAACGTTGACACAGACGTTGTTAACGGGTAAGTTTTACAAAATTCCTTAACAACTTTGACGTTAGGTCCCACCGGTTGATGCATTCAGAAAGTGTGTATGTAAATTGTGGCTTCCACTTCGCCGCAGTAACGAAGTGGAGATGGTGCAATGCTCATGCGGTGTAGGTGCTGTGCAAAGCAGCAGTGGTTGAATTTCAACCGTCCTATAGTAACTGCAAATTTCTTTGTACACGCGAGCCCACGATATGGTTAGTAGTACTGGTGTGATTTGCGGGTAGTATTTTTCTTCAGTTGTCTGATCAGCTTGCCGTTCTTTGTCCCATCATTCCGTTTTCTCTTCCTGCAAATAGGTAATAGAGCCTTCGCGTGAACGTGTGAACAGTCTGAAAAGGTCTTTCAGAGAACACTACTAGTCACAGAATCTGTTGACTATTTTAGTTATTGAATGAAGCGACATGTTTCGAGGTCTGCATTTTAGAGCCCACGTTAGCAAGCCTAGCAAGCTACAGTGACAATACAAAAACATTCAAAAAAGTGCACAGAGACATGAAAAGTTGTTATTTACAGTCTTGGCAGAACAACTGTAATATCTTTGTGTACGTTTGTTAAATGCTTTTTATGTTGTCATTGTAGCCTGAGAAAGAGGTTTAAACCTCGAAATATGTGTTTTTCATTAAATGACTTAAGTTGTTAACAATTTCTGTGAACGGTAGCGATCTTTGGAAAACCTTTTCATATTTTTTGGAATCATCATGATCTATTAACAGTCAGTGTGGCTTTAAATTATGTTTGTAAAGGATAAAGTACAAAAATGCAGTAAATGAAGCAGGCAAAAAGGAATACAAACGTCTCAAAAATGAGATCGACAGGAAGTGCAAAATGGCTAAGCAGGGATGGCTAGAGGACAAGTGTAAGGATGTAGAGGCGTATATCACTAGGGATAAGATCGATACCACCTACAGGAAAATTAAAGAGACCTTTGGAGGAAAGAGAACCACTTCCATGAATATCAGGAGCTCAGATGGAAACCCAGTTCTAAGCAAAGAAGGGAAAGCAGAAAGGTGGAAGGAGTATATAGAGGGTCTATACAAGGGCGATGTACTTGAGGACAATATTATGGAAATGGAAGAGGATGTAGATGAAGATAAAATGGGAGATATGATACTGCGTGAAGAGTTTGAAAGAGCACTGAAAGAACTAAGTCGAAACAAAGCCCCGGGAGCAGACATTTCATTAGAACTACTGATAGCCTTGGGAGAGCCAGCCCTGACAAAACTCTACCATCTGGTAAGCAAGATGTATGAGACAGACGAAATACCCTCAGACTTCAAAAGGAACATAATAATTCCAATCCCAAAGAAAACAGGTGTTGGCAGATGTGTAAATTACCGAACTATCAGTTTAATAAGCCACGGCTACAAAATACTAACACGAATTCTTTACAGACGAATGGAAAAACTGGTAGAAGCCGACTTCGGGGAAGATCAGTTTGGATTCCGTAGAAATTTTGGAACACGTGAGACAATACTAACCCTGCGACTTATCTTAGAAAATAGATTAAGGAAACGCAAATCTACGATTCTAGCATTTGTAGACTCAGAGAAAGCTTTTGGCAATGTTGACTGGCACATTCTCTTTCAAATTCTGAAGGTGGCAAGGGTAAAATACAGAGAGCGAAAGGCTATTTACAATTTGTACAGAAACCAGATGGCAGTTATAAGAGTCGAGGGGCATGAAATGGAAGCAGTGGTTGGGAAAGGAGTAGCCTATCCCCGATGTTATTCAATCTGTATACTGAGGAAGCAGTAAAGGAAACAAAAGAAAAATTCGGAGTAGGAATTAAAATCCATGGAGAAGAAATAAAAACTCTGAGGTTCGCCGATGACATTGTAATTCTGTCAGAGACAGCAAAGGACCTGGAAGAACAGCTGAATGGAATGGACAGTGTCTCGAAAGGTGTATATAAGATGAACATCAAGAAAAGCAAAACGAGGATAATGGAATGTAGTCGAATTAAATCGGGCGGAGTTTTGCTATTTGGGGAGCAAAAATAACTGATGATGGTGAAAGTAGAGGGGATATAAAATGTAGGCTGGCAATGGCAAGGAAAGCGTTTCTGGAGAAGAGAAATATGTTAACATCGAGTACAGATTAAAGTGTCAGGAAGTCGTTTCTGAAAGTATTTGAATGGAGTGTAGCCATTTATGGAAGTGAAACGTTGGACGATAAATAGTTTAGACAAGAAGAGTATAGAAGCTTTCGAAATGTGGTGCTACAGAAGAATGCTGAAGATTAGATGAGTAGACCACGTAACTAATGAGGAGGTATTGAATAGAATTGGAGAGAACAGAAATTTGTGGCACAACTTGACTAGAAGAAGGGATCGGTTGGTAGGTCATATTCTGAGGCATCAAGGGATCACCAATTTAGTATTGGAGGGCAGCGTGGAGGGTAAAAATCGTAGAGGGAGACCAAGAGATGAATACACTAAACAGATTCAGAAGGATGTAGGTTGCATTAGGTACTGGGAGATGAAGAAGCTTGAACACGATAGAGCAGAATGGAGAGCTGCATCAAACCAGTCTCTGGACTGAAGACCACAACAACAACAGTCTTCTATACCTGAGACCACCGCTTCCTTAAGCAAGAGAGTCAGCTATCTCGTTTCCCAGTACGTTGTTGTGTGCTTTAGTCCAATACGTGGAGACATTGCAGCCATGGAGACAGCCCAGTACATGGAGACACTGCTGCGATTCAGGCGAACAAGTTGAGATCGGTACGTAAATTACAAATTATAATAACTTTCATTTCATAACGAGAAACGTATCTACAATTTGACAGTGTAAACAAAGCCTGAGATTCTATTCCGGTAAAATTAAGAAAGAATGGAATTACGGGAGGGTGCTCAAACGTAATGTCTCCGAATTTTGTCTGTGAAAAGTCTTGAAGTTTTTTAAATAAAACATACGTTATTTACATTGTACACGTTTATTCTTCATGCCAACAAATTCGTTTTTCGAAATAGTCACTCTGGCGACGGACACATTTCTCCCAAGACTCAAGTTTGTTGATATCGTCACTGTAGAATGTCTGACTTTGTTGACGGAGTCACAACCTCACCTCTGCATGCGCTGCTTCTTCACTCTCAAAGTGAAGTCCTGGAAGGTGTTCTTTATGATTTTTAAACAGATGAAAATCAGATGTGGCCAAGTCGGGACTGTATGGTGGATGATCGGCTACAGTGATCCCAAGGCTTCGGATTGTTGCAGATGTCTCAGCATTCGTGTGTGGTCTGGTATTGTCAAGCTGAAGGAGAGCGTGCTCCATGACACTTCCTGGCAGATTAAAACTGTGTGCCGGACGGAGACTCGAACTCGGGACCTTTGCCTTTCGCGGGCAACTGCTCTACCAACTGAGCTACCCAAGCACAACTCACGCCACCTCCTCACAGCTTTACTTCTGCCAGTACCTCGTCCCCTACCTTCCAAACTTTACAGAAGCTCTCCTGCGAACCTTGCAGAACTACCACTCCTGTAAGAAAGGATATTGCGGAGACATGGCTTAGCCACAGCCTGGGGGATGTTTCCAGAATATGATTTTCACTCTGCACCGGAGTGTGTGCTGACATGAAACTTCCTGGCAGATTAAAACTGTGTGCTGGACCGAGACTTAAGAACTCGGGAACTTTGCCTTTCGCGGGCAAGTGCTCTACCAACTGAGCACTTGCCTGCGAAAGGCAAAGTTCCCAAGTTCGAGTCTCGGTCCGGCACACAGTTTTAATCTGCCAGGAAGTTTCATATCAGCGCACACTCCACTGCAGAGTGAAAATCTCAGTCAGGTTGCTCCATGTTTGAACGAATTCTTCGAATCAGAATCTCGATTACAGCGCGCTGTTTCGCGCGCACCTACAGAGTTATTTAAAACACCGCCATTTTACACGCTACAGTTTTGGGCCCTCTTGCTGAAGACAGTTGCAATTATGCATGACGAAGACTAAAGATGTAGAATGTAAATAACGTTTGCTTTACTTAAAAAGATTTAAGAATTTTAACATAAAAAATTCGGAAGCATCACTTTTCAGCACGCCCTGGTATCACGACAGTTAAGGCACTCGCCAATGAGACAGTTATGTCGCATTTAAGTTAAAGATTGCACCAAAGCAGCCGGCCGCGGTGGTCTAGCGGTTCTGGCGCTGCAGTCCGGAACCGCGGGACTGCTACGGTCGCAGGTTCGAATCCTGCCTCGGGCATGGGTGTGTGTGATGTCCTTAGGTTAGTTAGGTTTAAGTAGTTCTAGGTTCTAGGGGACTTATGACCTAAGATGTTGAGTCTCATAGTGCTCAGAGCCATTTTTTTTTTGAGCACCAAAGCAGTGGGTATCTCGCGACGTAAACAGTTTGTAGTTCGCCAACTGCGGCAGGTAGGGACGAAGGGCGCCGTCTTGTATTGTGGTGGGCTGTGTAGAGAGAGGCCAGCGGCTTGGAAAGTGCCGCGCCACACCCGGGCAATACGGGGCAGAGTACGGAGCACGGCACGGCGCTGCTTTCACCGCGAGGCACGACCGCAGGGCACGGCGACAGCAAACAGGCGCGCGACAGCAGCCGGAGGCGCCTCGCCAAACCCGGCGCTGGCCCTCGCCGCGCGCTCCCACTACGGAGGCGACAGACGTGCGCTTCTCTGAGGCGCACCGGTAATGCTCCTCATTCCACAGCGACACGTTGCTTCACAGCGACTACGTTACCTGAACAGATACAACAGAAATTGACGTTTCTGCTGTAACTCACACATTATAAAACGCGATACTACTTACGACGGTCACTCCAAAAGAAATGCACACTATTTTTTTTTAATCCATATTTTATTCTACATGTTTGAAAGTTTTACAATGTGTAGATACATCCTTTAGGAACAATATTTTCATTTATCCACATAATTTCCACCCCTCTCAACTGCCTTACGCCATCTTGGAACCAGCACCTGTATACCCGCACGGTAAAATTCTGGACCAACCTGTTGGAGCCACTGTTTGGCAGCGAGCACAAGGGAGTCATCATCTTCAAACCTTGTTCCACGAAGAGAGTCTTTCAGTTTCCCAAAGAGATGGCGGGTGTTTCAGTGTTGTCCATCCGAGTTTAGTGATCGCTTCCATCGGTTTTTGACTGACATGTGGCCGTGCATTGTCGTGCAACAGCAAAACATCCTGCTTTTGCCGATTTGGTCGAACACGACTCAGTCGAGCTTGAAGTTTCTTCAGTGTCGTCACATATGCGTCGAATTTATGGTGGTTCCACGTGGCATGCTGTCCACAAGCAAGAGTCCTTCAGAATCGAAAAACGCCGTAGCCATAACTTTTCCAGCAGAAGATGTGGTTTTCAATATTTTTTTCTTGGGTGAATTTGCATGATGCCACTGCATTGGTTGCCTCTTCGTCTCTGGTGAAAAATGATGGAGCCATGTTTCATCATCTGTCACAATTCTTCCAAGAAATTCATCTCCACCGTTCTCATACTGTTCCAAAAGTTCGCTGCGTGCCGTTTTTCTTGTTTCTTTGTGAGCCACTGTCAACATCCTGGGAACGCACCTGACACAAATCTTTTTTAATGCCAACACTTTCAGATTCTGCAAGCACTTCCTTCCCCTATCCCAACGTAGCGTGACAATTCGTTCACTGTGATGCGTCTGTCAGCAGTCACCAATTCGTTAACTCTCTGCACATTGTCTGGAGTGTGTGCAGTACGAAGCCTGCCGCTGCGAGGACAGTCCTCAATATTGCCGTGCCCGCTTTCATCACGTATCCTGCTTGCCCACTGCGATCGACAGCAGCATCTCCATACACCTTTTTCAAACTTTTGTGGATGTTTCCCACTATCTCGTTTTTACGACACAGGAATTCTATGACAGCACGTTGCTTCTGACGATCGTGAAGTGTAGCAACCATCTTGAAGACATGCTGTGTCGGCGCCATTCACGGGAACAGGTTGAACTAAATTTGAAAACAAGGGGAAAGGATGTATCTACACACTGTAGAATTTTCACACATGCAGAATGAAAACTGTATTTTTACAAAAATAGTGTGCATTTCTTTTGGAGTGACCCTCGTATTTTATCGCTAATTATAAAGCAAGCTCAAAAAGAACCCCAATGAACAATCTGAGTTCTCGAGAACTTTCTCTGTATTTGAGATTTCTGCTGCGCTTAAAACTCTAAAAACAGGAAAGGCACTGGGAAATGATGGAATACACCCAGAATTTCTTTGGCGTGGTGAGAGCTATGCGAAATGATGGGTGGCGGATTTCTTCTCTGACATTACGATGTATGATTCAGTCCCACAAGAAATCAAGCAATAAAAACTCATATCAATACTCAAGCCCGGTAAGGCGTCAGTCCAGCCTAAGAATTATCGCGCAATCGCATTACTGATCACCACTTTTAAGTTCCTTGCAAGAATTCGTGAAATCGGATTAGTCCAATCATCTTTCAGAACATTCCTAACGAGCAGACTGGATTCTGACCAGTAAGGAGCAGCGCTGATCAAGTCTTATCTTCAGCATGATTTATTGAAGCATGATACCAAATGAAACAGAAAACATCAGTTGCTTCCGTTGATCTAATTGCAGCATATGACGTGGTTTGGAGGCATGGACTGCGTTGTAAATTATTACAATTTGCCCCAAGCAGACGGTTAACAAA
The DNA here is from genome assembly GCF_023864275.1 of Schistocerca cancellata. Taxonomy (NCBI): domain Eukaryota; kingdom Metazoa; phylum Arthropoda; class Insecta; order Orthoptera; family Acrididae; genus Schistocerca; species Schistocerca cancellata. The sequence goes on from NC_064627.1 coordinate 746,799,589, forward strand.
ACCAATTGAAAACATGTTATCTGGAAGCAATTTACAGTAACTACAGGAAAAGACACTAATTGTCGAAAAGTATTGAAATACGGTTTACGACAGGGATCCGTTCTTGCTCCACTCTTCTTAAAGAAAAAAATGGTTCAAATGGCTCTAAGCACTATGGGACTTTACATCTGAGGTCATCAGAACCCTATAGTTAGAACTACTTCAACCTAACCAACCTAAGGACATCACACACATCCATGCCCGAGGCAGGATTCGAACCTGCGACCGTAGCAGCAGCACGTTCCGGACTGAAGCGCCTAGAACCGCTCGGTGACAGCGGCCGACCACTCTTCTTTAATTTATATTTATATCTGACATTCCTCCAACACAGTCCAGAAAGTTTGATCATACAGACGATTGGGCAATAGCCACCGAACAGGAAACGTTGGAAACAATTGAAGAAATTCTAATTTCTGATATAGACATCTCAAGCCAATATTTCCAAGCTGCGCGGGTTAGCCGCGCGCTCTGAAGCGCCTTGCCACGATTCGCGCGGCTCCCCCCGTCGGAGGTTCGAGTCCTCCCTCGGGCATGGGCGTGTGTGTGTTGTCCTTAGCGTAATCTAGTTCAAGCTAGATTAAGTAGTATTTAAGCCTAGGAACCGATGACCTCAGCAGTTTGGTCCGATAGGAACTTTCCACAAATTTCCAGATTTTTCCAGCATTTCCGTAAATGGAATTTGCAATCAGACTCAAATAAAACAGTAGTTGCATATTTTCATCTGTCCAATAGATTGGCACACAGAGCCCTTCGTGTCTGTTTTGGGGGAAATAAACTTCATCATAACATGCATCCAGACTATCTTGGGATAACGTTAGGTAGTACAGTTTCTTTTAAGAAGCGCTCGACACGAATGTCTGCTAAGCTCAAAAGCGGAAGCAACATTCTCCATAAACTCTGTGGCACTTCTTGGGATTCGTCAGAAGACACTCTTCGAATATCAGCACTCGGATTGGTAAACTCAATAACAGAAGGCTGTGCGCCTGTCTGGATTAATATTCTACATGTAAAATAGATACACGTACAACTTAACGAATCCATGCGCATTATTAGTGGATCAATACGCTCTGCTTCCACATAATGCTCACCTATCATGAGCCACACTCCACCTTCTGACATCAGATGGAAGTGCACGCTACTGCGTGAATACCGGAAGGCTGGTGATAACACCGACCTTCCAATATTGAACGACATATTCTGTATGGAGCGAAAAAGACTAAAATCAAGGCATCCCATTCTCATCACAACCAGAACTCTCACGGATATTGAATTCAATACCATCAACGAATGGAAACGCTACTGGCAACAAAACTGTCCTCCACAACGTCTGAAAGAGCCTTGCATCCAGAAGAAACCCCCTGGATTCGATCAGCCTCGGGCAATCTGGATTACCCTGAAAGGCATCGGAAAGGCCCGTAGAAGATGTGCAGACATTAACCACAAGTCGGGCAAATCTTCATCACTATCGTGTGACTGTGGTGCGGGACAACAGGCAGTTGCTCATGCTGAATCAACAAGACCCTCACGCGCCTACAAGGATCCTTTCGAAGATTTCCTGACAGCGACGAGCGGTGTGATAAAATACATAAAAGACCTTGAAAAAAAATGGTTCAAATGGCTCTGAGCACTATGGGACTTAACTTCTGAGATCATCAGTCCCCTATAACTGAGAACTACTTAAACCTAACTAACCTAAGGACATCACAGACATTCATGCCCGAGGCAGGATTCGAACCTGCAATCGTAGCGGTCGCGCGCTTCCAGACTGTAGCGCCTAGAACCGCTCGGTCACCCCCGCCGGCAGACCTTGATATCCTCGTATAGCTGTTGTCATTTGTGTTATTTGGTACTGGAGAGCTGTGTTTAAATGTTGACACGTAGTAGTTTTGTAATCTTCGTTATGTATTGCCATACGATAAATATATGAAGCAGTGCCCGTATTTTTTTTGCAAGTCATCAAAATACAGCGAACAATAAACAAAACACGGTAGGAAATGTCCATTTTATTTCCGGGAGGAGGTAATCCTGCAGTATGACCGTGCATCACTCAATACACGATAGATATATGACTCCGCAATCGCTTTTGCCAGAAATAAAGTCCGCCGGGGCCTAGCGTGCTTCATTACGTTTTAGGAAACTGACTGAACGCTTTGGGACGTGCTCTGTTCGATGAGGGAATAAATTTTTTACTTGCAGTCGAAAGCTGCAGCGCCGTGAAATCGCCCCATCAGGTAACTGTCAGTATGTGACAAATAGGCGACGCCGGTCGATACGGGAGGGCGCAATCTTCTGCCTGGAGAAAGGAGCAACTCCGACCCCTCCCCTCCTCCATAGTCACACCGCGAGCACGACCACCAGGCCGAGCACCACTCAATCTCCCAGCCGAGGACACCAGCTGACGTATCATTTAGTGCTACAATTGCGGAAGCTTCTCGGGTATTCAGATACATTTGCAAAGTACGGTAAAAAGTTCGGTGAATCTTATCGTCACAAAAACAGAACGTACAGTAAAAGAACTGTTGTTCATCTTCACATTATTTTCCTTGTCCAATATACAGTTTTGGTAACGTCTATAAAGCTGCAGAAATCAAATCGAAAATCGATCTCACACATCAGAGTCCGTCGCCTACAGGTCAATCCGGTAGTAGCAGGCCTCGTAGCTGCGATGGTGTTTTGTAGAAAATATAGATCTCGGTCACACTTCACAATGAAGACGATCTCGTGCAGCTTGCAGCCTGGCGCAAGCCTTTTCTCTAATTGACCCCACTTGGGCTCCTTACTCGCCAAGTGCCTTAACTGTCACTGTCTCGTGTAAACGACTTTAACAAGTGTGTGTGAAGTTTAAAGTTGCTGTTGTTGTTATTGGTGGTGGTGGCAGTAGTGGAGGTGGTTGTGGTGGTGAGAAAAGGGAAATGGAGAAACAGGAGATGGAAGCTACAGTTTAAGCATAAAATGGGCAGGCTCACCTATTTTCTTTTTTGATTCAGAATAGATTGCTTTCTCCTTTTCTAGCCCACATTGCTGTCGCAACACTCGTCCTCGGCAGCATTAGCACATAGCTAAACAAATTGTCTTCTCAAAATAAAGAATTACAAATATCATAAAAATTTAAATTCTGCTTCGATACCAAATACGTTTATCAAAAAAAGACCATGAAAACCTTCAGTGAAAACAAGAAACTTCATTAAAATCAACTATTCGTGAAAACCAAGAATATTCTTCGCAGCTAAAACTCTTAAAATCAGATAAAATTGGTCTTGGAAACAAAAATCTTCTGAGAAATAAAATCTTTCTGGAAACTATAAATCTTCATGTAAACTGTAAATCTTTTGGAAAAGTAATATCTTCCTTAGGACTATAGTCGTTTTGTAATCTAAACTCTTCTTAAAAAGCAAAATTTCCTTTTAAATTAAAGATTCCCAGCACCTGCGAAATAAAATAAATTATCTCGATTGTAATATTTTTCACAGTTCAATAATTCTAGTGGAAAAACTCAACGAGGCCGAAACACATTTTAATCCAAAATTTGTCTTCTGTCGCCCAAGGGAAACAGGCCGTGAAGAGGGTCGGAGGATAGGGAGGGGGGAGGGAGGGGGCAAGAGGTTAAGAGCAAGAAAATGGAAACAAACCGCGACGGGCAATAACGTCTAGATATTACTAAGAGTTGTCCGCCCCGATAGCTGAGTGGTCAGCGTGACGGATTGCCGTCCTACGGGCCCGGGTTCGATTCCCGGCTGGGTTGGGGATTTTCTCCGCTCAGGGACTGGGTGTTGTGCTGTCGTCATCATCATTTCATCCCCATCCGGCGCGCAGGTCGCCCAATGTGGCGTCGAATGTAACAAGACCTGCACCAAGGCGGCCGGACCTGCCGCGCAAGGGGCCTCCCGGCCAATGACGCCAAACGGTCATTTCATTTCATTACTAAGAGTTGACTTCAAAAGGTAAGTTATACATGTCGACCCACGCTAAGACCATTGTGCGCATTGTCAGAAGAGACATGTTCCGAGTTTTTTGCAGGCCAGTTCTGTTGCAGTGTGGTTACAGGTACATCATAGTGTGCGAGTGAAATTGAGCGACAGCTGGAATGGTATTAAAAGTTGAATTATGAGGGACAGTACAATTATTGCGGGCGAAACGTCTAAAATGCATTCATATTTACACTGAAAGTCTGGCGGAATACGGATCAAATGCAATGTCTCGACCAGCCATACTGAAATGATGCCAACAAATTGACCTAAGTCGCACAGACGTGAGCGATACCGACTGGGAAACAAGGCATTCGACACTGCCCACGGACGACAGTGTCCAGGAACTCGAGGAAATGATTCCCAGCAGCTGCAGACTTCCCAATGGTGAGGACGTTCAAATGACGGTTCTTGACTGGCTTCGTGACCAAGAAGCTGATTTCTATCGTCGAGGAACAGGACAGACTTTAAAAAACAGTAGGCTATCATACAATGAATCGCCAAAGATATTCAAATACAGAGATGTATAAACAGGCAGAAAAGGGCGTCGGCAACTCCTATATAAAACAATGTCTGCCGCAGTTGTTAGACCGGTTACTGCTGCTACAATGGCAGGTTATCAAGATGTGAGTTTGAAAGTGGTGTTATAGTTGGCGGACAAGCGATGGGACACAACATCTCCGAGGTAGCGATGAAGTGGGGATTTTCCCGTACGACCATTTCACGTGTGTAATATCAGGAATCCGGTAAAACATCAAATCTCTGACATCGCTCTGGCCGGATAAAGATCCTGCAACAATGGGACCAACGACGACTGAAGAGAATCGTTCAATGTGACGGAAGTGGAATCATTCCGCAAATTGCTACAGTTTCAATACTGGGCCATCAACAAGTGTCAGCGTGCGAACCATTAATGAAACATCATCGTTGTGAGCTTTCGAAGCCGAAAGTCCACTCGTGTGCCCTTGATGAATGCGCGAAACAAAGTGTTATGCCTCGCGTGGACCCGTCAACACCTGCATTGGACTGGGACAGTGTCGTTTCATGTTGTATGAAGAGAATGGACGTGTACGGACATGGAGACAACCTCATGAATCCATGGACCCTGCATGTCAGCAGGGGATTATTGTGGAATGGTGTGAGGCGTGTGCAGTTGGAGTCATATGGGAACCCTGATATGTCTAGATACGACTTTGACAGGTGACACGTAAGTAAACATCCTGTCTGATTATCTGCATCCATTCATGTCCACTGTGCATTCCGACGGACTTGAGCAATTCCAGCAGGACAATGCGACATCTCACACGTCCAGAATTGCTACAGATTGACTCCAGGAACACTCTTCTGAGTTTAAACACTTCCACTGGCCACTAAACTCCTCAGACATGAACATTATTGAGCATATCTGCGGTGCCTTGCAACATGCTGTTCAGAAGAGATCTCCACCACATCATACTCTTACGGATTTATGGACAGCCCTGCAGCATTAATTGTGACCATTCCCTCCAGCACAACTTCAGACATTAGTCGAGTCCATGCCACGTCGTGTTGCGGCACTTCTGCGTGCTGGCGGGGACCCAACACGATGTTAGGCAGGTATACCAGTTTCTTTGGCTCTGTAGTGGGTATCGGTACATGAAATGTATTCGCAATGGCGAATATAGACAACCATCAGCTGCAGGGTGGAATGAAGACAATGAAAATTTGTGCCGGACCGGGACTCAAACTCGCATTTCGCGCTAATCTCGAGCTGCCACCTTACCACTAGGCTATCCGTCACGCCTAACGACCAGACCCAAACTTCCATATGATGTCAACCATGTGTCTACAACCTGCACTCGTAGATCCATTATGTATATTTCTGTACAGGTCTGACATTTTACTTGAATGTCGCTTGCCCCGTGTCGGCGGATAAATACGTACATCTGAAGAGTACAGGTACTTAAATATCGTACCATATATCTGTGTTGTTTTGAAGTGTACTGAGGCTTCAGTAAAAGTTACTTTGCCAGCCATGATAACGTGTAACTTGCATATTCAGTGCGCGTTGTCGTTTACGAATAAACTTTTCACACCCAGACAAATAATGTGCTTCCGTGACTGGTGGCTACTGTCGCGGTCACTTGCTATAAACTGAATAACACAAACCTGCTGCCTTCACAATGTTGTCACGTGTCTATTAACAGAGACTTATATCACTGTACTACTTAAGATCGATCCGTTTAAATGTGATGGGTCAAAATGAATCATGTTTTTCGATTTCCGCTTATGTACTGGTATGCTCGTGCGTAGACGTCAGTCAATCTGTATTACACGATCAACAAACAAGTACACTGTCAATAAGAGCACGGCTCCTTCTTCGACTATTCCGTTCGTTGACTTTGATTTCTGGCCAAAGATTTAAATTATTAATTTTAATGACAGAGTTGAACTAAATATAGTACAGTAACTAACCAGTCACAATCGTCATCACCACCTGCATTACGAACAAGCATTGCAGTTTTTAAAAATCATTTACGTTTAGCGTCCTACGAACACGCGGCAAATAGTCAGTTCCTCAGGCAATCGGAAAGTAAAAGTCAAATAATTTACGGTCGTTTTCATGCTACGTTTTCGACACGGGTTGGTGAGACTTCACTAAGGCGGGTAATCTCTTCGCAATGTATAAGCAGTCCCCTCGCTTTACCTTTCAAAGGAATTTTTCGCAAAGCAGAGTGATGTAAAAATGAGTGTCTTCTATGAAACTAAATCAGCTCGTGACGGTCCACTGAGTGGCAAGAACACACTTTGTCTATACAGGTGCCAGCAAATATGATTTAACTTCTATCCACAACATATCTCTCTGTACAGAAGATAATTATTACTGCTCCTTGGGATTCAGCAGATTTTCCTCTCACGCAGTACATATTTTCAATTCATTTGTAAGCGATTCTATTGATTAACTGCAAGAGGATTTGTTTAACTGACTACTTGTCGACGAGTATACTAATATTTAATTGCATTTCTAGATGTGAAAGCAAACGACAACACGCGCATATTTTGTGTCAGAACACACCGATGTAGCCAGTTAGAAAAATGGTGTTAGAAGAAACTAAAAATAATTTAAGTAGTTGAATAACATTAAGAAGCAGATACAATGTCTAAAAACTCGAATGTAGTCGAAAATAGAGTTTTAACTCCCAAAAATGTTCAACTTGAACAGAAAAATAAAATCTTGTGTAACCGGATAGAGTATTACTAGTCAGATTATCGCTAATAGACCAGTAACATCTATCTGCAACTCGCAACCAACAGCTGTGGAAATCCCCTAAAATAAAAAAAGTATTGCAGGTTTATTTATTAGCTGGATACAAGCAGTCTCCAAAAATTATATTCCTCGAATACATAAAATAAGATGAATAAATTACAAGGTGACTCAACTACATAGAAAAACTTTTGTTTTGGTCGGTGTGTATCTCGTAATTAGTTCTGGAGGATAAGTAGCATGAATAAAGGAAGGAAAGAAGGAACATTAGGGTTCAACGACCCGTCACATTATAGTCATTGGCGACGGAGCACAAGCTCGGAATGTTGCAAGAATGGGGAAGGAAATCGACCATTTCATTTCGAAGGAAGCATTCTGGCATTTACTTGAAGCGATTTACAGAAATCACGGAGAACCTAAACCTGTATGGCCGGACGCAGATTTACACCATCGTCCTTCCGAACACGAGTCCAGTGTGCTTAACCACTGCGCCACCTCGCACGCTGTCAGCAGCACAAAATGGAAATGTACTGGTAATCAATATTCCGTCGAATCATGCATCCAAATATCCACGTCCTTTGTGAGCGAAACCACGCAGTGTTACTGCGATATATACTTAGACATCTAGATTGAAAACCGCTGTGAAGTGCGTGGCAGAGGGTACTTCCCACTTTACCACTTCTCATTCGCACATGTACGTGATCTAATGTTTCTTCGCCATCCCTACTAGTGTGTACCTAGGGGGCTGTAGGACTGGGTTGTTGTAATTATACTGCAGCTGCTCACAGATGTGTAGTGTGGACCGTAATTATTTTATAACGGTGAAACTTGGTAAGTATTCTAATGTGTTAATGGGGAACCGATGGGAACCAATTTACAGTGGAGAAAATTAGATCCAATTTTAGACACCAGGTACAAATTTGGTGCTGTGAATGCAAGAAAGACGAACAGAAATTTTTCCATATGTAGTGGATTTTTCCAAATGTAGTGGATTGGGAACGACACGTGAGCAGAAAAGGTCAAACAAGTGATAAAGGCATGATGTGGGTGTTATTACCGACGCTTACGCAGTTTATCCAATATGAGCACTGGAGACAGCCCCAGATTTGCACCAAGTGGTCAAAATTGGAACTAACGTTTCCCAGCGTTTATCGGTTTCGCATTAACACCTTAGAATATCTACCAACTTTCACTCCCATACGATAATGACAGCCTAAATTTGACCTCCGTGCGTAGCTGCACCTTAGTTATAACCACCAAGCTGTTGTGCATTCCTAAGTTTCTCACTTAAAACTACAAAATGAAACTGTGTAAGTAGAATGTCGTTTGATAGTTTTCGTCCATTTCAAGTGTGTCTCAGTTCAGGCTCTTCAACATCTCCATGGCGCTCTGTCTTTGATCAAACGAACTTGTAACCATTCGCTCTCCCCTTCTTCGTATACGTCCTATATCAGCAGTTAATCGTATTTGGTATGTATCCCGTACACTTGAACAATATTCTAAGATGGGTCCCACGATTATTTTGTGAGTCATCTCGTTTGTAGACTGATTGCATGATCCCAGTCTCCTAGGAAAGAATCGATGTCTTCCACCATCTTTCCTTATTACTGAGACTGTGATGTCATTCCGTTTCATATTCCTATAAATTTTTAAATTAAGGTATTTGTAGAATCGATTGGTACCGTCTGTGTCTCATTGTTATTGTAGTCCTAGATTTTAAAGCGGGTTGCCAGTATTTGCTGAACCTTGAAATCTTATCTAGATCTGAATATTGGTGCATCTTTTTTCAGGCAGTACTTCACTGCTGAAAACTGTATCATCTGTGAACAGTGTGAAGCTACTATTAAAATCGTCTGCAAGCTCATTAATATATGTGGCACAATGTTACCAACTAGAGTTGCACTCTTCAAAAAGTAAGGTTCCGTACTTTTGGTACAGTACATAAATGACGTAGTAAACGGTAGGATTACGGGTAGTATTGGTAGCATTGGTAGAGAAAGAGACATACATGAATATATGTGAGGGAAACTGGGGGCCGACAACTTCTCTTTTTGTTTTTTACTTGTTTGCTTTTTTTGTTTTTCACATAATTAGAGCCGCACGTTGTTCAATATTACTCCATTGTGTATTTTTTATCTTTACAAAACATAATTTGCATTTTGGAAGTAATAAAAATTAGTTGATCATGTAATTTTTGCGTTTTTATAAATCAAATCAATTACTTCTGGTGCAAGTACAATTTACATGCTTAAACATAAAAAATCTATGTAGTTATTGTTGTTATTTTGTACTCAAGGAAACGTTTTTCATTATGATCAAAGTCAAAAGTTTCCCTTTACTACTGACAAGCGCAAAAGTTGTATGTGAATAACAGAAACATGTTTTAAGTAAACGCAACAATGTAGCGAATTGATGTTTGATATGTTTTTGTTCTGTGGTTTTTTAATTCTACTTTTTTTTTAGGAAACTGCGTTTTCTAGCACTACATGATAAAATGGTATAGCTTTTTTAATGATTGGTACTACATCCCTCTGCTTCACATTACAATTCAACCATTTTCGAATAGAACTTGAATTAAACATCGACAGTTTCATTTTAGCTACAAATACTGTTTATTTTTTCAGTAACAGGCAGGAGGATAACTGAAAAGAACAAAAATGTTCAGCAGGTTATCTTCCCTATAGCTATCCTCACCCAATTTCTAGACGGTTCACCTCTTCCGGTTTCTTGGGGAATCTAATTTGATACTAATCACATACGTCAACAAGCGACAAAAATGATGTAACGCCCGATACGTATGCAACACACCTAACGTACAGGTAACGTGGTTACGAACTTATATGACCAAGGAAAGCTATCGTAGTGTATGATTTCTTTTCATAGTGTACATTAGCCAAGGGGAGATTTACAACTCTAGTCCCAACACCCCTTCCTGGAGTACCCCTGAAGTTACTTCTATGTCTTTCGATTCTCCCCATCCAAGGTAACGTGATGCGTCCTCCCTCCTTCCTCAATACAGTCTCAAGATTCCTTTCACGACCTATATGATCGTGATTTTATTAACAAGCATTGAGTCAAATGCTTTCCGGAAGTCAGTAAATACTGCTTTGATCCGTGGCTTTCAGTACGTCATGTGAGAAATGCGCAAGTTGGGTTTGGCATGACCTATGTTTTCGGAATCCGTGTTGATTTGCGTGGTTGTCATTGTGTATCGGCGCGGTGCGGGCTAGTAACGCCCGATGACGCGGTACAAAGCGCGTGCGGCAGCGCTTATGTAATGCACGGACCGCAGGTTCCCACGAGAGCGTGCCGCGGCGATGTCACAGTCAGTTATAGCCCCGAGCCGCCACAGAGTGCGACGCCTTAGCGGGCAGCGCCGACCTGGGCCGCGTGGCGGGTTGCGGGGCGGCAGGCGCAGCCGGAACTCGCCGCGCCGCCGCAGCCGCCGCGCCGCCACTGGGTCACGGGAGAAAGTCGCCCCAGCCTGTTTACGTGCCGCTCAGCTGAGCTCTCGTTCGGCATTCGGGAACCACTCGCACACTGCGGCAGGTGCCGCGCTGCATACCACGGTCACCCGTAAGCGGGAGAGTTTTATTCACACACGACTTAGTAATAACGAGGGGCGTTTGGAAAGTCCGAGCAAAAATAAAAACTACTTACGTTTTTGGGGTAAGCCTTTCTTATTTTTCGACATAGTCTCCTTTTAGACTTGTACACTTCGTTCAACACTATTCTAATTTGTTGATCCCTTCCGAATAATAGGAATTCTCCAAGTCTGCAAAATAGCTATTAGATGCTGCAACCACCTCCTCGTTTGAATAAAATCTTTGTTCCCCCCAGCCATTTCTTCAAATTGGGGAACAAATAGTAGCCCGAGGGAGCCAAGTCTGGAGAATAGGTGGTATGTGAAACAAGCTGGAATTCTATTTCCATTAATTTTGCGACCGCAACTGCTGAGGTGTGTGCTGGTGCATTGCCGTGATGGGTAAGGACTTTTTTGCGGTCCAATCGCCGGCGTTTTTCTTGTAGCTCGGGTTTCAAACGGTCCAATAACCACGAATAATCTGCACCTGTAATAGTTTTACCCTTTTCCAGATAGTCGATGAGGATTATACCTTGCGAATCTCAAGAGACAGTCGCCACAACCTTTCCGGCTGAAGGAATGGTCTTCGCCTTTTTTTGTGCAGATTCTCCCTTGGTAACTCGTTTTTTAGACTGTTGTTTGGTGTCAGGAGTTTAGTAATGTATCCATGTTTCATCCGCAGTGACGAAACGACGCTTAAAGTCCTGCTGATTCTTCCTGAACAGCAGCAAACCATCCTTCCAACACTTCACACGAATCCGTTTTTGATCAAGCGTGAGCAATCGCGGAACCCATCTCGTGGATAGCTTTCTCATGTCCAAATGTTTGTACAAAATATTATGTACCCGTTCATTCGAGATGCCCACAGCACTAGCAATCTCACACACCTTAACCCTTCTGTCATCCATCACCATATCATGGATCTTATCAACAATTTCTGTAGTCGTAACCCCCACAGGGCGTCCAGAACGTTCAGCATCACTTGTGCCCACATGGCCACCCCGAAAATTTTGAAACCACTTATAAACTGTTCTAATCGAAGGTGAAGAGTCACCGTAATGTTTATCAAGCTTCTCTTTAGTCTCCTGAGGCGTTTTGCCTTTCATAAAGTAATGTTTAGTCACCACAAAAAATTCTTTTTCGTCCGTTTTTTGACTATCACTCGACTTCCTTGATTTACACGAATGCCAAACACAAAGAAATAGACCAGTATGGCTGAATCTTGGTGTGCGTTCTTTCGAAAGATGCTACTAACTAAACATGACCTCGATACGCGCCGGTGGTGGTATCTGTCGGATTTTGCACGGACGTTTCAAACGCCCCTTCTACGAAGGGCCAACCACACTCTAAAATCGAACTGTATGTTGGCAACACCGCTAGCGAGAGGTCCCGGAAAATTATGAGGGCGGAACATCTGTGTTCTGTAGTCATTGATGTAACCTTGCTTTCATTTCGATCACGAGAGGAATATTAAGTACACTGGTATCCAGAATTCAAGCAACAAACCGAAATTTTGCAAGTTTGCGTTTATTTTACTACAAAACAGTATAATCAGGTGATAGTAAAGTAGAAACAATATAAATAATACACAACATAGACAGCTGCAACATGCACAATAGTAGACAAAAATGTTCTTCATTTTTTCCAACTTACCGTATTTACACACACATTCCGACAACTTGTTAATGCGCTCATCTACATCTACGTGATTACGCTGCTATTCACAATAAAGTGCCTGGCAGAGGGTTCAATGAACCACCTTCAAGCTGTCTCTCTACCGTTCCACTCCCGAGCGGCACGCGGGAAAAACGAGCAAGTAAATTTTTCTGTGCGAGCCCTGATTTCTCTTATTTTATCGTGATGATCATTTCTCCCTATGTAGGTGGGTGCCAATAGAATGTTTTCACAATCGGAGGAGAAAACTGGTGATTGAAATTTCATGAGAAGATTCCGTCGCAACGAAAAACGCCTTTTTTTTTAATGATTGCCGCTCCAATTCACGTATCATGTCTGTGACACTATCTCCCCTGTTTCGCGATAATACAAAACGAGCTGCCCTTCATTGTACTTTTCCGATGGCTCTGAGCACTATGGGACTTAACATCTATGGTCATCAGTCCCCTAGAACTTAGAACTACTTAAACCTAACTAACCTAAGGACAGCACAGAACACCCAGCCATCACGAGGCAGAGAAAATCCCTCACCCCGCCGGGAATCGAACCCGGGAACCCGGGCGTGGGAAGCGAGAACGCTACCGTACGACCACGAGATGCGGGCGTACTTTTCCGATGTCAGTTTGGGGTGTGGCAGTCTCTGGCACCAATACGGGCCTGACAACGACGGGGCATGCTGTGAATGATGTCATCAGTCTTATGTTGAGGCAATAAAGCCTATTCTTCCTGCAGCGCTGCTCGCAAGTCATGAAGAGCCGTTGATGGATGCTGACGTGATGCAACCCGTGTCCCTGGTGCATCCCAGACGTGCTCTATGGGATTCAAATCATGGCGAGCAGGCCACGCCATGCTTTCAATATCTTCCGTTTCCAAGAAAATATCAACCACGTGTACTCTGTGAGGTCGAACAATATCGTCCAGTAGTACGAAGTCTAGGCACACAGCATCTCGCAACAACCCCACATGAAGTCCCAAGATATCGTCACGGTACCTGACAGCAGTTAAACCTTGTCAATTTAACCGTACAATTTCATGAAGAAGTGTTCGAGAGGTTAACATAATTCCTGCCCTCATCATTAGGGATCACCCTCGATATCAGTCTCTTTCCACAATGGCTGCGAAATCGTGTTCTACGTTCCCTCCAGATGCGAATCCGCCGAGAATCACATCATTTTGCGTCTGTGCTGCTTTCGTTCTTCCCATGGACCTCCAGCGCGGAAAGCCTGGTAAGCGTCTTCTCTGTGTCATACTGCACCGTCTGTGACTCTGTACACGGTATTTGTGGATATCGGACTACCCAGCAAACACTATCCCGTTTGATAGGTGCCCTGACGTCATCTTAGCGTGGTTGTCCGTTGACCAGAATGCTGTCTTCCGTGCAGGACACGATGGTACGGACATCTGTTGACAGTTTGTGTGATTATATTGTGAATTAGACGAAGGATGGGGAAATAGTTGTTTGTTGCTTTAATTTTGGACACCAATGTAATTTACGTAACAATTTCCTTTACATACTAGAGTGCAATAACACTGAATGTTTGGAGAAAACCAAGTCGTTTGCTTGCACGGACAAATATAAAAACACGTAATAAATAAATTAGCACTGAGTTTTATTTTCTGCCTTGCCCCGTGCATACGAGGGTGTCCCTCCTAAAAGACGTGAGGCACATTTTCTTTGATGTTTCGGAAGATATTTGCAGTGTGTAATTGGAATCATTCCGGACAAATAAAAATAATTTATTAAAAGCGTTCCAAGTGCAATACCAGGTGAAGTTACCGGTTGTAAGTGCCAACAAGAAAGTTTATTACCCATGCCCCATTAATACAAAGGCACTACGTTTTATTTGTGATAATACACGTAAAGAAATACAATGATAATATTTTAACTAGTAGAACTGTATTCAACAAAAAAACATTTCTCGTATATTTTAAACGTATTACAAGTGAACAAAAAACATAATTCCAGAAAAAAATCTTCCGTTTCGTACACAATACCACTGTTGTCATTAGATGTTGTAAAGTTTACTGTAAAACGTTGTGTATTGTTGAGGAACAAATAGCAACCTGGTCAACAGGACTTGCTGTTTTGCAACTGATAAACATGACTGGTCTTTCAGATGAAGTATGCGCTGGCATAAACGTGTCATGGTCTTTCCTTTTCCAAATACATTGATATCTCTCCAGGCTTCTCTTTCAGTGAGAATTTTTAATAGATATTTGAACTGATGGGTTTGAGACACTTTCATTATTCTGCATTTGGTGATTTTACAAACGTGCATTGACAGCAGTACTGCAGCAGGAATCTTTAAAATCAAAGAAGTCAGTTGTATGCATTGGAATTACGTGGAACGGGCTCATAGCTGTAGCTGACTCAACAGTCTTGCGTAAATCTTGCGGAACAACAGTCTCTTCAGTCCTCTACAATTGTAAAATTCCTGTCGCTCAAAAAGCTGTGCCCACGCATCAAAATTTTGTGTTGTCTCTTTAAGCAACCCTTGGCTCATTGGAGAACTTTACCCATGGCACTTGGAAACACTTTCGCCTTGATTTGATACCTAGATCAAGTCTAGGGACATGCGACAAACTACAGGATATGCAATACCACTGAAAACGTGTTTTGGGAAAAATAAAGTCGCATTCAAAAGAAACGAGACAGAGGATGTAAAATGAAAATCGTTGAAGCATCGCAATGTCATTGCCTAGAGAAGAAGCTGTGGTCCCTATAAGAGCGCTGAGGCCCAAATTCACCGCTAGAGGGACATGGGTGCACACCCACGTGGCGGCAGAGCGAGCATATGCACGCCTCGACCATTCACTGCACTCAGTGGTGCTGAAAACAGGGGTGGGGGCCTCAAAAGAAGAGCGAAGGGATGCAGTCTTCTTACAGCGGAAAAAGTGCGTGGAACGGAAATTGACCAAAGGATGGCATAAGTACCGAGCATGTCCGCAGCAAGGATCGAGGCGTGGCACAAGTGATTTAAGGAAGGAGCCTGAAGCTCAGGCTCCGGCTAGCTCGCGGTAGAATGTTTGCGACGAAAGTCACAAAAAAAGAATTGTCTTGCTGCACTGTATTTACGCCGAGTGCGTGTTAGTTGTATCGGCTTACTCAGATGAATATTTGCACCCCGACGTAAATACATACAAACTGAGATTATTGCCCTAATCATGATTGCAGACTATATACATCTATAGTTTATCTATGAAAGTTTACAATTCGTGTCAGCTAAAATGTATGTATCAGTACGATAACTCTCTAGAGCGCCAAAGAATATTTATTAATGCTGCGCTCTGTTGATTCTCTATGTCGTCGCACAGATAAATGTTTCATGAGCACGTAATATTAAATGGGTTGAAAGAAATGTCAAACACTGTAAATTCACTTATGTCTATGCACATCCTATCATAGTCTTAAAGAAGTAACCTTTCTTTCAGATGGGTGGAATTAGTTACGTAAATTCAGCCAGAGTTTACAGCAAGATCCAGATTACGGTATTTACTTTAGCACAGTTTAGGTTTATTCCTCACAGTTTACACTACTCATCACTTACTATCAGTTGAACTATTAATTGTCTATCGCATTGGGTCTACGTTCAGTCTTTCGTTGATAATGATCAAATTAAGACAATATATTCGGTTATTTTCCTAGGGTGAATTAGGTCAAAGATATTTTCAAAGTTTCTGATTTATTTCTTTCAGTTTTTAATCATTTCTAGCAGATCGCAAATCTTCAAAATGTAACAGACCATCTCGTATCGCCTACCAACTCAGCAGATAATATGTTATGTTACTTTATCTATCTCTTCCTTGAGTTTTGCAGAGTAGTGTATAAGAATACTTATGCACGCAATTATATCATGAAAAATTTCCAATATGCCTATTCCTAATAGAACTGATGCATTTTCCGTCATGCAGTAAAAGTCTTTTAAATTGCAATTCATGAAATGCACCTTGGGATAGGTTTTAAAAATAATACGCCGTATATCTTCATGGTAATGGCTAAATTTCAATGAAATAAACGCAAAGAACGAACTACCGCTGTTTTATTTGACCGTTAGAATTTATGAATTACTCATATTACGAAAGTGTGTATGTGTATCTCGTGTGAAATATGGGTAAAATAGATATTAGTGTCACTGGCGTTGAGAAACAGCGGTAAACGTTAAGAATGATAGCCCCAAGGCTCGATGGAATCAGAGTCTGTATCTAGTTCGCAGCTGTGTTAGCCCTTCCGTTAAATCCCTCGAACATAAAACAGTGTTCAGTAGTTGGTAGGAAGCACAGGTCACACCTGCCAACAAGAAGTGTAGCCGAAGTGATCCACAAAACTACCGCCCAATATCCTTAACACCCGTTTGTTGTAGAATCTTAGAACATATTCTGAGCTCAAATATAATGAGGTATCTCGAACAGAACGACCTTCAGCACGCCAACTAGCATGAATTTCGAAAACGCAGATTGTGCGAAACGCAACTCGCACTTTCCTCACATGACATCTTGAAAGCCATGAATCAAGGGAGTCATGTAGATGCAGTATTTCTAGATTTCCGAAAAGCATTTGACTCAGTACCAGGCCTACGCTTATTATTGAAAGTACGGTCACATGGGGTATCAGACTAAATATGTGACTCGATTGAGGATTTATTGGCAGGGAGGACGCGACATGTTACCTTGGGTGTAGAGTCATCGACAGATGTAGAAGTAAGTTCGGGTGTACCTCTGGGAAGCGTGTTGGGTCCCTTTCTGTTCATGTTGTATATTAATGACCTTGCAGACAGTATTAACAGTAACCTCAGACTTTCTGCAGATGATGCAGTTACCTACAATATAGTCTCAACAACGCTGTACAGATATTCAGTCAGGCCTTGATAAGACTCCAAAGTGGTGCAATGACTGGCAACGTGCCTTAAATATCCAAATACGTAAAATTATGCTTTTCACAAAACAAAAAACATAGTATCCTATGAATATAATATTAGTAAGTCACACTTGGAATCTATAAACTCTTACAAATACGTGGGTGTAACACTCAGAAGGGACAGGAAATGGAAGGATCACAAAGGCTCAGTCGTGGGTATAGCGGGTAGATGACTTTTGTTTATTGGTAGAATACTAGGGAAATGCAATCAGTCTACAAAGGAGATTGCTTTCGAATCACTCGTGCAACCAATCCTAGAATATTGTTGAAGTGGGTCGTGCGCGTGCCAAACAGGACTGGCGGGGGATATTGTACGTATACAGAGAACGACAGTACAAATGATTACAGGTTTGTGTGACCCGCGGGAGAGTGTCACTGAGACTTTGAAAAAACTGAACTGGCGAACTCTTGAGGATGGACGGAAACTATCCTGAGGAAGTCTACTAATAAAGGTTCTAGATGCGACTTTAAAAGGTTACTCTAAGAACATACTACAACCGCGTGCACATCGCTTCCACAGGGATCGTGAGGATACGACTAAATTAATTACCGCACGCACAGAAATATTTTAACAATCACTTCTCCCACCTTCTATACGTGAATGGAACGGGAAAAAGCCCTAATTACCAGCACAGTGGGACGTACCCTCTGCCATGTACTTCACACTGGTTCGTAGAGTATAGATGCTGATGTAGACGTAGATAAAATATGATATCACTAAAAACGTTGGTTTAAAATACTTATTCAACAAGAGCTATTGTGAATACAGTATACAAATACTTCACACTATGTTCATTGACATACTGAATTGTCTCCTTATCCATATACAGTAAGCCAATTTATATACTATTACACGGTGCTTCCAACATAACTTGTGTGTTGTGGGAATGTTGCAGCACACACCTGAAGATACCCGGACACTGATATGATGACTGTAGAGGTCTACGATGATTTGAAGTGCAGCACACATAGTTTATTAACTTTCTGAGCGAATCAAAAATAAATACTAATGTTTTCTAGTTCAGGTTCCCATGGACTTACCATCTAATGTACTGACAGGAACAGTATAAGTATTTTGGAAGTATGCGTAAGAACTGAGATACTTATCTTCAAGCGTTAATACGCTATCTGCATTCAGTTTTAGTTCAGGGTCAACTATAGAAAGTAAAATTGTACAGTACAGAAAGTAAATAATAATATTTGTTACACGAATACTAAATGCAAACCATTCTTGGGTTGAACTGTTTTCAGGAGCTAGATAAACAATAAAAACAAAATGTTTATTCCCGAGGATGAGCCCACGACTGGTGTATGTTGTACAGTTCCTGGTAATATTTATCTTCCGTAGTCCGACACAAGGGACGCAGTGACGGCAGTATTTTCATTTACGACAGAAGCTTTCGAAAAATTGCAAAATTTTTTATTTTTCGCTTGCTATCTTTGTAGGAATAACAGAAGCAAACGATTTACATTGTTGGTGGCTCCCTGCAAACTCTCTCTAACTGTAAACCGTTGTGACTAATGCTGGGTACAGTTTGCTAATGATTGTTTATGAGAACAATAAAACTTGCCGTGCAGTATCATTGGGTTTGCAATGGCGTGTACACCAGCTCCATGAAAGTTACTTTCTTTGTCAGTCGATACTCGTTACTCGCGTGCGGTGGGCAAATTTATTACCTTGTCAGACTTCCGAAGTCGCCGCAGCAAGCACGAATGACATTTGCGTCAAGTTTTATTCTCATGCTAATGGCATCTGAAGGACGAGAGAGCGACGAGAAGCTAAACACGTCAGCTCTAACCAAACAAACACATTCACATGACTGTCAGAGCTTCGGCTGTCCATGTTGGCGCCTGTGCGTTAGGCAAAGCAAATAACGGTGTAGCCTAGCGGGTGGCAGATAGAGTGGTTTACAGGCGTTTTCTTCTAGGCGGGAGTGTTATGCGCCACGTACTCTGTCACAGAAATTTCACTGCTGATTACGGCGCTACACAAAAATAGCGTAAAACAGAAGTTTAATATTTCTAACCGGATCGGAGAACTAACCGAGATGCTATGCTTCGCAAGCAAATGTAACTTCGCATAAAAATAAAAACGAAGTTTTAAATTCAGTGTGAAAAACAGAGGCACTTAAGGAAAAATCGTACATGTTAAGTAAACGTAACTCTCATGCTACATGACACCTTAGAAGTAAGATGCACATAATCAGATGTTTGTCCACAACATAGATTTCTCCCCCCCCCCCCCTTAGTCATGTGATAGTTACCCGCAAAAATGGGAGAAATACATGTACTATGAGAATTTTGATCTTATAAAGCAAACTGTGAACAAATAGCATTATGCTTCAGTCATACAACGATTACGGCTTGATTTTGACGACAATCGCACTTAGCTATGCGCACTGCAAAGATATTCCTACTTTATGGCACCATGACTCTTATGTTCGCTCAAAACATTCGGTTAGTTGTCATCTTGACTGTATAACTTTGCCTTCTTGAAAGAAAAAAAAGTCCTAATCTATTTGACTAACCAGGCATGTTTTGGCATCTGCATGCAATCTTCTGTGGGTTTCACATTATTTATTAAAGCTTGTTCTTCACCTTCTGAGATCGACGGATCGTATTATAAGATAGACTTGTGAACAATTTTATTGCTTTATTACCTTTACATTTTTCTGTGTAAGTTTTCTTTGTGAAACACTGTTATTATTTCATAAACACAACAGTATCACTCCAAACGACAAACATCAGACCTACTAGAAGCTATCAGAATACAACTAGGCAGCAAATAAATCTCTGAACTTATGCATCAACTGCAGAAATTACCCCGCTAATGTAAATTTTGTCAACATACTGTGAATTTGTTTCTTGAAAGCTCTCGCAAGGCATTGGAAGACCTGTGGTACGACGTGACAGTAGCACTTTGCCATATTTTATGTCTTTCTTACTGCTCGTAAAACTTATTATGTCTGGTTTATTTGTCTGAGCCTGTGATTATGCCCAATGCACACCAGACAAAACATGGAACAAAGAGGCTTATCACAGTTCACGTGTAGCACCACTTAACACAACACGGTTTGATCCTCCTGCGTGTCTCTGTTTCGTTGCTTAGCTTTAAAATACCTAACAGTACTGACCTACAGAAATGAGCTTCATAGATGAAAAAAGTTACTCGAAATGTTAGTTTTATTTTTATTAAAACACCATGAGAATAGTCCAACTGCCCCTGAACAGACATGGCAGTTAATCATGGTTTACATTCACTCAGTTAAAACCATCACTAGACTACAAATCGTCATGAGCAAAATATCAGTAATAGGTAAATGAAGTTTTATGATCGCTCTGGAACTAATCTGACTCATTAAATTTCTGCATCTTCAGTGTCACAATTTAACTTTTACTTGCAATTATCTGATTTTTAGCTCATTTATGTTCCTTGGTAACTATAAGGAGCTATCAAAAAGTTTCCGTTTGCGGGTGTTGCTACAGGATAGACGCAACCCAGCGCGACTAAGATGCGGGAATATAAGCACCGACATGTAGGAAGGGGTTAGTGTTGCCTTCGAACGGAAACATATTGATCGCCCCTTATAATTATTCTCTGTGTAAATGGTCTATTGCGAACAGTTAAAAAAGTGGTATCAACCAGCAAATCCTACTGAGTCTTGAAGGCAACAGCGTACCGCTTAACAGCCTTTTGAGACAGCCAGCCAACAGCGTCCTTCAGCCCACCAAGCACACAATGCGACTTTAAAAGGTTACTCTAAGAACATACTACAACCGCGTGCACATCGCTTCCACAGGGATCGTGAGGATACGACTAAATTAATTACCGCACGCACAGAAATATTTTAACAATCACTTCTCCCACCTTCTATACGTGAATGGAACGGGAAAAAGCCCTAATTACCAGCACAGTGGGACGTACCCTCTGCCATGTACTTCACACTGGTTCGTAGAGTATAGATGCTGATGTAGACGTAGATAAAATATGATATCACTAAAAACGTTGGTTTAAAATACTTATTCAACAAGAGCTATTGTGAATACAGTATACAAATACTTCACACTATGTTCATTGACATACTGAATTGTCTCCTTATCCATATACAGTAAGCCAATTTATATACTATTACACGGTGCTTCCAACATAACTTGTGTGTTGTGGGAATGTTGCAGCACACACCTGAAGATACCCGGACACTGATATGATGACTGTAGAGGTCTACGATGATTTGAAGTGCAGCACACATAGTTTATTAACTTTCTGAGCGAATCAAAAATAAATACTAATGTTTTCTAGTTCAGGTTCCCATGGACTTACCATCTAATGTACTGACAGGAACAGTATAAGTATTTTGGAAGTATGCGTAAGAACTGAGATACTTATCTTCAAGCGTTAATACGCTATCTGCATTCAGTTTTAGTTCAGGGTCAACTATAGAAAGTAAAATTGTACAGTACAGAAAGTAAATAATAATATTTGTTACACGAATACTAAATGCAAACCATTCTTGGGTTGAACTGTTTTCAGGAGCTAGATAAACAATAAAAACAAAATGTTTATTCCCGAGGATGAGCCCACGACTGGTGTATGTTGTACAGTTCCTGGTAATATTTATCTTCCGTAGTCCGACACAAGGGACGCAGTGACGGCAGTATTTTCATTTACGACAGAAGCTTTCGAAAAATTGCAAAATTTTTTATTTTTCGCTTGCTATCTTTGTAGGAATAACAGAAGCAAACGATTTACATTGTTGGTGGCTCCCTGCAAACTCTCTCTAACTGTAAACCGTTGTGACTAATGCTGGGTACAGTTTGCTAATGATTGTTTATGAGAACAATAAAACTTGCCGTGCAGTATCATTGGGTTTGCAATGGCGTGTACACCAGCTCCATGAAAGTTACTTTCTTTGTCAGTCGATACTCGTTACTCGCGTGCGGTGGGCAAATTTATTACCTTGTCAGACTTCCGAAGTCGCCGCAGCAAGCACGAATGACATTTGCGTCAAGTTTTATTCTCATGCTAATGGCATCTGAAGGACGAGAGAGCGACGAGAAGCTAAACACGTCAGCTCTAACCAAACAAACACATTCACATGACTGTCAGAGCTTCGGCTGTCCATGTTGGCGCCTGTGCGTTAGGCAAAGCAAATAACGGTGTAGCCTAGCGGGTGGCAGATAGAGTGGTTTACAGGCGTTTTCTTCTAGGCGGGAGTGTTATGCGCCACGTACTCTGTCACAGAAATTTCACTGCTGATTACGGCGCTACACAAAAATAGCGTAAAACAGAAGTTTAATATTTCTAACCGGATCGGAGAACTAACCGAGATGCTATGCTTCGCAAGCAAATGTAACTTCGCATAAAAATAAAAACGAAGTTTTAAATTCAGTGTGAAAAACAGAGGCACTTAAGGAAAAATCGTACATGTTAAGTAAACGTAACTCTCATGCTACATGACACCTTAGAAGTAAGATGCACATAATCAGATGTTTGTCCACAACATAGATTTCTCCCCCCCCCCCCCTTAGTCATGTGATAGTTACCCGCAAAAATGGGAGAAATACATGTACTATGAGAATTTTGATCTTATAAAGCAAACTGTGAACAAATAGCATTATGCTTCAGTCATACAACGATTACGGCTTGATTTTGACGACAATCGCACTTAGCTATGCGCACTGCAAAGATATTCCTACTTTATGGCACCATGACTCTTATGTTCGCTCAAAACATTCGGTTAGTTGTCATCTTGACTGTATAACTTTGCCTTCTTGAAAGAAAAAAAAGTCCTAATCTATTTGACTAACCAGGCATGTTTTGGCATCTGCATGCAATCTTCTGTGGGTTTCACATTATTTATTAAAGCTTGTTCTTCACCTTCTGAGATCGACGGATCGTATTATAAGATAGACTTGTGAACAATTTTATTGCTTTATTACCTTTACATTTTTCTGTGTAAGTTTTCTTTGTGAAACACTGTTATTATTTCATAAACACAACAGTATCACTCCAAACGACAAACATCAGACCTACTAGAAGCTATCAGAATACAACTAGGCAGCAAATAAATCTCTGAACTTATGCATCAACTGCAGAAATTACCCCGCTAATGTAAATTTTGTCAACATACTGTGAATTTGTTTCTTGAAAGCTCTCGCAAGGCATTGGAAGACCTGTGGTACGACGTGACAGTAGCACTTTGCCATATTTTATGTCTTTCTTACTGCTCGTAAAACTTATTATGTCTGGTTTATTTGTCTGAGCCTGTGATTATGCCCAATGCACACCAGACAAAACATGGAACAAAGAGGCTTATCACAGTTCACGTGTAGCACCACTTAACACAACACGGTTTGATCCTCCTGCGTGTCTCTGTTTCGTTGCTTAGCTTTAAAATACCTAACAGTACTGACCTACAGAAATGAGCTTCATAGATGAAAAAAGTTACTCGAAATGTTAGTTTTATTTTTATTAAAACACCATGAGAATAGTCCAACTGCCCCTGAACAGACATGGCAGTTAATCATGGTTTACATTCACTCAGTTAAAACCATCACTAGACTACAAATCGTCATGAGCAAAATATCAGTAATAGGTAAATGAAGTTTTATGATCGCTCTGGAACTAATCTGACTCATTAAATTTCTGCATCTTCAGTGTCACAATTTAACTTTTACTTGCAATTATCTGATTTTTAGCTCATTTATGTTCCTTGGTAACTATAAGGAGCTATCAAAAAGTTTCCGTTTGCGGGTGTTGCTACAGGATAGACGCAACCCAGCGCGACTAAGATGCGGGAATATAAGCACCGACATGTAGGAAGGGGTTAGTGTTGCCTTCGAACGGAAACATATTGATCGCCCCTTATAATTATTCTCTGTGTAAATGGTCTATTGCGAACAGTTAAAAAAGTGGTATCAACCAGCAAATCCTACTGAGTCTTGAAGGCAACAGCGTACCGCTTAACAGCCTTTTGAGACAGCCAGCCAACAGCGTCCTTCAGCCCACCAAGCACACAATGCGCGCGCATTCACTGTCGTCTGATGCATCGACAAAATCCCTCATTTCACGCAATTTTTATTCAACAATCTCGTCTTTACTAATTTTGCTGCCCGCGGGTCCTCAGTTAACAAGAATTTTCTAAATGATTTCATGGTTCCACACCTGATTGAATTTGAGACCTTTATTTGCGATACTGCAAGTGTTAGGCCGTTTTAAAACATGAACTAACAGCCGAAACGGTAGCAACACAAAAATACAAAATTGTTAAGGCTTTCGTGACCACTTGTTGACAAACTGCCTGTTGGCTTCAGTCTCGGGTTCTTCGGCCGACGTTCATCTAATGATTTTACTGACGTTTCGCCAGCACGAGTGGCTAGCATTGTCAACGCTTCATCCTCCATTGCCGGTGGTGAACTGGGAGCCGAGCTCGCGGCCGCAGACTATATACACTCCTGGAAATGGAAAAAAGAACACATTGACACCGGTGTGTCAGACCCACCATACTTGCTCCGGACACTGCGAGAGGGCTGTACAAGCAATGATCACACGCATGGCACAGCGGACACACCAGGAACCGCGGTGTTGGCCGTCGAATGGCGCTAACTGCGCAGCATTTGTGCACCGCCGCCGTCAGTGTCAGCCAGTTTGCCGTGGCATACGGAGCTCCATCGCAGTCTTTAACACTGGTAGCATGCCGCGACAGCGTGGACGTGAACC
This sequence comes from Schistocerca cancellata, assembly GCF_023864275.1. NCBI lineage: Eukaryota > Metazoa > Arthropoda > Insecta > Orthoptera > Acrididae > Schistocerca > Schistocerca cancellata. The sequence goes on from NC_064627.1 coordinate 746,824,729, forward strand.
GTATGTGCAGTTGACGGACTTTGAGCGAGGGCGTATAGTGGGCATGCGGGAGGCCGGGTGGACGTACCGCCGAATTGCTCAACACGTGGGGCGTGAGGTCTCCACAGTACATCGATGTTGTCGCCAGTGGTCGGAGGAAGGTGCACGTGCCCGTCGACCCGGGACCGGACCGCAGCGACGCACGGATGCACGCCAAGACCGTAGGATCCTACGCAGTGCCGTAGGGGACCGCACCGCCACTTCCCAGCAAATTAGGGACACTGTTGCTCCTGGGGTATCGGCGAGGACCATTCGCAACCGTCTCCATGAAGCTGGGCTACGGTCCCGCACACCGTTAGGCCGTCTTCCGCTCACGCCCCAACATCGTGCAGCCCGCCTCCAGTGGTGTCGCGACAGGCGTGAATGGAGGGACGAATGGAGACGTGTCGTCTTCAGCGATGAGAGTCACTTCTGCCTTGGTGCCAATGATGGTCGTATGCGTGTTTGGCGCCGTGCGGGTGAGCGCCACAATCAGGACTGCATACGACCGAGGCACACAGGGTCAACACCCGGCATCATGGTGTGGGGAGCGATCTCCTACACTGGCCGTACACCACTGGTGATCGTCGAGGGGACACTGAATAGTGCACGGTACATCCAAACCGTCATCGAACCCATCGTTCTACCATTCCTAGACCGGCAAGGGAACTTGCTGTTCCAACAGGACAATGCACGTCCGCATGTATCCCGTGCCACCCAACGTGCTCTAGAAGGTGTAAGTCAACTACCCTGGCCAGCAAGATCTCCGGATCTGTCCCCCATTGAGCATGTTTGGGACTGGATGAAGCGTCGTCTCACGCGGTCTGCACGTCCAGCACGAATGCTGGTCCAACTGAGGCGCCAGGTGGAAATGGCATGGCAAGCCGTTCCACAGGACTACATCCAGCATCTCTACGATCGTCTCCATGGGAGAATAGCAGCCTGCATTGCTGCGAAAGGTGGATATACACTGTACTAGTGCCGACATTGTGCATGCTCTGTTGCCTGTGTCTATGTGCCTGTGGTTCTGTCAGTGTGATCATGTGATGTATCTGACCCAAGGAATGTGTCAATAAAGTTTCCCCTTCCTGGGACAATGAATTCACGATGTTCTTATTTCAATTTCCAGGAGTGTATATGTACCTGGCGCGCCAACGTCCGAGGGCTTCTCCTCGGTCATTTCCAGTGCGGTTCTCCTCTTGCTACCAGCGACGGTCGTTCGCTGCAGTACGGGAAGCCAGGATCCGTTTACCTTAAGGCTTTCCTCTTTCTTGTTGAAACTGTTCGCATGTTTTTGTATTTATACAGCTTCTCTGAACAAGCGCGTGTGATAGTGCTTTTCTACAGCCAGAGCTTCCGTGTCGGCGAATTTCATTACGTGGTCGGTCTCACTCAGTGCGTGCTTCGACGCGGCTGATTTCTCCACCTGCCCCAACCTGCAATGTCGCTTATGTTCTTTGATCCTGGTGTTGACTGATCGTTCAGTCATTCCAACATAAACTTTTCCGCATGTGCATGGTATACGGTATAGTCCCTACATTGCAAGTGGGGTCCCTTTTCTCCTTTGCCGATCTAAGACACTCTTTGATCTTCCTTGTCGGTTTGAAAATCGTCTTTACGCCGTGTTTGCGCAATATACGGCCGATTCTGTGCGCCTCTCTGGGAATGTATGGCAGAAAGGCTGTACCCGACATTTCTTTTTCTGATTCCTTACTTCACCGAGTGTTTGGCTCTGTTACACTTCTAATATAACTTGTGGAATGCCCATTGCTCCACAGAACACTATCGAGGTTTTGCATTTCGCGTCTGAGGTTCTGCGACTCACATATTCGTCCTGCTCGCGTTACGAGCGTATTAATCATGCCTCTTTTCTGGCTCGGGTGGTGGTTTGATAGTTTGTGCAGGTATCGCTCCGTGTGTGTCGGTTTTCTATACACGATGTGTCCCAGGTTTTCACCAACCCTTGTGACCAGCACATCTAGAAATGGCAGTTTTTTGTCCTTTTCTACCTCCATGGTAAATTTTATGTTGGCATGGAGGCTGTTCAAGTGTCTTAGGAAGTCAGCGAGCTGTTCTTCACCATGGCTCCACACAACGAAAGTATCATCGACGTACCTGTTCCACACCTTAGGTTTGCAAGTCGCCGAGTCCAGCGCCTGCGCTTCGAATTGTTCCATGAAGAACTTGGCCACCACTGGACTTAGAGGACTACCCATGGCGACGCCTACCAGCTGTTCGTAGAAATCGTCATTCCACGTGAAATAGCTCGTGGTGAGACAGGACTGGAAGAGCTTTGTGATGTCTTGCGAGACACAGCGTGTATCGAAAACCGACACACACGGACCGATACCTGCACAAACTATCAAACCACCACCCGAGCCAGAAAAGAGGCATGTTTAATACGCTTGTAACGCGAGCAGGACGAATATGTGAGCCGCAGCACCTCAGACGCGAAATGCAGCACCTGGAAAGTAGTCTGTGGATCAATGGGTACTCCACAATTTACATTATAAGTGTAACAGAGCCAAACACTCGGTGAAGTAAGGAATCAGAAAAAGAAATGTCGGGTACGGCCTTTCTGCCATACATTCCCAGAGTGGCGGACAGAATCGGCCGTATATTGCGCAAACACGGCGTAAAGACGATTTTCAAACCGACAAGGAAGATCAAAGAGTGTCTTAGATCGGCAAAGGAGAAAAGGGACCCCACTTGCAATGTAGGGACTATACCGTATACCATGCACATGCGGAAAAGTTTATGTCGGAATGACTGGACGATCAGTCAACACCAGGATCAAAGAACATAAGCGACATTGCAGGTTGGGGCAGGGGGAGAAATCGGCCGTGTCAGAGCACGCACTGAGTGAGACCGACCACGTAATGAAATTCGCCGACACGGAAGTTCTGGCTGTAGAGAAGCACTATCACACGCGCTTGTTCAGAGAAGCTGTATAAATACAAAAACACGCGAACAGTTTCAACAAGAAAGAGGAAAGCCTTAAGGTAAACGGATCCTGGCTTCCCGTACTGCAGCGAACGACCGTCGCTGGTAGCAAGAGGAGAACCGCACTGGAAATGACCGAGGAGAAGCCCTCGGACGTTGGCGCGCCAGGTACATATATATAGTCTGCGGCCGCGAGCTCGGCTCCAGTTCACCTACGGCAGGGCTTAACAACTGGCCGGTTTTGAGCGCGAGTACTCGCGTCTGCTCAGGCACGTGCTCGCGAGCAGGTGCAACGTCGCGGAGTAGGGAGGGAGGGGAAATGCGCGCGCACGTTTGAATAGGGCCGCAGCGTGCCTATTGAATTCGCGCCGACTGTGTAACTTTTAAAGTACTACGATCAGCTCTAACAGTCACTTCGCTGGTTAAGAATCATGTCAAGTCGCCGTTGTGTAACCACAACCATGCTTTCGCAGTTCAACCCCCATTAGGAGGAATTGTATCTGTTTACAGAGAAAGATGGTGTTGCAAATGTTTAGTATGTCACAAAATGCTGAATTCTTTTAGGAAATTTAATTTGCAGCGACATTATATGTCGTACCATGCGAAAGACTACGGAAGTGGAAAATGTGATGGACCATATCGTGCACAGGAAGTTATTAAACTTAAAAGGAAACTAGCCGAAGAAGATCTGGACGACGAAGAAAAATCAACTGAGGCAGCTCTCAGAGTGAGTTACAAAATTGCTTTGCTTTTAGCAAAATCCCTGCACCCCTTCACTGATGGCGATTTAATAAAAGGATGTTTAGTAGTTGCAGCGGAATATTTGTGCCCATCTCAAGTTGAACAGTTTCGGATTGTGCCATTATCTAACATGACCATTATGCGTTGCATGCAGGAGATGGCAGACGACGTCCAGAGCCAGCTTGCAAATATCTGTAAAGATTTTATGGCGTATTCTTTAGCTATGGACGGTCCGCAGCTCGTGATCGTGCGGTAGCGTTCTCGCTTCCCGCGCCCGGGTTTCCGGGTTCGATTCCCGGCGGGGTCAGGGATTTTCTCTGCCTCGTGATGACTGGGTGTTGTGTGCTGTCCTTAGGTTAGTTAGGTTTAAGTAGTTCTAAGTTCTAGGGGACTGATGACCATAGATGTTAAGTCCCATAGTGCTCAGAGCCATTTGAACCATTTGAACCAGCTATGAACGAAAGTGTTGATATCACTGGAACAGCGCAGCTTGCCATATTTATTAGAGGTGTTAATAGAGATCTTCAGGTGAGGGAGGAGCTCCTCGATGTAGTAGCCATGAAGGACACTACAATCGGAGGTGATATTTTAAGTTGTGTTGAAGAAAGTGTTGAAAATATAGGATTGTCGTGGAATTCTATAGTTTCAGTGTCTACAGACGGTGCACCAGCGATGACAGGGGAAAAAATCACGTTTCGTTGCGCTGTTGAAGAAGAAAATGCAAAAACTGACCGTGCCGAAATAAATAAGGGGCGTTCACTGTGTGATCCACCAGGAAAACTTATGTGCAAAGAGTATCACTCTAAAAAATGTGATGAGTGTTGTTGTTCGCACAACCAATTATATAAGGAAGCATGGGCTACAACACAGGCAATTAAAAAGTTTTCTTGAGCATGTGGAAAGCCAGTATGGTAGCCTGCTTTATTACAGCGAGGTCCGCTGGCTTAGTCGTGGCGAATTATTAAATCGATTTTTTTGCCTATTAGATGAGATAAATATGTTCATGGAAATAAATAACATGTGTGTTCCTGAATTGAAATAGCCTTCATGGAAATGTGATCTCGCGTTCTTAGCAGATTTAACTAGCCATCTGAATGCTTTGAACATTTCACTACAAGGTAAACATCTGCTAATTACTCATTTTATAGATCGAATACGAGCTTTTAAAATGAAATTGACACTTTGGGTGAGTCAGCTGGAAACAGGAAATCTAGCTCATTTTCCTAAATTATCATCCATGCAAGATGTTCACAAAGACTGTGAACGTTATTCACATAGTTTAGTTGCCCTTAAGGAAGAATTTGATCAACACTTTCAAGATCTGACAGCACTAGACAGTGATTTTGATCTGTTGTCCTCTCCATATTCAGCGAATATTGAAGAGATTCGTCCTGAGCTGCAACTAGAAATTATTGACCTGCAGTGTGACAGAGAATACAGAGACAAATTTCAGAACAAGAAAAACATTTTGGAATTCTACAGACACTTTCCTCATGATAGATTTCCTCGTTTGCACGAACTGGCGGCTACAATAACATCAATGTTCGGTTCCACGTATGTTTGTGAACAACTGTTCTCTGCAATGAAATGTAACAAGACGCGCCTGAGAAACGCATTGTCTGATCGAAATTTAAACTGCACGCTGCGCCTACAATGCACAAGAACAATTACTCCGAACATTAGACGCAATTGTAAAGGGCAAAAAGTACAAGATAACCGAGAATCCCACACTTCAGTGACACCTTTTATTGTGTAACAGTTCACAAATTAATACGAATGTAGAGGCATACACTAAGCTAATAAAATTATGTGGCACGTGTACATTCTCCTTTATTTGTTTCATTTGTGGCAGTAGTAATCCGTGAGTGATATCCCAGAAGGTGGTCGCGGATTTACATTGACTGGCGGCAGCTGTTGTGTGCCCCACGTGACTCTCCCCACTCTCCGCTCTGGTGCAGTAGTGGGGGTAACGTACTCGCGCTAAAATCATTAGATGAGCGTCGGCCGAAGAACCCGAGACAGAAGCCAACAGGCAGTTTGTCAACACAAATACAGGTTAAAAATTCAGTCAGTAGTAGAACCATTATGCTATTCAGAAAAAATCTCAGTATTTCGCAAAAGAAAATATTGTTTTGAAAGAGTGAAATTGTGGAAAAAAGGATACCCTTTCATCGACATATTTTTTGAAGCTGCTGTTTGTTATTGGCAAGCTTTTCAGTACAATACGTGAGAAAATCTGTAGCATCGGTAGAAGCTCCTCAAGTAAACACACGGTGCAGCCACCTAGCGTCACACTCGTCCAGAGTTTAGTCTCTGTGTCCTCTACCATTGCCGAAGCCATCGCGATGAAGCTGTTAATTTATTACGCACTGCATCGCTCCTGCCACCCTCTATATTGTACTTTAAGTTTCCACTACCCATTTGTCAAATTGTTTCGTGTACTTCTTTTTCTCTGTAGGGAGTGTGAACCAACCACTGAGACAAAACCTGATTGTATCAGTATCCTATGTTATCCATTGTTTTAATTTTTCTTGTACGCCTAGAGATGTTTAGTTGAGTTGAACCACTGGTAGCTTGAATCAAATACTGTAGTACAATCCGAAAATGCACATGTTACTTTCACGTGGTTAGATACAGGTAACTACGAGAGCTATTCGGAAAGTAAGGAACGATAGGTCGCGAAGTGGAAACCACAGTGAAAATCAAAACTGTTTTATTTGCAACGATTAGCTAAACCTTTCAGCTACTTCTCTACATAGCGGCCGCTCAGACTTAGACATCTGTCGTAGCGTTGTACCAACTTTTCAATTCCCTCTCTATAGAACACAGCCGCCAGTGCTTTTCGACAATTTTCTTCTCTGGACTACAGCTCGTTGTCTGTCAAAATATTCTCTTCAAAGCCAGCTGTTCATTTGAGCAGAGATGAACCTCAGGGTTAGCCAATTACGGGCTGTATTGTGGGTGATACTTCCCATCAAAAACGCTGCAGGAGCATCTTCATTGCCCCTGCAGAATGCTGCCGAGAACTGTCTTGTTGAACGAACCGCATGACAGTTATTTTATGTGGATTGCATAGCTTCAGGCGAAATCTTTCTCCAGGCAATCATACTTGGCGCGAGACGCTAATTTATAGCCATCTTTACGTTCTCACTGCGAGCTCAGAACTGAAAAGAGCGACATGATGAGATCGACGGGCGTACTAGACAGTGCCCAACGCATCTGTGCAAAGCTTCATCAGATTTTCATTGTATTTTTCATTTCGCGACCGATCGTTCCTTACTTTCCGAATAACCCTCATACATTGCGCAAGAGATTTGAAGGATTACTTTTTTAAAACCGCGTAATTGCGTGCCTTTGCGACGTAGAGGTTTAAAATTTGGCCCAAAGGTGCGTACAAACTTCCTCTATAATGGTGCAAAAGCGTGGTGCCCTGCGACGTCACCCAAGCTCACTAACGTTGGCGTCAACTGTTGCAGAATTATCAAACGTGTTTTATCCTCAAGTTTTTCGAGAGCTAAAATCTCAATGAAAATCAACATAGATGTCGCAAAGAGAGACTTTGCGAACTCAGGTCGCTGTGTTCCATTATGGGATTCACACGTCTGTAGATAGCGACGAACAGGTTGACGCCGTGCTCCTAGATTTCAGGAAGGCATTTGACACAGTCTCGCAGTGCCGTTTGTCGAGGTTCAGACGTAACGTCCGGAATACTGCAAGGCTCCAAGGAAGTGTGATAGGACCGTTACTGTCCGTAATGCACACTGAGGCGCCAAAGATACTAATGTAGGGAAACGCCTATATAAGACAACAAGAAACTGGCGTAATTTTTAGATCGGTTACTGCTGCTGCAATAGTAAATTATCGAGATTTAAATGAGTTTGAACGTGCTGTTATAGTCGGCGCACGAGCGATGGGACATAGCAAAAAAATTGTCCAAATGGCTCTGAGCACTATGGGACTACAGTCTGGAACCGCGCGACCGCTACGGTCGCAGGTTCGAAACCTGCCTCGGGCATGGATGTGTGTGATGTTCTTAGGTTACTCGTACGGATTTATGGACAGCCCTGCAGGATTCATGGTGTCAATTCCTACTTCAGACATTAGTCGAGTGCATGCCACGTCGTGTTGCCTGCTCGTGGGGGCTCTAAATGATATTAGGTAGACCTACCAGTTTCTTTGGCTCTTCTGTGGGGATAAATGATCTAGCAGAAAGCGTCGGATGCTCTTTAAGTCTGTTCATAGACGATGCGGTTGTCCACAACAAAGTAACAACACCAGAAGATAGTATCGATTTGCACACCTGCAGGGGACTGATGATCGTTGCAGGCCGAGGCAGTTGACCCTGAATGTAAATAAACAGAACACACTGCGCATACATAGGAAAAGAAATCCACTACTGTACAACTGCACTTTTGACGACAAACTGCTGGAAACAGTATCTACCGTGAAACGTTTAGGATTAATATCCGTAGGGACCTTAAGTGGAAAGATGAAATAAAACAAATAGTTGAAAAGCAGATGGCAGACTCAGATTCATAGGAAAAATCTTAAGGAAATGTAACTCATCCAGGAGGGAAATGGCTTACAAGGTTCTGGTTCGACCGATTCTTGAAACCTACCAGGTAGGAATAGGAGAGGGACAGATCCAACGAAGAGCGACGCGTTTCATCACGGAATCTTTTATTCGGCGCGGGGGAGTTACCGAGATGCTCAACATACTAGACTGGCAGGCTGGCGTTACGAGAGATACGTTACGCATTACGGAGAAGTTTGCTAATGAAATTTCGAGAAAGCACTTTCCGGTAAGACTCGGACAACATGTTACTTCCTCGCACATACCACGACGAGAAAATTCGAGAAATTAGAGTTACTACAGAGGCTTACGGACAATTATCCTTCCCAGGCGCCATTCGAGAGTGGAACAGAGTTGATGGGCTCAGTGATTAGTACAAAAGTACCCTCCGCGACACACCGTTAGGTGGCTTGCGGAGGATGAAGTAGAAGAGCGCACCGACGTCAGCGCGCCTCTCTCTGTTACCGCGTCCAGGGATTAGGGAAGTCGCAACAGTGGCTGGAGCGCTGACAGTTCGTGGCGCACTCGATGTCGTAGCGCTGTCCCGACGGATAATTGTCTAGCCGCAAACAAACCCATTTCCTGATTCAAGTTACGTGACGTGTCTGTGCGATTATGTACTACTGAGCAAACACTATGCCTGTGCTCTACGGCGTCGAATCATGGCGCTGAGTGTAGCCGTCCTTAACTCATCGATTCCATATCCGCATGTCAGCCGTGGGATTGCGACCAACATGAAGAGCAATATTGCGAATCGATAAGCCGCGCTCTAGACAGCCCACAGTCCCACCGTTGCTGAATTCCCACCTGTGCCGATAAAAGTTTCTCCTTCTTACACAAGGTATAAAACAACAAATACTCAGACACGATTTTTGAGTGAGAAACCTGCTGAGTAATCCATGCTCATACACAGACTGTAGATGACGTTACTCCAGCCTACGTTGTGCGGTTGCGCTGAAATTCTAATGATTTGCAGAGTCCAGCATGTAGTAGGGGAGGCGGGAACACCTGAACGCGGATTTATTTTTGGAATGTTTTAAATTCGTTTGGTTAGATTTATCGTGTTTAATACTGTTTAGTCTAATAACACGATTTTTAAAGTATAACTTTGTACACACACATACACACACACAAACACACACACACACACACACACACACACAAACTCACACACACTGATAAGCCAAAAGATTGTGAACATCTGGTTAATAGCTTGTTTGTCCGGGTTTATAACGAAGTACACCACTGATTCTGCGTATCAGGGATCCGACAGTTTGTTCGTTGGTTTGTGAAGGTATGTGGCATTAGATGTCTATGTACGGGACATGTAATTCGAATAAATAATGAGCCGCTGATTTCCATACACGGTGTCGGCGCCCAGTAGCGACCCACATGCGTCTCATAGGATATACACTCCTGGAAATTGAAATAAGAACACCATGAATTCATTGTCCCAGGAAGGGGAAACTTTATTGACACATTCCTGGGGTCAGATACATCACATGATCACACTGACAGAACCACAGGCACATAGACACAGGCAACAGAGCATGCACAATGTCGGCACTAATACAGTGTATATCCACCTTTCGCAGCAATGCAGGCTGCTATTCTCCCATGGAGACGATCGTAGAGATGCTGGATGTAGTCCTGTGGATCGGCTTGCCATGCCATTTCCACCTGGCGCCTCAGTTGGACCAGCGTTCGTGCTGGACGTGCAGACCGCGTGAGACGACGCTTCATCCAGTCCCAAACATGCTCAATGGGGGACAGATCCGGAGATCTTGCTGGCCAGGGTAGTTGACTTACACCTTCTAGAGCACGTTGGGTGGCACAGGAATCATGCGGACGTGCATTGTCCTGTTGGAACAGCAAGTTCCCTTGCCGGTCTAGGAATGGTAGAACGATGGGTTCGATGACGGTTTGGATGTACCGTGCACTATTCAGTGTCCCCTCGACGATCACCAGTGGTGTACGGTCAGTGTAGGGGATCGCTCCCCACACCATGATGCCGGGTGTTGGCCCTGTGTGCCTCGGTCGTATGCAGTCCTGATTGTGGCGCTCACCTGCACGGCGCCAAACACGCTTACGACCATCATTGGCACCAAGGCAGAAGCGACTCTCATCGCTGAAGACGACACGTCTCCATTCGTCCCTCCATTCACGCCTGTCGCGACACCACTGGAGGCGAGCTGCACGATGTTGGGGCGTGAGCGGAAGACGGCTTACGGTGTGCTGGACCGTAGCCCAGCTTCGTGGAGACGGTTGCGAATGGTCCTCGCCGATACCCCAGGAGCAACAGTGTCCCTAATTTGCTGGGAAGTGGCGGTGCGGTCCCCTACGGCACTGCGTAGGATCCTACGGTCTTGGCGTGCATCCGTGCATCGCTGCGGTCCGGTCCCAGGTCGACGGGCACGTGCACCTTCCGCCGACCACTGGCGACAACATCGATGTACTGTGGAGACCTCACGCCCCACGTGTTGAGCAATTCGGCGGTACGTCCACCCGGCCTCCCGCATGCCCACTATACGCCCTCGCTCAAAGTCCGTCAACTGCACATACGGTTCACGTCCACGCTGTCGCGGCATGCTACCAGTGTTAAAGACTGCGATGGAGCTCCGTATGTCACGGCAAACTGGCTGACACTGACGGCGGCAGTGCACAAATGCTGCGCAGCTAGCGCCATTCGACGGCCAACACCGCGGTTCCTGGTGTGTCCGCTGTGCCGTGCGTGTGATCATTGCTTGTACAGCCCTCTCGCAGTGTCTGGAGCAAGTATGGTGGGTCTGACACACCGGTGTCAATGTGTTCTTTTTTCCATTTTCAGGAGTGTACATGGCGCGAGACGCTAATTTGTAGCCATCTTCACGTTCTCACTGTGAGCTCAGAACTGTAAAGAGCGACATGATGAGATCGACGGGCGTACTAGACAGTGCCCTGCGCATCTGTGCAAAGCTTCATCAGATTTTCACTGTATTTTTCATTTCGCGACCGTTACTTTCCGAATAGCCCTCGTACTTTGCGCAAGATATTTGAAGGATTACTTTTTTAAAATCGCATAATTGCTTGCCTTTGTGACGTAGAGGTTTAAAATTTGGCCCAAAGGTGCGTACAAACTTCCTCTATAATGGTGCAAAAGCGTGGTGCCTTGCGACGTCACCCTAGCCCACTATCGTTGGCGTCAATCTGTTGCAGAATTATGAAACGTGTTTTATCCTCAAGTTTTTCGAGACCTAAAATCTCAATGAAAATCAACATAGATGTCGCAAAGAGAGACTTTGCGAACTCAGGTCGCTGTGTTCCATGATGGGATTCATACGTCTGTAGATAGCGGCGAACAGGTTGACGCCGTGCTCCTAGATTTCAGGAAGGCATTTGACACCATCTCGCAGTGCCGTTTGTCGAGATTCAGACGTAACTTCCGAAATACTCCAAGGCTCCAAGGAAGTGTGCTAGAACCGTTACTGTCCGTAATGCACACTGAGGCGCCAAAGATACTAATATAGGGAAACGCCTATATAAGACAACAAGAAACTGGCGTAATTTTTAGATCGGTTACTGCTGCTGCAATAGTAAGTTATCGAGATTTAAATGAGTTTGAACGTGCTGTTATAGTCGGCGCACGAGCGATGGGACACAGCAAAAAAATTGTTCAAATGGCTCTGAGCACTATGGGACTACAGTCTGGAACCGCGCGACCGCTACGGTCGCAGGTTCGAATCCTGCCTCGGGCATGGATGTGTGTGATGTTCTTAGGTTAAACGTACGGATTTATGGACAGCCCTGCAGGATTCGTGGTGTCAATTCCTACTTCAGACGTTAGTCGAGTCCATGCCACGTCGTGTTGCGTGCTTGTGGGGGCTCTAAATGATATTAGGTAGACCTACCAGTTTCTTTGGCTCTTCTGTGTGGATAAATGATCTAGCAGAAAGCGTCGGATGCTCTTTAAGTCTGTTCATAGACGATGCGGTTGTCCACAACAAAGTAACAACACCAGAAGATAGTATCGATTTGCACACCTGCAGGGGACTGATGAACGTTGCAGGCCGAGGCAGTTGACCCTGAATGTAAATAAATAGAACACACTGCGCATACATAGGAAAAGAAATCCACTACTGTACAACTGCACTATTGACGACAAACTGCCGGAAACAGTATCTACCGTGAAACGTTTAGGAGTAATATCCGTAGAGACCTTAAGTGAAAAGATGAAATAAAACAAATAGTTGAAAAGCAGATGGCAGACTCAGATTCATAGGAAAAATCTTAAGGAAATGTAACTCATCCAGGAGGGAAATGGCTTACAAGGTTCTGGTTCGACCGATTCTTGAAACCTACCAGGTAGGAATAGGAGAGGGACAGATCCAACGAAGAGCGACGCGTTTCATCACGGAATCTTTTATTCGGCGCGGGGGAGTTACCGAGATGCTCAACATACTAGACTGGCAGGCTGGCGTTACGAGAGATACGTTACGCATTACGGAGACGTCTGCTAATGAAATTTCGAGAAAGCACTTTCCGGTAAGACTCGGACAACATGTTACTTCCTCGCACATACCACGACGAGAAAATTCGAGAAATTAGAGTTACTACAGAGGCTTACGGACAATTATCCTTCCCAGGCGCCATTCGAGAGTGGAACAGAGTTGATGGGCTCAGTGATTAGTACAAAAGTACCCTCCGCGACACACCGTTAGGTGGCTTGCGGAGGATGAAGTAGAAGAGCGCACCGACGTCAGCGCGCCTCTCTCTGTTACCGCGTCCAGGGATTAGGGAAGTCGCAACAGTGGCTGGAGCGCTGACAGTTCGTGGCGCACTCGATGTCGTAGCGCTGTCCCGACGGATAATTGTCTTGCCGCAAACAAACCCATTTCCTGATTCAAGTTACGTGACGTGTCTGTGCGATTATGTACTACTGAGCAAACACTATGCCTGTGCTCTACGGCGTCGAATCATGGCGCTGAGTGTAGCCGTCCTTAACTCATCGATTCCATATCCGCATGTCAGCCGTGGGATTGCGACCAACATGAAGAGCAATATTGCGAATCGATAAGCCGCGCTCTAGACAGCCCACAGTCCCACCGTTGCTGAATTCCGACCTGTGCCGATAAACGTTTCTCCTTCTTACATTCTGGCGCTGCAGTCCGGAACCGCGGGACTGCTACGGTCGCAGGTTCGAATCCTGCCTCGGGCATGGGTGTGTGTGATGTCCTTAGGTTAGTCAGGTTTAAGTAGTTCTAAGTTCTAGGGGACTTATGACCTAAGATGTTGAGTCCCATAGTGCTCAGAGCCATTTGAACCATTTTTTTTCCTTCTTACACAAGGTATAAAACAACAAATACTCAGACATGATTTTTGAGTGAGAAACCCGGTGAGTAATCCATGCTCATACACAGTAGATGGCGTTACTCCAACTTACGTTGTGCGGTTGCGCTAAAATTCTAATGATCTGCAGAGTCCAGCATGTAGTAGGGGAAACGGGAACACCTGAGCGCGGATTTCTTTTTGGAATGTTTTAAATTCGTTTGGTTAGATTTATCGTGTTTAAAACTGTTTAGTCTAATAACACGTTTTTAAAAGTATAACTTTGTACACACACATACACACACACACACACACACACACACACACACACACACACACACAGTCACTGATAAGCCAAAACATTTTGAACATCTGGTTAATAGCTTTTTTGTCCGCGTTTACAACAAAGTACACTATTGATTCTGCGTATCAGGGATCCGACAGTTTGTTCGTTGATTTGTGAAGGTATGTGGCATTAGATGTCTATGCACGGGTCATGTAATTCGAATAAATAATGAGCCGCTGATTTCCATACATTGTGTCGGCGCCCAATAGCGACCCACATGGGTTTCATAGGATATACATCAGCCAAATATGGTCGCCGAGACATCAACGTGAGTTCACTACATCGCTCCTCACCATTGTAGCACGTTTTTGGCTCCGAAACACGGACAGTTATACCGCTGAAAGATGACATCGCCGTCGGGGAAGCCATCAAGCGTGAAGGAATACAGGTGGTTAGCAGCTGTAAGCATGTCTTTGATTACTACCACAGGTCCCTTTCAAGCGCAGGAGAACGTCTCCACAGCACGATACTGCTCCCACCAGCCTGCATCCGTCAAGCTCTGCACGTTTCGAGCCGTCGTTCACATCGATGAAGGCGTTTATGAAGACGACCATCGACCTAGCGCAGCAAAAATGCTATTCACCAAAAGAGCCGACACGTTTCCATTGACCGAAGCTCGAATCCCGATGGTCCCGTGCCCACTGCAGTCGTAAGTTACGAGGTCGTTGGGTCAACATGTGAACATGTAGGAGTTGTCTGCTGCGGAGCTCCAAGTTCAACAATGCACGATCTACGGTGTGCTCCCAAACACTCGCGCGTGCGCTAGCACTGTGCTCTTTCGGCAGAGATAGCACAGATCCTACTTTACAGAGCAGACAAGCCTCCGAACCCCTCCTTCTATGAAGAGTCGTGGATGTCCAACCACTTAGCGCCTAATGAAAATTTCGCTGTCCTTCTACCTCTTTCCGCAGATGATCACGACAGTAGCATGTGAACACTCGACCAGCTTCGCCGTTTTCGAGATACTCGTTCACAGGCTCTGCATAATAATAATGTTCTTTTTTTCAGTGACGCTTATCTCAAGGGATTTCACCGTTTGCAGCTCATATCTTCATTAGGGTGATGTCCCGTCCGTGTCGGCTCCGCTTATATACACTACTGGCCATTAAAATTGCTACACCAACAAGAAATGCAGATGATAAACGGGTATTGATTGGACAAATATATTATACATTACATTTTCACGCAGATTGGATGCATAGATCCTGAGAAATCAGTACCCAGAACAACCACCTCTGGCCGTAATAACGGCCTTGATACGCCTGGGCATTGAGTCAAACACAGCTTGGATGGCGTGTACAGGTACAGTTGGCCATGCAGCTTCAACACCATACCACAGTTCATCAAGAGTAGTGACCGGCGTATTGTGACCAGCCAGTTGTTCGGCCACCATTGACCAGACGTTTTCGTCGGTGAAAGATCTGGAGAATGTGCTGGCCAGGACAGCAATCGAACATTTTCTGTATCTAGAAAGGCTCGTACAGGACCTGCAACATGCGGTCATGATTTATCCTGCTGAAATGTAGGGTTTCACAGGGATTGAATGAAGAGTAGAACCACAAGTCGTAACACACCTGAAATGTAACGTCCACTGTTCAAAGTGCCATCAATGAGAACAAGAGGTGACCGAGATGTGTAACCAATGGTACCCCATACCATTACACCGGGTGATACGCCAGTATGGCGATGACGAATACACGCTTCCAGTGAGCGTTCACTGTCATGTCGCCAAACATGGATGCGACCACCATGATGCTGTAAACAGAACCTGGATTCATCCAAAATATGACATTTTGCCTTTCATGCACCCAGGATCGCCGTTGAGTACACCATCACAGGCGCTCCTGTCTGTGATGCAGCGTCAAGGGTAACCGCAGTCATGGTCTCCGAGCTGATAGTCCATGCTGCTGCAAACGTCGTCGAACTGTTCGTGCACATGGTTGTTATCTTGCGAAAGTCCCCACCTGTTGACTCAGGGATCGAGACGTGGTTGCACGATCCGTTACAGCCATGCGGATAAGATGCCTGTCATCTCGACTGTTAGTGATACGAGGTCGTTGGGATCCAGCACGGAGTTCCGTATTACTCTCCTGAACCAACCGATTCCATATTCTGCTAACAGTCATTGGATCTCGACCAACGCGAGCAGCAATGTCGCGATACGATAAACGGCAATCGCGATAGGCTACAATCCGACCTTTATCAAAGTCGGAAACGTGATGGTACGCATTTCTCCTCCTTACACGAGGCATCACAACAACGTTTCACCAGGCAACGCTGGTCAACAGCTGTTTGTGTATGAGAAATCGGTTGGAAACTTTCCTCATGTCTGCACGTTGTAGGTGTCGCCACCGGCGCCAACCTTGTGTGAATGCTCTGAAAAGCTAATCATTAGCATATCACAGCATCTTCTTCCTGTCGGTTGAATTTCGCGTCTGTAGTACGTCATCTTCGTGGTGTAGCAACTTTAATGGCCAGTAGTGCACCTTTGTTGTTACCTCTTCACGTGCCTGCAGCCGCACCAGGCGGTATCCAACGGCGCGGTGGGCAGTGGTCATAATGTTTTGGCTTATCAGTGTGCTTCGAACTCAACATTACGTTTAATAGCGCAAAACAATTTTATGTAAGGTCTAGTCGAGTGCGTAAACGTGCCCCTGATATGGGACCGGTTTACACACTCATGGGGACACGTTTACGCATGTTGTGGAACATAATAATGAGTTAAGAAAACACAGTACTAAACTTTTCGAAATATGTGTTGTTGACAGTAAATAAAATTAGTCTTAATTACATCGATTAACATGGTAAAACACAATAATTTTAGAGGCAGCAAACACATTGTTTGACGAACTCCCACCTGTTAGCATAATATGTCCGACATAGAAGTTTTAATGTTAATTAAAGGTCTGCTCATCGTCATTCTCCGAATTGCAATGTATACACACAAAAATTGTATTTATTGTGGCACAATCGTCGTGAGTCCACATTTAACATCTAATTGCGCTCATTCTCGATTTCTTTCAGATTGGCTGTATCGTTCCAAGCAATAAGTACTATGGCAGTTTTCATCCTCCTCATCAGACTGATACGGGTTATAAGGACTGAAAGGAAGAAGAACTGGATAGGACATTCGTGACAAAAAATAAAAACACCTACAGCCGTCCTTATGATTTTATTTTATTTTGTCGCTACCAGTTTCGACGCTTCATTGCGTCATCTTCAGGCTGTTTTGATGCGGTACAGGTTGATATGATCTCCATGCAAAACCCATCAGTTGCCAGCATTAGTAAACGACCGTCGTCCCAGAGACGTCCTGCTAAAAAGATGGACATACAAAAGGACAGGACATTCGTTATGAAAAGTGCTTACTACCAGACGCATTGGAAGCACTCGTTTGTGAGAGGAGATTGAGAGGAAGGAGGAGACAAGAAGGGATAGATGACATAAAGAGATGTGGAAATTCTGCGCTAGTAGAGCAATGAGAGTCACCATGTTAAAACCTGCCTTTTGGCAGAATACTAAAGATGATATCAGAAGTACTCCTGTTCACATTTTTCCATTTAGTTTCGTTTAGCAATTTCTTGCCCTTGTCAGTCCTCGCTCTCAATGAATCAGTTCTTTCTGCTTGAGATTCGTTAGGTCAAATGGCTTTCTAGCAATTCCTGCCTTTTATTCTCCTGTGCCTTCTTGTTTTTAGATTGTGTTTCTAACTGCTGTTGTCTTAAAGTTTCCTTGACCGGGGTAAAAGTTACGTGCGTAAATGTACCCCCAACAAAACTATGTAAACCTGCCCCATTGCCATGTTTGAAATATTTTCGAAACTACAGTAGTAACTTTCAGCCTATTAAATTATACAAATGTACTTTGTAAAGTACTAGAATAATCTCCTGTAAACGAACGTATACGTATCTATTCTAAAAGGTATGCTCCCTAGTAGCTTTGATATTTGAGTAACGTAATTTACTCAACTTACACAAATACAGAAGTACGTTCTTCGCACTAAAACCTTCACTCAGTTGGTGCCTTGAAGCTTATAACAAATCTCAGTAGATGGCAGCACTAATATTCCACTGTCGATAGCACTCTTGTAAGAATGGATACCGAGAAAAGTGCTCCGGTAAGCGATCCTGATTCACACGCTTAGGTCGCGAGCCGCCATGCGTAAACATCCCCTGGTCGCCCTACACTTCATGCCAGTTTGACGTAGCAGGTTTACTGGCCAGCAGTGCAGAAGCCTTCCGGTTTGCTGCCGGGCTCTGTTGTTGTCCTGAGTATTCTGGAAGACGAGAAGGAGTCGCTGTTGGAGGAGAGATGCCCCCAGCAGCGCGCCCACCCTTCCCTGCCATCTGAATTGTAAGTCAGGGAAAGCTGGCGCGGATGCAGTGGATCATGCAGAAGCAGCTGCAACCGGAAGCGTTCGCCGACGGATGACCCGGCTGAAGACTTGCCGGGGCCGCCACCGGCACCGCCCCCGCTGCCTGAAAGAAGGAGGGCAGGCGGTCAGATGCTATCGCCCGAGACGCTCCCAATACGCGCACGCCGCGCCGCACGGGCGCCGAACCGCGGGTCGTGAGTCTGGAACGATCTGCGGAACCGATGGAAAGGCACGAACCTGTCATCCAACTGGGGATAAACCATTCCTCAACGGAGATCTCAAGCGAGAATATCGACCTTCTGACTTAGTTGCTTTTCGTTCGTCTTCGCAGTTCCTTGCCCTATAGTCTCAACCTTTCCATCTCCATGCAACTTCTTAATTTAAAAATCTCAGCGCTGCCTTTGTCTCTCAAACTGTACCTATAGTTGCACTCTTCGCAGACTACTATGTCAGATTTCTCCTCTTTCCGTTTTCTTTCTACTTTCTTTCTTTTCATTCTGTGTCACATATCCTTCCACCAAACCTACTATGCATTTCGGGAATATATTAACAGTTGTCAAAAAATAACATGGTCACTAAACGTTAAATATTTTACTTTCGACACTCCTCGGTTGATTTTCTCCATCAGGCGCAGTTCCTAGGAAACCGACGATGTCGAAATATCTGCAATTCTGACCATTTTCGTCGTCCACTTTCCTCTAGAGCCGACGTAGGCAACCTTTGATGATCCGCCGTCATGATTCACACGCTTAAGTCGCGAGCCGCCTCGTCATATGACACGACAGCAGCGCTCCTAGCGCATGTTGTGGAAACTATAGCGTCCGCGACTCAAGTTTATGGAGCAATGCACCAATGTGAATGGCACACCTTGCCCGAAAAGCCACGCCAACAAACTGTGCCTCAAAACACGCGTTTTGGGGAGTACATTTATTGTATGCTGCCCCCATTTTCAGATGTTTACATTTATTTCCTTGCTATGAACATTGCATCTTTACTTACGAAATTTTACAATAGCTGTCCTAAAAACTTCCACTGCAAACATCTGCAACGCGATTAGTAAAGAAACAATGTTCACGACATATAAATAAATGTAAAAATCTGAAGAGAGGCTGACAGGCATCGTGAAATATCACCAAGAAAGAATAAACCCCCATATAAAAAACTGGTTGCAGCTAATTCATTATAAAAATGGTTCAAATGGCTCTGAGCACTATGGGACTTAACATCTGAGGTCATCAGTCCCCTAGAACTTAGAACTACTTCAACCTAACTAACCTAAGGACATCACACACATCCATGCCGGGGGCAGAATTCGAACCTGCGACCGTAGCGGTCGCGCGGTTCCAGACTGAAGTAGAACCGCTCGGCCACACAGGCCGGCAATTCATTATAAATTATCATCAGTTTCAATAATTGCACTTTCCTAATACATCAACAACGGACAAGAATTACTAAATTTAATCGAGAAAGAATAGAAGAATAAAGTACGGCATTCAGTTAGGCAATCCCAGTTGACAAACAATTAGGAGTATCTTTGGGAAATTCTGCCGCGGGTCGCATTGAAACCAATCGCGGGCTGGATCCGGACAGTGTGCCGCTGGTTGCCCGTCCGTGCTCTAGAGGTGTTGCTGTTATCTTATGTCTCGGGATTTTTCTATTGTTTCACCAGTACAAGTGGCTGTCATAGACTACCCTACATTTCTGGTGGCGCACTGGAATCGAGCCCGCAGCCAGAGGTTATATTTACCTGCAGCACCGACATCTAAAGCCTTTTCTCTGGTCATTACCGCTCTGTTCCTTCCCTTCTTAGCAGCAACCGTCGTGTACACAGTACTGCAATCTTTGATGTCATGTATCGATTTATCACTTCTTACTTATCGCTGGCTCCTTTTCTCTGAGGGAGTATTATCTTGGTGTATAATGACAACAGAGACCCAGCGCTAGTGGTCACGCACCTCTTGGCCTGGAGAGAACTGGGGTCGAGCTTCTGTGCGGATCGGTTGCCCGCTGCCGCGCCGCGGATAAGTAGCGTGCAGAATTTGATAGAAAGTGAAATAAATAGTCGCAAGTGTTACGTCGGTTTTTAGAAGAAAAGTATTTCAGTTACTTCGCGGAATTCATCAAGAGATTTATGGTTGACGCAGTGTCGTGTTTGAGAATCCGTCATTGTCGTGGAGAAACATATTGATAGTAGAATCTAAATGATAGGGCTTCCGTGATCGGTGATTACCTCTTTAATTAATGTGGAAACCCAACGTAGCAATGGTTCCTTCATTGTGAATGTGAATCGAACCTAATTAGTAAACGAGACTGGATGAGCGTAGGCATTGTCAGTGAAATGTGTTACATGAAAAAGCAACAATAATTCAATCTGGCTTGTAATGTTACTATTTCAAAGCAACATTTATGACTTTTTAATGGCTCTGAGCACTATGGGACTTAACGTCTAAGGTCATCAGTCCCCTAGAACTTAGAACTACTTAAACCTAACTAACCTAAGGACATCACACACATCCATGCCCGAGGCAGGATTCGAACCTGCGACCGTAGCGGTCGCGCGGTTCCAGACTGTAGCGCCTTTAACCGCTTGGCCACCACGGCCGGCTATGACTTTTTAGCCGAGTAACTTTGACATTCGAAAAGTATAAGAGACACGTATTCGTATCAGGCACACGGTCATTTTGTTTCGTAACTAAGTGTGTTCTCTGTGTAAAGATCCAATACTTGAGTCTGACAGCCTGATAGCCGCAAAAAATAAACTAGGAAAGACAGAAAAAAGTGAAGCCAGGAGCTTTACATCTGCCGCCGTAACAGGGACAGTAACTTTACAGTCGTTTGCTGCAGCACGGGAATTCAAGGTAGTTTACCTTCAGGCTTTCCTCTTTCTTGTTAA
Organism: Schistocerca cancellata; assembly: GCF_023864275.1. Lineage (NCBI taxonomy): Eukaryota > Metazoa > Arthropoda > Insecta > Orthoptera > Acrididae > Schistocerca > Schistocerca cancellata. The sequence goes on from NC_064627.1 coordinate 746,845,922, forward strand.
AACTATTGTCATATTTGTGAATTTCCATGGTTTTACTGAACAAATGGACGTGGTAGCTCTTCTCCACAGCGACAATCTGCATGTCAGTGAATTTCATTGCATGGACGGTCTCATTCAGCGAGTGGTCCACTACCGCCGAATTCTCCACCTGTCACAACCTGCAATACCATTCATGTTTGATGATACTGGTACTGACGGCACGTCCAATCATTCCAACACAGACTTTTACACCAGCACGCCGTATGCGGGCTTTCTCTCGATACTGCGACTGTCCTTTATCGTTCACCGATCGGTTTGTAAGTAGTCTTTGGGCCGTGTTTGTGCAATAAACTGCCGAACTTCTCCCTCACCCTGGAGATGTGTGGCTGAAAGGCCGTACCCTACATTCCTTCTGTGGTATCAACGTTCGATACCACACTTGTTAGGGATTGCAGTTATCGACCGCGGTCCGCATTAGTATCGCTGGGCCCGCGGGTCGCAACCAGCGCCGCTAGCGAGCTATCGTCCACTCTTGCTCGGGTCTTCAAGTAGTAAAGTAGCACTGATAGAAAGCACTGATAGGAAGCAACCTCTAACAAGGCGCTTAGTAACGTATGGCCTAAGTGAGGCCTCAATAGTTATCTGTTTATAATTATATGTATGCAGCCAAGAAGAATCCTGTACAACCAGTTAAGTACAATATACAGGGTGAGTCACCTAACATTACCGCTGGATATACACTCCTGGAAATGGAAAAAAGAACACATTGACACCGGTGTGTCAGACCCACCATACTTGCTCCGGACACTGCGAGAGGGCTGTACAAGCAATGATCACACGCACGGCACAGCGGACACACCAGGAACTGCGGTGTTGGCCGTCGAATGGCGCTAGCTGCGCAGCATTTGTGCACCGCCGCCGTCAGTGTCAGCCAGTTTGCCGTGGCATACGGAGCTCCATCGCAGTCTTTAACACTGGTAGCATGCCGCGACAGCGTGGACGTGAACCGTATGTGCAGTTGACGGACTTTGAGCGAGGGCGTATAGTGGGCATGCGGGAGGCCGGGTGGACGTACCGCCGAATTGCTCAACACGCGGGGCGTGAGGTCTCCACAGTACATCGATGTTGTCGCCAGTGGTCGGCGGAAGGTGCACGTGCCCGTCGACCTGGGGCCGGACCGCAGCGACGCACGGATGCACGCCAAGACCGTAGGATCCTACGCAGTGCCGTAGGGGACCGCACTGCCACTTCCCAGCAAATTAGGGACACTGTTGCTCCTGGGGTATCGGCGAGGACCATTCGCAACCGTCTCCATGAAGCTGGGCTACGGTCCCGCACACCGTTAGGCCGTCTTCCGCTCACGCCCAAACATCGTGCAGCCCGCCTCCAGTGGTGTCGCGACAGGCGTGAATGGAGGGACGAATGGAGACGTGTCGTCTTCAGCGATGAGAGTCGCTTCTGCCTTGGTGCCAATGATGGTCGTATGCGTGTTTGGCGCCGTGCAGGTGTGTGCCACAATCAGGACTGCATACGACCGAGGCACACAGGGCCAACACCCGACATCATGGTGTGGGGAGCGATCTCCTACACTGGCCGTACACCACTGGTGATCGTCGAGGGGACACTGAATAGTGCACGGTACATCCAAACCTTCATCGAACCCATCGTTCTACCATTCCTAGACCGGCAAGGGAACTTGCTGTTCCAACAGGACAATGCACGTCCGCATGTATCCCGTGCCACCCAACGTGCTCTAGAAGGTGTAAGTCAACTACCCTGGCCAGCAAGATCTCCGGATCTGTCCCCCATTGAGCATGTTTGGGACTGGATGAAGCGTCGTCTCACGCGGTCTGCACGTCCAGCACGAACGCTGGTCCAACTGAGGCGCCAGGTGGAAATGGCATGGCAAGCCGTTCCACAGGACTACATCCAGCATCTCTACGATCGTCTCCATGGCAGAATAGCAGCCTGCATTGCTGCGAAAGGTGGATATACACTGTACTTGGGCCGACATTGTGCATGCTCTGTTGCCTGTGTCTATGTGCCTGTGGTTCTGTCAGTGTGGTCATGTGATGTATCTGACCCCAGGAATGTGTCAATAAAGTTTCCCCTTCCTGGGACAATGAATTCACGGTGTTCTTATTTCAATTTCCAGGAGTGTATTTCGTAAACCACATCAAGTACTGACGAATCGAATCCACAGACCGAACGTGAGGAGAGGGGCTAGTGTAACTGGTTAATACAAACCATACAAAAATGCACGGAAGTATGTTTTTTAACACAAACCTACGTTTTTTAAGTGGAATCCCGTTAGTTTTGTTAGCACATCTGAACATATAAACAAATACGTAATCAGTGCCGTTTGTTTCATTGTAAAATGTTAATTACATCGGGAGATATTGTAACTTAAAGTTGACGCTTGAGTACCACTCCTCCGCTGTTCCATCGTGTGTATCGGAGAGCAGCGAATTACGTAGGGATCCAAAGGGAACGGTGATAGACCTTAGGTACAGAAGAGACTGGAACAGCACATTACGTCCACATGCTAACACCTTTTTATTGGTCTTTTTCACTGACGCACATGTACATTACCATGAGGGGTGAGGTACACGTACTCACGTGGTCTCCGTTTTCAAATACGGAGTGGAATAGAGTGTGTCCCGACATGTCAGGCCAATAGATGTTCAATGCGGTGGCCATCATTTGCTGCACACAATTGCAATCTCTGGCGTAATGAATGTCGTACACGCCGCAGTACATCTGGTGTAATGTCGCCGCAGGCTGCCACAATACGTTGTTTCATATCCTCTGGGGTTGTAGGCACATCACGGTACACGTTCTCCTTTAACGTACGCCACAGAAAGAAGTCCAGAGGTGTAAGATCAGGAGAACGGGCTGGCCAATTTATGCGTCCTCCACGTCGTATGAAACGCCCGTCGAACATCCTGTCAAGCGTCAACTTTAGGTTGCAATATCTCCGGATGTAATTAACATTTTACAGTGCAACAAACGGCACTGATTACGTATTTGTTTATATGTTCAGATGTGCTAACAAAACTAACGTGGTTGCATTGAAAAAAACGTAGGTTTGTGTTAAAAAACATACTTCCGTGCATTTTTGTATGGTTTGTATTAAACAATTACACTAGCCCCTCTCCTCACGTTCAGTCTGTGGGATCGGTTCGTCAGTATTTGATGTGGTTTACGAAATATATCCAGCGGTAACGTTAGGTGACTCACCCTGTATATTACTTTTTACCAACGACTTCTAAATATTTTAGTCGTTGCAGATCCAGACGATGCAGCCAGCACCTTATCGACGTTACTGACAAACCTGCTGTGATTTATATGTTTCTATTTAGCATTGGCCACCAGTCAGCATTGGCGACGATTCGTTCGTCGTCATCATAACACCTTCTTTCGACGTATGGCTTCTTTGTGTGCGAGGTTTCGTGCTATTTCTTATGCAACCGGTGGAGTCTCCATTGTTCCTTCCAGGTGTTGCATCTCCCGCCTGAGGCGCTGCGGCTCACTTACTCGTCTTGCGCGCTTTACGAGGCTGTTAATCGTTAAGCAAACGTCGGCCGAAGATACCGAGTCAAAGTCCGACAGGCAATATGTCAACACATGGCCACAGAACACGCAACAATAATTTCCTCGACACCAGTTACAACGCGGCCGTCTGGATTTTCTATGACAGATGTTAATCTATTGAAACTATGGCAGTGAAGACATTGGATTACCCGACATCGAGTTATAACCAAATTCCAGTACGCTCAGTAATACTATTCCACTTTTATGTCCTCGTAGTGACAACTCGTAATTAGAACGAAATAAAACCGCTATGACAAATGGAAGGTTGACATGGACAACTATGTGTAACACTGCACAAATGGGCCACATAATAATCTAACAACGTAAGAACTACAATAATCATTCACATTACCATGCATACTCATTAAAATACTATTCAAGAATTCGTCAAAGTAACGACTCATAGAGATAAAATAGTGCAGTTACTGAACTGAATGGTTTACTGCAAGCCGGCCGGAGTGGCCGAGCGGTTCTAGGCGCTTCAGTCTGCAACCGCGCGACCGCTACGGTCGCAGGTTCGAATCCTACCTCGGGCATGGATGTGTGTGATGTCCTTACGTTAGTTAGGTTTAAGTAGTTCTAAGTTCTAGGGGACTGATAATCTCAGCTGTTAAGTCCCATAGTGCTCAGAGCCATTTAGTTTACTGCAATGGATGAAATAGCACGCTCGTAATAAAACTTTATACCTGAGAACCAAAATAATTTGCAATGAAAGGTTGCGGAAATACACTGACAGAAAAGAAGTCGCAGCGCCAAGAAAGTGTTGTGCGACATAAACGTAATTTGGTAGGCGTATTTCTACACCTGAAAGATGATGTCTATTCAAATTTCGAACCATACGCTTAGGAGTTGCTGTAGTAATACCAATGTGAGGATGCAAATCAGATTTGCTTTATATATGACGGTAGTATCTGTTCCCGAAAGAACAGTTACCGTGGATGACCATGCAGCTTTGCTGGAAATGAAATGATAATTAAATGGACACCCTAGCTGCAAACAGGCGTTGATGTACTTCATTGGGGACATGTTGAAAATGTGTGCATGGTCATCCACGGTAACTGTTCTTTCGGGAACAGATACTACCGTCATATATAGTTAAAATATGGCTTCCCGGCCATTGACCTTCTTGTGCGAACGCACACGCTATGCCCGAACTCGTACGGGATTTGGTAGATTAATCTGCCACGAGTAATGAGTATGATGGGCAAACATCTATTAGGCGCACTACAAATGTAGTGGTGTGGAGATGTTGGGAATGTGGATCTCACGGGGAGCGTGCAAGGGATAAGTCCCTGCAGACGCACTATCCTCTGTGCCCGCGGTGGCTCAGATGGATAGAGAGCCTGCCATGTAAGCAGGAGTCCCGGGTTCGGGTCCCGGTCGGGGCACACATTTTCAACATGTCCCTCAATGAAGTACATCAACGCCTGTTTGCAGCTAGGGTGTCTATTTAATTATAATTAGATTTGCTTTAAATACACATTGTAACGGCCGGGGACGTTAGTCACATTTGAGATTGGGCGTGGTGGGTTGATATTAGTCAAGAATTGCTTTAAGGCGACAAAGACATCATTATCAACACGTCACTGAGTTTGAACTAGGTCGTATAATATGGCTACGGGAAGTTGGATGTTCCTTCTGCGATATTGCAAAAAGACTCAGCAGGAGTGTAGCCACTGGACTTGATTGCTGTCAGCGGGGTCAGGAGAATGTACAGTCGCAAGAAGACTGGGCTCCGGACGGTCACGTAGCTCTACCGAGAGGGGAGACCATGGTGTTCGGCGAATAGCTCTGGTGCATTGTATTACATCTGCAGTTTGGATAGCACTTGACACCACAGTGACACAACGAACTGTTACAAATCGGTCAATTTAAGGACAGTCCGAGCCAAACGCCTAGTTTCGTGCATTCCACTGACCCCAAACCACCGTCATTTGCGAGTTCAGTGGTGTCAAGCGAGAGCTCATGGGAGGGCAAAGTGGAGGTCTTTTGTGTTTTCTGATGAAAGCTGGTTCACCGAGGAGTCAAGCAGTATATTGCTCCCTCCTACGTATATCTCGCGAAGAGACCATGAGGATAAAATCAGAGAGATTAGAGCCCACACAGAAGCATACAGACAATCCTTCTTTCCACGAACAATACGAGACTGGAATAGAAGGGAGAACCGATAGAGGTACTCAAGGTACCCTCCGCCACACGCCGTCAGGTGGCTTGCGGAGTATGGATGTAGATGTAGATGTAGATGCCTCGGTGCCAGTGATGGCCGTGTATTGGTTAGAAGAAGGCTAATTGGGGTCCTACAACCAACCTGTCTGTGTGCTGGACACGCTGGAGTTATTATGATCAGGGTGATATTTCATATGACAGCAGTAGCACTCCTGCGGTTATCCCACACATCCTGATAAATTTGTACGTAAATCTGGTGATTCGACCTGTTGTGGTGGCATTCATGAACAGCATTTCAGGGGGTATTTTGTAACAGGATAATGCTCTCTTTAATAATTTTTTTTCTCATTCAAAACTGTATCGAGACAACACAATGAATTACAGTAATGAATATTAAATAGATATGAATTAAATTTACGGATTGGTAAAATATGTTTCATATAGACTCTGGGCGCTTGAGCATGGCTTTTTTTTGTTAAAGTTCCGTTCATATAATTTTAGCCGTGTTTCTTCTCTCTGTGTTTTAGTGAAAATCGGACTTCGTAATAAGACAGTACCCGAAGACGACGGTGGATCGAGTTGGACGACTTTTTGCTTAAAAGTACGGAACCTTTTATCATGCCAAGTCACCCAACAATCTTACAATGACTAAAGATACAGAATAAAACATATATAGGTTAGTAATAAAAAAAATGGTTCAAATGGCTCTGAGCACTATGGGACTTAACATCTGTGGTCATCAGTCCCCTAGAACTTAGAACTACTAACCTAAGGACATCACACACATCCATGCCCGAAGCAGGATTCGAACCTGCGACCGTAGCGGTCGCGCGGTTCCGGAATGAGCGCCTAGAACCGCTAGACCACCGCGACCGGCGGTTAGTAATAACAATATATTCTGAAATAAAAACACAATTAAAAGTACTACACTTACGTTATACAATTACGAGTGCTGTTTGATTGCAACTCGTGAATAAAATAATGAAATAGTTTAGTATTAATGGCGGTGTGCCACATACGTCCGATCTGGACAAGACCTAGAAAACAAAAGGTGACTCTTCCTCTTTCGCCAATAATACGGCGATCAAAAATCCTCAAATGTTTCCAGCGGCTGCATACAGTATTTATACAGACGTGGACAATATCTATGGCTCAAATTATTTCTTTTTTTTATTACTTATAATCACGTTTTTCTTTTTCTCCAGTCGAGCACGTATAGGATATCATCGGACAACTGCAGCGTCATTCACAAACAACATTAACCGTCCCTGTATTGACCTACAAGTGCAACAGGCATGGAAGTCCGTCCCACAAACTGACACCCGGCGCCTGTACAGCGCAATGCATGCACGTTTGTGTGCTTGCAATCAACATTCTGGCCGTTAAACCATTTTCAATGCTTTTCTCGCAATTACATTAACCTGTGAACTTGGAATGTTAATTACTTAAATATGCTACCTATATAAATGTATTCCCGAAATTTCGTTACTCTACATTGATTAGTTTTTGGTGCTGCGATTTTTTCCGTCAGTGTTGAGAAAACAAATCAGTTCTTTACACTGGTTTTAATTCAATAGTCTCAGAAAGTGAACGCAAACTGTTATGAGAAACTACACTTTCAAAATAATTATCTATTAGCTGAATCGTTGCTGTGACATCGCTATTCTGTGGCAGGTAACTAATTTCCATATCGTTTTACAGCAATGTTATACTAGTTATTACATGGTGACCCATCTCTTCTTGTGTTATTTCCATATGAAGCTATCTTATAAATATTTCTCCATACGTACTCCTAGATCGCCACAAAATGCTCACAGTAGCGCACAGAGCACGACTGTCACAGACTACAACTCTGAAAGCCGTTACGATAAAGATACTGCCTACCTAGTGTAGTTTTTGTACAAGTACAGCAATTTTCTACATACTTATTTTCTTATTAACACACAATCCACTTTTCAGTGTAGTTTAATTTTTGAAATAACTGATTACACAGATGATATTATCCGCAAATAATAAAGTGCTCAGTTACAAATGACAATATGTCTGCATACAAATTCTTATGCTACTAACAGATGGCGATACTGGTTGCGGTGTTAGAACATTGGCGCATAATTTGAAACATTACAGACCGGATTTTGAATTAAAATTATAGTGTCCTTCTATGTTTCTCAAGAGAGTGATTTTAAGTGTATATTACTGTCCTGAAATAACTGTTCATTACACACTGCATTTGAGCTTAACACATTTACTACTGACTCTTTGGGTTGCTGTAATAGGGCAATAGTAGCCAACTGAACAAGTACTACGCTGTACTCAGCCCAACGCTAAACACATAAATAAGGAAACCGTGGAGTAGTGGGTATATAGTAACGTATCATTCTAACCATGGCACTCTTGAAACAAATTTTGTGTGTTGTGCGGTGTAGATCGACTAACGGGTAGGTTTTTCAACTCTAATTGGTGCCAGAAGTTTCAGTCCCTATTCTTTGGTCAGAAAGCCGACGAGAGGTGGGTGACAAACGGACTGTGCTCCGACGTTAAATCAGTCACGTCTTTGCAGTGACTCCATGTACAGGGTGACAATTACTGAACCGGCGGTATATGAAATAAAATCGTCATAACTTCCAAGATGCTACTCTAGGTGGGGGTAAAATTAGTGTGCGTACGGGAAAATAATGAAAGTTAAAATGATGATTTGGCCCTGTCTGACTATCCCTCTGAAGCAGATCTTAGGATCTCTTAGTGCTCTTTAACGTATAAATTACAACCTAAACATAAATGAATGATTAAGGCAACTAATACCACTAAATTATAAACGTTGTTTCTTACTATACATTTATTGTAGATTAAAAAACAACCCATTACAAATATCTATATTTCCTAACTAAAATTTTTGATCAATTGCCCAACTCTGCCCCTTTTTATGGCCACGCGATCTAGCATAAATACCGCAAAATGACTGACATCACCTACGTACGTTGGACTCGCATTCGGGAGGACGACGGTTCAATCCCGCGTCCGGCCGTCCTGATTTAGGTTTTCCGTGATTTCCCTAAATCGCTCCAGGCAAATGTCGGAATGGCTCCTTTGAAAGGGCACGGCCGACTTCCTTTCCCGTCCTTGCCTAATCCGATGAGACCTATGACCTCACTGTTCGGTCTCTTCCCCCAAACAACCCCAACCCAATCATCTACGTACCAAACACTAGAAGACACTAGTTTCAAAGATGATCTACGGTGGTGTGGAACCTCAGTGGAAATAAACCAGCGTGTCCACAGCTGTTTAGCTTTATAGCCCTAATAAGCCGAAGCAATTAGCAATATCATCGTATGTACTGCGTCCGGTTCGCCAGAGTGATGGTTCTCGTACTCGTCTGCGACGATGGAAGAACTCCAGCCACAAAATAAAACTCTTTCAAACACTAGGACGGCAGAAGGCGGTCCTCTGACTAATATACTCTAATACTGTCTTCTCCTCTCTGTGCTCTACAGACGAGAAACGCGAACTCCCAACCACAAGGACGAAGTTCCGATAACGTCTCAACATAAGTATAGGCAGAGGAAGTGTTCTCAATTACTGAACGCTGCGTACTCAACGACGGCTTCCAATCCGGAGGTGAAGTCCAGAATCGTATAGGTTCGCAACAGTACAGTGCCTAACTGTTCTAACTATAAACGCTCCTGAGAGCAAAGACAGCAAGTTCGTCCGTACCAACAAAGCTGATATCGAGCGACCATCACACACACAACGGAAGACCTCGTCTCTCCACTGTTGGCCTCCCAGCAAGGCTCCGCTCCCCACCCTTCGTAATTCTGAAAACGGATCATATTCCCGAAACCACAGAATATTCTCCCTCTCTACAGATTATTCCGAATGCCGACCAACCATATTTTTGTCTTTTGTCGTCCAGCGCGGAAAGTTTGGGAGGGAATTCCTGTACTCATACAATGGTATGCTTCTGAGTAAAAATCCTTAGAAATAACCCAGCCTGCGTGATTTCTGAGGTGAGGCTTCCTCGTTCCTCTCAACTGCGTCCAAGATTTACAGAGTTCCTGGTTATCCTTCCTGTCCGGCTACAGAACTAGCTGGCCGCGACTCTATTGTTCTCTAGCGCTCAGGTGCCCTAGCATCCATCTCGCTACCTCCTGTGTTTAAGCAGGACCAACACACCTGCGTGGGCCTTCCACCCAGGGCTTGAATTCCGCCTGCCGTTTCATCCCCACTGGCGTTCCAACCTCTACTAGTATAGGCAATCATTCATTACGCCGTTTTGATAATAAAGACACTTTTATACAAAAGCGTTAAAAGTTATTTACAAGGCATACGTGACAATGTCAGTCTCTTTAAATATCCAAATGTACGATGTACAACCTATCAAATGATACCTAATTGTGGTTGTAGATCACGGCAAAGTATGTATATGAGTGTTTGTAATGTGCGAAAATATAGCCACCTTAGAAACTTCTGAACAGTTAGCACTAGGACGTTCAAACTGCACGGTTGGAATTATGATGTGAATATGGTTTGGTTTAGCGACGAAGCCCACTTTCATTTGGATGAATTCCCCAATAAGGAAAATTGCCACGTCCGGGAGACTGAGAAGTCTCTTCACTCTCAACAGGTAACTGTGTGGTGCGCGATGTCCAGTCAAGGAACAAAATCGGCGCGATATTCTTTGATGGCAGGCTGACTAAGGAAAGGTACGTGAAGGTTTTGGAAGATGATTTCATCCCTGGTATCCAGAGTGACCCTGATTTCGACACGATGTGGTTAATGGAAAACAGATCTTGATCCCATTGAAGCAGGAGAGTGTTTGAGGTCCTGGAGGAGCACTTTTGGGACCGCATTCTAGCTCTGGGGTACCCAGAGGCCTCTGGCATGGGCCTAGATTCGCCGCCATATTCTCCGGATCTGAACACATGTGACCCGTGGAGTGTACAAGGTGTACATTAATAACCCCAACCCCACTGCTGAGCTGGAAACAGCCATCCAGGAGGTCGTCGACGGCATCGATGTTCCGACACTTCAGCAGCTCATGCAGAATTTCGCTATTCGTCTGTGCCACACCATCGACGAGGATGGCAGGCATATCTAACATGTCATAACCTGAATTTGGAAATTTGTGGTAAGGTTCAATGGGACCAAACTGTGGAGGTCATCGGTCCCTAGGCTCACATACTAATTAATGGAACTTAAACTAACTTACGCTAAGGACATCACACACACCCATGCCCGAGGGAGGACTCGAACCTCCGACGGGGGGAGCCGCACGAACCGTGACAAGACGACCCAGACCGCTCGGCTACACCGCGCGGCTCATAACCTGAATCCGAATACCTGTAGTGACGTTAACATGTTGAATAAAGTGTGTGCACGCCTTAGTTTGTAACTAATTTACGGTTTTTTCCATGTAGTTCAATAATTAACACTCTGTATCGTCATTTCACTGAATGACTCCTTCGTGCTATTCGAGAGGTGCAGGCTACGTCCCAGCACTAGATTTCACTCACTTTGTTCTTTTCTCCTCCCTCCTCATCCACAACAACATAACCCACCACAGTATTGCACAATCATTCGACACAACATCCGCCTGACACAAATCCACGCTTGAAACGCTGAAGACGGACGCTATCGAACTATTTCAGCACACGCTACCATTACTCATGAATGTGAATCGCAGCATTCTGGCTCCGACAAATTTCTAAAACCGGAAATTTGAGTCACGAACGCACCTTTTATCTGCTTGTCATTTTCGTGCAAGTGCCGTGCATTATCGGCACAAAGAATGCACGATAGGAGAATTCTATACAGACGGTGCTCGGCTCGCCTAATGATTAGCTGCAGTGTTTACTTTATCCATGCCGGATGCAGCATCTGATTGCCGCACCTCTGAACCGTTGGTCGTGTCTCACTTTACAGTGTCCTTATTGGAACCCTCGCATTAACAGCGTCGTTAGGACAGATTACTTTGTCTCCGGCTGATTGCAATATTTACTAGGCTTTTTGTTTACTTCTGGCTCTTGGCTGCCCAAGAGACTTTTTCTTTGCGAGTGATTACAACCGATATCATTACGGTCGCACTTGGAGAAGACGATGCGATGATCTTCTCTTTTTGCTGAAGGATTTACATCAGAAACAGTACAGGCTTATAAGTGAATGTATTTGTGGCTATTGCGAAAATTTTATCTGTTAGTGTTAATCAGCACAGAATAGATATTGTGAGACATCAGTTGCTAGCGAATTGGATTACATTCATGGAGACTTGGCCCTCGTCACTGATTAAGGGGCGGTAGACCTGCCGATCTCTAAGGCGTATCGTCCTCTACCTGTGTTTCACTTTATGCTCATACATAAGGAAACACGCTGGGTCCAATTCTGGAAGAGCGGGTATCCCGGCCAACCCCATAATTTCCTACATCTATTTAGGCAAATACCGGAATGGTTTCTTCTTTGGAAGCGGTAACATCCGTCAAGTATCTGGGTGTGACTATTCGAAATGATCTCAAATGGAATGATCAGATAACACAAGTAACGAGCAAGGCGAACTCTAGAGTGCGGTTTATTGGTAGAATCCTGAAGCGATGCAGTCCTTCAACAAAGCAAATAGCTTAAAATACGTTAGTTCGTCCAGTCTTAGAGTATTGTTCGTCTGTATGGGACCCTTACCAGTTGGGTCTGATTCAAGAGATTGAGAAGGTCCAAACAAGAGCGGCAAGATTCGTGACTGGTACATTTGGCCACCGCGAGAGCGCTACAAATCTCATTGAAAGTTTGAAGTGGGACATACTTGCAGATAGACGGCGCGCTAAGCGGAAGGGACTGCTCATTAAATTCCGAAATCCGATCTTCGCCGAGGATATAGAGCATAAATTATTGCCACCAATTTTCAAATCACGCAATGATCACCATTTAAAGATAAGGGAAATTAGAGCTCGTACTGAGGCGTTCAGACCTTTTTCCCTCGCGCGATCCGCGAGTGGAACAGAGGGGGAAATATGACTTTGGCGTGAATTGTGCCCTCCGCCTCACACCGCTTGGGGCTAGCGGAGTATATATGTAGATGTAGATGTAGAAAAGGGTATAGGTAATTTCCTTACACCTCCATGTCCTACGGTGCTTGTGCCCTGTCCTTTCTTTCCCTTAATGAGGCAAATACTGATACACTAGTACGACCACAGCCAGCGCCAGGCCGAAGCGAGACAATGACAAACCAACTGCACCCACGCCTTGTCATGGGACAGAATACAGCACTTATCAAGAGCTTCTTCATGGATCGTCAAAGCACAAATACGCTGTTGTTCCAAATTCATTGTAACGTTCTTGCACAAACGCGGTGCCGTCGTTAGATGGCGTGCATTCGTGTCCACACAGACTGATTTAACCGTTTCAGATTGAATGAAAAACGTGCTTCTGAATTCTTCGCGTCCCTTGCTTTTTCTATAAGTGTAAAGGAATATAGTGTAAACATATACCACGCAATACTGAGTTCTGGTTTCTGGGATTTTAGCTGTGGTATAAACCACACTTTTCTTCCTAATGTTTAGTATCCTGTAGCCAGATACATAGTCAGAAGCTGTTGAGATTGGTAGCTAACCGATCTCAGTGTTTCGATCATCTATACTATTCATACGTTCCAAAAATTTGCTTCCCGAATTATTGAACAATAACTGTTCCCGGCCAAGTTTTGCTGTGGCTCAGTCTGCTTAAAGAAAGAGAACAAAAAGCAGACGTTTCTAATATGTATGGGAATTGGATGTACGTCCTAATCTCCTTCTCTACCCTGTCTCTGTCCATCTCCACTTCCCCTCCTTACCCTGCTCTCTCTCCATCACCTCCTCTGCCCGTATCTCAGTCCATCACCTCTTCCTCCCTTTTCTGTCCATCTTCTCTCCCCTCCCCCTCTCTCTGTCCATCTCCTTCTGCCTCCCCTCTCTCTGTCCATGGCCTCCTTCCCGTTTTATGCGTTTATTTCCTCCCGCTCCTCTCTCCATCTCTTCCCTCTTCTCACTGACTTTGAGTCTTGTTTATTATTATTGCAAATTCAGATTCTGTAATAGTATCCTAATCATAAAGTAATGAGTCATAAATAAAACTTTCCTATTTGCTAATAATTATATATATATATATATATATATATATATATATATATATATATATATATATATATATAGTGCAGCGCCAAAAAAACTCGTATAGGCATGCGTATTCAAATACGGAGATGTGTAAACAGGCAGAATATGGTCCTGCGGTCGGCAACGCCTATATAAGAAAACAAGTGTCTGGCGCAGTTGTTGGATCGGTTGTCGCTGCTACAAAGGCAGGTTATCAAGATTTAAGTGAGTTTGAACGTGGTACTATAGTCGGCGCACGAGCGATGGGACACAGCATCTCCGAGGTAGCGATGAAGTGGGGATTTTCCCGCACGACCATTTCATGAGTGTACCGTGAATACCAGGAATCCGGTAAAACGTCAGATCTGTGGCACAAGAACGGGACCATCGAAGGCTGAAGAGAATCGTTCAACGTGACAGAAATGCAACTCTTCCGAAGATTGCTGCAGATTCCAATGCTGGATCGTCATCCGGTGTCAGCGTGCGAACCATTCAACGAAACATCATCGATATGGGCTTCCGGAACCGAAAGTCCACTCGTGTACCCTTGATGAATGCACGACACAAGTCTTAGCCTCACCTGAGCCCGTCAACACTGACATTGGACTGTTGATGACTGGAATCATGTTGTCCAGTGGGACGAGTCTCGTTTCAGATTGTATCGAGCGGATGGACGTGAACGGGTATGGAGACAACCTCATGAATCCATGGACGCTGCAAGTCAGCAGGGGACTGTACAAGCTGGTGGAGGGTCGGTAATGGTGTGGGGCGTGTGCAGTTGGAGTGATATTGGAGCCCTGATACGTCTAGATACGACTCTGACAGGTGACACGTACGTAAGCATCCTTTCTGATCACCTACATCCATTCATGTTCCAAAAAAAAAAAATGTTCAGATGCGTGTGAAATCTTATGGGACTTAACTGCTAAGGTCATCAGTCCATAATCTTACGCACTACTTAACCTAATGATCCTAAGGACAAACACACACACCCATGCCCGAGGGAGGACCTCCACCGGGACCAGCCCATTCATGTCCATTGTGCATTCCGACAGACTTGGGCAGTTCCAGCAGGACAATACGACACACCACACATCCATAATTGCTACGGAGTGGCTCCAGGAATACTCTTCTCAGTTTAAACACTTCCGCTGGCCACCAAATTCCCCAGACATGAGCATTATTGAGGATATCTGCGATGCCTTGCAGCGTGCTGTTCAGAAGAGATCTCCACCCCCTCGCACTCCTGCGGAATTATGGACGGCCTTGCAGGATTCATGGGGTCAGTTACCTCCATCACTACTTTAGACATTAGTCGAGTCCATGCCACGTCGTGTTGCGACACTTCTGCGTGCTCGCGGGGGTCCAATACGATATTAGGCAGGTGTACCAATTTCTTTGGCTCTTCAGTATATATAGTCTATATGCATCTACATGTTTATTACAGTAACGTGTTAAAACTTGAAGGAAATGGGAAAGGTACATTTGAGATTTTTGTTGCCAATATTTTGCCTTTATGTATTACATACTGTACATATATTTGTATATTATATATATATATTAAAATATACATTTATTAAAGAATCAAACACCCGAAAACATACCCGTATTAGAATTCAACGCTGTGTCGAAATTTCAAAGCAACTGGCCAATAACTTTAGGAGCCGCGCGGGATTAGCCGAGCGGTCTTGGGCGCTGCAGTCATGGGCTGTGCGGCTGGTCCCGGCGGAGGTTCGAGTCCTCCCTCGGGCATGGGTGTGTGTGTTTGTCCTTAGAATAAATTAGGTTGAGTAGTGTGTAAGCTTAGGAACTGATGACATTAGCAGTTAAGTTTGTTTGTTTGTGGTTTTAGGGCGCAGCAGTTAAGTCCCATAAGATTTCACACACATTTGAACATTTATTTTTAATAACTGTAGGAGATTATTGATCTTGAACAAACCAATATCTACATTTTTATAACGTTCCCCTTGTATTAGATATATATTACATATACACCAGATGATGTTCCAGCAGGTACATATACTCCAGATGGCGTTGCAATAGGTATCTAAAAACGCTTGAGTATTCGAATACAACGTTGTATCAAAATTTCAAACCAATCGGTCACGAACTTTCGTAGATATGTGATTTTGAACAAACGAACATTTACATTTTTATTTATATAGACTGGATAATTTAACGAACTGTCTGTATTACCTCTGGCTGTATCTAAACCATAGTTTTCTCTGGAGTGAATAGAAGCTAACGACCAATAGCGAACAAGAATTCTCTCCGGTGTAAACGAGAGGCGAGGGTGAGCTAACAGTATTCGGTCGTATTGGGTTCACAATCGCTGGTGTCCGCTCGTGTCCCGCTGTTTGTCGGTGTTTCAGCACAATATATTTCCTTGCAAGTGAACAATTATGTATGCAGTATGCTGAGTAAAATTTAAAATACACGGAAGACTTGATCGTTCTCGTTGCTTACTTTCATGGTAGCTATAATTGCATGGCTGATGTATCACTGTCAGTTTAGAGGTTTTTTATGTAATAAGCGAATAATCAAAAATCGTTTTCTCGCTGTCAGCTTTCTTTGAAAGTATATAGCAGATTTTATAAAGGAGGCTCTGAGACAGGCTGTATATACAATACATTCCGTAGTTCATTAATCATACTTTATTGACATTATCTTCCTTAAAAATGAATTGACTAACCATTTGATGGGCTGCCTTTATGATTTTTCAGACATCGGGTGTTATCTTAAACAGAGCAGCTATTGAAATGCGAAACAATTACCAACGCAAACTTTTTCGGCTGCTATGAACTAATGTGGAAATGCTAGCCTTTCTTCTCTGGTTATATTGCCCATCAGTAATTAGTATCCTGCTTTTAAAGTTCCTCCTCAGCTGTAGTGAGAAATTACGTGAATGTGTGGTGTCCGCAAGAACAGACACCGCACATTGACATAATTTGATTGGCCTAGCTGAGCAATGAATCCACCTTCTTCAGTGAGGACTTAACATCTGAGGTCATCAGTCCCCTAGACTTAGAACTACTTAAACCTAACTAACCAAAGGTGGTTCCGGACTGAAGCACCTAGAACCGCTCGGCCACAACGACCGGCTCTGTTCGGGCACTTCACCGTATGTACTCGTACCTGGAAGACTCGGGGCCAACGAGATACTTGGCATGCATTTAACTCAGACAGCACGGAAGCTAGTATTGGAGACAAATGGATTGGATTGGATTGTTTGGGGGGAAGAGACCAAACAGCGAGGTCATCGGTCTCATCGGATTAGGGAAGGACGGGGAAGGAAGTCGGCCGTGCCCTTTCAAAGGAACCATCCCGGCATTTGCCTGGAGCGATTTAGGGAAATCACGGAAAACCTAACTCAGGATGGCCGGACGCGGGATTGAACCGTCGTCCTCCCGAATGCGAGTCCAGTGTGCTAATCACTGCGCCACCTCGCTCGGTGGTGACAAATGACCCTGCTTTCAGCTGTGAGCAATTTTCTGCTTAATCTTATCTATTCTTTCTCAAACAAACGGGTAGTAACAGTGGTGTATTTATAAATGGCGCATTCAGTCACAAATAACTTAATTTTTATCAAGCTTCAGGAATGATGTCATTCAAAATACTTGTCAGTATAATAATAATGTGGATGTAACGTCAAAATTTAATAACAGTTAATGACAAACACGAGGTAAATGCACACTGGTCAATCAGTCGATCTTCAGTTGAAGATTTATGAGAGTATAGTGTACACCAACGAAGAGAAGGCAGAAATACTACTTAGCTATGGAGGATGTAATAAGAATGAAAAAGGTAACATGTTAGAACGCGATGTAGATTTGTTTTAGGAATGCTGTTCTCCTTCTGATGACGTCGTTTGGTCAAGTGTGGATTCATAGCAGCGGAAGCGAGAACAGTAACTTCGGCGGCTTCGTCTGTGACAGTTCTACTACGCTTTCGTTGTCTTAGACTGTAACTTCCTGCATTCTAATGTGTCAGAATAAGAGGCGAAAACATCCGTCGGGAAGTCGGATTATCGCTCTCGGCAGAGTTCCTCCGTCAGAGCAGCATTACTTCTAGCTTCACTCACAATAAAAGAAAAGTAGTGATGCAGTTTTTAATCAAGGATTGCCTTTCCTGAAAACAACGTATTGTTTGAAAATATTGCAGCACTATACTGCTTGCAGCCGTATTGTAAATAAGAAAACATTATTGCAATTAGTCTCTCTATGTCCATCTTTTCACGGATGGTTGCGGGACCTCGACTGTTCAGTACAGAATGTCAAATCAAACACCTTTCAGCTGTCTAAATTTTCAAATTGTTATTTTATTGAGCTACCAGTTTCGGCGATATATTACGCCATCTTCAGGCCTCTTGATGGACGTTTAGGAAGATTCCCGTTTGGTTGGAAGCGATCGCTGTCCCAAAAATCTACGGATATCAGTCATTGAATGCCGGTCCCTATTTTGAACCAACCGAAGGTGGGAATCTTCCTACATGTCGGTCAGGGAGGCTGAAGAGGGCGTTATATATCGCTGAAACTGGCAACCCAATAAATAACAATTTGGAAATTTAGACAGCTGAAAAGTGTGTGATCTGACATTCTATTCTTCATTGAAATTAGTATCCTGATGACTTACATTAGTCATAGATGAATAGGATTTCTACATTCGCTTCGTTGGTGTACATTGTACTCACTCAAAACGTCAACTGAAGACAGTTGATTGAATGGCCGGTGAATATTTTCCTTGTGTTTCTATTTGTTTACTGCCAACTCTAGCAAGTGCACGAGTTACGTTACCTGGGTACCTGTGGTGGGTGCTAGGTAGTCAATTTTGTGTTACGTTTTTAACAACGTCGTATTTAGGTGAATGATACAATGTGATACGTTCCTTAACAGGTCTTGATGAGAGAAAATGGATCACCGAATAAAAAATATGGGGTGCCACATAAAAAAGACGTGCTGCTGTTTACCTGTTTAGAAGAAAGGCACTCGTGCTGATTAATGCCCCTCTGATAGCTTAACAACACCTGCTTGATGCATTTTCTTATTTTTCATCTGGACGAAAGTTATTTGCGGTGGACAATATAAATGGGACACAGTGTGTAGAAATGATCTCGTAATACTCTCTTGGGGTACGCCGTGGCTATTTTTGCGTCTGAAGATTTCTCTGTGTTAAGAATGACGAGATTTGTCCTATTTGCTAGGATCCCCTCAATCCAGTGGTATAATGTAATTCAATGGCATTGAATTAAGGCAAGGATGTGCCGCCTAACCGCAAACATTAAGTAAAATTAAGATACTGGCTGACCCAATACAACGTTTCCGTTCACTTTCTTCCTGTGTTTAACGCCGAGAGCGCCACGCCTCTAATACTCGTATCACGGGCACATCATCTTAGTGCCACGGCCGTAATGTTGCAGGCAGCGTTCCTCATTAAAGTGTTAGCTTTAGTGAGTAATTTACGTCGTCCAGGAGATGAGAAGAGGAAGATAAATACCCCTTGTACACATCTCTGGCAGTTTGGTTCGCCGAAAAAAGTGCAATCATAATCAGTTGAGTGTGTAAGCGAAGCAACATGTCTGGCAACAGCCCATTCAGTGACGCAGAGATGATTCGAATTCTCGAAGAATCTGAAGATAATCATGTCGATCGTACGATGCTGATGACATCCATGAAGACCCTGCCTACGATTTATGTGATGGTGAGAAAACGATTTCCCTGGTCGACTTTCGAAAATTTCTAGCATTCATCATGTCATTACGGAAATGAGTGTTAGCTAGCGATCATCCACCGGGCATATCACTTGAACACATATGCAGAGACATTGTTTCGGTGTGGTGTACGCAAAGTAGGGTTTTGTGTGGAACCATGTTGCCAACTCTACCACAGAAGAAAGAACTCCTTGAAATAGTTAATCATTCTCTACATACACTACTGGCCATTAAAATTGCTACACCACGAAGATGACGTGCTACAGACGCGAAATTTAACCGACAGGCAGAATATCCTGTGATATGCAAATGATTAGCTTTTCAGAGCATTCACACAAGGTTGGCGCCGGTGGCGACACCCACAACGAGCTGACATGAGGAAAGTTCCCAACCGATTTCTCATACACAAACAGCAGTTGACCGGCGTTGCCTGGTGAAACGTTGTTGTGATGCCTCGTGTAAGGAGGAGAAATGCGTACCATCACGTTTCCGACTTTGATCAAGGTCGGATTGTAGCCTATCGCGATTGCGGTTTATCGTATCGCGACATTGCTGCTCGCGTTGGTCGAGATCCAATGACTGTTAGCAGAATATGGAATCGGTTGGTTCAGGAGTGTAATACGGAACGCCGTGCTGGATACCAACGGCCTCATATCACTAGCAGTCGAGATGACAGGCATCTTATCCGCATAGATGTAACGGATCGTGCAGCCACCTCTCGATCCCTGAGCCAACAGATGAGGACGTTTGCAAGACAACAACCATCTGCACGAACAGTTCGACGACGTTTGCAGCAACATGGACTATCAGCTCGGAGACCATGGCTGCGGTTACCCTTGACGCTGCATCACAGACAGGAGCGCCTGCCATGGTGTACTCAACAACGAACCTGGGTGCACAAATGGCAAAACGTCATTTTTTCGGATGAATCCAGGTTCTGTTTACAGTATCATGATGGTCACATCAGTGTTTGGCGACATCACGGTGAACGCACATTGGAAGCGTGTATTCGTCGTCGCCATACTGGCATATCACCCGGCGTAATGGTATGGGGTGCCATTGGTTAAACGTCTCGGTCACCTCTTGTTCGCATTGACGGCACTTTGAACAGTGGACGTTACATTACAGATGTGTTACGACCCGTGGCTCTACCCTTCATTCGATCCCTGCTAAACCCTACATTTCAGCAGGATATTTCACGACCGCATGCTGCAGGTCCTGTACGGGCCTTTCTGGATACAGAAAATGTTCGACTGCTGCCCTGGCCAGCACATTTTCCAGATCTCTTAGCAATTGAAAACCTCTGGTCAACGGTGGCTCGTCACAATACGCCAGTCATTACTCTTGATGAACTGTGGTATCGTGTTGAAGCTGCATGGGCAGCTGTAACTGTACAAGCCATCCAAGGTCTGTTTGACTCAATGGCCAGGCATACCAAGGCCAGAGGTGGTTGTTCTGGGTACTGATTTCTCAGCATCTATGCACCCAAATTGCGTGAAGATGTAATCACATGTCAGTTCTAGTATAATATATTTGTCCAATGAATACCCGTTTAACATCTGCATTTCCTCTAGGTGTAGCAATTTTAATGGCCAGTAGTGTATATTCTTTCTTTTTTTTTTTTGACTCGTACTTTTTACTCGTAAATTTGTAAACGAAACACTAAAATAAAATTTTTTTCACCTGACAAACGTGATCTGTCTCAAATGCTTTGACGACGAGAGGTTTAAGACCTATTTAAAAAGCAGTTCAAAATAGGAAAATGAGTTTCCCGTTGTTTCTCTAGTGTTTACCAGAGAGTCAAATTATAGGGAAAATGCTCGACATTTGATGAAGGAGACGGAGATAACAAGCTCGTACTGGGGTGAGTAGATTTATATAAGTGACTGACACTCAAAATGTTAATACGCGAGCGTATACCATTGCAAGCCGAAGAGCTCCGTACCCGCGCTCCTACGAAATAATGTGGATCTGCTTTCGTGACTGTCGAGTCTTCCGTGATGATGAGGCGCCAGTTACGG
Source organism: Schistocerca cancellata (assembly GCF_023864275.1). Taxonomy (NCBI): domain Eukaryota; kingdom Metazoa; phylum Arthropoda; class Insecta; order Orthoptera; family Acrididae; genus Schistocerca; species Schistocerca cancellata. The sequence continues at coordinate 746,867,500 of NC_064627.1, forward strand.
AGCTGAGGGGTGAAACGGTGTTGGTGTAATGTATAGCTTTCGAGGCTGATCGGCCACAGCCGCGGGCGGAGGTCACGGGGCCCCTGCTCTGCTCGCAGCCCGGCCGGCACGAAACGGCAATCAGTGGCGAGCCGAAGTGAGCGGAGCTGACCCAGAAGAGCGCTCCTGGTGGGTGTGACGTCACGGCGGGCTGAGAGCCGGTCCTCTTAAGCAGCGCGCTTTGGCGAGGTCAGGGGCAGTCGGCGGCGGGCGAACATCATGGCGAGCAGGTGAGCGGCTTCCTAGGCTACCTACACGCACTTGTTGATGTCGTGTTTTGACAGGTGGGTCTTCTCTTTTTTCAGCCCCATCTTTGCAACAATCTGTTTCTTTCTTTTCTTGTTAAGACTCTTTTAACTATTTTAGCTCACTCCTCTTTGTCTTCCCTTACTGCAGCATTAATTTACGTCGAATACCTTTTTCAGTATTTATAACAGCCAGACGTCTCGTGTCAGCCATACTGTTCCCCCCCCCTCCCCCTGCCATCCCTCCCCCCCTCCCCCCCCCCCCTTACTCACACAAACATAAGGGTTTTAGATTTCCCTTTACTGCAAACGTCTTCCAGCAACTGTTGGAAAGAAACTTCCGAAAGTCCTAGCACGAAGCGGCACTTTGCAGAGTAGTGGCATTAGTGGGAACAGAAAATGCTTGCTCTCGGCTCCTGAAGCCGATAGCGAGAAACGCCTGAGTGTTAACACAATTTCGTAGAGCGGTTCGGAAGTCGGCCACTAGCCCTCTAACATCGATCTACATCCGTATCTCATACCTAGTCCGAAAGCCACCATACGATGTATGGCGGAGGGTAGCTTGTACCACTACCTTGTATCACTACTAGTTATTCCCTTTCCTGCTCCACTCGCAAATAGAGCGAGGGAAAAGCGACTGACTATATACCGCCGTACGAGCGTGAATTTCTCTTATCTTGTCCTTCTGATACTTACACTAAATGGTATTGGTGGCAGTAGAAGCGTTCGGTAGCCAGCTGCAAATGCTGCTTCTCTAAACTTTTTAAAAAAAATCTTTTTCCCTCCAGGGATTGCCATTTGTGCTCACAGAGCATTTCCCTAATACTCCCGTGTTAATCGAACCTAATGGTAACAAATCTGTCTGAACACTTCTAATTGCTTTGACGGCTTCCTTCAATCCAACCTGATGGGAATCCCAAACACTCGATCAGTACCCAATAATGGGTGGTACTGATGTTCTATATGCTTTACGGATAAGCAACACTTTCCTAAAACTCTCCCAATGAACCAAGTCGACCATTCGCTTTACCTACTACCACCTTCACGTGCTCGTTCCATCCCATACCTTTCTGCAACGTTACGCCTAGATATTCACTCGACTTGACTATGTCAATCAGCACACCACTAATAATATATTCCAATATTAAGGGATAGTTTTCCTTATCCATAGGCATTAACTCAAATTTCTCCACATTCAGAGTAAGCTACCATTCATCACACGAAATAGAAATTTTATCCAAGTCATCTTCTAATCTCCCTCAGTCATTCAATGACGACACTTCACTACAGACTCATCAACAAACAGTTGCGGATTACTGCTCACCCTACCTGTTACACAATGTACTGGTTTCTGTTACTTAAGAAATCTTCGACCGATTCACATATCTCAGAACACTTTCCGTATGCTGGAAGCTTAGTTACAGTCTGCAGTTGACTCCCGTTTTAAACGCTTTCTAGAAATGTATGAATATGGAATCTACCTGTTGCCATTCATCAGTGGATCGCAGGACGTCGTGCCACTAGGGGGCGAGTTGAGTTTCACACGAACGAAGCTTTCTAAAGCCGTGCTGATTTCTGGACAGGAGCTTTTCTGTCTCAAAGAAATATATTACATTTGGGCTATGAATACGCTCAAGAATTCTGCACTAAAGGTATGTTAAGGATATGCTGGTATGTAAGCTAGCCGCTCCGTTCTTTTACCGTTCTTATATACATGAGTCACAAACGGTTTTTTTCCGGTCACTTGGGAGTTTGCATTGTGCGAGTGATTCACAATAAATGCAAGTAAAATAAGGGATCAGTTTGGAAGAATACTCTCTGTAAAACAGAACTGGATTCCATGTGGAGTTGGCGACTTACTTATTTTCAATTCCCTTACTTGCTTCTCACATTCAAAGAAACCTATTTCTATGTTCTCCATAAGGGAGTCTGCGACATCGAACGAACGTATGTCTGTACAATCCTCATGCGTGAATGAGTTTTTAAACACGAAATGTAAAGCTCCAGATTTCGTTTCGCTGTCTTCTGTTGCCACACCAGACTGATCGACGAGTGAATGAGTCTTCGACACCCTTAGGCCGAAAATTTTCTCTGGTTCTCGCCAAGATCTTTAGCTAACGAATGACGGTTTAAGTTGTTGTATGATTCGCGCATACTACAACTTAAACCGTCATCTTTTCATAGACATATGAATTTCTGCCGACTATTGCCTGTCGACATTTTGGCGTTATTTTTTGAACCGAGAGTGCAGTTTGATTCTGACTTGTATAGTGAACGTCTGTATATTGTGACATCTATCTGATGACACTGTCTGATGCATGTATTACCAATTTTAGACGGTTGTAATAAGATCAGACACTTTCAGATCAGCCTCAGTAGCTCAAGCTTGGAAAAGAACTAGTCGGTTCCACACTAGACGCCAAAATGTGTGCACTGCAATTGTGACAGATTTGTAAGAAAACTCATCGTGAAATAAAAGAGTTGCTGGTCCTACATCAACGAAATTTTGAAATTGCATAAAACATAGGTTTTCTTGGAAATTTAAATTTGAATGTTGTTGCACATCTTTGCTGGACTGACTGAACAGATCGTTTTGTTGTTTAGGTGATGTGGTTATCGGCGGAAGTTGTTGGGAACCATATGGAGGCGGCGTGTTGTGATAAACCTTTTGCATTTCCTTTATGTTTTCGTCTTCTTTAAGGGCAAAGAGAGAAGATGAAGCGGTAGCCCATCATAGAGCCTATGCCTACCGTCATGTATTTTTTGACTTTCAGTTGCTAAAAAACAGAGGATTTTTTCTGGTACCAGTAGGAGGAAGGAAGGATTCGCGCTCAGCTAGTGAACGAGTGAGAAGCACGCCATTTTTGGCGAGTAATTGTAGACCGCCATTTTGGGGTCGCTATGAATAAGTGAGGAGTATGTATTTCATATGTGCACCGTTTAGAAAAATACAGTATTGTTTTATTAACAGAAAGGTCGTGTGAGTTGTTATTTCAAATAGTACAATAATTAAAAGAGCTGTAGCCCACCTGTGACTTTGGAAAATTACGAAGATCCGATAAGCTTAATGGGAACATGGTCAAGACTTCAAAGGTGAACACGGCGACCAAACGTAGCATTATAAAGAATGGTAAGCACAAATCTACAGCGGAGAAAGAAACTACTTCGCCCTGCAAAATAATATGATCTAATACGAACTTATTTCCAGGCATAGCTCAGCTTATTGTGCTTGTCATTCATGCCGAAAACTTAATCTCGTTAATTCAATACATTTTAAAAAGCCTCGCATTTCAACATTTTACTATCATCTATTCCATTATTTTATTGTCTCTTTATTTAGGGAGACAGTATAGTGTGGACTATCAGCGGTACACTTTTCGCAGTGCAGTGGTCGGTTCTCGGAATCTTCCTGAAAGGCGTTCGGCAGGTACAGCTACAGGTATTGTGTTGTGTTGATCTTGCAGTAGAAAGAAGTTTAGTCCTGTCTCGTGGGTCAAGGCGAGGCTTATTTAGATTGGTTTTAATATTGTACCAGTGCAGAGAAGTAATCCAGGCCCGCCAGTAAACGTTTCCGTCTAAATCTGCAATCAGGACCTCGCGTAGCTTGTCTCACGCACCGTCCAGCGCGAAGAGTACATGGCTTCTGACTGCGGACTTGAGGGGGCTTCGCGAAATGGAAGGAAAGTTTCATTACACTGGAACAAAGACCACAGATTCCAGCTCTATTCAAGAAGCAATGTCAAAAAAGTTCTGTCTCTCGTAAAGTGATACCATTTCCTGTTTTCCCGATTTTATTGTAAGTACAAAGTAGACTTCTCCCCACAGCTTCGCCTGTACTTGCCTTCGACACAATATTGCCCACACCTTGTCTCCTCTCTCTGTTTCACCTCTTCTTCCATGACTGTCAACCTCATCCACCCACTTCTGTCTACCTCTTCCTAGTCCTCTCACTCTGTACACCCCTTCCTCTCCAAATCTCTGTGCATCCCATCGCCACCTCTCTGTCCATTTCCTCTGTCACCTTTCCACTGTGTCCATCTTTCCATTCTCCACACTCTCTGTCTCCTCCTACCCAATTCTCTGTCCTTCCCCTCCCCTGTCTCTGTCTCTTCCCTCCTTTCCCCTCCTGTCTCCCTTTCCCCCCATCCATCTGCCTATCCAGGCTCATACTACTGAGTCACAACACACCTGTCATGCAGGGCAGCCAATATGCCAGGGGCTGGAAAACTGTTTCTGGCCCCTAATCTATAGGATTCCTTACGAAGTGCATCGATAAGGCAGGCTGATACAATTCCAAAACTGTATGTCCATCTTGCAGGGCAGCCTACATGTCGTCATCTGGAAAACTGTTTCTTGCCCCTGGCATGCAGGCTGCCCTGAAAAGTAGGTCGATCAGGTAGGTAATACTCTTTCAACGGAATATGCATGTCACGCAGGCAGCCTATGCGCCAGGGGCTGGGAAAAACGCGTTTTTTCTGATATCTCCGCTTCTATTGGAGCTAGGAGGTTATAAACCTCACACTGCTGATACTCGTGTGGCTTGCTGTTCCTCTGCCAATCTGGGGTTTGGGAAGAGATCTTGGACATACACATATTTATACATTCTGGTTTATATTTATAACAGATAACATCCAGAGTCTTATAGCGAAAACTATATTCTCAGTCCCTTCAAAGTAGATGCTTTAAGTACAAACCTTTCCAGTAAAGTTTAGTCTTGTGATTTCACTGTTTTCTCTTCTATATAATTCTTTTTGTTCATACAATATCTGATCAAAAGTATGGGGACGCCCTAGATAATGCAAAGTTGACTACTAAATGTCAGGAAAGGCGAGCCTGCCAGCATAAAGGGAGACAGGAGTTATGTGTTGTCAGTAGAAAAGTAGTAACAGCAGAATGGGTTGGTCAACAGAGCTGAGTGACTTTGAATGCGGACTAGTCATTGGATGTCGCCTAAGTAACACATTCATAAGGGACAGTTCAACCTCCCTAAAGCTGCTGTAATCGACAGTTGGGTGATGTGATGGTGCAGTGAAAATGCTAAGGAACAAATACATCTAAAACAAGTTAAGGCAGATCTCATGAACTGATGGACAGGGACCGTAGAGCATTGTCGAAGATGATTGTAAAGAAGTCGCATGAAATCAGTGCAAGTAATAACCCATGACTTTCAAAGTGCTGTGGGCAATCCATCTGTTACAATGGCTGTGTGTAGGGAGTTCAAAAGGATGGAGTACGATGGTCAAGCAACTGCTCACAAGCCACTAATTTCTGTAGTCAATGCTGAGCAACGCTTGAGGTGGTGTAAAGAGAGACATCACTGGACAGTGGATGACTGGAAACGATTCGTAGCGATGGATCACCCTACACCTTATGGCAACTCCATGGTATGATGTGGGGTTGACGAATGCCTGCAGAATGTTGTCTGTCATCATGTTTAGTGCCAACAGTGAAATACTGAGGAGGTGGTGTTACTGTAAGAGGTGCTTTTCGTGGTAAGGTTGTGGCCCCTCTCGCTTACTGCATTTAAGAAAAATCCTAAATGCAGAAGAATACAAACTTAGACTACCAAATGGTGTACTGAGTTCAGCAGAGGAACAGTTCAGAAATGAAGACTGTTCATATCAGCATGACAATGCACCCTGTCACAAAGCAGAGTCCATGAGGCAATAGTCTGTGAACAATAAAATACCTGAATTGGACTGGCCTGCCTGGAGTCCCAACTTGAACCCAATGGAAAACCTTTGAGATTAGTTATAACGTCAACTTCACTCCAGACCCCAGCTTCCAACATCGCTATCGTCGGTAGTTTCGGTTTCTGAGCAAGACATGGCTGGCATTCCTCCACATACAGTCAGACACTTCACTGAAAGTGTCTCCAGCTGAGTTCAAGTCGTCACAAAGACGAAAGGTGGACACACCCCACATTAATGTCCAATAATAATGTCCAGATACTTTTGATCAGATAGTGTATCTTATCTCTTATTCTTCTTTTGATCATAACCGATGTGGTGGGAAATCATGTGCACTTGCACCTTTGTGATATTTACATTTAAGCTTCAGTGCACTGTTTGTTTCTTTAAATATATTTACTATAATAAAAGGTGAGAAAATACAGCAATCTTACTTTCAGTTGATTTTAAGTTACTTGCTAAAAAAGTGTTATATTAAAGATTTTTCCCTTAAGTTCATACTGTTTCCCCACTTGGGCTCCAAGTGGTATATGCTTAATACATCTGGAGTTGGGCTCATATATTCGCTGGCGAAATACTGCACCCCTGTAGGGATTAATAGCTCACATACGAATAAGACTGATGTGGTACTCAATGAAATCACGGGCACTATCAGTTGCACAATAAAGTCCACGCCTATAACATGGCTGTCCTCCTTGCGCCACATACCAATGCTGGAGAAAAAAATGCTCTCCTTATAAATCATTGGTCCAGAAGATTAATAATTGATGACCTAGCTGACCTCGATCACAGAAGACTCCCGTATCAGGGAGACCATCACTGTTCGGCTGGTCCTGGCGGAGGTTCGAGTCCTCCCTCGGGCATGGGTGTGTGTGTTTGTCCTTAGGATAATTTAGGTTACGTAGTGTGTAAGCTTAGGGACTGATGACCTTAGCAATTAAGTCCCATAAGATTTCACACACACAGACCATCACTATTCAGTGCAAAAGAACTGATAAACGCAAACTTTACATTGACAATCTCTGGCAACAACAGCAGTAAGAGCACTATCCACCACAATGTCAAAGCTTGATTATCTCAAAGAAGCTTCCTGGTTTCAACCAATCAGGTGAAGTGTAGATGGCGTTAATATGAATAAGCACAGGTCATATACAGAAGTGAAGAAGGAAGCAAACAATCTGACACACAATGGAAGAATGTCCATATCAAACCTACAAGGGATCCTTCAACGATTTTCTTGTAGCAACAGATGATATGATTGAATAGAAGCTTGGATGTAAATTTGTAACTATGTCTGGTATATATATTTACATGTGCATATGAACCACATTTATTGTTATATGAATATATACAGGGTGTTTCAAAAATGACCGGTATATTTGAAACGGCAATAAAAACTAAACGAGCAGCGATAGAAATACACCGTTTGTTGCAATATGCTTGGGACAACAGTACATTTTCAGGCGGATAAACTTTCGAAATTACAGTAGTTACAATTTTCAACAACAGATGGCGCTGCAAGTGATGTGAAAGATATAGAAGACAACGCAGTCTGTGGGTGCGCCATTCTGTACGACGTCTTTCTGCTGTAAGCATGTGCTGTTCACAACGTGCAAGTGTGCTGTGGACAACATGGTTTATTCCTTAGAACAGAGGATTTTTCTGGTGTTGGAATTCCACCGTCTAGAACACAGTGTTGTTGCAACAAGACGAAGTTTTCAACGGAGGTTTAATGTAACCAAAGGATCGAAAAGCGATACAATAAAGGATCTGTTTGAAAAATTTCAACGGACTAGGAACGTGACGGATGAACGTGCTGGAAAGGTAGGGCGACCGCGTACGGCAACCACAGAGGGCAACGCGCAGCTAGTGCAGCAGGTGATCCAACAGCGGCCTCGGGTTTCCGTTCGCCGTGTTGCAGCTGCGGTCCAAATGACGCCAACGTCCACGTATCGTCTCATGCGCCAGAGTTTACACCTCTATCCGAAACGATTACTGCATCACGCTATCTGGACATTCTTCGTGAATTTGTGGCGGTACAAACTGCCTTAGACGACACTGCGAACACCTCGTGGTTTATGCAAGATGGTGCCCGGCCACATCGCACGGCCGACGTCTTTAATTTCCTGAATGAATATTTCGATGATCGTGTGATTGCTTTGGGCTATCCGAAACATACAGCAGGCGGCGTGGATTGGCCTCCTATTCGCCAGACATGAACCCCTGTGACTTCTTTCTGTGGGGACACTTGAAAGACCAGGTGTACCGCCAGAATCCAGAAACAATTGAACAGCTGAAGCAGTACATCTCATCTGCATGAGAAGCCATTCCGCCAGACACGTTGTCAAAGGTTTCGGGTAATTTCATTCAGAGACTACGCCATATTATTGCTACGCATGGTGGATATGTGGAAAATATCGTACTATAGAGTTTCCCAGACCGCAGCGCCATCTGTTGTTGACAATTGTAACTACTGTAATTTCGAAAGTTTGTCTGCCTGAAAATGTACTGTTGTCCCAAGCACATTGCAACAAACGGTGTATTTCTATCGCTGCTCGTTTAGTTTTTATTACCGTTTCAAATATACCGGTCATTTTTGAAACACCCTGTATATGCATCATGATGTGTGCCATATTGTTGTTGTTGTAGTCTTCAGTCCAGAGACTGCTTTGATGCAGCTCTCCATGCTACTCTATCCTACATCTACATCTACATTTATACTCCGCAAGCCACCCAACGGTGTGTGACGGAGGGCACTTTACGTGCCACTGTCATTACCTCCCTTTCCTGTTCCAGTCGCGTATGGTTCGCGGGAAAAACGACTGTCTAAAAGCCTCCGTGCGCGCTCTAATCTCTCCAATTTTACATTCGTGATCTCCTCGGGAGGTATAAGTAGGGGGAAGCAATATATTCGATACCTCATCCAGAAACGCACCCTCTCGAAACCTGGCGAGCAAGCCACACCGCGATGCAGAGCGCTTCTCTTGCAGAGTCTGCCACTTGAGTTTGTTAAACATCTCCGTAACGCTATCACGGTTACCAAATAACCCTGTGACGAAACGCGCCGCTCTTCTTTGGATCTTCTCTATCTCCTCCGTCAACCCGATCTGGTGCGGATCCCACACTGATGAGCAATACTCAAGTATAGGTCGAACGAGTGTTTTGTAAGCCACCTCCTTTGTTGATGGACTACATTTTCTAAGGACTCTCCCAATGAATCTCAACCTGGTACCCACCTTACCAACAATTAATTTTATATGATCATTCCACTTCAAATCGTTCCGCACGCATACTCCCAGATATTTTACAGAAGTAACTGCTACCAGTGTTTGTTCCGCTATCATATAATCACACAATAAAGGATCCTTCTTTCTATGTATTCGCAATACATTACATTTGTCTATGTTAAGGGTCAGTTGCCACTCCCTGCACCAAGTGCCTATCCGCTGCAGATCTTCCTGCATTTCGCTACAATTTTCTAATGCTGCAACTTCTCTGTATACTACAGCATCATCCGCGAAAAGCCGCATGCAACTTCCGACACTATCTACTAGGTCATTTATATACATTGTGAAAAGCAATGGTTTCATAACACTCCCCTGTGGAACGCCAGAGGTTACTTTAACGTCTGTAGACGTCTCTCCATTGATAACAACATGCTGTGTTCTGTTTGCCAAAAACTCTTCAATCCAGCCACACAGCTGGTCTGATATTCCGTAGGCTCTTACTTTGTTTATCAGGCGACAGTGCGGAACTGTATCGAACGCCTTCCGGAAGTCAAGAAAAATAGCATCTACCTGGGAGCCTGTATCTAATATTTTCTGGGTCTCATGAACAAATAAAGCGAATTGGGTCTCACACGATAGCTGTTTCCGGAATCCATGTTGATTCCTACATAGTAGATTCTGGGTTTCCAAAAACGACATGATACTCGAGCAAAAAACATGTTCTAAAATTCTACAACAGATCGACGTCAGAGATATAGGTCTATAGTTTTGCGCATCTGCTCGACGACCCTTCTTGAAGACTGGGACTACCTGTGCTCTTTTCCAATCATTTGGAACCTTCCGTTCCTCTAGAGACTTGCGGTACACGGCTGTTAGAAGGGGGGCAAGTCCTGTGCAAGGTTCTTTATCTCCCAGTACCTACTGCAACCTACATCCTTCTGAATCTGTTTAGTGTACTCATCCCTTCGTCCCTCTAAATAAATCGCCCACTTTCCCCTATTCTTAAAACGTTTACAAGGTTATAAGAGAGACCGACATATTCTGTTGAGATGGCCTGCTATTTGTTGAGCACAGCACGGTGTGTTGCAGGTTGCTGGTGCTGCTGCTGGTGGCAGCAGTGGAGGCGGAGGAGGTGGCGTTCCCGCGGGAGGCAGTGCAGCGCGCCGCGGACGTGGGGCTCAGTCGCATGCGCTACCTCGTTCAGCAACGAGAGCCCAGCCTCTACCGCATGGGTCAGTACCGTTCACTTTGGCTCATTCCGAAGATCCAGCCAGTAAAAGTAAAGGGGGCAGCTTCAGCCATGTAATCGAAAGGTGTTTCTTCCGTAGTGCACAAAGGCACTTTCTGTGTGGACATGGAGAAGTTGTCTCCCATGTGTACTTTTTTGAGTGTGGGTGAGTGTAATGGATGTGTGTGCATTGTCTACTGTTATGTTTGTGTCGCACACTACTGTCTGCAAAAGTTGCAGCGCCCAAAAAGACGTTCTCAGTCATTCCAAAATCGGGGTATGTATAGCACAATTGAACCATAAGTGATTAAAATTGCAGGAATATGGCTTATGACCAGAGAGGTAGTTTCACGCCACGCTCAGTCGGTGCAGAGCCATGAAACTAAGTGAAAACATACAAGTAAATGTCTATATGCCTTGTAGACGTCAAAGGACACAATATTGGCATGTGCGTGAGTTCTAATGGGGCAGAATTATTGTTCTCCAGGGAAAAAGATTGTCAGAAAATGACATTGCAGTTCGTACAGGACACGCTGCAATGACTGGCCCGGACGACGCGTCCGGGAATACGCCAAAAATCGAAAATCGTAATATTACAATTTTAACACTGACAAACAATGTACCCTTGTCCGAATAACAAATCTACCAAATATTATATTAATATTCCAATTATTATTGAAGTTATTTACAAATCATTATTTCAGAGACTAAGTCCCATACGGAACTCAATGTATATGGACTTTTAACTTTTGTCGCTTAATCACTCGCGAGGATTGTATATAGACTGAGTGGGGCCTGGACCACACAACATGAGCGCAGTGCAGGATGACCACCATCTTATATACATGATTCATTACTTATAGAACAGCTTTGTCCACATGTCGCGCCGGCCGGTGTGGCCGAGCCGTTCTAGGCACTACAGTCTGGAACCGCGCGACCGCTACGGTCGCAGGTTCGAATCCTGCCTCGGGCATGGGTGTGTGATGTCCTTAGCTTAGTTAGGTTTAAGTAGTTCTAAGTTCTAGGGGACTGATGACCTCAGAAGTTATGTCCCATAGTGCTCAGAGCCATTTTTGTACCGCCTGTTGCATCAATGTTGGAGCATGTGCAGGTGCAGACATGTCTGCATCAACAGTTTGAGGCTGTCTGCTAAGGGCTGGACTATTGGCATGCATGCCATTGCTTTGGCTTCCACTGACAAGAAACCACCAACGCTTCACGCTGCACTGAGCACTTTAATGTCGACACTGGTGTGCTGATGAGTGTCAAAATGTAGAGATGATTCTGTAAGTATTAGATACTACTGTGGTGAAGACAATCCGGCAGACAGAATTGTTGAGGAGTATAGTGGACAAATGTTAATTGTGATGATTTGAGGCACCATTAGTTATGACATGCAATCTCATCTCCTACATGCTGAGCGCAATCTGAACAGCAATGATTACATCAAGGAGGTTTTAGAGCCTATGGACTGCCCCTCCTGCAGGCAACTACACATGCAATATTTCAGCAGGACAATAAGCAGCCATACCTAATGATGAATGTGTAAGCTTCCTTCAAAGAACCATGGGCACCACTGCTTCCTTGTTCAGCATGATCGTATGTTTGCATGGCACACATCAAACATATCTGGATGTTGATGGTGTTAGGACAGCAACCAGCCACAAATTTACTTTCAGTTCCTTTATTCAAAGGGCACCATTACCGGTTTCGAATCGTTGTGATTCATCCTCAGACGGTTTACATGCTTTCTTTATGACATGTGGTGTGTTTTTTACAGATTAATTGTCCTAAAATATAAATAATACATAATTATAAACACGCCACACACAGATGGTTGCGTTACAGATTTTCGTTGCATGTGACTTACGTGAAACGACGGTTTCGAGTGTTTGTTTACATAAAATCCGTCCAACAGATGTAAATGCATTCCCACTGTATTTTTATTGTTGCACACGTAAATTGTCCTCACTAAACACTTAAGACTTGTCACTGAGCCGATTTCTACCACGCACCACGTTTTGATACATACAAAGAGCTTACAAACATATGTGTATCACAGATACTATGATATATCGTAACATTTGACGATGATGTCCTATGTTTGAAAAGGATCATATATTCGTTTACTCAAACGTAATGCCTTTTACACTAGTACTGAGACATTGAATTTTTGAGTTGCTATTGCTAAATTAAATATATATATATATATATATATATATATATATATATATATATTGAACTGTACAGGTAAAATAGTATATTATTTAATTACATTTAGCATCATGAGAATTATAGTAACATATGAATTTGCTACTTGATCTGCAGATAGGTGTACTAATATTATTTACTTTGAAGGCTGGAAAGTAATGTTTGGAAATTTTTCAGGAAAGGGGTGTTAGCTAACTCTATTTGTTCGTTAAGGATATAGTCTGGGGTGCTGTTTTTGTGTGTGTGTATTTCTAATTCTTCTAATATATTCATAGTGACTCCTTTTTCTGCTAGATGCAAAATTTTTAAGTTGTCCTCAATGTTTCCCACTGAATGGTTTTCTTCAGCAATATGGGCTGCAAATGCTGATTTGTTCAAGTTACCAGAGAGCATCAATATGTTCTATGTATCTAATTTCAAAATTTCTACCTGTCTATCCAACGTAGAATTTTGGGCATATATCACATTTGAGTTTGTATATTCCTGATTTACGGTAGGGACTCTTGGAGGTATTTACCTCATGGATTACTTTTTGTTGTAATTTATTATTTGTGGAAAAGCTGATTGTGATATTTTTCTTCTTTTTAAATAAGTTTGCTATTTGATATGAAAGTGGGCCTATGTATGGGAGAGTAGCATATTTAGGTTTTGCTTCAGTGGTACACTGATTTGGCTTGAAGTGACTGTTGTGAAGTGGATCTGTGGTTTTTTTCTGCATTTTGTTGTGGAGTTTTTCTATCATTGTGGGTTTATTCCATTATTATGAGCAACTGTTTTAATTATATTGATTTCATTTTGTTGGTCTGTGTCACTCATTGGTACTTTTTTAATTCGGTATGGCATCGTTCTGAAATATGCCATTATTTGTTGGTGGGGGTGGCAAAATGAGTTGCTAATACTGACATCTGTGGTGGTAGGTTTTCTGTAAATACTAAATTGATGTTTATTGTTACTATTGCAAATATTCAGGTCAAGAAAGTTAATGCTTTTATTAGTTTCATGTTCAACTGTGAATTTAATATTTTTGTGCATTTTGCTTAGATCTGCTGCTAATGTATCTATTTCATTGCTTGTATCATCAAAAAGCAAGATTGTATCATCAACATATCTTCTGTAGTAGATTATTTTGTTTGAGATGTGCTGGTTGGTTGAGAAGAATTTTTGTTGGTTGATGTAAATGTCAGCCAATATCCCAGCTAAGCTACTTCCCATTGCCAAACCATCATATTGTTGGTACAGTTTGTTGTTGAAGCTAAATTAATTATGCTCTAGAATAAGTGAAAGTATTTCTATGAGTTCACAGATCTCTGCAACACTAATTTTCTTATGTTTACGCAGATTGTTTCTTATAATGTTAATAGTCTCTTTAGCTTCAACAACAAACTATACCAACAACATGATGGTTTGGCAATGGGAAGTAGCTTAGCTGGGATATTGGCTGACATTTACATCAACCATATAGAACAAAAATACAACAGCCACGGTCTCCATCATGTGATCATATGACAAAACTGCATATCTGGATGTGGTCAGTAGGCAATTTTTTGTACTGGTCTTCCTGCAACTACTGTCGATGCTTCGTGGCTTGACAGAGTTTCCAGCATATCCAAGCCCTCTTAGAGTCCATCGCATGACGTCCAGCGACTCTGATTCTAGCACATGGCGGCACTGTGCCAAAATGAGTTCTCGTGGCCAAAGTGTATGTAAAAATCAGTAATTACTATCATTTTATATTGCCATGTCCCTAATCTGTGGAATAAATTTCATTTAAATCACATCTCCTTCGTGGTGTTGCAGTTTTCACTAACAGTGGTGTATGAGGATGAGAGGAGGGAAAGGGTGAAACCCAGAGCCTGCACATAGCCCACTCCTCTCACAAAGAACAACGGACGCACCAGGCTTAGTGTCCTCATCCAACTGACGGATCACCATCAACAGTGCCACATTCAATAGTGTCATACACTCTCACTTCATGATACACTGCAGAGAGGTTTAGACTTAAACTGAGGACACTGACGCAAAAATCTGGTGATCAGGAACTTTACACGACCACCTCTACTCGCTTGCTGGCCAAATACTGGCAGTAAAAATTTTATTCATCACCAGGATCGAACTGGCCCACGTCTGAGATAAGTGTCACCGTTTGGATGTTCATTAGCGACCTTGGATAAAGAGGTGGGTAGGAAATCAGTAAATTAGCGGAAAGGATCTAGTCTCTAGCCAATAGAAAAACCCAACCTGTTAATGCATCCACATAAACTTCTCAATAGATGCTCTACATAAACCTTCTTATTACATAGTCTCTTTCTCAATTCTCCTTTGGACATAGGCAATCCCTATATACAGCGATCTGCTTAAAAGTAAACCTGCAGTTATGGCAAAATCCTATAACACATATTTTACCCACAAGGGATGCCCTGTACAGCAAAATCAAATATAGCATGCCTTTTCTCACCAGTGACTGGCACACGGTTGTAAGAATCAGTGTGCTGTTCCCTTGTGTGTTACCACAGATAGCACATTACTGTCGAACCTGGTTGTATATAGACACTGCAGTTCCAATAGTTCTGCCAGCGATCTTCTCGCGATATCGCCCCAGCTGAGAAGTAGCATGTAGGCCTTGAGTCAATTACTTTTGAAGAGAAGCTTTTATGCGTAACAGTAAAACAGGCTAAGGCTTTTGTCTCATCTAAAAAGGCTTTTGTCTCATCTAAGAAGTCAGTAGTTCATGGGAATGCCAGTTTTTGGTTATTAATTATTTCATCACAGAAAATAGCAAACTGTGTTCTATGGTGTTTTTTAATCAGGTAATATGGAAATGCAGTGTGGCTAGGGCCTCCTGTCGGGTAGACCGTTCGCCTGGTGCAAGTCTTTGAACACAAAATTGAAATGTACGGAGGGCAAGAAAATAATGCAAAATTCAGATTAGGTAACGAACCATGTATTGGAGCATATGTAGAGTTTGTGATTTGCCTCGTAAGAAATATTCCAGGGACCAGAATTACAAGAGCTATTTTGATGGAAATCATACCTCTATAGACCTAGTTGTACACCTATTCAAGCCAGGGATTCATTGCGTAGGAAGGCTCCAAAGGAACAGAATATCAAACTAATTTCAAAATGAAAAGCAGCTGAAGAAAGAACTACGTGGGTATTCTGAGGAATACATCGCTTCCGTTGACAAAATGGACATTTCCACCATTTCGTATAAAGACAACACTACTGTCTGTTACATGTCTACTTTTGTCGGCGAGCTACCAAAATCTGAAGCGAAGAGGTTTTACAGAAAGAAGAAAGAACACAAATGGGTACCATTTCCTGCTGTTGTTTCTGTTCACAACTCAGATATGGGAAACGTAGCAGGCCGGAGTGGCCGAGCGGTTCTAGGCGCTACAGACTGGAACCGCGTGACCGCTACGGTCGCAGGTTCGAATCCTGCCTCGGGCATGGATGTGTGTGATGTCCTTAGGTTAGTTAGGTTTAAGTAGTTCTAAGTTCTAGGGGACTGATGACCTCAGTGGTTAAGTCCCATAGTGCTCAGAGCCATTTGAACCATTTTTTTGGGAAACGTAGATTTGTAGATAGCAACATTGGTAGGTGTCTTATAAAGATTAAATCCAAACAATGGTATTTCCGTTTTATTTTCAATCTGACTGATATAATTGTAATAAATTCGTGGATTCTCTAGAGAAGGCAACTCACTCAAAGAACTGCACCTGCCACTGAGGCAGAAATAGTTTAGAACTGAATTGGTCCTGGAGCAAAAATGCGAGGTATGCCAACTAGCGCAGATACAATAGAGATCAATAGGCTTAAATGTAAGGGATCATCGCTGTCCGCAAAGGATGGAAAACTAGATCCCGTTACTCACTGGTCGTTGGATAATGACAAGAGAGCAACGTGCAAACGCGCTGACTGCAAAAAGCTATAGCCCTACCTTCTTAATATGTGAGAAATGCTAAATAAACTTGTGTTTTAAAAAAAGACAAAAAGTACTTTCTTGATTCCATAGTATCTAAAGACATGTGCCATCGATCCATTTTCGATAGTAACATTAGTTCTATCATAGCAGTTGTTCATTGTTCTTTAAAACTATGTTTTGTACTCAAAAATGCATATTCATTTTGTAAATTTCACACCATTTTGCTTAAATGGAAAGTATAAAAGACGTATTTTTTCCAGAATTAACATTGTATTATTTTTTTCAACATTTTCCTTACATCGTTGAACAATTTCAAATACAAAAAAATATTTGCTGTTCTGAGAAAAAAGCATGGAAAGAAGAAATAAATCTGAGTGTTTCACATTACTGACACGTTATAAAATATGGTACTTGTTATTTAATTACCAATCATTTTCTTTAGTACATCATTCTTGAGTAAGTTAAGAATTATTCCTAGCACCCCGCCCCCCCCCCCCCCCCCCCACTCGCTAAAAATAATCATGGGTTAGAATAATAATACTCTTAGGTTAAATGAATTGCGGTCGGAGTTGTGAGAAATATAGTACGCACTAAGTAAGAAAAGTCGTATGGGATTGTTGAGTGTGTCACTCTGAAGGCTATAATCAGCCGCCTAACTGGATAGGTCTTTACTTTCCTTACGCGCAATGGCACACTGCCTTCGTGAAGTGTGAGATTTGTTTGTTAAGCGTAGGTGACTGCAATGGATGTGTATGTATTTAGTTTGGTGTCGTGTTTGCGTTGAATGACGATCAGAGATGGGAGGGAGTGAGCCTACGCCTCTCGATTACCACCGAGGGACTCGTAGGGCTTAGCATCCGCAGACGACGGACTCATCATCATCACCAGTCTCATTCACAAGGGGACCGTCCAAATTTGTTCTGTATGGAAGTCTTGGCCAGAACTGCAAGTGACAGAAGTAGGAGCTCCAGCGGGTCAAGGGTTTAGGGAAAAAAAAAAACAACAGTGTTTGGTGCAAATGTCCGAAAGAAGACACCACACAGTCATACATTGATTTGTCTCAATGGTCTATGAATCCACAGCCATTTACTTCGCACTTCAGCGGGAATCTAAAATTAGCGAGCATGGAGGACACACACGGGGACTGTGGATACGTGGCGCTAGGTGGAAATACGATTCGGGCGGGGAGTGTACCGAGATAGCCCGTAAGTACTGTGTCCGCGTAGCGTAGTGGCTGTACGAGTCTTGGTCCGACACACGTTTTCACAAGTCGCCGCTGACTCCACATAAAGTTCCGATGCAGCTGATATCATTAGTTACTTCCTTTCCTTTCGTATCTCCCCAACCACCTCTGTCCCCCTCCAACCTGAACTTACATAATCAATTAAAACTATAAAAGTGCAAAAGTTTCGGACGGATCCCCTAGTAGAGCATTATGTCGTTTTATTTGTAGTGTAAGTAATTTAAAGATAGAAAATGAAAATAGTTCACACAGCGGCGCGACAACACGACTTCGGATTACCATTCTATACGCCTACTGCTTTCTGGAAACTATGCTGACATAAATGTCTCAAGCCTCGCCCGACCCTGGTCGAAAATACTGCATTTTTTTTCCCAAACGCTCGGCCATCTGGAATTCCGACTTCTGTAGCTTTCATTTCTGGCCGAGCCCTGTGCATACTACACATCCGTCGGTCACCTTCCACGTTTTAGTATCGCAATCACGCGTGCCTTGCGCCATAATTTCTGGATCTTGAAAAAAGCCAGACAGTGGTTATACAGGTTTAAGAGCCAGTCTTTGGTTGCGGTGCCAAAATGTTTAATTTGCTCTACACAAATGTCGTCTAATTCTGCTGGCTTGCCATTTTTGCATTTGTGAATGGCTTCAGATGCGTGCTGATACCCGAAACTCCAGATGGCAGACACTTAGATCGATACCAAAGGTTGTATGTCGAAAGAGTAGCAAACAAAACAGCGATTTACTTCGTGCTGCATGCTGTCGTCCAGCAGAACATGCGTAAACTGCAATTGAAAATAACACTACAGCTACGGAGAAGAGGAAAAGTCTTTCTGTGAGGGGTGAAAGGAAGAGCTGCGTGCATAGGTGTATTGGTAGATCGTCACATCAGAGTACCAAAGTTCCCACGTTTGAACCCCATTGATTACAAGTTTTTTGTAACTGTTTACTCGTGGTACTCATATATGGGAGAACATTTTCCTGACATGAAAAGGACTCTCTGGTGTTTGTAGCAATGTTCTTTTTCCAGTCTGTTTTCGCTTTGTTTGCTGAAACTAGTAAACATATAGAGTACGTTTGTATAGATAGGTCTGCTGTTCCGTCGGACATGTCTATAGAAATGTATTCTATAGGTTTGCTACTGCAACTAAAGAAGCAAAAGCAGACTGCCAGAAAAGCATTGCTACAGACTCCGAAAATTCCTTTCATACGTCAGGAAAATATACTTCCATTTAACAGTTTCACACGAAAACAGTTTTAAAAAAAGTTGTACTCCTTGGGATTCGAACGCGGGTACAACGATCTGTCGCGCTACTAACTCACCTACCTGATATCGTCGAATCAGTTGCTCACACATATGGTTTGATGTAGAATACTACTGTACTTCGAAACAGAAGGCAGTAAGTGTGGGGGCTGACAAAATAAACAGGGGAGAAACCAATGATGAGTCAACTGCAAATAATGAAAGTGGTGTGTGCAATGACAATGATAACAACGATAGCGATATTCAAGACAGTGATCCACTTACCAACAATGAGCTCAGTGATGTAAAATACATTTTGTCAGAAAAAAGGACATCAAGTGGCGTCATCGTGCTCTCTCTATACTGGATTCATATTACGGATGGGAGCAATGTATTGAAGAACAGGAAATACTGTCTCCTTGAACTTATTTCTGCAAGTACATTACCAATGATCTGTTCAGTACTATGGCTGATATGACAAACCTATATGCCTTGCAGTGTGGAACAATTAGCAATTTCAAACAAACTACATCAGCGGAACTCCAAATCTTGTTTGGGCTTCATATAATTATGGCAACTCTAAGATTTCCTAGAGTCCGAATGTATTGGGACACAACATTGAAAATGCAATTATTCTTGGACAGTATGCCCAGAAATAGATTCTTCCAACTCAGAACAAATTTACATCTTGTTAACAACATGGCTATACCAGCAGACAATAAAGACAAGTTCTATACAGTTCGGCCTATATATACTGCCATCAGTAACAGATGTCTGGATACCTCGAATAGAAAACAAGGCCGACCATCTACCACACCTGCAGATACAACTGTTCAAAGACGACGAGGAGAAACTAGGCCTCCTGAAGAGATTCAGTTTGATTGAACACATCACTTGCCTCTTCATGAAAGTGGTGCACTGCCTACCAAGTGCAAGGGACGTTCATGAATAAAATGTGAAAAATTTAATGTACGTCTTTGTTTGTCAAGGGAAAAAAAACTGTTTCCGTTCATTTCATGTCAATTACAACCACATAATGAACATAATTCCTGGCTCATTTCATTTTTAATTAAAACTGTGGTGAATTTGGGATGTATTTTGTGTGTAAATGATTTCAAATTTATTGGTAATGTTTAAATAAATTAGTTTTATCTGCTATGATTTCAGTGTTGATTGAGACCCAGTGTACACAAATGTGTACAAAAATTTTTTCGAAAATGGTATCGTATATTTTTATAAATGTTGCTTCTAAAATCATTAAAAAATCATCCAAGTCCATTACAGTATTTAAAAAAATTTTCCTTCCTCCAGAAAAAATTCGGGTCTGAAAGGGTTAATTACCGTTAAACGTGTTCTAGTGGACGTCAGCACACAGCACGAACTAAATCGGTGTTTTGGTCGGTACTCTGTCGACGTACAACAACTGAAGTTTCTGTCACCGCGGCTAGACAAGTGTGTTGTGTTGTACTATGTTGTGTGGTGTGGCGGTGTGTCGGCAGGCATGCGCGTGGAGCGCGACTCTCCGGCGCACTACGTGTCGGCGTTCAGCGGGCCGGCCAGCGAGCGGGCCCAGCAGCTGGCGCGCTACGGCTACGCCGCCATGGAGGCCGCGGCGCAGCTGCTCGCCAACCGCAGTCTCCACACTCACAGGTCAGCTCCTCTCCTCTCCTCTCACAGCACGCCTTCTCACTTGGCCCGACGATATGCAACAAAATAGATAATCATCGTTGACGAGGGGAGCTTACACCCAGAGAACCACACATTTCGCTCATCTTTCACACGTTGGTAGTACACATCTTGGTGCAGAGAATGGTGGTTCACTACGAAGCCACTATCAATGTTTTTTTTTTTTCGAGAAATTGAGGTTCATAGTTTAACAAGCCATTCGAGAGCGCCCGCTGCGACCAGCCGCGGTGCCCAGTAAGGCGGCAGGATGGAAATCATATTGGGACGTACAAGGTGAGGTACAGTACCTGATAAAATATATGTGGACACCTATGAGTGGACATCAGTATGGCGTGAATCCATTCTTCGCTGGTATTATGACAGCTTGAACTCTATTGAGGACGCTTTCAATTGGATGTCTGAGTGTCTGTAGAAGAGACCTCATTCTTCCTTAAGGGCCGAAACCAGAGAAATTTTCATCTATTTCTGAAAAATTTGGACTCCTTGTTGTGCTATCTGTCAGACAGGGGGAAGCAAATTATTATTTGTGGGGACTTCAATGTAGATTCTATGAAAGAGGGTAATAGGAAAAATGACCTTGAAGTATTACTCGGTTCTTTCAATTTGACACCCGTTATTGATTTTCCTACTCGGGTGGTAAAGGATAGCAGCTCACTGATAATTAACTTCTTTATAGACCAAGATAAGTTTAACCAGATAAATGCTCAGCCTGTTGAGAATGGTCTTTCTGATCATGGTGCATAGCTAGTTACAATATATGACATAGCTCCATTCAGCAATACTAAACAGTCCTCCAAAGTAGTACGTTCAGTCAACAATTTAACAATTGCAAATTTCAGGGAAAGCCTACAGCAGTTAGACTGGGATGAGGTGTACCGTGAACCTGATGCCAATTTAAAATATAATTTATTTCATGACATTTTTGTAAATGCATTTGAAAACTGCTTCCCCAAGAAAATAGTTAAATGTACTCGTAAGAAACCTCGTAACAAACCATGGCTTACTAAGGGTATAAAAATATCTTGTAACCGGAAAAGGGAAATGTATCTGACAGCAAGAAAGAGTAGTGACCCAGAAACTATCAAACATTATAAAAACTACTGTGTTATATTAAGAAATGTTATTAAAAAATCCAGAAGTATGTGTATCATGTCTGAAATCAGCAACTCTGATAATAAAATTAAAACAATTTGGAATATTATTAAAAGATAAATAGGTCAACCAAGACCACAGGAAGACAGTATTACCATCAAATTGAATGAAAACTTTACGAACAAAAAGTCAGAAGTTGAAAATATTTTTAATCATCATTTTCTAAATGTTGTGGATATAGTAGGATCCAGGTGTTCATTAGAAGAGGCTAGGCTGTTAATCGAAGAGGCCATACCTATGCAATTTGATACAATTGAAATCTCGCCCACTTCTCCCTCTGAAATTAGGAAAATAATAAACTTGCTTAAAAGCAAAAACTCACATGGAATTGATGGCATTTCCAGCAAAATACTAAAAGCTTGTTCTCAACAGATAAGTAAGATTCTCAGCCACCTGTGTAACAGCTCTCTGGAACAGGGCATTTTCCCTGATAGACTGAAATATGCAATTGTTATACCTTTGTATAAAAAGGGGGATAGATCTGATGTCAACAATTACCATCCAATCTCCCTTCTAACACCTTTATCCAAAATTTTTGAGAAAGTAATGTATTCAAGAGTAGCTTCACATATCTGTAACAATGAAGTACTAACAAAATGTCAGTTTGGTTTCCAGAAAGGTTTTTCAACAGAAAATGCCATATATGCTTTCACCTATCAAATTTTGAATGATCTGAATAACCGAACACCACCCAATGGGATTTTTTGTGATCTCTCAAAGGCTTTTGATTGTGTAAATCATGAAATTCTGCTAGACAAGCTCAAGTATTGTGGCATGAGTGGGACAGTGCACAAATGGTTTAATTCGTACCTAACTGGAAGAGTGCAGAAAGTTGAAATAAGTAGTTCTCATAATATGCAAAGATCAGCACATTCCTCAAACTGGGGAACTATCAAGAATGGGGTTCCACAAGGGTCAGTCTTGGGTCCTTTGTTGTTCTTAATATATATTAATGACTTGTCATTCTATATTCATGAAGAGGCAAAGTTAGTTCTCTTTGCTGATGATACAAGTATAGTAATCACACCTGACAAACAAGAAATAACTGATGAAATTGTCAATACTGTCTTTCAGAAAATTACTAAGTGGTTCCTTGTAAACGGACTCTCACTGAATTTTGATAAGACACAGTACATACAGTTCCGTACAGTGAATGATATGATGCCATTAATAAATATAGACCTTAATCAGAAGCATATAGCTAAGGTAGAATATTCCAAATTTTTAGGTGTGTCCATTGATGAGAGATTAAATTGGAAGAAACACATTGATGATCTGCTGAAACGTTTGAGTTCAGCTACTTATGCAATAAGGGTCATTGCAAATTTTGGTGATAAACATCTTAGTAAATTAGCTTACTACGCCTATTTTCACTCGTTGCTTTCATATGGCATCATATTTTTGGGTAATTCATCACTGAGGAATAAAGTATTTATTGCACAAAAGCGTGTAATCAGAATAATAGCTGGAGTCCACCCAAGATCATCCTGCAGACATTTATTTAAGGATCTAGGGATATTCACAGTAGCTTCTCAGTATATATACTCTCTTATGAAATTTGTTATTAACAACCAAACCCAATTCAAAAGTAATAGCAGTCTGCATAACTACAATACTAGGAGAAAGGATGATCTTCACTATTCAAGATTAAATCTAACTTTGGCACAGAAAGGGGTGAATTATACTGGCACTAAAGTCTTTGGTCATTTACCAAATAGTATCAAAAGTCTGACAGATAACCAACAAGTATTTAAGAAGAAATTAAAAGAATTTCTGAATGACAACTCCTTCTACTCCATAGAGGAATTTTTAGATATAAATTAAAAAAAAAAAACAAAAAAAATATTTAAAAAAAATTAAAAAGTAAATAAAAACAAAAAATGAAAAAGTTGTTATATTAACTTAAGTATGTTGTTAAATTAACTTAATTCTGTCATGTATTGGAAAATTTGACTCGTTCCACATCATTACGAAATATCGTATTCATGATCCATGGAACTAGTATTAATCTAATCTAATCTAATCTAATCTAAGGGCCGAAACCAGAGAAGATGATGTTGGACGCTGGGGTCTGCAGTGAAGTCGAGGTTCTGACTCATTCTCAAAGGGCTCCATTGGTAGGCCAGTCCATTTCAGGAACGTCATTGTCCACAGACCGTTGGCTGGATCTTGCTGTCTTATGACAGAATGCTGTCTCATGCTGAAATGAACCGTCGTCGTCTCCCAAACTGTTCCTCTACTGTAAGCAGCACACAATGATGTAATCTGTGTTTATATTTTTGTGCATTTAGGATTTTCTTAGGTACAATAATGGTGGCCACATACTAACCACTAATAACACTCCTAACCGTAACCCCACTTCCTCGTTTGTTCACTATTGACATTAAACATGATGGCGGGCAATGTTCTGCACGCATTTGTAAAACTCACACCATTCCATATAGCGTGATTCATCTCTACAAATCACTTTTTTCCAGTCATTCACTGTCACTGATGTCACTCTATACACGGTGTCAAGAAGAGTGTGGCTTATAAGGAGCTAATCGACCGATGTACCCCACTGTTTTTAAACTTCCTACGTCCAGTCATTGGAACACACTGAAGAGCCAAAGAAACTGGTACACCTGCTTGATATCGTGTAGGACCTCCCTAGCACGCAGAAGTGCCGCTACACGACATGGCATGGACTCGACTAATGTCTGAAGTACTGTTGGAGGGAATTGCCACCTTGAATCCTGCAGGGCTGTCCGTAAAGCCGTAAGAGTACGACGGGGTGGAGATCTCTTCTGAACAGCAAGTTGCAAGGCATTCCAGATATGCTCAGTAATGTTCATGTCTGAGGAGTCTGGTGGCCAGTGGAAGTGTTTAAACTCAGAAGTATTCCAGGAGCCACTCTGTAGCAAATCTGGACGTGTGGGGTGTCGCATTGTCCTGCTGGAATTGCCCAAGTCCGTCGGAATGCACTATGGACATGCATGGATGCAGATGATCAGACAGAATGCTTACGTGTCACCTGTCAGAGTAGTATCTAGACGTATCAGGGCTCCCATATTACTCCAAATGCACACGCCTCAACCATTACAGAGCTTCCACCAACTTGAACAGTCTCCTGCTGACATGCAGGTTCCATGGATTCATGAGGTTGTGTCCATACCCGTACACGTCCATCCGCTCGATACAATTTGAAACGATACTCGTCCGACCAGGCAACATGTTTCCAGTCGTCAACAGTCCAATGGTGCTGACGGGCCCAGGCAAGGCGTAAAGCTTTGTGTCGTGCAGTTGTTTCGTTGAATGGTTTGCACACTGACACTTGTTGATGGCCCAGCATTGAAATCTGCAGCAATTTGCGGAAGGGTTGCACTTCTGTGACTTTGAGCGATTCTCTTCAGTCGTCGTTGGTCCCATTATTGCAGGATCTTTTTTCGACCGCAGCGATGTCGGAGATTTGATGTTTTACTGGATTCCTGATATTCACGGTACTCTCTTGAAATGCTCGCACGGCAAAATCCCCACGTCATCGCTACCTCGAAGATGCTGTATCCCATCGCTCGTGCGCTTAATGTAACACTACTTTCAAACTCACTTAAATCTTGATAACTTGCCATTGTAGCATCAGTAACCGATTTAACAACTGCGCCAGACACTTGTCTTATATAGGCGTTGTCTACCGCAGCGCCGTATTCTTCCTGTATTTCAATATGCATGCCTATACCAGTTTCTTTGGAGCTTCAGCTCGGATACCTCGCAGCACTTTGGAAGTCGTCAGTTATTAATTCTGCTGATTTCATGCGATTTTTTGTTACAGCCATGCTCCGCAATGCTCAACGGTCCCTGTCCATCAGTTAATGAGATCTGTCTTCTTTCGGTCTACCTGTGGTTGTTCCTTGGCATTTCCACCTCACCATCACATCATCAAGTATCGACTTGGGTTGTTTTAGAAGGGTTAAAATGCCCCTGATGGATTTATTACTCAAGTGACATTCGGTGACTGGGCCACGTTCGAAGTGACTGAGCTGTCCCGACTGACCCACTGAGCTGTTACTGCTTAGCTACTGACAGTACTCCCCGTCTACTTTTATACTGGCAGGTCCGCCTCCCATGGTGCCTAGTGGTCACTTCCACATTGCATATGTCTGTCTTGATATTTTTGAACTTATAGTGTATATTAAAGGACCGTGATGCAATGACCATTTATTTATCGATAGATTCATGCGCGTATCACAGTGATGTCAATCAGGCTATAGCTGGTTAGATAGTGTTCTCGTACACTGTATTCTGACACACGCATGAATGTATCGAGAAACCAGAGCTCATTTCATCATGGATCCATATTGTAACTCCATTTTACCTCGTCACGACTGTACCATAAACGTTTGTCCAGTATTATTATTACAATTATTATTCCCTTTCGAAGAAATATGCTGTATTGCAGCAATAAAAGCGTTTTACGGAAGACTAGGAAACAAAACACAACAAAATGACTTCTCTAATGTAGTTGAGGACAATACTGACCAAAAAAATGTACCGATGTAACTTGCAAAATGGCAGAATCCCTTTGATATGGGGCCAGTTTTGAACCAGTTACCAATAGTCGTAAGTCACATTAGCCTCTCTGTCTTGCATTGTAGAACTTTGATTGCGTTAGTCTATAGTAATGACATCCTTGCCAGTACAACGTATGATATGTCATACTACAAGAAGGAAGCCTCAACGATATGGGGTTCGTCTTTTAGACGAATATCCTCAATACCGAATAATTCATCCCCTGTTCCATAGCACACGTCACTGGCTTATTGTCGCTCACAGTCCTCCTACGTACATCCTTACCGCCATTGTAAGCAGCTTTGCGAGAAGAATGATACCTTTTATTGGGATTGTTTATGAAATATCAAATCAACAAATTCGTTTTGTAATTCACAAAGAAGTTGTGCATCCGAAGATGAGCTACACTGAAGGAAAAAAATCGCAACACCAAAAAATAACTAATGCATAGTAATGATATTTCTGGAGGACCTTTGTCTAGGTAACATATTTAAGTGATTAACATTGCAAGATCACAGTTTAATGTAAGCGCGGGATAAGCCATTGCAAATGTGAAATGCTGGTACATTAATAGCCGGTTTAACCGCCAGACTGCTGAATGCAAGCATGCAAACGTTGCACAGGTGCCGAGTGTTCAGTTCTGGGTTGGAATTCCATGAATTTTACACTTGGTCGGTCAATACAGGGACGCTTAATGTTGTTTGTGGATGACGCTGAAGTTATTGTCCGATGATGTCCCACATGTGCTCGATTGAGACAGAGATGGTAATAGAGCAGACCAAGACAACATGTGCACACTCTGTAGAGCGCGTTGGGTTACAATAGCGGTATATGGACGAGCGTTATTCTGCTGGAAAATACCCCCTGGAAAGCTGTTCATGAATGCCATCACAATAGGTCGAATTACCAGATTCACGTAGAGACTTGTAATCAGGGTGCGTCGGATAACCATGAGAGTGCTGTTGCCCTCATATGGAAATCGGACCCCAGACCATAACTCCAGGTGCTCATCCAGTATGTCTGGTACGCAGACAGTTGGTTGCAGGCTCTCAACTGCCCTCCTCCAAACGAACACACGGCCATCACTGGCACCGAGGCAGAAACGGCTTTCATCAGAAAACACAGCAGACCTCCGCCCCGTCCACCAATGAGCTTTCACTTGACGCCTCTGAAGTTGCAAATGACGTTTGTTTGGGATCAGTGGAATGCAGGCTACGGGGCATCAGGCTCAGGGCTGTCCTTGAGGTAACAGTTCGTTATGTCACTGTGGTTATTGCTGCTCAGATTGCTGCTACAGCTGCAGTGCGATGCGCCAAAGCCATTCGCCGAAGATGATGGTTTTCTCTCTCGGTAGTGCCACGTGGCCGTCCGGCTTCTGTACGTTCCCGTGACCACCGTTGCCACCAGTCTTGTACGATGGCTACATTTCTTCCAAGTCTTTCTGTAATATCGCAGAAGGAACATCTGCTTCTCGTAACCCTGTTAAATGACCTCGTCCAAACTCAAAGAAGTGTTGATAATGGCGTCTTTGTCACTTTAAAGATGTTCTTGACTAAAGTTAACTCACCAAGTCCAATCTCAAAGGAAACTAACGCCCAGGACCGTTACAGCGTGTATTTAAAGCATAGCTGATTTGCATCCTCATAGTGGCGCTATTCTTAGGCAACTCTCTCATAATTTGAACAGACATCATCTTTTAGATGTAGAAACACGCCTACCAACTCTCGTGTACGTCGCATAGCTGCCTATCGGTGCTGCGATTTTTTTCCGTCAGTATATTAGTGCGGTACAGCATTCTCGTTTTATGTTTGTGCTACGTTAAACGATCCAAACTATTTTTGCATTTCATCACAATCGATGCTCAAAAACTTGATGTATTTTTCATATTATACTCCATTATGCCTTGGTTTTTTATAAGCATGTGTAATGTATTGCCTTCCGCCACGCTCTTCTAGAAGTAAACACATCTGGAGGACCAGCTACCCGCCTTCATCGACAGCAACGCCTTAGTCGCGTCACGAAAGGTCACGGAAGGCAGTTTCTGGCTTCTTTTTTCCCCCTCATACTCGTCAAAACTAAAACATCGCTAACTAAATATCTCGACGACCCACACTGTGGTCTCGTAGTTAGCGTTTCAGTTTAATGACGAAGAGCCCTCTGTTCGATTCTCTGTGAACACGTTGTAGTTTTCTGGGTGCTGTCAGCTGCATGAGACCAGATAAGGAACGAAACTGACACGTAATCAGTACAAGTGGTGTCGAGTCGTAAGACTTGCACCAAGCTGTTTGGCACACGATGTTCATTTAGTAGTATCTCGACGTAAGCGGGAGATGGAATCCTACCGAAGTCGTCTTAAGACCTTTCTGAATTGATCACAGTAATAAATCAAATGCACTCTTCGAAATCTAGGTCTTTGCGGTTCTGCTATGCTACATCGTTACACATACGCGCAAGAGAGACCTTCCAGATTCATCGGTGTTCAGGCGGTCAAAGCGAGCGGAGGCGCACAGGCGAGCAAAAGCTGAAGAACGCTCCGCTAGCCAGTGATTGACAATGTCTGCGGAGTGTGGAGCAGTGCTTTGCTCGCAGTTTCTTTCTTGCCCCTGCTGGAGACTCGTGTGCCTGTTCCCCTCTCCTTCATTAATCCGGCGCTGGCGCTTCTCATTAGCCGGCCACAGCAGCAGACGTTAATTAGCGCACACGGCGTTGTTATTCCCAGCGTCGAGACGTCGCCTCATTTCTCAGAGATCCAAGAAACACTTCGCCCAGAAATGTTAATGAACCTATAAATAAATAGACCTACAAACAGATACTGGTCAGCCAGCTATGATGAAATGATAGTGACTTCAGCATCTAATACATCAGCCGTAAAAAACACTCTAAATCACGTAGCATTGTCATCCTTGGTGTTTTCAACTACCCACTAGAGCCCCTTACTAAGGTAGTAACACACTCAAGAGTGTGCGCAGGATCTGAGCAAGGTGGGGAGGCGGGCGGAGGCAACTCATACTAGTTTCGCTGTGATAACGAAATATTTTTGAGAGTTGACGACAAATGATTCTGGGTACATTTGTTCCTAGTCAATAACCATTATACGCTCCGCCTTTCAAAATGGTTCAAATGGCTCTAAGCACTATAGGACTTAATATCTGAGGTCCCTAGACTTAGAACTACTTAAACCTAACTAGCCTAAGGATGTCACACACATCTATGCCCGAGGGAGGATTCGAACCTGCGATCGTAGAAGCAGCGCGGTTCCGGTTCCGGACTTTGCCGGCCGCGGTGGTCTAGCGGTTCTGGCGCTGCAGTCCGGAACCGCGGGTCTGCTACGGTCGCAGGTTCGAATCCTGCCTCGGGCATGGGTGTGTGTGATGTCCTTAGGTTTAAGTAGTTCTAAGTTCTAGGGGACTTATGACCTAAGATGTTGAGTCCCATAGTGCTCAGAGCCATTTTTGTTCCGGACTGAAGCGCCTAGAACCGCTCGGTCACAACGGCCGGCTGCTCCGCCTTTCTTCAGAGTGATAATTGCCCAATACATTTGTCTTTGTAGAGTGGCAGCACGCAAGTTCGATCTGTAAAGATCATTTTCTTCTGCTGGGAGAGGGAGGTGGTGGGGGCAGCTGGCCACTGCCTGCCCCCCGCCCCCTCTTCGCGCAGGGTCCGCATATGAAGGCACTAAAATTGGAACCTAGTCTTTCAAATAGATATTTAACGAAGCTAATCCCACTAAGATGGTTCACAATCCTTTGTCTGGAAGTCACACACTATGGCCATTCATATATCCAGTCTGATATACAGGTGGTCCATTGATAGTGATCTCACGAAATAAGCATCAAACGAAAAAACTACAAAGAACGAAACTCGTCTAGCTTGAAGGGGGAAACCAGATGGCGCTATGGTTGGCCCGCTACATGGCGCTGCCATAGGTCAAACGGATATCAACTGCGTTTTTTTGTTTTTTTTTAATAGGAGCCCCTATTTTTTATTACATATTCGTGCAGTACGTAAAGAAATATGAATGTTTTCGTTGGACCACTTTTTTCGCTTTGTGATAGATGGCGCTGTAATAGTCACAAACGTGTAAGTACGTGGTATGACGTAACATTCCGCCAGTGCGGACGGTATTTGCTTCGTGATACATTACCCGTGTTAAAATGGACCGTTTACCAAGTGCGGAACAGGCCGATATGGTGTTGAGGTATGGCTATTGTGATCAAAATGCCCAACGGGCGTGTGCTATGTATGCTGCTCGGTATCCTGGACGACATCAACCAAGTGTCCGGACCGTTCGCCGGATAGTTACGTTATTTAAGGAAACAGGAAGTGTTCAGCCACATGTGTAACGTCAACCACGACCTGCAACAAATGATGATGCCAAAGTAGATGTTTTAGCTGCTGTCGCGGCTAATCCGCACATCAGTAGCAGACAAACTGCGCGAGAATCGGGAATCTCAAAAACGTCGGTGTTGAGAATGCTATATCAACATCGATTGCACCCGTACCATATTTCTATGCACTAGGAATTGCATGGCGACGACTTTGAACGTCTTTTACCATTCTGCCACTGGGCACAAGAGAAATTACGGGACGGTGACAGATTTTTTGCACGCGTTCTATTTAGCGACAAAGTGTCTTTCACCAACAGCGGTAACGTAAACTGTCGTAATATGCACTATTGAGCAGCGGAAAATCCGCGATGGCTGCTACAAGTGCAACATCAGCGACCTTGGCGGGTTAATGTATGGTGCGGCATTGTGGGAGGAAGGATAACTGGCCCCCATTTTAGCTATGGCAATGTAAATGGTACAATGTATGCTGATTTCCTACGTAATGTTCTACCGATGTTACTACAAGATGTTTCACTGTATGACAGAATGGCGATGTACTTCCAACGTGATGGATGTCCGACACATAGCTCGCGTGTGGTTGAAGCGGTTTTGAATAGCATATTTCAAGGCAGGTGAATTGGTCGTCGAAGCACCATACCATGGCCCGCACGTCCACCGAATATGACGTCCCCGGATTTCTTTCTGTGGGGCAAGTTGAAGGATATTTGCTATCGTGATCCACCGACAACGCCTGTCAACATGCGTCAGCGCATTTTCAATGCATGTGCAAATATTACGGAGGGCGAACTACTCGCTGTTGACAAGAATGTCGTTACACGTATTGCCAAATGCATTGAGGTTGATGGATATCATTTTGAGCATTTATTGCATTAATGTGGTATTTACAGGTAATCACGCTGTAATAGCATGCATTCTTAGAAATGGTAAGTTCACAAAGGTACAAGTATCACATTGGAACAACCGAAATAAAATGTTCAACCGTACCTACGTTCTGTATTTTAATTTTAAAAACCTACCTGTTACCAACTGTTCGTCTAAAATTGTGAGCCATATTTTTGTGACTATTACAGCGCCATCTATCACAAAGGGAAAAAAGTGGTCCAACTAAAACATTCATATTTCTTTACGTACTACACGAATATGTGATAAAAAATGGGGGTTCCTATTTTAAAAAAACGCAGTTGATATCCGTTTGACCTATGGCAGCGCCATCTAACGGGGCAACCATAGCGCCATCTGGTTTCCCCCTTCAAGCTAGACAAGTTTCGTTCTTTGTAGTTTTTTCGTTTGACGCTTATTTCGTGAGATATTTGGCACGGTCATGATCAATGGACCACCCTGTATATGCTCGTGGCTGCAGTCTGACAGACTATACTGTGGAATGTTGACGACGAAATGCACCACCTGGTGTGCATACCGCTCGACTATTCGTGAATGCAAATACAGTATGTAATAAAAGTTACTTTTTAATGCTTCATAACTAAGAAATGTGATAAAAAAATAATTTGTCGAAGTGAGAATTCTCACAGGCATGCAGTTTGATATTTGACATTCTTATGAGCTTTTCAGACTGCCTTTCAGAGATAATGTTGAAACTAATACCGTGTACGCTGGTCAGTGATACTAGATACGAATGACGCAGGCACGTACCTGATGCATATTAATGGTTGCCTACAGGCTCAATACGGCCTGAAATTACAGAAATAATCGCTTCAGCATCTGCGAGAGGGGCGAGATGAAGCCAAGAGGTGCAGTGGCGAACTGTGATTGAAACAAAATAAATATCTTATCTTTCATATTCTGCCTTAGTCTCTGGTAACGGTTACCGTAGGAAGCAGCTTCACGAAAAGATGGCCGACTGGCTGTGATACTCAGCACTATTCTCATGAACATAACCCTTACATAATAATAAATCAAATAAGCCCTTGCAGCACTTCCTGATAGATGAAGAACATTTAAAACGCGTTTCAATACAAATTAGAGTGATTGAGACGCAGTTTGAGAGAACCTATCTCATTTTGCATATGCGCGTGCCGTGGGCGAAGTAAGTTAACTTCCTCTGCTGTGCCCAACAACGTAAACTAAGCTCCATTATTTTAAAAATGTACACTGTTTCCTATTTGAAATTACTACTAGTTGACCTCTATGTCAGACTACGTCACACATTCCCAGTACTACGGAGACATCAGTGTCCATCAAGCACTACAGTAGAAACATTGACACACGCACAGGCTGGAGAATCCATTGTAATTGTCAACTGGCAATTAAGCGATATTCGGCTAATTAGTGATACAAACTGGCAAACAGCAGAAAGACAGCTGCTGTTATCAGCGCTTCTCGAGAATCAAATTTAAAAATCGTGCATACAACATGTATACAGAAAAAAATAAATCCTGCCCTACATGAACGGATATTCCTGTTGCACTGGATGTCTGTAATTTGTTTAGACGTACAAGTAAAGGCTTGTAATTGCATAATTATGTTCAGTGTTACCTCTAAGTGAAACTATTGCACGATTACAAGAGTTTGTCACTTTCGAGAAAATGTGTGGTTAACTTGAGCTCTTTCTATGAGTAAGCGTCTTGCGTGCTTCAGAAAATTACAATCGAATATTCGTAATGAATCTGTTATAGAACACAGTGCTTCTTAGTCGAATCACAGCGAATTAGGAATGGATTGAAGGATTCCCAGTAGGGAAAATTTGGGAGGGGATTGCCAGTTGTGTCCTTTGCTTCAAAACCAAGGGAAACCGCAAAAAATGGGGCAAAAGTTCAAAGCCATAGAGTTTGTTTGTGTATCAGTTGGATTCTGAAAGGGCGTAAAGTTGATGACTTGCTTGGTACGTATAGCGGTATACCTCTGGCTTTTTCCTGAAACTTACATGTTTGTCATCAACTGCGACATAGTCGCGTATACAAACAGTGATCCAATACTGTCAAATGTTTTTTATTCCAGTCTTTGGTCATAATATGAATTATTTAGACGATGACCGGTTTCAGTCCGTAATGACCATCCTCAGATCTTTTTTACACCACGTGCTAAAGTGATAAGGCCATAATGGCATCGTCAAAACATATAAATATTATCACCACAGCATCGTTACATAGATCTAAAATAAGGTAGCTACTGTACTTCAGTAGCCAGTTGCAACAATGACTGTGTGGACGATGTGGCCTATTCTACACCTTATTTTAAATTTATGTAACGATGCTGTGCTGATTATATTTATATGTTTTGACGATGCCATTATGGCCTTATCACTTTAGGACATGGTGTAAAAAAGATCTGAAGATAGTCATTACGGACTGAAACCGGTCATTGTCTAAAGAATTGATATTGTGATCAAAGACTGGAATAAAAAACATTTACATGTTTGTCCCTTAATTGCACAAACACTACTACATTTTCCCCTCATTACATTTCCTTACTCATAGAATGTCAGTTATCTTACATTTTCAAAGTTTCAGCTCCGTGATTTTGACCTAAGATATTCGCGGTACAGTTGAAACTCCATAATATTCCTACCTTTTGCCTTATACAATTGATACACTGTGTGGAGCAACTTCATGCGGAGCATCGCATTCCGCGTTATTACTCAGTTTTCAATGTTGATGGCATTATTTAACATGATTTCCTTATGAAATCATTAATAAACTATATGACCTGTTAGGTGATATTAACACGCTTTCAAGGTTGAATTCTGGAAGTGAGAAATACCTGTGGCCATACCTGTTCAGCTACAACATGGAATTGCGGCTAAAATCAGACGACATAAGCATCAATTTCTAGCCGGTTTATATGAACTCTGCTAATTTACTTAAACAAAAGGAAAGTTTTAAATTATCAAAAAGAAAGCCCCCCCCCCATTACTGAGAAAGTATATATCAGAACTACTTACCATTTATATTTCGTTGCTCATGCAAATCCGTATTGTATCGATCAGTTTTATAAATAGCGCCACCCGCATACGTTTAATAGACTGTTGTTTACATATTTCTTCCTCCTATTGCTTTCATAATTCGTTTTGGTCAGAACCAATTTTAACTGTAACACAATAACAGTATTATTTCACAATAATGGCACGTACGACGCACGTGATGATACACTGCTTCCTGAATGTCTGGTGTCCTCCACTATCCTGTTTCTTCCACAGAGACTAAGATCACTGCAACCTATTTGCTTGGAGATGGATCTGCGCGTTTCGCATTTATAACCTTTTAAAGGGAATCATTATGCTTGTTTTCCAAATAAATATATGCATTATATTGATGTTAGACAAAACTGTAAAAAATGGAGTACAGTGAAACAAGGAAACAAAATAAAATATTCTGCTCTCTTTGCTAACAAACGATGAATATTATTTTCCGCTATAATTTCTTTCCGTGACGTTAGATGCTGAGAAGAAATGTGGAAGCATAATTCCTCCATTTGTGTGAAGACAGTGGATTAATGTTTGGAAATAGTGTAGTACTGAAAATAACAATAGAAACTCTATTAAAATAAATAACTCCAGGTACTTATTGTAGTGGTACGTTCTCCCAGTAAACAGAAATGTACAAATATGAGAACGTGGTTTCACAGCAAACAACTAATAGTCTACAAAAGTTCTCCATATGATGAAATAACATTTGACGAAGTATTATAATCCCACGTATGAATCAGGGAAACTTTGCCGCCTCTATCGTATATTAAATAACGCATTGTGGTTCTTGCAGTATTACCCAATTTTTATTTATAAAACAGTAATGAATTTTATACATACTATAATATGCAACAGAGCTTGACAATATATATGTCTTTGACTGGTGCACATGAGTTAGTTTACATTTTTTTAGCTTTTATGAACTGTTCATAATTCATCAGTATGTGCACTATCATGCTACCGACCTCAGTGATGTAACATCGAATTGGCTCTTTCTCAAGTGATCGCTAAGAAGTGATCAGACAGAAAAACGCGAGGAGGGAGCGCCAAGACTTTAATCCGCTATTTAAGACCAAACTTTCTTCATCGCGTTCCCCATAAGAAAAAAACACAGATATGGAAGGAGTCCAACAAGGATGTGCACTATCGCCAATTACTTTAATTTATCCATACAGGAGGAACTTGAAAAGTCAGAAAACAGTTTCAAATAGGTGTACTCTACATGGAAAAAGAATATGTATGTAGAGATATGCTGATGATACAGCTGTTTTAGATGGAAGGGAAAGAGGACTTGAAGCTATCATAAATAAAATGGATAAAGTTGTACGAAAAGAATATATCATGAAAATAAACGAGTCTAAAATAAACTTGATCGTTGTGACAAACGTGGACAAACCTAAGCCCGATTACATATACGTGACAAGCTAACGAAATAAGTTGACATAGTTACATATTTAAGAAGCAAAAGCTCTAGGAATGGTAAATCCAAAGGTGAGGTAGGAAGCGAAAGGCCCCTTCAATAAAAAGAAGGTACTAACCTTACAAAGTAACAATACGTTTGGTGTGTGACATTGAATGGTTATGAAATTTGGGCTCTTAAGGTTCAGGAAAGGAAAATGAATCCTTTTGGGGTGTGTTGTTACAAACACATCTGGAAAATTAAATGGATGAATAAGAGCACGAGTGATCGCAGTAGTACAAGTTTGTATTCCTACTACTTCCACAGTTGATGAAGAGATTAAAAGAATGTATGATGATAATATAAATTATCCATATCGTTGATGGAGACATTTAATTGTGATGAGAGTCTACATAGCACTATATAATAGGGAACGGAAGAGAAGGAAAACAGAAGAACACGGACTGGAAGAAAGGAATGAAAGAGAAAGCCATCTGGTATAATTTTCCACGGAGCACGGTCTAATCATTGTTAACACTTATTTTAAGAATTTGAAAGAAGTTTGTATAAGTGGAAGAGACGTGGAGATACTGGATGGATTCAGATAGAATGCTAAGACAGGGATTTTGAAACCAGAACATTTCCTGGGC
The DNA here is from genome assembly GCF_023864275.1 of Schistocerca cancellata. Taxonomy (NCBI): domain Eukaryota; kingdom Metazoa; phylum Arthropoda; class Insecta; order Orthoptera; family Acrididae; genus Schistocerca; species Schistocerca cancellata. The sequence goes on from NC_064627.1 coordinate 746,904,245, forward strand.
CAGATGTATACTGTGACCATAATTTATTGGTTATTCCTGATAAAAACGGGAAATTGCAAAAAAAGATGAAAAAATTAGTAGATAGGACCTGGATGTAATGAAAAAAAAACAGAGGTTACGGAGAGCTCCAAAGGAAGCTTTAGGCAATGATTGACTTACACAGGGAAAAGGAATACAATGGAAGAAGTGATTAAGTCAACAAACAGAATTTCAAAACAAGGTACCCTATATGCCCTCTGTTCGCTCAGCTGAGCATTAACAGAAACAGAATTGTCGGCGACTGGTACAAAGCGACGGGGAGATAGAAACAGAACTTCAAATAATTTAAAGTAATCGTTCATTTATTTAAACATAAATTTACTATGTATCTCCATTCATTAAACTTTTAAAACCACCCAAAAAACTGATATTGAATGCCAGAAGTACGAAAATTTTGTATTTAAGTAAATAAATATATAAATTTTGAAAATACTTCAGTTTCATTATACATTAGTTACTTTTCTTTCAAGTAAGATACGTTGTTTGCCTCAAAAAAAAAAAGGTCGGCAGTCCTAGTCATGGCTCATCTATAACCGAAAAGCTTGAACTAGTATGGAAATGAAAACGCTTCAGAGATCGAGTAAAAACACTCATATAACTAAATAACGGTCAGCGACTCGTGTGAGTGGGTGAAAAAAAATTAATTTAACTGAAATGCCTGCAGAGAATAATTTCTTTCGATTGCTTCATTCGACCGAAAAAACCAGGCTGAACGGTGGAACTATCGACTGGCCGATCGGTTCCTGAAGTTTGCCCCATCAGTAGCAGCTATAGCCTGTCCCTGATGTAATTCCATCTGTACACTGAGCAAGCAATAAATGACATGTCGCTGGAAAAAGAAGTAGGGCAAGAAGACGACTGTAGTACATAGAAATCATAAAAGATGGCTGTATCTGCTGCACAGAAATGAAGTAGAAGGCTCAGAGATGTGTCAACTAGACTGCAACCAACCAGTTATGGGACTGAGCATTAAAGGAGATGTGCGTAAGAACAATGACGCCAACACAAACTGGGCCACTTGATAATGGGAATCATGAATCTATGAAGTCTTTATTAAAGAGTAAGAGAGAAAAAGAGTTCATGGAATACTGTTGTAAAAAAAAATTCGGATTATTGGTCATCTATTCAGTAGCGTGGAACTCCTAAATACAATAATGTAGGGTATGTTATTAGAAAAAGAACAAGACGAAGACTACGAATGAAATACATAGACAAATTACAAAAGGTGACCTCCAGATAAATGAAAAATAGAGATCGACGTGAAGATCGGAGACCTACTACCTACCTGTCCATGGAATCAGAACTAAAGACGAAGCGCTGTATGAAAAAACCTTGCAGAAATAACTAGACTCTCCGAGGGCGCTTCCCCATCGTGATGTTGTGGCTTGTTAGGACACAGATCGAAGATATATATTTATCGGTGCATACATGTAGCATATGTCAGTCGTTAGTGTATTGTCTACACATTCCAGTGTAAGGGAAGAAAAATGGTGGACAGTTGTGCAGCGCTTAATCGCACGTCTAATTAGGGAAAGGAATCAGTATTACCTTACACAGATATGTGCATATATTTAGATGTTTTATGTTACACACTTTCACTCATAGCACTTACATTTTCCGAAGGGATACATCAGAGACTTTACGTTCTTCTTTCTTTTTTTAAGATTACTTTCTATATTCGATAGTACTGGTGGGCATGAGATTCAAAACGATTCATATTGTTGTGCTATGAAATAGTCCACATATTGGTGAGAACACTGCACAGTCAAGTATTAGGATTCACCTGCATACTGCCTACCCCACTAAACGGTAATAATATAGTCTACCAGATACCGGGATTATCACCTATCTTCATCTGGATCCAGCTCCAGTGACTGACGGGTCCGGGTTGTTGCTATGGAGTTTTGGCTGTGTTAGTTTCAGGGGGTGGCCGGATGCCCTTCCTGTCGCTACCCTGTACCTCCCGGCACGGAAGTAGTCTACCCCAGCTGTCTGCATCTGTAAACCATGACATAGTGCGAACGTTTTGCAAATGTCTGCGAGTAGTGTAACTGAGGCGGGACGTGGGGACCAGCCCAGTATTCACTTAGTGGGCTGTGGAAAACCGCCTAAAAACCATATCCAGGCTGGGCGGATTCGATCCGGGGCCGGCCCGCCGACCCGAGTCCAGGAAGCAGCACAATGGTGCTCTCGGCTAACCTGGCGGGTCGGGAATATCATATGATGCTAAATATACACTCCTGGAAATGGAAAAAAGAACACATTGACACCGGTGTGTCAGACCCACCATACTTGCTCCGGACACTGCGAGAGGGCTGTACAAGCAATGATCACACGCACGGCACAGCGGACACACCAGGAACGGCGGTGTTGGCCGTCGAATGGCGCTAGCTGCGCAGTATTTGTGCACCGCCGCCGTCAGCCAGTTTGCCGTGGCATACGGAGCTCCATCGCAGTCTTTAACACTGGTAGCATGCCGCGACAGCGTGGACGTGAACCGTATGTGCAGTTGACGGACTTTGAGCGAGGGGGTATAGTGGGCATGCGGGAGGCCGGGTGGACGTACCGCCGAATTGCTCAACACGTGGGGCGTGAGGTCTCCACAGTACATCGATGTTGTCGCCAGTGGTCGGCGGAAGGTGCACGTGCCCGTCGACCTGGGACCGGACCGCAGCGACGCACGGATGCACGCCAAGACCGTAGGATCCTACGCAGTGCCGTAGGGGACCGCACCGCCACTTCCCGGCAAATTAGGGACACTGTTGCTCCTGGGGTATCGGCGAGGACCATTCGCAACCGTCTCCATGAAGCTGGGCTACGGTCCCGCACACCGTTAGGCCGTCTTCCGCTCACGCCCCAACATCGTGCAGCCCGCCTCCAGTGGTGTCGCGACAGGCGTGAATGGAGGGACGAATGGAGACGTGTCGTCTTCAGCGATGAGAGTCGCTTCTGTCTTGGTGCCAATGCTGGTCGTATGCGTGTTTGGCGCCGTGCAGGTGAGCGCCACAATCAGGACTGCATACGACCGAGGCACACAGGGCCAACACCCGGCATCATGGTGTGGGGAGCGATCTCCTACACTGGCCGTACACCACTGGTGATCGTCGAGGGGACACTGAATAGTGCACGGTACATCCAAACCGTCATCGAACCCATCGTTCTACCATTCCTAGACCGGCAAGGGAACTTGCTGTTCCAACAGGACAATGCACGTCCGCATGTATCCCGTGCCACCCAACGTGGTCTAGAAGGTGTAAGTCAACTACCCTGGCCAGCAAGATCTCCGAATCTGTCCCCCATTGAGCATGTTTGGGACTGGATGAAGCGTCGTCTCACGCGGTCTGCACGTCCAGCACGAACGCTGGTCCAATTGAGGCGCCAGGTGGAAATGGCATGGCAAGCCGTTCCACAGGACTACATCCAGCATCTCTACGATCGTCTCCATGGGAGAATAGCAGCCTGCATTGCTGCGAAAGGTGGCTACACACTGTACTAGTGCCGACATTGTGCATGCTCTGTTGCCTGTGTCTATGTGCCTGTGGTTCTGTCAGTGTGATCATGTGATGTATCTGACCCCAGGAATGTGTCAATAAAGTTTCCCCTTCCTGGGACAATGAATTCACGGTGTTCTTATTTCAATTTCCAGGAGTGTATTTCACATCATAAACTCTACACTTCACACTCATGCTGACATTATAAACTTCATTTAGTTGTAAACGAGCAATTATGGCAAATTTGTTCTAGTACGTAAAAAAAACTCGATCAACAGTGAGTGACTGCCGTTTGTTCATAAGTTAAATGGCTATCTTGTAGTTGCTTATTTAAATAAGACATTCTGCCCGTGACATATCTCAAAGGAAGATGTGTCATAAAAAAAAGGCGCGTCAGTTAACCACCACAAAATGGCCGACGAGGCGCCTTCAAATTGTCCGTAGTTCATAGAACACCACTTAGGGAATTGGGGGGCCTTGGGAGTAGGTAAGAACAATGACAGCAACGTAACCTGGGCCACAAGATGGAAGACTGAGTGCGAACGTATACTGCGTCCATGCCTCCGGAAGAAGACGGGTGTGTGGGAACCGTCCCATGGGCGGTGCGTCGAGGACAGCCCGGAAGCGGCGGCCGGGGAACATCCGGAAGGCGCATCCACCGGCCGCCGCGGCGCCGCGGTCGCGCTTTCGCCGTGGGACGGTCCGCGGGCCGCTCCGCGCCATTCTGCACGCTCTCTATTCCCACCGCCTCACAGCTCACAGCGCACGCCGTCCCGAACCCTCCTGTCGCTGTTTCGCCACGCATCCGCCGGTTTTGCCCTCCACTGCAAGCTGCAAATACGCCGTGCACAACTGTTTGTTGCCGGAAAACCTTTCTCTCCAGACGTTATCGTCGGCTACACTAATTTGTTGGGGCATCTGTTTCCCTCAATGTCTTACTGTGTGTCAACGTCATATGTCGAGTCACAAATTTCTCTACAGTTTGATTGTGTTTTATCCTTACACCTTAACCCGCAGCGCGCTAAACTACGAGACAAGGGTGAGGCAGACCCGGACTGAATCGGCTGGTTAACGACCAAAGCGCGTTTTTAGGCAGTCTTCCACACACGATTAGGCAAAAGCGGGGCTGGCCACCAGTGTCCACCTCAAGCTCCACTCTGTTTAGTAACATTTGTAAGTAGGCTGTTTAGGTTCTTATATTGGTAATGCCGCCGCCACGTAGCGCTCTCTGTATGAATATCACTGGCAGTGCTGTGTGCTGTCTGTGGCTAGTTTGCATTGTTGTCTGCCATTGTAGTGTTTGGCAGCGGCAGCTGGATGTGAACAGCGCGTAGCGTTGCGCAGTTGGAGGTGAGCCGCCAGCAGTGGGGGATGTGAGGAGAGAGATGGCGGAGTTTTGAAATTTGCAATACTGGATGGCATGAACTGCTGTATATATTATGATTATTAAGGTAAATACATTGTTTGTTCTCTATCAAAATCTTTCATTTGCTAACTATGCCTATCAGTAGTTAGTGCCTTCCGTAGTTTGAATCTTTTATTTAGCTGGCAGTAGTGGCGCTCGCTGTATTGCAGTAGTTCGAGTAACGAAGATTTTTGTGAGGTAAGTGATTTGTGAAAGGTACAGGTTAATGTTAATCAGGGCCATTCCGTGACCAGTAAACCCCCGATTGTCTAACCTCTACCGTAGCATTTAGTTCGATGAAATCTGTGCTCAAGCGATTGGGGAAACATGCCAGTGTGATGCGCGAGGCAATCGCAGTACAAGCCGACATGCGGATACCCGTTATGTAGCTACGCTTTTGTTTGTTTCATTCGATACTATTCTTGTAGACGTTAACACTAATTTAATTTTTGTTCCTTATATAAATCTCTACACATAAACAATTCTTTAATAGAAATTATAATCTTCGTGGGCGTTTCAGGTGTGCCTTATTCAGAAGAAATGTAATAACAGACGCCTAAACTAAATATTGTCAACAGAATACGAAATTACAAGAAGAAATTCTTCCCTTGAACTAATCTGTAATAGTAAACTACCTACACAACCTTATGTCGTCCATGCTGGATTGTCGCAAAGAACTGCTACTGTTTATGTCAATAAAAGTTCAGATAAAACAATTACCTGCGTCAGTTACTGTTTTTATTTCATCCCACAACGCGACGCGTTTCGAGTGTTTACACTATCATCTTCTGGTGGAACAATAATATTATGTTACATTTTTGTTAGCTGCGTGCAGTCGGTTGTTTGTTGTGGTTTCCTTTTGCTACAGAAACGTGTAAGAGGCACTTCTGAACGTAATATGTCAGTAAGATTATAATCTCAATGCCATAGTACGCTAACAAGTCCCTGTTACACTTTTTTTTAGTACGAAGAACAACTGGCTGTATCCAGGTAGCAAAAATGTAACTCAATATCAATTGTTCCACCTGATGATGGGAGTGTTAACTCTCGAAACACATCGTGGTATTAAATAAAAAACAGTAACTCACGCAGATAATTGTTTTATCTGAACTTTTATTAAAATATCTTTAATTCTACAACCCTGCATGTCATGGTACTTTCAAAAGCATTGTGGTAGACGTAACGCCGCCTTACACTCCGTGCATTCCCACGTTGTTTCGCTGCGTACTTTGTGTTTCATGCAAATTTTCCACATCATTATTAGTTTTTTTTTAGGTGTCGGATCGTTATGTTTTGAGAAATGGGCTCAATATTGCATTTGGAGTCGAGGACATTTTTCACCTACTCATTGTTTCTCACCCTTTTCGTAGACCGGCAATTAGACAATGTTTAACATTCCCTCCACTATATTTATTCTCTGACTGCGTATTGTTTTTTGGATAATGCTTGTATTATATAGAGCCCTATCTGACACATAAAAAAATGTTTTATCCAACTTTCGTTCCCGCGAGTGTGACCCGTGATGTCTACGTTTGACCCGTATTTCTTTCCACGAGTCGGGCTCGTCAAAAGTGCGACAAGGGTTTAAAGACTCGAACTCCCACGTCTAACACTGCCTCGAACTTCCGATTACTTTAAAAATGAGTTAATGTGGTAAATTTTGATTTTAAGCATGTACGACGAGAGAAATTTTAGAAACAGTTGGAAATTATGCTTAAAATTTGTTGGAAGTACTCTCATAATGAAACACTGGATAACTATAAATTAGGTAATGCATGCTCCATTTTAGGCAAAAGCTAGTTTTTCACGCATCTCAATGTTCATGGCGTCGTATCTCCTGAACTGTGTGTCGTTCAGTGACATAATTTTGCAGGTACATTCACTGGTATATATACATACTGTCCTCAAAGTGTGTTACGAATAATGTCTGTAGTAAAGAAGTAGTAAATTAAATCGTTATGTCTGGTGCAGCAGATGTACTACAAGAACAGCGAAAATGTAGTAAACGATAGACTTTTTTTCCTTTCATAGTTTTGTGGGAAGTGTCAGCGAGAAAAAGTTTCGTAAAGGTTTGAAATTATGTGTAAAGTTTAGTGGAAGTCAGTAAGTGCTCTCATTGTCAAAAACTGCATCAATAAAATCCTGGTATTTGCGCCGTCAGTTAAGCTGCCTGAAGCCAAACATTCAATTTGTAAGAGCAGCGCTTGTCTTACGGTGTTAAACTTTTAACATAGGATAGTACCTCTTAATGAGTAGATTATGACAGTCATTTCAATTTTTAAATTCGGTCAATAATTCCGTGACATATTGAAAGTAAAACTGTGTTGCCCCTGGAGATCGTTAGAGAGCCAACTCACAACTGGTTTTGGGTTCCGACACAGTCGCTTAGTGAAACAGATGTAACTTTCTGATGAAAGATATGTTGTGGGTTAACGTGGCCTGTAAATGCAATCTTGGTTGGCGACGTGTTATCTATCAGTTGCAATTGAGACTTCTTACAGTTCTACTTTCTGTAGATTCATTGCCGTACTATGCATTAATTTGTGTATCTTGACTGAGTCGACGGCGATGTGCAGGAAATGCGGTACAATATCTTGTTCAACGTGCTCTAGGAGCCAACAAAGATTTTCATTAACTTCATTGCCCATTATCAGAAAATACAAATGGCCACTACCTGACACCTACACACAAACACACATACACTTACACACCCACACAACACACACACTCACGCACGCGCGCAGAAGCACAATAAAACACAAACAAACAGAAATAGAAAAGTGTGAAGACGATGTGGTGGTGGTAAGTTCCTATGGGACCAAACTGCTGAGGTCATCGGTCCCTAGAATTACACACTACTTAATCGAACTTACACTAACTTACGATAAGGACAACACACACACCCATGCCCGAGAGAGGACTCGAAACTCCGACAGGGGGAGCCGCGCGAACCGTGACAAGGCGCCTTAAACTGTGCGACTACCCAGCGCGGCAAAAGTGTGAAAGAGATGCCAGGAGAGTTATTTGAAGGTTTCTGAAACTCGTGGAAGATATGAAGCTTTGAAAGGAGTGAAGAAGGTAGTCACAGAATGAGATAGTTTTGTGAAACCAGATGTGTTACACGATCCCATACAGAGGGCGCACACGGTTTCCCTCCTTTATGTTAACTGACGACGGCGAACGAAACGAAACCTGGCCTCTTTTGTGCCAACCGCTTCATCTTAGAGTGACATGAAATAAATTTGCCAAATCGTGGATACAGTGGATCCATTGCGGCGGCAGAGATAGAGATAGGATTTCATGCTTTTCACGTGCACTTGCCCAAATCGTTAGGCTGTACGAGCAGGTCTCCATGCCCGATTCAAACTGGTATAATTTCATGTTATTGCATCTTCATTTGATTCCATCCGCATAGACTTCATTCACCTCATTTCAGCGAGTTTAATTCATTTCTCTACCATACCCTTTTCGATACCCCTTAGATTTCTCATGCGGCCGGCAGGCGATAGCTTAATGTCGCAGCGCCACTCAGCTCAGAGGTGTCGGAATGGTACTGTGTCACACTGATGCCTGGGAATCAGCGAATGGCTGTCTCAGTACAGGGACACTTTTAAAGTGCCGAACAAATATGCGCGGGAGCCATAGAGGGTGTTGCTGAACTGGTGGGCTTCACAGGGACCCTTTGTCGTTTTATTCACGCGAACCCACACCAAACAGGAAGGCTGAAAAAGCGTAAACACTGTTTGTGCTTCAGATCACGTTCAGATCTTGTCTAATGGTTTCAAACGATCCCTAGCGATTCCACCTCGTACACTAGAGCAAAATTTGCGGTTTCATTACACTCCAAAGGGGGCCGCGCGGAGTAGCCGCGCGGTCTGAGTTAGTGATAAAATAAAATAATTTTACAGAGGACAAGGTGTAGTACGACTATCAAGGGCGGTGATGGTGTTGCTACTTTTGTTAATAATGGTGGCGGTGGTAATTTATTGTTAGAGAGGCTACAATCATGATTACGATCACTGCGAAACTATCAGGAAAAGCAGTAAGTAGCCCATTACGAAGGAAAGCATACGTTCGCTGTATTTTGTCCCCTTGATTTTAGTCGACTGAATGTTAAACACACCTGAAATTATTCTTCGTGCATTTCAGTCTGTTACACTGCTTGTGAAAGTAGCTGGCAAAGTCCTGCGGAAACAGCTCGGGAAATAAAGAGAACCGCGAACATTTTGCTTTCACCTGATGCCTTGCAATATCGATCGCAGCAGTAAATGGAGAAATTTTGCTGCGCACACTTCCTGCTGTCTCTTGGGCGGTTCTGGTGATTTCCGGTAACGAAAGAAGCGCTAATGGATTCCAGATAGACTTCCGTGACTCCCGCCGTCGACTCAGTCCAGGAAGGAGCGGATTCATTACGTCACGTAAAAGCTGTGCTGTGTTCGTCGTGTACACTCGTCGCTGAGACGCAGCGGGGTGAGTCCCAGTGCCGGTGGGATGAGAAAAAAAAGTCATTGGCTGAATTTTGGCGCCAAGTAGAAAAGAGAAGCGACGCCTCCACTTCTTTACTGCAACGAATGTAAACCCGTATACTGCATTTAGTCGAAACCACTTTGCATTGTCGAATGGTATGGTGGGTCTAGAGTCTGTTGACCTTTCTTCGTTTCCCTTACTTGCAGCCCTGCGACCATTTACAACAAGACGAATAAAATATTAGACTTAATATGCAACTATTTGTGCCCCTGTTATGTCTTTAAGCTCACGCCCATGAGAAATAAATTTTAACTAAGTTGTTTCGTGAAACTTGAGCTTATCCCAGCGCATCAGATGTTCAAATAACTTGTGGGAATGCAACTGGGTAACGTCCTCGACAACCACGATATTTCAGCTTACGAACATAGTCCCGCTTGTCCAACATTTTCCTTATCCACAGGTGAGATAACAGTGTCTTGAGAGAACGTAGAACAGGCCTCTCTGCTGCTCTTGGTGAATGTGCCCTCGTAAACATATGACAGCTATTTAGAACATCTCAGTTCAATCCACCAGAATATTAGCTCCATTATGGAGATGCAAAACGATGACTGCCTTCCTTTCCTTGATATCTTGGTCAGGAGGAAGGGTGACGGTACCTTGGGACATGCCGTTTATAGGCTTTTTATCTTCTGGCTGATAGTCGTCACCATCCGGATCATCGTGAAGGGTGCTTCGTACCTTGGTTCATAGTATACACGTCATCTCAGACCCAGCAAGTTTATCAGCTGAGTTAGCTCACTTTCAGGTTTTCTTCCCCCAGAATGTGTTTGGTGAAAGCTAAATGATAACGTAGCTGTTAGCCCACGAGGACAGTGGACAACTGGGCTATAGAGCACAAGCGTCACAGGCACTAACAATGGCGAGAAAATCCGATGCAATAGAACATTACAGAGATTCTGACGTACATTTCTAGTTACTGGAATTGTTCTATTGGGGAAGCTGTTGAGTTTTTAAACTAGCAAAAGACCATATAAATAGAGACGGAGATTTTTGCTTAAATTGTGCCTGGAATCCTGCTTTCTTCCTGGTCAAACTGAAGAAGAACAGTCAGTGCCACTTGTTCATCCGTTACTAATTAATGTTCATTACCTACAACGTTTGTCGTTGGTTATCTTTGGTTGTGCGGTGGCGCTAGTTGTTTAAGGTGAGAGTTGTCTTTCTACATACGTTGTCTTTCGTTTTCCGGTTGTCGGAGGCCCCAAACCGAGGGTTTAAGTTCCCAGACACAGCAATCTCACGTTCTGTGTGAACCGAGCGAGGTGGCACAGTTGTTAGTACTCTGGACTCGCATTCAGCAGGACGACGGTTCAAATCCGCGTCCGGCCATCCAGATTTAGGTTTCCCGCGATATCCCTGAATCGCTCCTGGCGAATGCCGGGATGGTTCCCTTGAAGGGCACGGTCTATTTCCTTCCTCATCCCTGACACAATGCGAGCTTGTGCTCCGTCCCTAATGACCCCGATGTCGATGGGACGTTAATCCCAGTCTTCCTTCATTCTTCTTCCTTCGTTCCATTTGCGTCTTGGAAATGACGCGGTGTTCACCTGTCGAAATATCAGAAGTTATCGAGGACGTTACCTGGTCCTGCTTTCCCGCAAGTATTTGAACATGCTGTATCGATTGTCCTCCGTCTTTGAAAATCGCTAATACTTAGCAATGTTGATTTTGCTTCGCAGATTACTCATGTCTCTTCGGTTCATTATTCTTAGGTCAATAAGATTAATATCGGTTAATCGGAAGGTGCTGTTAGTGACATACTAGAAATATAAAAACAAGCTTTCCACATAAATGCACAGAAAGAAATAAGGCTTCTTTTTTCAACAGTGATAAATATAGTGCCAGAATAGCTATATTTTGTAGAGTGAACGGACTGTTATTTCCCTGAAGCATATGCACATCGTTTCCCCCACAAATTTACTGGCTCAGATATATTACTACGTTTGTGTTTCAATGGTTCTGCTATCATCAAATGAGTCTAAGCACTGTAGGGCTTAACATCTGAAGTCATCAATCCCCTAGATTTAGAACTACTTAAACCTAACTAACCTAAGGACATCACACACATCCATGCCCGAGGCAGGATTCGAACCTGTGACCGTAGCAGCTGCGTGGTTCTGGACTGAAGTGCCTAGGACCGCTCGTCCACAGCGGCCGGCCTCTGCTATCATCATCAGATGCATTTCAGTCCTTTCACATTCGCTTTTTTTAGGATTCAAGTTGTTATCTACATGTATATAGCTCTCTCCAGCGTTACTTAAACATCAGAGCAAGGCGGCGCCTCTGGGGCTGCTGGAGATACATCACATATGCAAGCTGTAAATGAAATTCAAGATGAAAAGCGCTATAAGTCTTCTTGATGATGATGCCATGACTGTTGAAATGCAGGATGTGCACGTAATATTGTTTGTTATTTGTCGTTACTCATCAATGGAAATGGTTAAAACTGGAAGAAAAGCATTACAAAAGGAACTTGTAAAACTATATGGATTGACAAAAGAAAATGAACCAGCCAGAAGAAATGGTTGGATATCAGTGTAGCTTCATATACGTACGCACCATCGGCGGGTATGCAAACGATTAGAGTTGAAATTCTCTGTGGCAGATAGAACGGCTACCAGAGTGCGTTAGTGTTGTTCGTGTTTTGTGTGGGCATCAGGCGTGGTAACAAATACAAGGGGCACGAATAGCCACAGATGTTCAGTGATCACTATGAAGGACACAGAGTTGGCGCGTACGCGTGTGAGACAGCGTCATCAGCATATGACAGAGTTTTAAATTAGCCTCGTTGTGAGTCTCCATTTGGCCAGCTGGTCGAATCGTGCAATATCCTGATTGTGTGGCATTCGGATGTGACAGTGACCCGATGTGGGACAGCGTGGGAACGTGAGCGCATGCATAGTCGTCGTCAAGGTTCTCGTCACTACAAGGGAGAATAGCCATATTGTGCCTGCCCTCCGAGAACAAGTAGTGGACTCCCTGCTCATTCTGTGTCATCCAACACCACAGGTCAGAGACTAGCAGTGGGCAGTTGCCGTCCCGTTTCATAGGCTGCCGTTGACACCGCGACACAAACAGTGCTGTGCCCAGGACGCATGGGCTGCTGATGAACCACATGACACTGTGTTCAGCGATTGTTCGCGGTACTGCACTAGCCTGGATGACCAACGTAGAGTATAGCAGCGACCTGGCGAGAGGTCCCATTATTCCAATATTTTGGGGAGGCAAAGTGGTGTTAGTCCTGCCATCATGGTGTGGGTAGCCATCGGGTATGGCTTCATGTCACGGCTGGTAGCGACTGAGGGAATTCTGACGACGCTAGAGTACGTCGGAGGCCGACCAGAAAGACAGGTCGCGGCGCATACGTCACGAAGGTAGGCCTGAACTCGCTCGCTCGCTCAGAGCAGCAGATGAACTGCGTTTCTACAGCTGTTAATCGTAATTCGGTATTCGCGTACAAACTAAAGTTGCATCTGCTTTTGGAATCCGCTATTATGGAGTCTTAGTAGAAGTCTTACTAGATGTACAATGACCGGAAGTTGATAGGCCTGCTACTAATTTGTTACGGTTGTCCTAGTTGCAACGAAACTAGAATCATGCAAGAATGATTATCGGTTGCATGACGCACTGTATCTTGTATGAGATTAGGACTGTTAATCAGAAGAGACTGAATGCTATAAACAAGTCTCGTTATACCATTTATGTCGAGCGTAGATCTTAAATCTCAGCATGCTCTACAGTTTTGTGTTTCTTTGTAGCAGTAGTAGGCAGTAAGTCTCCATAACAACGGAGTCCAGTAGAATATGCAATTCTCGTCAGTACGTAAACGCCCAATTGCGAGTTAGCAGGCTTAGATACGAAGTGGGCCTGCTGAGTTGGGAAAGCGAGCGAGCTGAGGCCTACCCTCGTGACGTACGTGCAACAGCCTGTCTTTCTCGTCAGCCTCGAGTACGACACGGCCATCCTGAGTCATGTGTTACTCGCCATGCGACAGAATCGTGGTGATATTTTTCAAAAGGACAATGCTCTACACATGGCACATATCTCTACGAAATGTGTGCGTGATACTGAAGTATTTCCGCAGCCAGCGAGATCTCCATATAGAACATGTGTGAGACCATGTCGGATGTGAACTCCGTCCCAGTGTCAGCATAAATGACATTAAGGGTCAGTTACAAAAGTTGTGGGCCAGCTTGCCTCAGGAGAGGCTACAACGGCTTTATGACACTCTTCCTAACTGAGTCACTACGTGTATCCAGTCCAGAAGTGGGGGCTCGCACTACCACGATCTTTGTAAATTTTATTCGATTTTGTAATCACTGAAATAACATAACCTACCCTTCTCAAACCGTGAAGTTTCATTTCATTTTCTCCTTCCCTTCTGTACACTTGACTTCTTTTGTCAGGCAGTGTATCTACAGAATATTTGTGGAGGTACATAGTTTCCCAAAATTGAAAAAACGTTTTAATTGTTATAACTGTGCCATTTCTCCCGTAGAGAGGTGAGGAGGACTTTTTTCAACTGCCTATTGTTTTCTCACACGCTTCCGATCCTGGACGCTCAAATAATATCAAATTCCTCAATAGGAGCCTAATATTAAATCCCCAGTACACGGACAACGGTTTATTATATTGAAAGCTTGGTACTTGAGCCCTATGTGTTGATGTCCCTGCGTTGTGGCTAGAGTTCTTCCCCAAAGGTATCAGAGTTTTTATAGATTCCAGAGTATAACTGTTGTACTCAATTCTCACAATTATCTTTTTCCACATCAAAATAAAATTGTTCAGCATATGAAATCTCTGTTCAGTGAGCACATTGCAGATCTTCCACTAAAACGTCTTCCAGCTATCAATGAGAATGAAAGGAACTGCTGTAACAATTCACGCATATGCTTCATTGTATTCCCTATCTATCTTAAATATTTCAAATAATTCAAGTTCAACATTAATTGCAATAAGAGCCTTGGCAACAGAAAAGTATTACGTCAGTCAGTCAGTTACACAAACGCATGATTTGTTATTCATAATTTAATTCTGCATTGTCTTCGTAGTAGCAGTGGAGTCCTGACACCCCAAGGCAGCCGGTGCCCCGTCCCCCTACTGCCGCTACGCACGCAGTTCACCCTGGCTACCTTCCATCTTCCCCAGCTTTTCTAGATTCTGCATGACGTCGTTACAAAATCTATTTCTAGAACATTTTTATAACAGATTAGCTAAGCTCCTGGCGTTGCCCAGATATGTATTTATTCCAATCTACTTTTAGTCGCCGGCCGGATTGGCCGAGCGGTTCTAGGCGCTACAGTCTGGAACCGCGCGACCGCTACGGTCGCAGGTTCGAATCCTGCCTCGGGCATGGATGTGTGTGATGTCCTTAGGTTAGTTCGGTTTAAGTAGTTCTAAGTTCTAGGGGACTGATGACCTGAGAAGTTAAGCCCCATAGTGCTCAGAGCCATTTGAACCATTTTTTACTTTTAGTCCATCTCCCCCTTCACCTCCTCATGGTCCATTTCCTCCATCCAGTTCTCTGTACGCTTCCTCCACCCTGCCACTCTCTTTCCTTCTCCTTCCATACCCTTCTACCCCCCCCCCTCTCTCTCTATCTGCTCCTCCAACCTCTCTCTGTCCATCTACTCCTCCCCCTCTGTCCATTTGTTCTTCCCCCATCTTCCATGTGCTCTTCCTCCCTTTGTCCATCTCCTCCTCATCCCCTTGTCCCTTCCGTTATCACCCTCCCCCCGGTATTTCTTTCCAGATCGTAATTAATATGTGTAACAAATTTGGTTGAAATGAAAGGGGTTTAGGATAAGCTTTTCACCCGTGGCTTTGTCCCCGTATGCATATTTCAAAAATATTTCACATATATTAAACATATTTCATGCTTATTTGTACATATACAGGGTGTTACAAAAACGTACGGCCAAACTTTCGGGAAACATTCCTCACACACAAATAAAGAAAAGATGTTATGTGGACATGTGTCCGGAAGCGCTTGATTTCCATGTTAGAGCTCATTTTAGTTTCGTCAGTATGGCTTCATTCCAACGTGATTAAATTGTAAATTTTCACAATCAACATGTATGGACTGACGAGAATCCACGCAATTGTGCAATCACGCCATCAACACAGACTTTCTGTGAACGTTTGCGCAGGCACTGTTGGTGATGTCTTGATTGGGCCCCATGTTCTTCCACCTACGCTCAATGGAGCACGTTATAATGATTTCATACGGGATACTCTACCTGTGCTGCTAGAACATGTGCCTTTACAAGTACGACACAACATGTGGTTCATGCACGATGGAGCTCCTGCACATTTCAGTCGAAGTGTTCGTACGCTTCTCAACAACGCTTCGGTGACCGATGGATTGGTAGAGGCGGACCAATTCCACGCTCTCCTGACCTCAACCCTCTAGACTTTCATTTATGGGGGCATTTGAAAGCTATTGTCTACGCAACCCCGGTACCAAATGTAGAGACTCTTCGTGTTCGTATTGTGGACGGCTGTGATACAATACGCCATTCTCCAGGGCTGCATCAGCGTATCAGGGATTCCATGCGACGGAGGGTGGATGCGTGTATCCTCGCTAACGGAGGACTTTTTGAACATTTCCTGTAACAAAGTGTTTGAAGTCACGCTGGTACGTTCTGTTGCTGTGTGTTTCCATTCCATGATTAATGTGATTTGAAGAGAAGTAATAAAATGAGCTCTAACACGGAAACTAAGCGTTTCCGGACACATGTCCACATAACATATTTTCTTTCTTTGTGTGTGAGGAATGTTTCCTGAAAGTTTGGCCGTACCTTTTTGTAACACCCTGTATTTTACCTGCGCCTCTAACGAATTTCACCCTGCAGTTTCATTTTGACGTAGCACAATGTTTATGACGTCATATCTTCTGAATAAATGTCGCACTCTGATATAATATAGCAGGTACGTCCAGCGTTAAATGTGGATATTGTCTGCGAAACGTGGTCCTTATAGAGTTAGTACCAAAGATGTAATAAATTGAAACTTCATGCTTAATGTGGCAGTTTTACTGAATGAACAACGAAAGTGTAGTAAGCGATAAACTCTTTTTGCTTTCATCTTTTGTGGGGATTGTAGCGAGAAAAAGTTTCGTGAAGGTTGGAAATTACGTGTAAAGTTTGTTGCAAGACAGTAAGTGCTCTCGTTACGAAATACCGGATGACTGAAGTAAGTGTATTCGCGCGTCGTGGGCTACGCTGCTTTTACACCCCCCACACCCCTTTGATAGGCAGATTACTATTACCCCCTTAGCGACTCTTTAAAGACAGTAGTAGGTGCACCAAGGTTCACTGAAATCGGTCCACTGGTTTAGTAGGAGCTGAGGAACATACATACATGCATGTACCAGTACATCCACTTTTGTAATACGTTTAGATTAATACAATATAAATCCCAAATTTGTGATATCGTCCGACCGCGCTCCAATATATTTCATACTTTCTCCTATCATTATCGTTGATAAGGGGACTAGAATGAAAGTGCCAACTGTCGTCACAGGCGAATCGTTACATACTTCATAAAAAAGGACACCTATCAGGGTCTCCTCTGCGTAATGCACAAGATATTCACTAAAATTTTTTACCAACCGTACAGGAAAAAACGTATTTCAAAAAGACAATGCAACAAATTGGCTTTAGAAGAAACACTGAGTACGATTTTTTTAGCGCGGAAGCAAGACATTGATTCAGCCTTTGTTATTAAATTCGTAAACACTACTACATGCAATTTGGGGAATTTGGAGTCGAAATACGGGTGAGAAAAGGACATTCCGAATCATCAAAATTGTTCTCAGCACCACTAGAGGTACAACAAGCAACACTGCCTGAAAAAACAAACCCGAGACACCACCGAGCAATACTGAATGTGAGCTTGAGGGCGAAGAGTATAGTGGCCAGTACTGTTTTCAACAGTAAGTACCATGAGTGAGTGCAACAGTTTTGATTCTAAACAAGTCACAGAGTACATACCAACGGTCATTTGCACTGTCGTGCAGGTATTTTCAGTGCAATACAGAGATAAATGGGGAACGAAGGAGGGGAAAGGGGCGGGGGGGGGGGGGGGTGTAAGAAATCAAAGACGTGCAAAAATGTAACAGGACATAGAGAATGTTCCACTGAACAATTTGAGGAAGGGAACCTGGGATCGGAGAAACCAGCTTAAGGAGATTTGAAAGTAAACTTGTCTGCCGCTTTGACTAGCATTACGGTTTTCCAGCTTATTTGTTGCTAACATGCTGTTTATTTACAAGTACGTTCCTTATTTCCTGCAAGCAAACAAGGAGGACGAGCCTGATTACTAGGAAGTCATAATGCAGGTTTCGATTACTTTACTTCTCCATAAGGTGGCTGTGTTGTACAGTATTTACATTGTCCCATGACACAACGTGCTACGAATCAACGACAGACCCATTCATTACTTAGTGCTACTCAGAGGTGTACAGTGCAGGACGCTGGAGCAGTACCGGTACAATTTTGCAGAACTCACTCACTGATATGAACCTTGTGTATGG
Source organism: Schistocerca cancellata (assembly GCF_023864275.1). Classification (NCBI taxonomy): domain Eukaryota; kingdom Metazoa; phylum Arthropoda; class Insecta; order Orthoptera; family Acrididae; genus Schistocerca; species Schistocerca cancellata. The sequence continues at coordinate 746,922,240 of NC_064627.1, forward strand.
GGAAGTACGTTGCTACGCCCTCGCTGCTGAAAGGCTGCACAGGGAACGATTTCCTAACAGGCGTCACCCGTCACGACGAGCGTTTCTTTCTCTCGATCGACGAATGCGGGAGACTGGTTCTTTGGAAAGAAGAAACGAGGGAGCTGCAACATGAGCACCAGTCGCACACCCTATTTTGAAGAGGAGGTGCTGGAACGTGTTGCAGCGGACCACACTATAAGTGCTAATCGTTTTGCACGTGAAATTGGAGCTTCTCATACCAACGAGTGGCAAGTACTCCACGAACAACATTTACATCCATATCACCCAGCAGGAGTCCATGCAATACTTGTGACTGACTTTGCACCAAGGGTCGCATTGAGTCAGTGGTTGCTCCAACAATGGATTGATTGACCAGATTTCTTCAAAATCGTACTGTTTATTGACGAGGGTTCATTTAATCGAGATGGCATCTCGAACAGCAGGAGCAGCCACGGGTGGGATGAGGAAAACCTTTACGCTGTAGTAGAGTCACACCATCAGACGTTTTCCTGTGAATATCATTGTAGGCGACAATCTCATTGGGCCATATCTTCTACGTGGCCATCTGAATGGCCACCTGTACTAGAGGCTCGTGCAGAGTTCTTCCTGAGTTGTTGGAGAACGAGCACTTGTCTGTGCGTACAACATGACGGAGCACCGCCACACTTCAGTGTGCTGTTATTTTCTGGTCGCTAGATTGGAAAGGGAGGCCCTGTTCCATGACCTGTGAGGTCACCTGAACTGAATCCTCTTGATTCTTGCCTATAGGGGTATCTAAAGTCACTTGTGAAGGTCATCTCGGTGGATACAGAGGTGGAATGAATTGCCAGAATTGTAGCTGCCTGTGATGTGATTCGAAACACACCACGGATATCTGTCAGGGTGCGTCAGAACTTCGTCTGCCGATGTTATGCTTGCATTGAGGTTTATGGCCGTCAGTTTCAGAACATTTTGTAGGATACAGTACAAATGATAGGTTCACTGTGTCAATAATGGTATTTTCTATTAACTGTAACTACTTTAAATAAAAAGGTACGCATTATTGTGCTTTTATTCCTATCATCTCCTTAAGCTGGCTTCTCCGACCCTAGGTTCCCTACCTCAAACTGTTCAGTGGAGCATCCTCTACGGCCGGTTAAATTTTTGCACCCTCTTAAGGAAACATCCTGTATGAAATGCTTTGTAAAGAGCTAGCGAAGACCGATGGGACCTGATTCCAAAATACTCAGAAAATATTCGTGGATAACCGCTGGAATTTTCTCATTGGAGTTCGGGTTCACCTTATACAGTGAATAATGAAACCAGAGAACTGAAGTTACCGAGCTGTGTATTCAGCAACGTTTCTGACTGTAGTTTCCCATTCCACGCAAAACGCATATGTGGGCTTTTCGAGTGACACATGGAAAGACACTTGTCAGCGATATCAACTAACAACGGTTTTTGCGAACGAGATAAACCCCTCCGCGTACGTTTGCAATAGTGACGAGATAAGCGCTGCCCGACAAACGTGTGAGCATCGTTATCCTCTCCGGTTCGCCGCGCGCGATATGCACCTAGCTCTACAGAAGGTTGTCGGTGACTGTAATATCACAGCTCTCCTGGTTCCGACGTAACCCAAATTGCGTTTCTCTCCGTGGACTCGTAATGTAGCATCTACTTCACCTTCCTCGTGTTCCTATTCCTGTCGCTGAGGAGCTCATTTGTGCAAAAATATATCTGCGCTGCCGAATCATTTTCACTTGTCACGAAATAAATGAAGAGTTTTAGAGCTTGCTCTTCCTTTGATGACAGTCGTTTTGAGCAGACGCAAGTCAGAAACTGCGCTCGCAATAATATCTGGTTTAGATTAAAATGTACTGTGAGCTCTTAAAATACAGGGTGTTTTTAAATGAATATCGGGGTTTTAACGCTTTATAATATTTATTACATTAAACTTACAGTTATAAATGAAATGATAAATGAAAGAGCAACTGTTTTGTTTGGCACCTTTGGATTGGTGTAAACAAATTATTATGAAAATGTTAAGTTTTGATGTACTTGTCACTGTGATCTCTGTGCCAGACAACGAAAGTATCAACGACAATGTAAGTAAATGCACTAACGAAATAATCTAATCGTGCTTATAACGTAATAAACTCATTATAACAAAATATCTTCCGGAACAGGCGTCTTTTTCGACACATAAGGTGTCACACACAGCAAAGAAAACTAATCTCACTTCATATTAATTACAATGTAAAAGTACTGTAAATTCATATGATGATGGTAGCATGCTGCCGAACCGCGTCGTGCTAATAAAATACTAGTAAGAAGTGAGTGTTGCAGTATATATTATTTCAAAAAATTTTCATAAAAAGTTCAATGTAATCATAGTCTTTTAATAAAAATGTCTTTTCTGTTCATCTCATTCCGTATTTCTTTGAATGACCTTCTGTACTATACTGTAACAATTCATTCTACGTATGGTCCAAGTTTCATGTACGATAACCCCCGCCCGCGTAAAGTGTCCCGGTGGATCAATTGCTCACCGCTGAAGATAAGCGCTGCAAAAACTGGCCAGTGAGATCTTCATTCCTGAGTCCTATGAGCTTGTCTGATGCGCGTTGAGAAGGCTAACTTCTACCCGTCAGGTGCCGCCGAGCACTGTTCCACACTCCTGCACGATTTGTTATCAGGATGGAGGGGGCTGTCAGTAGAGGTCTTGAATCTCGTCATACAGAGCAGGCTGCGTCGCTGCCAAGCTCTTGCAGCAGCCTGGACCAATCATAGCCCGTACTAATTGTTTTATTGTTATGGAATGATTTTTACCAGTTTTGTTACTTTTTTTGGAAAGTGTTTCTGGTCTCATAACTTTCAGATTACACTTTTTAGGCAGTGTTGTATGCCAGTTGCATATTTATTTGCCTTTACCTTATATTTTAACCCTTGCGATGTCCTAGTCATGAAATATGCTCTCATTTCTTAATTAGTGTAAACTCTGGACACTGGTATAGCTCATATGGTTCAAGCAGAAAGAAGGTAATGTAGAATGCCTGTTGACATTATCTATCATATTCCTTTTAGTTTCCAAGATCTTTTCATTTTTTATGCAATTATAGATGTTTTTTGATTTAGAAGGTGTGTATCTAAAACACTGTCAATGTGTTATGTTTCAATACCATAATAAGGAAGACAAAAAACAACTCTGTTGGAACAATCTATGGCGATGGCTTTGGTGCAGGCGCGCTGATTGTCCATGCTTCGGAAGCTCCGCACTTGTTGACGTTTACATACCTTACGTAAGAACACGTTCTGTTGATGCCTTCACCACCGTGTGTCGGATCGAGCTGGTGCAGTGCTAAAGGCAGTGGACTCGCACTCACCAGGCCCGAGATTTGAGTCCACGTCTGACCACCCACACTGATGTTTCTCGTAGTTTCTGTAAATCGTTCGAAAGAAGTCATTTTCTTGCGTGAGACCTTTTTTTTCCAATATAATCAATTTTATTTTATTTAATTTACGATTAGCTATTTTTTTCATCTTGGGCATTATCACGCGACACGGCAAACAAATTAGACTGCATGACCCACACCGAGCTATAGAAGGAACAATATATAATGGTGTCCTAATGAGAATTTAATAGAACTATAGCAGCTGTGAGCCGGCCATTGTGGCCGAGCGGTTCTAGGCACTTCAGTCTGGAATCGCGCGACCGCTACGGTCGCAGGTTCGAATCCTGCCTCGGGCATGGGTGTGTGTGATGTCCTGAGGTTAGTTAGGTTTAAGTAGTTCTAAGTTCTAGGGCACTGATGACCTCAGAAGTTAAGTCCCATAGTGTTCAGAGCCATTTGTACCATTTTTGAGCAGCTGTGAGCGCAAGACTCACAATGTGGAGCTCTACACGTAGAACGATGAGTGTGCAACCCACATGCCGCTTTTTCCAGGCATCAGGTACACATTATATTAAAACAGGTCAACGTACCTCTTGAAGTAAAAGACGCTGGTCGTTTTAAAATAAGCCAGGATGAATGTCTGCAAACTCAGAAACTGAACCGTATCGCCAAAGATTGCGACTATAGATCAAAGCATAAAGAAAAGACTATCCCCTAAATCTTTTGGAGCAATTTCTGGTATGGTTTCTTTGAAAAGGGTACTGCCAATTTCCCTCCTTATTCTTCGCCACTCCGAGTCTTACACACCTCATTGACGGCGGGGAGTTAGACCGTAATCATCCTTCCGTTCTTCCTTCCTTCCTCCCTTCCTTCCTTCTTTCTCTCCTTCATTCCTTCCTTCCTTTACCTTTTCTCTGTCCAGTAAGTGCTTTTCTTTTTCTTTTTTGTGTGCTAATAATTCTTCAAAGTTTGTGTCTTCCTTCTCGTTTTCTACGTTGTATCTGTTATTTAGTAATTTTTTTATTGTATTAGAAATAGCTAACTTATATGATAGCTTTCCTCTTACAGCTTAGTTTGCCGCTGCATATGTTTATTAGACGTTTTCCATCACATTAGGGAATTTTTCCACCTGTAGATAAACAGAAAAGTGTAAAGCATTTCTTAGAATTCCAGTGCCCCAATGCTGGCATCACACTTGGAACAAAGCTTCTCTCACAATCCGAAAAACTATACAAAACACTGTGTGACATAAGCTGAATTACATTTTTATAGGATGGGCCAATAATTCGTCATGCAACGTGATCGGCTCTCCAACCAGGCGTCCCACGCATCATCATATCTTAACTACACAGGGTGTCCCAGAAGTAATGATCAGTATTCAGCGATACGACAGGAACGATCATTCTAAGCAACCAACACCCTTTTGAAACTGCTTACTGTATTCACCACTTGGATTTCCTCTACAGTTCCCTCCCCCCTCCCCTCCCTGAAACCCCTCCTCCCTCCCGCATTTCCCTCTAGTACTAAATTAGTGATCCGTTGATGACTCAGAATGCGTTCTATCAACCAATACCTGCTTTGAGTCAAATTTCGCCACAAATTTCTTTTCTCCCCAGTTGTATTCAGGACCTCTCAGTGGTTATATGATCTGCCCATCTAATTTCAGCATTATTCTGTGGCACCACGTTTCAAAAGCCTCTATTTTCTTCTTTTCTGAACTATTTATCGTCCACGTTTCACTTCTATACAAGGTAGACGGTTAGCTCCAGAAAAGACTTCCTTACACTGGAATCTATATTCGATGTTAACAAAATTCTCTTCTTCAGAAACGCTTTTCTTGCCATTGCCAATCTACATTTCGTATCCTCCCTACTCCGGCCATCATCAGCTATCTTACCTCCGAAATACCAAAACACATCTACTACTTTTAGTGTCTCGTTTCCTAATCAAAACTACGTACCGTTACCCTTGTTTTGCTCTTGCTGATGTTCGCCTTCCACCTTCCTTTCAGGAGACTGTCCATTCCGTTCTAATGCTCTTCCATGTCCTTTGCTGTGTCTGACAATTATGACGTCATCGGAAAACCTCAAAGTTTTTATTTCTTTTCACATAACATTAATCCATCTTCAAATTTTTCTTTGGTTTCCTGTACTGCTTGCTGAGTATACAAATTGAAGAACGTCAGGGACAGGCTACAACCCTGTCTCGCTCCTTCTCAACCACTCTTTCCTTTGTATGTCCCTCGGCTTTTGTAACTGCAGTCTGGTTTCTGTACTCGTTATACATAACGTTTCTTTCCATGTAGCAGAAGAGATTTGTTACACAGTATCGAAGATGAAGAAGTGCTCATAGCTCTTAAGGCATGCATTTTGGAGCCCATGTTTCCGGATTTTTTGACTTCGAATGATCGTTCCTGTCATATCCCCGAATATTAACCATTCCTCTTGGGACACCCCGTATATGGACACCTGAAGAGGGTAGCGACTTTCCGAACACATCGAGTAAGATTTGTTTCGGCAACAGAAGTGAGTGAAGTAGAATACAGATGTAGTTCCGTAAATGCTTCTGACGAATGTCGTAACAGATGTTGATTAGAAGGCAACTTCTGCAATGTAATTGTCCAGCCGTGTGACCAATTTCCGGAGAGAAACTGTTGCCCGTCACGCGGTTACGAAAGAGGGAAGACTGCAGAGGCAACGACCGCGGGCACGGCTTCACGGCTGCGGCCGGTTGCCTGCCGCCTGCTCGCTCTGCCGTGCGACGATTAGCTTGTCCAGAGGTCGTGCTTGGTGTACTGTGGTTGTCGGTCGCAGCGCGCGTTGGCGATGACATACAGCTGGTCGTACTGTGGCCAAGTTTACGTTGGGTAACACTCGTCTCACATGTCTTTTCTGAAAACGTGACGTCATTTTGACATTAAACGCGACATCGGCAATCGATGCGACCAGCACCACATCAGTTTTGGCGTACTTAGATGTTTTGTATTACACTGAAGCGCCAAATAAATTGGTACAAGCGTGCGCGTTCAAATACAAAAAACGGCTCTGAGCACTATGGGACTTAACTTCAGAGGTCATCAGTCCCCTAGAACTTAGAACTACTTAAACCTAACTAACCTAAGGACATCACACACATCCATGCCCGAGGCAGGATTCGAACCTGCGACCGCAGTGCTCGCGCGGTTCCAGACTGTAGCGCCTAGAACCGCTCGGCCACTCCCGTTCAAATACAGAAATATGTAAACAGGCAGAATACGGCGCTGCGGCCGGGAGCGCCTATACAAGACAACAAGGGTCTGGCGCAGTTGTTAGATCAAAAAAATGGTTCAAATGGCTCTGAGCACTATGCGACTCAACTGCTGAGGTCATCAGTCGCCTAGAACTTAGAACTAATTAAACCTAACTAACCTAAGGACAGCATACAACACCCAGCCATCACGAGGCAGAGAAAATCCCTGACCCCGCCGGGAATCGAACCCGGGCGTGGGAAGCGAGAACGCTATGTTAGATCAATTACTGTTGGACCGCTACGGTCGCAGGTTCGAATCCTGCCTCGGGCATGGATGTTTGTGATGTCCTTAGGTTAGTTAGGTTTATCTAGTTCTAAGTTCTAGGGGACTAATGACCTCAGCAGTTGAGTCCCATAGTGCTCAGAGCCATTTGAACCATCAATTACTGTTGCTACAATGGCAGGTTATCAACATTTAAGTGTGTTTGAACGTGGTGTTATAGTCGGTGCACCAGCGATGGGACACAGCATCTCCGAGATAGTGATAAAGTGAGGATTTTCCCGTAAGACCATTTCACGAGTATACCGTGAATATCAGGAAACGGGTAAAACATCAGATCTCCGACATCACTGTGGCCGGAAAGAGATAATGCAAGAAGGGGACCAATGACGACTGACGAAAATCCTTCAACGTGACAGAAATGCAACCCTTTCCCAAATTGATGCAGACTTCAGCGCTGGGCCATCGACAAGTGTTAGCGTGCGAACCATTCAACGAAACGTCGTCGATATGGGCTTTCGGAGCCGAAGGCCCACTAGTGTACCCTTGATGACTGCCCGACACAAATATTTACGCCTTGCCTGGACCCGTTAACACCCGACATTGGACTGTTGATGACTGGAAACATGTTGCCTGGTCTCGTTTCAAATTCTATCGAAGGGACGGACGTGTACGGGTGTGGAGACAACCTCACGAATCCGTGGACCCTGCATGTCAGCAGGGGACTGTTAAAGCTGTTGGAGGCTCTGTAATGGTGTGGGGAGTGCGCAGTTGGAGTGACACGGGACCCTTGATACGTCTAGATACGACTCTGACAGGTGACACGTACGTAAGCATCCTGTCTGATCACCTGCGTCCATTCACGTTAACTGTGCATTTCGACGGACTTGGGCAATTCCAGGACACTGCCACACCCCACATGTCCGGAATTGGTACAGAGTGGCTCCAGGAACACTCTTCTGAGTTGAAACTCTTCCGCTGGCCACTAAACTCCCCAGACATGAGCATATCTGGAATGCCTTGCAACGTGCTGTTCAGAAAAAATCCCCGCTCCTAGTACTCATAAGGATTTATGAGCTGTCTTACAGGATTCATAGTGCCAATTCCGTCCAGCCTATTTCCTACATTAGTCGAGTTCATGTCACGTCGTGTTGCGGCAGTTCTGCGTGTTCGGGGGACGCTACATGATATTAAGCAGGTGTACCAGTTTCTTTGGCTCTTCAGTGTATAGATTGCAGTGTGCAGTTTCAAAGCAATGGTGCATTGATAATTTGTCACAAACATATCACCCTTATCATTTAATGACACTTAATAACGAATTAACTATACAAACCCTTAAGAGATTCTGTAACCAAGACAGGACACTACCATCACATGTCCAAGCGATACTATAATGTATAATCTCGTAGTTTACGGAGTCGAATGATGTAGGTTCGCGTCCCTCTATATGTTAATTTTTTTATCTTAAGGTTTTTAACACGTTCTGGTACTTTCTAATGACTGTAATACAAGTGTGTTCTGCAATATTCGATGTTATTTACATTTCTGCATAATTAGAGAAAGAAGGATCAAATAATTATATGGCGATTCCCAAGTGTGTGGTTAGGCAAGAACCTAAGAGGACACCTTAAATTGTTGCGAGTGAAACGGGGAGCAATAACATTCATATTCATCCTTGTCACAAATACTTCGCTGTTTATTTCCGGACATGTGGCGATTTGTGTGGTTAGGCACGTAGGCAAGAGAAATTTTTGCGAATGAAGTAAGAAGCATCAATATTCATATTCTGTATTTCACAAAATCGATTGCAATTCCTACGGTTATCGATATTGCGTGTGACGTCAAACTGACGTCATGTTTGCAGAAAGTCTTGTGATATGAGTGACCCGTTTACATTCTGTTCGGTATTCGTCTGCGGAGTTGAGGCGGTTTTTATGTGAAACATCCGTTAATTGAAAGAATAGTTTTGGCTAACAGACTGACAGTAGGATTGGCATTAGATATGGATACACTGTAACCGGAAATGTACTCATTCAGGAAATCGAACATCCTCTTAAGATGTAGACTATTTGGTCTAAATACCAGAGCACTGTGCAAGGATATACAAGGTGTTTAAATTCGAAATTTTATGTTAGACTTTACGTGACTGTTATTGACATCAATTGAATCTAAACATTTACTAATCATCTTGAGGCTGAAGCTCTTCTGTCAGTATTTCCTTATAAAAAGATTTATTTTTTGAAGGGGATCTGCCTTTTCTTTTATTTCCCAAACATGTTACGCTGTATTTTCAGTAACATCAGTGGGCTTTTATTTTCTTTCTATGAAACAGGAAAAATGTTCTTTACTACTTCTACAAGTATAAATTTGAGTTTTCAAGACACTATTTACAAATTTGAAAAACAGATAAAATTTTTTATACATACTTTGTTACCAAATTCGGCGGTCTTCTTGTTTTTTATGTTTTTAGTGCACTTGTTTTCTTTCACAGTTTGTCATCTGCAGCCATATAGAACGTAATGTACAAAAGTTACTTACTGCGAAATTTTGCGACTGGGAATGTTATGGTTAGGCCTAACATTAATTAATTCTATGTGGAAGATTTTGTATTTGTGCCCACCAGTGTGTGTGTTTGCAGACCGGAAAAAGTGAAACGTACAGCAAATACACACACACGCTCACACCCACAGTCTTCCACATGGAGTTAGTTACTGTTAGGCCTAAGCATAACATTCCCAGCCGAAAAATTTCGAAGTAAGTAACTTTTCTACGTTAAGTTCTGTATGGTTGAAGTTGACAAAATGTGGAAAAAAACAAGTGCGTCAACACCACGAGACGATATGAAATGAAACGAACACCTGACACCGGTCGTAGTGATAGCTAATGGACTCAGGTGTTTTGGAGAGTTCCAGGGAAGTCTCGAGGATCTTTTAAGGGCATGTTGTACAATAGACTTGGACGACCTGTTCTGTATCGTGGAGAGCGTAGAGTGAATTAAAGAGGCGCTGATACGAACGCTACAAGTCGATTCAGCCTCTAGGAATGTGGGAAAGTGGAAACGAGCTGGTCTTGGAATTTAAATGTGTTGTTGTTGTTGTGGTCTTCAGTCCTGAGACTGGTTTGATGCAGCTCTCCATGCTACCCTATCCTGTGCAAGCTTCTTCATTTCCCAGTACTTACTGCAACCTACATCCTTTTGAATCTGCTTAGTGCATTCATCTCTTGGTCTCCCTCTACGACTTTTACCCTCCACGCTGTATGTGAGTTTCTGGAAATATGGGGATGTAGTTCTCGTGATACCCCGTTGGGTAAGTTTACAGCAGCGATATACGAGGTAAAATGTGTAAAAATTATGACGCCTCCATCATGTATAGAGGTCGCGTATGGGAGTATACACATAGTTACTCTTCCCTCACTCCATATAAGAATACAAAAGAAAACAGACTGACTGATAAAGTTATGAATTACTCTTCACCATGTATTGTACACCGTCTTGCGGATATTGTTGTAGATGATTCCAGTGAAACTTCGTGAAGCTAATAAGTATTTGGACCACGGCATCTTGAACTTTTCTGTTTTGTAGGTAACTAACAGTTTTTATTATCATCCGATACTAGTGAAGTTGGATGATGAAATGAAACATTTCATTACCTTAAGAAAGTAAGACCCGCGCCGGAGAGGGGATCATTTGAGGTTGAGTAGTTCTGTGGTGGTAAACCGCATGGTGGCAAAGATGCAAGTACGTTGGGATGCGTGTAATGTGGGAGATAAGAGACATTTGTTTCTGGTAAAGATGACTGGGATGGCAGTCATGCAATGATTGTCAAGAGCAAAGATAACAGGCAGGACGGGAGAGAGGATTTCTGATACGGGGAAGTTTCGGGAGAAGCAGGGGAGCGCAGAAAGCTATGCGCAGAAAGCAACATGTTTTCTCTGTTGTGCGCATGACGTCACGGTGGAAGCAGCTGTGCCAAACACTACACAGTTCGAATTGTGTGTGATTGTTTTTCTTGTGTTGTTTTGTGTTTGAAGGAGTATTTTGATTGAGTTCTTTCTTCTGAGGTACTCAGTCAACAGCGGAAACATTCGGAATTCGGGAGTGTTAACGGTTTTTGCTGTAATTGATATTTGATTCGGAACTGAAATAGTTAGCGATAGTGGACAGCGGGATCAACATTGTGTTCGCTAGCTCTATAGTTTATGGTTCGTCCTGTGAAATTCTTATTGGAGAATCTACAAGTGAGTGAGAAAATTAATTTTTACAATGCCAAGCTGTGCTGTAACGGGCTGTTTTTCCTACAATTGGAGCACAAAGGGAACTGACGTAATGTATCACGGTTTCCAGCGTAATGAAACATTGCAAAAACTGTGGTTGTCGAAATGTTGTAGGAAAGACAGTGTAAATGTTGCGCATGCAAGAATATGTTCTCGCCATTTCGCAGAAACAGATTACTTAAGAGATTTTCAGTCTGAATTGCTTAAGTTGCCCCGAAAGAGAATGCTCAAGCCAGATGCAGTTCCTTCGTGCAATTTGCCGTTCAGTAGTGCGACTGTCAATGTGTCACCCGCAACAGAAGACAGAACCAAACGGTATAAGAAACGAGAACTACATAAGAAATCTCTGGAAAAGCTGTCACCAAATAAGAAACATCATAATAAGAGCACACGTACAGATGACAGTTTTTTTTTTCAGGCACAGATAAAGTTACTTTGATGAATACTATAGCGGCTTTAGAAAGAAGGAATGCTGTTCTTACAAACAAGTGTGTGCAACTTCGAGCTCTTAAGTAAATTCATTTCAATGCGATTAAATGAATAGTTTCTGATTTATTTGAGCCGAGGTTTCGAATTTCAAGTGTGTGTCAGTGTGGTTGTGATCTGACATTTTACCGATGTGTGAGGCATGAGCTGCGAAAGAATATAACTCATCAGTTTTAACTGTAATATTTTCGCAGCAGAAAAGCAGTTTAGACATCTCATTTCTGGTATAAACAAAATCTTCCGCCAAAAACTTGACGTAAACGCGCATGCCGTGTCGTCTGCTTGTGAGCGCTTGCTTCCACGATGACGTCACTAGGCCAGCCAATGGCAGAGCAGAGCGCTTACTGCCCAACCTTATTATTTAGCAACCTTGGGGAGAAGTGTGTTAGATAGTACAGAAGCGATGAATGTTAAGGTGGATGCGATTATTGGAGAGAGGAAATATGTTGGCGTTTCTTTAGGAGAGGATTTGGGATGATGTAGCAGCCTGATATAAAAAGAACAATTTACTGAGCAAAATCACTTCAATAAATTTCTGCAGAAAAAGGCAATATTCTCTTCGTCGATTGTACGGAAATTTTCTACATCAATAAACTCCCAAGATCACAATGTAACATTATCAAGACCACTGAGATAATATGAAGATACATAAGCCGAACAACAGGAAACCAATCCCAGCTGGGGTTTTTTCGAACGAGAGGCTTTTCCGTCATTCGTAAAGCAAATGATGAGATTTGGAACGAAGGAAGCGTAATGAACAATATCTTAATCTCAACTATACATCCCTACGTAACTAAAAATTCTACAAAATTAAATAAGCACTCAACTGCCTTAAATAAATCGTGTCACAACAACACAAACTACAAATATTGGTTGACAAGGGCTACGCTCTCCTACAGCCCACCATCTCCTTCAGGGGTGGAATAAAAGATTAAAAAATAAATGAAAATAAAAAAATGCAACTTGAAGAACTGGACTTAAGGACCCACTCTCCTCAGTCGGCTTGTAAAATAAGCTATTTCTACGATATTTTTACAAAAACTAATGAAGCAGTCAACATAATTCTTTTGTATATTATTTACTGATGTTTGGACAACACCTTCTGCCATTTTGATGACAGTCAGTAGTCATTAAGCGCCCCACCCGATGAGTGATCGTTGCTCTGTCAAAAATGAGTTACATCCATGGTGGAAGTCCTGCAGTCAACAAAGCTTATCTGAAGTTAAAAAAAATAACCTGTAAATTGTTTAAATAAACAATATTCTACATGCTGCAGCCAATTTTCTGACAAATTCTTTAACTAAATGAATAAACTATATTCCAAACACCGCCTTGTATGGCGTAAATTATCTAAATAAACAAGATTCCACACATTGTCTAAATTGGTTAAACACTATTTCACACACTGAAATCGATTTCCTGCCAAATTATTTAACTATATAAATAAACTATATTCCATACACAGTATTGAATTCCATTAATTGTTTAAATAAACAGTATTCCACACATTGTCTAAATTGTTTAAACAATATTCCTTACACTTCAGTCGACTTCCCTCCAAATAACGGATCAACTGAGTCTTCTTCCCGTCAATTTCCGGGAGGGGAGGGGAGGGGAAGGGTTGGGGGGTTTCCCAGAGGGTGAATTTAATTAACTGATCGATTTAATTAATTAGTCAGTCAAATTGATATCAAAAGTGCGCTTGTATCGGTGAGGGGAGTTCCCTGAGGGATGGGGGAGGAGAAGGTGGAGGGGGCAGGGGAGGAGGGGGAGGGGCTGGGAACAGAAGGGTAAGGGCCTGTCAATCAAAACGAAGGATTATCTCCAGGGGGGTCATAACCTGTCAATCAAATGGATGGATTATGCCCAGGGGGTCTTAATCCTCTTCTGAGTAGAACAGCAGGGTTAAGAACCTGTCAATCAAAGGAGAACAATAGGTTTGCCCTGGAATGTGTACTTGCCTCTGACGTAGGCAACCCGCAATGTGCGCTGATGTCAACCATTTTTGCCTGTTAGTGACATTAATACTGGCAAGTCAACAGTCCCAGGGATTCCAAGATTATCGAGAATGCTTTAATTTCAATAATACAAATGTGACGTAAAATCATGCAGGAGGCAGGCGACTGGGTCGCAGTGGTAAAAGTCAAACATCAGGCAGGGAATGACTCTATTGCTCATATTACGTTTTTTGGAATTTATCCATCATCAGATATCCAGACTTGTCTGCGAATGTTTGTTTCATATACAACTTGAAATGGCATTATCTACATGTAGTAATAGCTGTTGGACATCTGATGATGGATTAATTCCGAAATGTACCACATCAGCAATAAAGTCATTCCCTGTCTGATGTTTGATTTTTGCCATTGTGATCCAGTTAGCCTGAATGGATAACTACTGATTGTTTTAATGTCAAGTTTGATGTCAGGTAACAAATGAAAAAGATATAATTTTTTCGTATAATATAATAACAGTTCACAGTTTTCTTATTTTTTTCCTTTAGTTCTCCTGCAAAACCTTGCCTCTTGCCCAATTTCATGATTCTAGGCCAAAGGAAAGTACCCCATAGTTTTGATGAGTGAGATTACAAGTACCAAAAAATGTGACATAAATGGCAATATCTTTTGACTGTATTGACTTAGAAGCTTCCCTTTTTACACTGCTAAGAGACCATAGGCCTCTCAGTAAGTGACATATATTTCTACTTGGTACGTCTACCCATTCCTGAGAAAAAGTGTTTTTAACAGTAAGACAGACAGACCAACAACGAAGCGATTCTATGCATAAGGGTTCCGCTTTTACCGGCTGAGGTACGGAACCCTAAAAACAAAGAATTATCTTAATATGTAGGATAGTGTGCACGGAGTAATAGCACAGATTTTTTGAAATTTGACAAAATAATAAAATGGCGGACGTTTGAAACAAAGGTGTAGTTTTGTTGTGTGTTTTGATCACATTTTTTGCAATAAATAATGTATAAATTAATATAAAGGTATTCTATTACTCCTTGCGGACATGCCTGAGGAGTAATTCAGCCAAATTTCAGAAAGCTATCTTTAACAGTGTACCTGCAGCATTCGAGGAACAGCTTGCTCTCCAGCAAATATAACCGAAAAACTTAGCTGACGTGATTGAAAACAACTTCCAGCCCAGGGATTGAGCACATCTAACAGCTGTCGATCAGTCGTTAGTGACTTACGTTATCATAGGAGGCGAATGTGTAATAACGCCCATCAATCAAACTGAAGGACGGAACAGTATTTTCAATCATCCACCTAATAAGAAATCTCCTGTTTATGACTCAATCGATGCCGAATGCTGAAACATCCTCCACGTCAAGTCAAAAAAAATGGTTCAAATGGCTCTGAGCACTATGGGACTTAACATCTATGGTCATCAGTCCCCTAGAAATTAGAACTACTTAAACCTAACTAACCTAAGGACAGCACACAACACCCAGCCATCACGAGGCAGAGAAAATCCCTGACCCCGCCGGGAATCGAACCCGGGCGTGGGAAGCGAGAACGCTACCGCACGACCACGAGATGCGGGCCACGTCAAGTCATCACCCTCTTCAGCAAGCTATTCAACGTTAGTAGGACGTGCTATTACTCCGTGCACAGTATCCTACATGTTAAGATAATTCTTTGTTTTACCTCAGCCGGTAAAAGCGGAACCCTTATGCATAGAATCGCTTCGTTGTCGGTCTGTCTGTCTTACTGTTAAAAACACTTTTTCTCAGGAATGGGTAGACGTACCAAGTAGAAATTTATGTCACATACTGAGGCCTATCATCTCTTAGCAGTGTAAAAAGGGAAGCTTCTAAGTCAATACAGTCAAAAGATATTGCCATTTATGTCACATTTTTTGGTACTTGTAATCCCACTCATCAAAACTATGGGGTACTTTCCTTTGGCCTAGAATCATGAAATTGGGCAAGAGGCAAGGTTTCGCAGGAGAACTAAAGGAAAAAAAATAAGAAAACTGTGAACCTGTAATTATATCATATGAAAAAATTATTTCTTTTCCATTTGTTACCTGACATCAAACTTGACATTAAAACAATCAGTAGTTATCCATTCAGGCTAACTGGATCACAATGGCAAAAATCAAACATCAGACAGGGAATGACTTTATTGCTGATGTGGTACATTTCGGAATTAATCCATCATCAGATGTCCAACAGCTATTACTACATGTAGATAATGCCATTTCAAGTTGTATATGAAACAAACATTCACAGACAAGTCTGGATATCTGATGATGGATAAATTCCAAAAAACGTAATATGAGCAATAGAGTCATTCCCTGCCTGATGTTTGACTTTTACCACTGTGACCCAGTCGCCTGCCTCCTGCATGATTTTATGTCACATTTGTATTATTGAAATTAAAGCATTCTCGATAATCTTGGAATCCCTGGGACTGTTGACTTGCCAGTATTAATGTCACTAACAGGCAAAAATGGTTGACATCAACGCACATTGCGGGTTGCCTACGTCAGAGGCAAGTACACATTCCAGGGCAAACCTATTGTTCTCCTTTGATTGACAGGTTCTTAACTCTGCTGTTCTACTCAGAAGAGGATTAAGACCCCCTGGGCATAATCCATCCGTTTGATTGACAGGTTATGACCCCCTGGAGATTATCCTCCCTTTTGATTGACAGGTCCTTACCCTTCTGTTCCCAGCCCCTCCCCCTCCTCCTCTGCCCCCTTCACCTTCTCCTCCCCCATCCCTCAGGGAACTCCCCTCACCGATACAAGCGCACTTT
Source organism: Schistocerca cancellata (assembly GCF_023864275.1). Classification (NCBI taxonomy): domain Eukaryota; kingdom Metazoa; phylum Arthropoda; class Insecta; order Orthoptera; family Acrididae; genus Schistocerca; species Schistocerca cancellata. Next base: position 746,938,673 of record NC_064627.1, read on the forward strand.
TGATATCAATTTGATTGACTAATTAATTAAATCGATCAGTTAATTAAATTCACCCTCTGGGAAACCCCCCAGCCCTTCCCCTCCCCTCCCCTCCCGGAAATTGACGGGAAGAAGACTCCGTTGATCCGTTATTTGGAGGGAAGTCGATTGCAGTGTAAGGAATATTGTTTAAACAATTTAGACAATGTGTGGAATACTGTTTATTTAAACAATTAATGGAATTCAATACTGTGTATGGAATATAGTTTATTTATATAGTTAAATAATTTGGCAGGAAATCGATTTCAGTGTGTGTAATAGTGTTTAACCAATTTAGACAATGTGTGGAATCTTGTTTATTTAGATAATTTACGCCATACAAGGCCGTGTTTGGAATATAGTTTATTCATTTAGTTAAAGAATTTGTCAGAAAATTGGCTGCAGCATGTAGAATATTGTTTATTTAAACAATTTACAGGTTATTTTTTTTAACTTCAGATAAGCTTTGTTGACTGCAGGACTTCCACCATGGATGTAACTCATTTTTGACAGAGCAACGATCACTCATCGGGTGGGGCGCTTAATGACTACTGACTGTCATCAAAATGGCAGAAGGTGTTGTCCAAACATCAGTAAATAATATACAAAAGAATTATGTTGACTGCTTCATTAGTTTTTGTAAAAACATCGTAAAAATAGCTTATTTTACAAGCCGACTGAGGAGAGTGGGTCCTTAAGTCCAGTTCTTCAAGTTGCATTTTTTTATTTTCATTTATTTTTTAATCTTTTATTCCACCCCTGAAGGAGATGGTGCTGTAGGAGAGCGTAGCCCTTGTCAACCAATATTTGTAGTTTGTGTTGTTGTGACACGATTTATTTAAGGCAGTTGAGTGCTTATTTAATTTTGTAGAATTTTTAGTTACGTAGGGATGTATAGTTGAGATTAAGATATTGTTCATTACGCTTCCTTCGTTCCAAATCTCATCATTTGCTTTACGAATAACGGAAAAGCCTCTCGTTCGAAAAAACCCCAGCTGGGATTGGTTTCCTGTTGTTCGGCTTATGTATCTTCATATTATCTCAGTGGTCTTGATAATGTTACATTGTGATCTTGGGAGTTTATTGATGTAGAAAATTTCCGTACAATTCTGCAGAAGATGTAAAAATTTGAAAATCTAATCGATGAAGAGAATATTGCCTTTTTCTGCAGAAATTTATTGAAGTGATTTTGCTCAGTAAATTGTTCTTTTTATATCAGGCTGCTACATCATCCCAAATCCTTACAGGTGTTCTTGGTCTGTTGACAATTTCACTGATTTCTTCGTTTGCGAGGGGAATCTGTTGGAGTGAATTCCGCTTCGAGAATAATGCAGGGAGGAAATGCGCATTTGAATTTCGGAAAATTGAACATTGTTGGATCGTGCAGCAAGAGTGATGTGGTATGCCCACTGTTACGTAGTGTATTGAACCCGAATCTGTTGATTTGTTCTTTTATTCTGCCTAAAATGTTATCGGTTTCAAGTATTTCGTGAGGGGAGTTTCTTGAGAAGTCATACAGTAAATCTCCAGCTATTCGAAGCATCCTCTGTCAGCAGAAGAGTTTTTTTCGTTTAGTTAGATGACATAAACCATGCTTGAGATCCATATTCGAGAATGGGTCGAACAAATATTTTGTATGTACGAAGGACAACTGGTTGCTCCGTTCCACGCGTTCGGCATTTCATGACACGTACTAAATTAAGTCAGCTTTCAGCTTGTTTAATCTTTTCAGTCGTGTTTTCCTGTCAGTTTAAGAATTCATCTAGATAGATTCCAAAGTATTTGACGTTTTATTGTGGAGTAATTTCTTGTCCCCAAAGTCGAATATTGAGTTTGTGGGGGTCTTGTTGTTGGCGACTAATAAGATTTCTATGCCTGAATATGATAAGTTGACTTTTGGTTGGATTGGATCGGATTTTCCGGTTACTGGGCCTGGTTTCAAGTTTGCTGATGTAACTGTTGGCTTGTTGATTGATTGCATTGAAGGTGGCTGCATGACCAATAAGTGGCTTCATCCGCGTGCAGAGATATACATTCATTCCACCACCTGCGTCTTGGGATGTCGGTTGAATATAGGGAGGTTTTTTACACCGTGTACAAACTCTAGGTATTGATTGATGAGAGGATTCGGAACAAAACAAAAATGTAATGAATTTATGTCCGAAAATGCATGGTTTCCATGCTAGAGACCATTAATTCAATCATATTTTGCTACAAAGACTGCGGTCTAACACGCGCAGTACCACACAGTCATAGTTACAGTATGCATGGTCTCCTCCAAGAGATTGGTACTGTTCCTCATACGTCATGCCCTAGCAGCCTCTCCTGTCATAGTAATTGGTAATGTGTCCGATTAACTTCTCTTGCTGACTAATCTTGTATTGCGTGTGATACAGCGTTGTACACAATGGTTTCGTATTCGAATCGAGAGTTTGCCGACATGGTGTTTACTTACGGAAAGGCAAATGGCAACGGGCGGCGGGCAGGAGAACTATCCCCGCCGACAACTACCACTGAATTAAATGTTTGCAACAGTATTTCGCCTTTGTCTGAGACAGAGTCGTTTCAGGGAGCAGGAAATCATGAAGGACGTATCCGAAATGTTCGGACACCAGACTTGGAGGAATATGTGATTAACACTGTCGAAGGCGACCGCCGTGTCAGTACCAGGCAGTTGGCCAGCCAGTACAGGGTAAACCAGAAGACCGTGTGCAACATTCTCCATGGCAATTGTTACTACCCTTATCACTTATTGCGTGCACAGGGCTTACTGGCGACAGATTTTCCACGTCGGGAGCAATTTTGTCACTGTAAGTCTGCAGGCTTTCGTGCCCGTTGTCACTGAGGTTAAAATCTGCTGGGTTATTAGGCCACGTCATGTTTCTTTTAAAATGATCGACGTTTCGACCCCTCTGCTGGGATCTTCCTCAGGATCTTCTGGTGTCCACTACTGCAGTGTTCTAGCAGTAGTGGACACCAGAAGATACTGAGGAAGGCAACCACGGTTCCAGGATTTCTGTCACCCATCCTATTCACAGATGAAGCCGCTTTTATGTGGAGAGGGGAGGGGGGGGGCTTATGGGCGCCTTTTATGTGGAGCGGTATCTTCAACTCTCATAACAGTTATCTGTGGGATAGTATGCAGAACCCCCATGGTATGGTGACAGCGAATCATCAGCATTGGTGCAGCCGGAATGTGTGGGCCGGGATAATTGCTGGCCGTATTCTGGCACCACTCTTCCCTCTGCGTCGCCTAACAGGCTGGAACTATCGGAGTTTCTTGCGGATGATTTGCCTCCCCTCCTGGAAGAAATGCCATTGATGATTCGAAGGGTTACGTGGCTGCTACATGATGGCGCCTACTTCACCGTTAACGTCCTGACACATCTCAATCATGTCTTCCCTGGTCGATGGATCGGACGAGGGGGTCCAATTGCACTAGATCTCAACCCGTGCGATTTCTGGTTATGGGGCCCTCTAAAAAATATCGCGTATTCAGATCCCATTCCAGATGTGAAGACACTGGAGCAGCGTATTCATGCTCCCTTTGACACCGTTCGGTTGCTGCCTGGCCGATGTGGACGTATGAGACAGAACATGCTACGTCGCGTACACGCGTGCGTTGAGGCCATGGAAACCATTTTCAACATATACTGTAACTGAGGCTGTGTGGTACCGCAGTCCCTGTAACACTGTATGACTGAATAAATGGTCTCTAGCATGGAACCCATGAATTCCCGGATATAATTTCATTAGACCTTTTTTCTTGCGTGGTGGGAAGAATCAGCCTGTGAATCTTGTACGAGGGTGAGTCAAATGAAAACCTTAAATTTGTAATAACAGATCGAAATTTCGCGCCGTGATCCTGTAAGTTGGTAAGCGTGCTACAAACAGCGTGCAGAATGGCCTGTAGGTGGCAGCGTAGTGCAGATGCACACATACCGTCGCAGTATCAGTATAAAGATGGCCGCCCCACTTGCGACTTGCACCAGGGAAGAACAGCGTTCTGTTATTCGGTTTTTGCGTAGTGAAGGTGTGAAACCTATTGAAATGCGTCGACGAATGAAGGTTCAGTACGGTGATGCATGTTTGTCACAGCAGCAAGTCTACGAATGGAGTAGTAAGTTCGCAAATGGTGTGACTTCAGTGGAAGATGCTCCTCATCCAGATCAGGCACAACGAGTTGTAACTCCACAGTACATTGCAGCAGTTGAAGCCATAGTGAAGGAAAACCGCCGAGTGACACTGGATGACATTGCAGCATGTTTATGGATTAGTCATGGGTCAGCACACCACATTGTGCATGATGTGCTCCAGTTTCACAAAGTGTGCCACGGCAGCTGACTCCTGAAATGAGAGAACGACGTGTTGATGCTTGTGAAGAACTTCTTCGGTGCTTTGAACGAGAAGGTGATGGCTTCCTTGCAAGAGTCGTTACTGGGGACGAAACCTGGGTTCACTTCCACCAACCGGCAACAAAGAAAGCGAGTAAGGAATGGCGCCATTCCTCATCACCAAAACCAAAGAAGTTTCGAACAGAACCATCAGCAGGGAAGGTTATGCTGACTCTCTTCTGCGACGAAAAAGGCGTCATTATGGAGCATTACATGCCTAAAGGGACCACTGTCACCAGTGCATTATACACAGATCTCCTAAAAAATCATCTGCGGCCTGCAATCAAATCAAAGCGACGTGGATTGCTGTCAGCAGGTGTCCTTTTGCAACATGACAATGCAAGGCCCCACACTGCCCATACAACAGTTGCAACAATCACAGACCTGCATTTTGAGTGTCTTCCTCATCCACCATACTCACCAGACTTTGCCCCAAGTGATTTCCATATGTTTGGACCACTCAAAGACGCAATGGGAGGAAAGAAGTTCCGTTCTGATGAAGAGGTACGCCACGCGGTGCACGAGTGGTTACGCGGACTACCAAAAGATTTTTTTTTCTAAAGGAATTTATGCACTTTGTAAGCGCTGGAGGACTTGCATTGAGCGTGGGGGAGATTATGTTGAAAAGTGATACAGCTTTGTACCACTTCTACACAATAAATAATATTTTAAAAAATATTTAAAGTTTTCATTTGACTCACCCTCGTATAACAATGGGGCTATGACGGAACGATCCTAAAACGTATGATTTCCTGAAATTCAAGTATGCATTTCCTCTCTCTCTTATTCTCGCTGCAGTATCGTATCCACTACAGCAGAATGCTCAGGTAAACTAAGAAATCAATTAAATTCTTAACAGACCAAGAACACTTACAAGGATTTGGGATGACATAGCAGTCTGATATAAAAGGGCGGTCATACTGAGGTGGTCACTCCCTATAATACACAAGTCTAGTGAACCAAGCGACTGTGGGAAAAGAGAAAAAGTGGAAGCGACGGAGTTGTAAGATGTGTATCTCGGAAGGATGAGACGGCAGCGGAAAGAATGGCCGACCATCGCGTCTACGCCTCATTCCCGTGAAGGGAGGGTGGAGGGGAGGGGGGTTTCGAGGAAGCGCGCTGCGAGAGCGAGCAAAAGCAGAGGCAGAGGCGGAGCAGGGGCAGAGGCAGCCGGCCGGCTATAAGCGTGGCCTGCCAGCGGCAGCGGCCAGTGGCCCGCGCGCAGCTGCACAGGTAGGACGGGACGCGGGCGCCGATGCAGCCGCCGCTGCACTCTCCGGGGCGCAGCCCCCCAGTCGACAACACGCCGAGCGTAAGTAGTCGTACGGCCGGGCGGTCCTCCCTGGCGCGCGTTCTCTGCGGTGGGGTCCTCGAGTCTACACAGTGCTGCCACACCTACGCTTCCACAGCTGAAGCCACTACGTGTGAAAACTCCCGCCTCATCTTAAGAAAACTCTTCGGTCCTTCCACTCCCACAACATCCCCTACACTGCACAGAATCTTCGATAGTCATTCACGGTCCTGGTCCTGTAATTACAGTCGAAACGTTGTAATGAGGTTTTTACAGTGGCTAAAAGCAATTTTCGGAACTTGAACGATTCATAAAAATGCGAGTTACTTCACAGTGAAAATAAAATTAAAAAAAAGGGTTCGATGTGAGAGTAGGGCGTCAAAGTAAAGGATAGAGTTGTAATGACCTATAGTTTCTTGACGATTTTGTTTTATGCTCACCGGGAGACAATCCAATTGTTGTAACTCAGTCAGTAACTCGTCCAATTGTTGCAACTCAGTCTTTCAATGATGGAGTGTGGGTCTGCGGCTGGCCGATGAGTTATAAAAATAATATTCCAACAGCCGTTACTTTTATAGCGTTTTATTTAGACTACCAGTTTCGTCTCCTCAACAGAGTTAGCTTCAGGCCCTGTAGCATAAACGACAAAAAGCGTCCAGTCCTACACCTAACAGGGAATCAGTATTTGCGCCTGGTTTCCGTAGAAGTAATGTGTGCTCCTCACACGTGTAACACCTGTCAAACACAACACCTCATGTTATTGTCACTGTTCCATTTGACACATCTGTTACATGTGTGAGAAGCACACATTGCTGCTCGGGAAGTCGTCTGCGGAAATCAGGCGTAAATACTGGTTCCTGTTATTTACATCTACGACAGGATGCTTTCTGCCGCCCATGCTACAGGGCCTGAAGATGACTCTATTGAAAATTCGAAACTGCTGGCCTAAATAAAAAGCTTTAAAAATAACGACTGTTCGAACATTATTTTTACGACAGTGAAACTGCGTTAGTGCGTGCCACAGCGTCTGTTTGTCCGTAGACGGCAGCGTCAGTGCCTTTCAAAGTTCATCCAGTTGCACGCTGTGAGAAGATAAGTACTCCATTTACGTAGATTCATTGCGAAAAAGTTAACTGGCTTTCCCGCTACAGTCCACTCATGGGCGTGTCGTTTGAAACTTTTTTTTCGTGTCTTCTTGCATTTTATGTCATTGCTGCAGTCTTCGGTACGAAAACTTGTTTGGTTTAGCTCTTAACGCAGGTCTGTCCTGTACAAGCCTCTTCATCTCTGCGTAACCACTGCAACCTATATGTTTTTGAATCTGCTCTCCGCTACAGTTTTCACTCCCTACGTTTCTCTCTCCATTACCAAATTAACTATTTCTACATGCCTCAATAGACACCTTCTTTTTATTCAAGTTGTGCCATACATTCCTTTTCTCTTCAAACTGGCTCACTACCTCCTCATTAGTTGCGCCATCTACCCATACAATCTTCAACGTTGTTCTATTGCACCACATTTCAAAAGTTTTAGTTCTCTTCTTGTCCGAACTGTTTAGCGTCCTTGTTTCACTTCCGTACAAAACCACACCCCAGACAGGAACCATCGCGGAAACACTTCCTAACATTTAAATGAGAGACAACAAGTTCAAATTGTTCAAATGGCTCTGAGCGCTACGGGACTTAACATCTTAGGTCATCAGTCCCCTAGAACTTAGAACTACTTAAACCTAACTAACCTAAGGACATCACACACATCCATGCCCGAGGCAGGATTCGAACCTGCGACCGTAGCAGTCGCTCGGTTCTGGACTGGAGCGCCTAGAACCGCTCGGCCACCGCTGCCGGCTGGCAACAAGTATCTCGCTTTTAGAAATGCTTCGTTGTTATTGTCACTCCATACTTTATGGGTGTATCCTCTCTGCTTCAGCCACGGTTAGTTACTCTGCAGCCCAAATAGCATATTGCATCGACGACTTTTAATGTCTCATTTCTCAATCTAATTCCTTCGGCATCACCTCATTTAATTCCACTACATCCCATTAACTTTACTTAACATCTATTGTTGGTTATATTGTAATAACTTTTCCAGACACTATTCATTCTGTTCATTTGTTCTTCCAAGTCCGTTGCCTGGACGTGTTTCGCATGAGTAGTGAAACAGTTTTTCGTCTCAAGCATCAAGAAACAGTTCACTTGAGAGCAGATACTACTGCTGTTTGACCCTATTCCCATCCAGTTGTCGGTAGCATTTACAATTATGCCTCTTTGCATGCTTTTACCTGTAAAATTTCTATTCCCATACAGTTGTCGTAAGCACTTACAATCATGCCTCTTCGTATGCTTTCACCCGTTAAACAGCAGGCGCCATTCATGTCTGTCTATTACGAGCTGTTTAAGCTTCGTGCTGTGTTGCTTGCAGTAATTAATTTTACACTTTACTGAAACAAAGGTGTTGTCTGCCAACCTTCCTGATACCGTTTTCGTCTATCACAAATATTGTACGGCAGGCGATGATCCGGACATCCGTTATAAACCACGAATAAAATAAGTGTCGGCTGTTTTTGGACCGACGGTGTATAGACAGGGTGATTCAGCTGTCCCTACCGATGGGTTTAATGCAACTCGCACGGCCTTCAGCTACCACGAGCAAGGCTTTCATATTCTCTCGCTCGCTACGCGCCAGCTATTAGTCCTACAGAAAAATGGACAGGACTTTTTTGTAGGTAATTTGATGTAGTTAAATTTTGTTTTGGGATACGTTTTCGCCGTAGTTTTCGGTTTTTTCAAGGAAAAAGGTGGAAAAGTGGCCTTCAATCGCGTTTCTCTTGAAAACCCTGGAATCCACCGAAAACGTGGCCCGGTACAGAATTTAACAACATTATATTTCCTACAGACCATTCCTGTTCACTTTTTCTGTAGGAGTTCAAATGGTTCAAATGGCTCTGAGCACTATGGGACTCAACTGCTGTGGCTATCAGTCCCCTAGAATTTAGAACTAATTAAACCGAACTAATCTAAGGACATCACACACATCCATGCCCGAGGCAGGATTCGAGCCTGCGACCGTAGCAGCAGCGCGGCTCCGGACTGGAGCGCCTAGAACCGCACGACCACCGCGGCCGGCTTCTGTAGGAGTAATAGCTTTCATGTAGCGAGTGATGGGATATGAAAATCTATGATGTGGTTTTTGAAGGCATTGTTGGTTACATACAACCCACAGCTAAATCACCCTGTACATCTGCACCTATGATTTTTTCCTTACACCATTCCTTCATCTACAGTTTGTAGCAATGACTCATGATATAATACACGCCCGACGATTCAAATTCTTCAATTCTTTATGCCCTTCGTTAGGCACTTCTTTCGTCAACCGTCACAGGAAGTCTTCATTCCTTGTTTATTCCGTTTATCTGATCTTCAGAAGCCTTCTGTAACACTGCATTCCAAATTATTCTAATTTTTCATTTATGCTTTCTTCATTGTCCATATTTCGTACCCACACAGGTCTGTCATCTAATCCTAGCTTTTCGTGAATCTTTTTCCGATCCCAACGTATTTGTTGATGCTGGCAGCTGTTTCTTTTTATGGAAAGCCCTTTTGCCTGATATAATCTTTGCTACCACTTTTCCAACTTCGAAAACTGTGTAATTCTTATTCTCATGACGCAGCAACATTTCCCAAATAACTCCATACCTTTGCAACGTTTTTAAGAATTCTCACCTGTACTGAAACGTTGAAGATATGTGCAAGAAAACGAGTTTTATGCCGCACATTTCCGGAGCACAGCGTTTCATAGTTTGATGTGCGTCCAACTGCAGTGGTATCGCTGACCTGACTGGGGCGACCACAGCGATAAATCGTCTTCTCTACTTACTCTGGACTGACACAACTGAACTAGACGACTCTACGATCGCATCTAAGGAGACAAATATTGACTACTATTAGCAATGTACAATGACGACGAAAAACGTGTAGGTAGGACGACTTAATCACTTCTATAGATGAAGCAGATGGTGCGTAAAACTTATCGTTTCTTTTCTCTTTCAATTCCCATTTCTCATTTCCTCTTTTTTATTTTTTTTAACTACCGACTTAGTTTGAATTGTTACACTGACCTTTAGTTTTAGTTTCCTATAAATGCAAGACGACTGTAACGAAAGACGAGGACCGAACCTTCTACAAAAATATTTGCTTCTAACATGCAACTATCGGTTGTATTACCATTAAAGACCACTATAAAGACAAATAACAACGACAGACTGTTTCTACTCTTGTCACACAAAACTGACGTTTAGAAAGCTTCTTGTCAAACACCATCAACATGTCTTATCACATACACGTAATGATCGTAGTGAATCCAGGTTCCTGGTATCAAAGTGTTGTTCGCATTCGGCTTGTGGTGGTGACACCAGTCTCACAAAATAATTTTAAAACTTGTACCCATGTCTTCTCTCTCAACGACGACTCACAAAAAGACGGAACAAAACACTTTACACTACCATCGATCCTACGGCATCTGACTTTCAAACTATGCGTATATGGCTCGACATTGGACAACTTCACGTATTATCTACATCACGTGTGTTTCTAATTTATCACGAGCATCTAATGACGACAATGATGAGGTAATACATTCTTCTCTATGACGAGACGATGACATCAGTCTAATATCACTGTTACGTCTTGGTCTTTAACACGAAACGCCGGTTTGTGGCTCCGAGCATCTTGCTTTTCAAAAAAATCCTCATTTACTTCACTACTCATTTTACAAGGACAATACCACTCTCTTCAGACATTCATGAACGATATCTGCAATATATTGTTGTTCGGGGGCAACATGTGACGAAGACAAAACGTTATCCACTTTATAGCACAGTCTTTAAACAGACTGAAAACACCTGTATGACTAATCATCTCAACAACTTCGGGGGCAGACCGGAACTCGACGCTAAATATTGCTTTCAGTGTACTGTCCTGAAAAAAATTAATCTGATGCTGTCCAGAAACCAGTCATTGTATTTTCTGACGTTTTATTCTGTATAAAAGGGACAGTGCAGTAATTTTGCTGTCACTGACTACACGCAGACTTATATCTCTAAGTATCAATTTGACATCTGGGTTTCAACAGACATCTAGGGGAGCAGTCTGAACTCTCTCTGGCGACAGATTCACACTCAATAATTCTGCACATGGTTTAAGCACAAACGTCGGCAAGCAACTGCGTTTCCTATGACATTGACCTAGAACAAAATATTGCTTGACGAACAGAACACATGGCAACCCCTGGACCCGACGATTTGTGTTACGGTAAGAATAACAGACGAAACAATAAAACTCGACAGCATAGACATTGTAGGACCTTTCGACTAAAACAGCTGACAGTAGACACAAAGGAGGGCTGTCAGTGGTGAGCAGAACAGTACTGGACAGTGACGACATGACGGTAAGGACAAATCTGTGAAAACGGCGAGACCTACAAACGACAGGCAAGCATCTGATAACGTTAAACAGACGGACTGACAGCTGAAACTGAAAATTCTGGTAAGTGATGCCCTAGATGCATGCTGACTGACGAACCAGTAACATTAACCGACCTTGCTAACAGTTGATATAATCTTGAGTAATGGTGAAAGACATCGAATAAACCAGCTACTGATAGACGTGTTATATTCAACAAGAACTTGTTGTTGTGAGACGGACAGGCCAAGCGGATAACTCTTGGCGTGACTTTTGATAATTACGTTACTGAATGTCCCACCAAGTAGGGGAAAAACGGACAACTGGAATGGAAAGCAAGACTGCGACAATAACTTTGACTTTAATTTTTATAAGGTTGACAGACAACGTACATTACAACAGTGACATGACGCGTCGTACAGCGACGAGACTGCCAAATAATTTCAGTTGCAGAGCTGCAGACGTGACGCCAGACAACACTCACACACTAACATAGTTATGGACAAATGGTTCAAATGGCTCCGAGCACTATGGGACTCAACTTCTGAGGTCATTAGTCCCCTAGAACTTAGAACTAGTTAAACCTAACTAACCTAAGGACATCACAAACATCCATGCCCGAGGCAGGATTCGAACCTGCGACCGTAGCGGTCTTGCGGTTCCTGACTGCAGCGCCTTTAACCGCACGGCCACTTCGGCCGGCAGTTATGGACAAGAAGGCAACTTATGGACATTAACGAGATGCTGCCAGTAGCATAAAAAAACACCTGATGGTCATCTACACTGACTGATAGGAAAAAGGGAACATTTTTGCCTACATTTAATGTTCATACTTGAAATGATGCTCATCTTCAGGTGGGGAAAGTAATTAACTTCCAGTTTCCAGAATGAGATTTTCACTCTGCAGCGGAGTGTGCGCTGATATGAAACTTCCTGGCAGATTAAAACTGTGTGCCCGACCGAGACTCGAACTCGGGACCTTTGTCTTTCGCGGGCAAGTGCTCTACCATCTGAGCTACCGAAGCACGACTCACTCCCAGTACTCACAGCTTTACTTCTGCCAGTACCTACCAAAAGGTAGGAGACGAGGACTGGCAGAAGTAAAGCTGTGAGTACCGGGCGTGAGTCGTGCTTCGGTAGCTCAGATGGTAGAGCACTTGCCCGCGAAAGGCAAAGGTCCCGAATTCGAGTCTCGGTCGGGCACACAGTTTTAATCTGCTAGGAAGTGTCATATCAGCGCACACTCCGCTGCAGAGTGAAAATCTCATTCTGGAAACATCCCCCACGCTGTGGCTAAGCCATGTCTCCACAATATTCTTTCTTTCAGGAGTGCTAGTTCTGCAAGGTTCGCAGGAGAGCTTCTTTAACTTCCAGTTGTTGGACTTTTTGTGTTTTAGGTGGAATGATTTTGATTATTATTTTCATATTCGGTTCCATTTAATTCTATGCCGTATCATCCTTATGAGCACTCCAAAGTTCAACCCGGAGCAGCTAATTTTGTAACACTTTCAGAAGAAAAGACGTCTAAATATTGTTGTAAGATGTTCCTTAGTCATATTTTCCCTTACATCAGTGTCTGTTTTTCGAGACATATTTTCTCCAATCTGCACTTTAATATTTGGCTGCAGTATACTATTTTTCTTCATAGGTTTCCTGTATTCGCAAAAAATATTCTACCACACTACCATCCACTGTACTGTACACAGAGCGAGTCCAAGTTCTACCGACAGTCCTTCTGAGACTGATCAGCATTGTTTGCTGAATGCTTTGGTAAGGAGAAGCCATGGTTTCCGGTGCTCATTGCAAGATCGTTCGTTGAGCTTTGTTACGTTGCATTCGATTAAGAGTATTCGCTGTGAGCAACACAGTTAAACACTTTTTTACCTCTTTGTTCCCAGACTTGAACTCCCGACAAGTGCAGATAACGAAATCTTACAACAGAAATAATACTGCTACAAGTCTAAGAGCAATGGAAAAGCAGTTCGAAATGTTGACGACACATTGATAATCGGGGTATACATGATATACGTGATAACCTAACTCGGTGTTCTAGACCAGGACTCTAACCGGATTCGTATCTTTCTCGGGCAATTATAGGACTCCTGAGGCGGGATCGGATGATATAATTGGTAATTTACTGCGCGTGAGGGCATCCGGGCTACAATCTTGGTCTGGCATAAAATTTGAATGTGTCACATACATAACCAAAGCCTTGCCTTGTTACACAGACACTGACAAACTAATAAGTGACAATAATACATCAGACATTTTTAATGACAATAAGAATAGATTAAATCCGAATCGGCCACTATACAAGAAACATATGCATGAACACACCAATGAGCTAATTTTAGACATATGACGATGTGATTAACGCGGTCAAGGCTGCGATGACGAAACGTCGACACATTCAATGAAGACAATAATCTACATACTGAATACCAAGACTAGAAACATGAGCTCACGGACAAAAAGACGAAAATATTCGACACGCACGAAACAGACTGAATATGCCGACAATGCCAAAGGAAGAGACAGGTAACCTGCTCTTTCAGACGATGGGTTCAGATCCCAGTCCGAGCAACCATGTTTAGGTTTGCTACATCTACATTGACACTCTGCAAACCTCTGTGAAGTGCATGACAGTGGGGACTTCCCAATGTACCGGGCTTCTTCCCGTTACATTCACCTATAGTCTGTGCGTGCTGTAAGTAACCTAACCTTGTCCTCACGATATTCTACAGGAAAGATTAGTAGGGAGTCTCAGAATATTCCTAGATTCATCACTTCAAGCTGGTTCTTGAAACTTTGTAAGTGGGCTTTCTCGACACAATTTGCATCCATCTCCGAGTGTCCGGCAGTGCAGGTTCTTCAGTATCTCTGTGGCACTCTCCCACGGGTCAGACAAACCTGTGACCTTTCGTGCTGCCATTCTCTGCGTACGTTCAATATCCCCTAGTAGCCCTATCTGTTACAGGTCCCACTCACTGGAGCAGTGTTCTAGGATGAGTAGCTCGAGTGTTTTGGAGGTAGTCTCTTTTGCAGTCTGACTGCATTTCCTTAGTATTTTGCCAATAAACAGAACTCTCTCAGCTGTTTTACCTACGATTGAGCTTATTTGATCGAACTATGTTATATCCCTACAAAGAAGATCCCTACACGTCGATATTTATATGGGTTGTCCGAGTCCAGTTGTGACTCTTTTATATTATGTTTTTTCGCTTTGTTAAGTGCACAGTTTTACATTCCTAAACATTTAAAGCAAGTTTCCCTCTTTGCAACATTTCGAAATCTTATCACGACCCGACTGAATATTTGTGCAGCTTTTTTTCAGGCAGTACTTCATTATAACTGCATCATGTGCGAACAGTCTGACGTCATTAATGTTCAACACAAACAGCAAGGGCCCCAACATACATCCCTGTGGTACACCCGAAGTTACTTCTACACCTGTCGACCACTCCATCCACGATAATATGCCGCATCCTCCCTACCAATAAATCTTCAGTCAGTCAGGAATTTCACTTTGTGCCCCATACGATCGTACTTACAATAACAAGCCTAGATGTGGTATTGAGTCATTTGTTCTTCGGAAATAGAGAAATACTGCTCCTGACTGATTGTATTGGTTTATGGCTTTCAGGGTGTCATGTAAGAAAAGTGCGACTTGGATTTCAAGTGATCGAAGTTTTCGAATTCCATGTTGGTTGGCATGGAGGAGGTCATTCTCTTCGATATCTCATTACGTTTGAGCCTTAGAATATGTTCTCAGATTTCACAAAAAATCGATCTCAGGGATATTGGACAGTAGTTCTCTGGATCACTTCTGCTGCCCTTCTTGTAGACCAGTGTGATCTGTGCTTCCTTTCAACAACTGGGCACGATTTTTTCGTTCGTGTCATCTGCGGTAGATTATGGTAAAAGAGAGGCTAACTCAGCTTCGAATTTGGTATACAAACTGAAGGACTCCATCGGATATTGGAGCTTTGTTCAATTTTAGCGATTTCATCTGTTTCTAACGTCACTTACACTATTACCTACATCACTCATCTGTTCAGTAGGGCGAGAATTAAATTTGGGCAACATCCCTGGATTTTCGTTTGTAAAGGTACATTTGGAAGCAGAGTTCAGCGTTTCGATACAACTTTCAGCATGGGTGTTCATCTCCCGCCTTTCTACAGGAGCACGGGACTACCAGCTGTCAAACCCTGTCACTGAGAACACAAAAATCAGCTGTAACTACGCCCCACTGGCGCTCAACCTGCGACCCTAAAGGAAACTGTCAAGTTTCATATGATGTTTAGGACAACAGTGACAAGGAAATGAGCTGCACTTCAGCGTGAAAGATGCGCCGCTTATTTTTTGTACCAACTCTATTTAATATTTGTGCAATATAGGGTCTAAGTAGACTGCCCAGCTATACTGCAGATGACATAGTAATAGTAAATGAGACAGAATAAGAGGCGAAAACACTACTCGACAACTTAGACAAGATAGCCAAAACGTTGGGACTGATGATCGCCTACAACAAGAAAAAGACACTGAATACCGCTGTTGATGGAAAACTCCAGAAAACATATGATCATATATATATATATATATATATATAACAGGAAGAAACAGGAGCAGTAAGGGAATAACAGAGACGACAAATAAGATGTCAGCCTCCTCTATGGCCAGATACATACGCTATAGAAAGACTATATCTACAGACACAAAGAAAACAATGAGGAATGCAGTTCTGTTTGCGGCTGAGGCGATAACACTAGGAAGACACAGTGCAGAACAACTAGGGAAAGAAGAGAGAAAAATGCAAAGGAAAATGCTGACCCTAAAACAGATGATGAGAGATGGATGCGAAGACCTATGGAAGAACTGTATCGGAACTTGACGATTAAAAAGGGGAAGATCTGTGCGATACATGATCAGTATGAATATGGACAGCATGACTGAAAGAGTTTGGAAAAAAACCTGTAGGACAATAGGCAGAATAGGATACAAGTGGGTTGTGGAATTCAAGAAGGATTGGTCGAAATCAGATATAAAGGTGGAAGGTAAGGAAAACTGGAGAAACAAGCACACACCGATCTATATACACTAAAGAGCCAAAGAAACTGCTATAGGAATTCGTATTTAAATACAGAGATATGTAAACAGGCAGAATACGGCGCTGCGGTCGGCAACGCCTATATACGACAAGAAGTGCCTGACACAGAGTTGTTAGATCGGTTACTGGTGCTAAAATAGCACGTTATCAACATTAAAGCGAGTTTCAACGTGATGTTATAGTTGGCACACGGGCGGCGGGGCACAGCATGTCCGAGGTAGCGATGAAGTGGGGATTTTCCCGTACGACGATTTCTCGAGTGTACCGTGAATATCAGGAATCCGGTAAAACATCAAATCTCTGACATCACTGCGGTCGAAAAAAGATCCTGCAAGAATAGGACTAAAGTGACAGAAGTGCAGCCCTTCCGCAGATTGCTGTAGATTTCAATACTGAGCCGTCAGCAAGTGTCAACGTGCCAACCATTCAACGAAACATCATCGATATGGATTTTCTGAGCCTAAGGCCCACTCGTGTACCCTTGCTGACTGCACGACACAAAGCTTTACGCGTCGCCTGCGCCCGTCAGCAGCGACATTGGATTGTTGATGACTGGTCGGACGAGTCTCGTTTCAAATTGTAACGAGCGGATCGACGTGTATGGTTATGAATCCATGGACCCTGCATGTCAGCAAGGGACTGTTCAAGCTGGCGGAGGCTTTGTAATGGTGTGGGGCGTGTGCATTTGGAGTAATAAGGGGTCCCTGATACGTCTAGATACGACTCTGACAGGTGACACGTACGTAAGCTTACTGTCTGATCACCTGCATGCATTCATGTCCATTGTGTGTTCCAACGGATTCGGGCAATTCCAGCAGGACAATGCGACGTCCCACACGTCCAGGATTGCTGAAGTGGCTCCAGGAACACACTTCTGCTGGCCACCAAACTCCCCAGACATGAACATTATTGAGCGTATCTGGGATCCCTTGCAACGTACTGTTCAGAAGAGATATGCACCCCCTCGTACTCTTACAGATTTATGGACAGCCCTGCAGGATTCATAGTGTCAGTTCCCTTTAGCACTACTTCAGACAGTAGTCAAGTCCATGTCACGACGTGTAGCGGCACTTCTGTGTGTTCATGGGGGCCCTACATGATATTAGGCAGGCGTACCAGTTTCTTTGGCTCTGAAGTGTACCAGAGACCAACGACAGAAGATGATACAGGAGTAATAGAGAGCTGCAAGTGGAAGAACAAGAATAGCGGATTCTGAAAAAGGGTGAAAAAGAAAAAGGGAAAGGCTGAGGAGTTTATGGGAACAGCAGAAGAAAACGCAATCCTTGAAGGGGCCCTCCATGGTCCTACAGACGCTGTAGCGAAAGCAGTACGAATATCCATCTGCGATGTAATGTATTTTAAAGAAAGCCTATGAATTAAGCGTTCGCTACCTCACCGTTATTTTTCCGCGCTCCACACTTATCATCAAGCAACAAAGTGGTATTTAGGGGTATATTTAACCGTAAATCAATGCAATATTAACTGCCTCCGTAGCCGTATAGTTAGCGTCGTTGCCTTCAGTGCGGAAGGACCTGGGTTCGCTTGCTGGTCGCTTCTCAGTTTTTGTTTCTGAAGTAGGGGGGTCTGATACAGAGTCGACTCAGCCCTTGTGAGGCCAACTGAGGAGCTGTTTGAGTAAAGACGCAGCACCACCATCAGTATTCATCTACTGGAACTAACGGCTGGGGGTATCATGGCTGATCATATGTTCCACTATCACAGATCGCTCTTCGTACTGGCTTGTAGGCAGCAGTAGAATCAGGCATAAGGCCTAATCCCTGAGTGATGTTTACGTTTTTTTAATACCTTCATTAAAAGTATGCAACTAGCTGTCGGTGTTTCATAAGTCAGATGCATCGTGTTTAAATACCGTTAGAAAAACATATTCCATCTAAAACAAGCGCCCCTAATTTAATTATGTTCTTTACTTCTCATTACTCCCACCTAATGTTCATTCAAGTCGTTGCATCTTGAGTTATGACAGCACTCCGACCTGGTTCCTTGACGTTTACTTTTAGTCGTACTTCTGAAAAATTCCTCATTTACCTCAACTCGAAACCTGATGTTGTCACCTTTGAATCTTAAAATTTCTCATCACATTCTAAACTTAATTGCATTCGGCCTTGATGGGGCTCAATTCGCAGAGGCTACAAAACCTGTTTGTTTATAAGCTTTCCTGACTGTGGACGTTTCTGTTTCAATTCCTATTAGTTTCTATATGTTGTGAGAGAGAGAGAGAGAGAGAGGGAGGGAGGGAGGGAGGGAGAGAGAGAGAGAGAGAGAGAGAGAGAGAGACCCTCGACTGACTAACAGACACCTTCGGACACAGACTACCGGGCGTCCCACGAAAGACGTTATGACCTGTATTTGTTTGAGTTGACTCCAGCTACACATTGTAAAAAAGAAACTGCAAATATCTGCCGAAACACTAGAGAATAGGCGCCTGACGACTCTCAGGAGAGATACCCTGTATAAACACTTCCTCATAAAAATCCGTTTCTGTCTCAGTATGATCAACGACTGGCTGAATGGATGATTTTGATCCACTAACTGTACGTTGGTCCAAAACGTCTGAGGCTTATTGATAGATGGCACATGTGATTTCATTGGATGATTTGGTTTTCAAGCATTGTTGCAATTGAAAATACCAGGGAGAAAGTACTGAGACCATCAGAATTTCGAGCTTCAAACTTCTGACGCTTTTAAAAAAGAAGTTTGAAACACTCACCTATACTTGTTACTGTGCCGACCTTTAGGCGAAATATTCCTCTACATCTTACATTATTAGCAAAAGCAACGACATAGGCGCGGAGAACCAGATACAGGGCAGCCTTACTTCTTAAACATCCAAATACTGCAATGATAATAATTATCAATCAAAAAAATTAATTGAGCATGTAGTAAGTTAATCGATCGAACTGACGATTGCATGAGATTCGATTTACCAGTAGATATAAGTTTGTTTCCTAGCCGACAGCGGGCGAAATTTTGGGACAAAATTACGAGCAGAATCTTCGATCTTTGGAGCCCGACACGTCAAACTTATATCAAACATATGTGAATGGATCGACATACGACGACAAAAATGTAGCAGGCTTTGAAGATATGCTTTTACTAACTCACACTTCTCAGAGCTGGCAAGTAACATTCGCTAATAAAACATGAGTCAGGACCATTGTCTTGTGCTCACTGGCAGCACGAACATTGTTTTTACTGTTCGTTTTTTTTTCCTTTACAAATGACAACGTTTCTTACTTTCCAGTCTACACTTTTCTTTATCAGTACATTTTCTGGCATACGTAGTACCATAAACATCAACGTCTTGCAGGACGTGTGGATTTTGCTATTTCTTGGAATTCAATTTCCTTATTTTTTGCCACATACTTTTATGAGTTCTTTCCTGATGCTCATATTGCAGTACACTTTTGGATTCGATATTATTAATTAGCAGTGTCTTCTGAACCCATTATTTCTCTGATACTACCGCTATATACGTGTACAAATATTGTTGCTGCACTATAATTGCTTCAGACGTCAATTTGGTATTATCATGTCGCCAGAACGAATCAGAAACTTGTAGTAAAAAACAAAAACACCTACAAGACCTGACAAATACAACAAATGGAGACGTCAGACTGACTGTGATGTACATCTGACAACCGCTTACTGACCAAAAAAAAGGAAGAATTTGACTATGCACTGTCACATGAAGTCATTTTCTTATCCGCGGAAGCATCTGTGGTTTCTTGTCTTAGTTCGAAACTTTCTGGCCAATGTGTGGATTCTTCGTCAGCAGGACACTGACCAACCCGATTGCCCCACTACATAGACTCATCAATTCTGTGATTCGGAGGCGCATCAACAACCTGATACTGTTTATTGCACTAACGAAAGAAATCAATAAAACAGTTGAATAAGCGAGTTTAATCATACAAACGCATGAATACCGAATAATTACTGCACTGACTACTCCTTCCCTACAGCACACTGATAACGAATGCAAATAACGACAATTAGGACATGAGACAATGCATCGAACAAAACAATTTCTCTTACCGATCAGAAACATACAACTGTGCCAATGTGTTGCATGTGCGGTATAGTCCACACTGACCTTTATCTATCTATGCATTTTATTTGCAGACACGACGACACAAGCAGTGGATAACCTAACTATTGCACTGTAGATTTTCCCATCTGAGACATTAAAACACTATATCGGGTCATAATTCGATTCTGAATCTGTGAATTTCAAAGATAACGCTCTACCAGTTGAGCAGTAGTCGAGAAAGTCAAAGTTTCCCGTACCAGCCCTGGTCCAACACAAAGTTTCGCTTTGCCAGATGAGTTAAAGTCAGCACGCATTCCTTTAGGTAGTTTCACATTCATTCCAGATATTTGTCGCCAAATAGTTAGTTCTACCCCTGTTGTAATGTCGCTCTGACTCTTGACTTAATGACAAACAGACATCTCCTTGTCTCATCTAAGCACGACAGAGGCGCGAGAAAGCTCGACCGAAATACAATCAACTCCGCATCAATTGACAACGCAGACACGTTTCGACTTTCGACGCTTTCGCGTGATTTGTATATCTACACCCGACAGTTGAACTCTCAGACGGTATTAACTGTCCTATCAGAATTCCTCAGAGTATACCCTATCTATCTATCTATCTTTTTCACGTATGACGTTGTCTTTTCGAATGAAATCAATTTGGACGTTGTTTCAGCGCTGAGGCCTGTGATGTCGAACTAGTTATATTCTGCGGCTCCAAACGCTTGAGAAGAACCTCTCCACGGTGAATTAATGCCATTATTTTAGTGCAAAGAACTACAATAACAGCAACTTCTGAGAATTTAATGACAGCATCTGTCCTACGTAGCCGATAGCAGTTATTACTGTCTAATTATTTATTGCTTCTTAATTTTAAAAATTTGGTTTGTAGCGAAGAGGGAAGCGGACGAAGGATGGATAGAGTTTATCGTGTCTCAGTTTTTATTGTTGATTAAAGACACATATATTTCTAACAATCAGCGTAGCATCCAGATGGGACCTCAAGATCATTGTTCCTGGACGATAACATCCTCCCACAATTTGCGAATAACGGTCAGGCCTTTTCACCGGAATGCAACAATTCAGAGCTAGTGGTATCACTTTAGACAAGAAAACAATTAAACTTACTGTAGACTATGTTGGAATCCCGATGGAAAAATTCACCGTGAGTAACTGCTGGACCAAATGACGACCTTGCAGACATTCAGAGGACGCTGCAACGGCAGAGACAAACGGTTTATATCATTCTGACACGGCGCAGACGAATATGACACACAAAAAGCATCAGACGTACTTGGGACAGTTTGTTTTGTCATGTAGACACCCGAAGATTGTAAGGATCGCACGACGGGAAACTGGATAACGGTCACAAGTTGCGGACGTAAAAAGAAAACAAAAGGCTTAAAGAAAATTCGCATTAAACAATGCCGAAGCATAAATAAATTTCAGCAGCTGACAAATGAACCGTGTATTTGACAGACGTCTAATTAACAGCAAAGGGCTTTTTAGCGACAAGACCGACAGACAGTTAAAATTTACCCTTGACATGGTTGTTTACTGATAAATTTTGCCCACATGTAATCGGAAACAAGACTCGAACTAAACGACGACGATGTTAGAAAGTACTTGAAAGTACATCAACAATCTTTCCACTAGCTTCATATAGCAGCCGGACACGAGTACCAATGTAGACGACGGTGAAATCAACAAATACAAAGAACATCATGAGTATTACACAACTAAGACAAAATGGACAACAAGAAACTGACGACTCGCTGGCATGTATTGGACGCTGCAACAGTGTCCATCTCCATTAACAAAGCAACTGACATCCGACCAATTAGACAAATGTCGACAGACACACAAATGATAAAGAAAAGTTCCAGGCATTCCTGAAACGACAAAGATAACAGATGAGGACATGTCTGAAATGACAAGGGTGACAGGCAAGGAAACTGCCAAATGGTGACTAATTGACAAACATTAGACAATGCTGCGATAAACACTGACCACCTCGATAAACAGAATGACTGATATCTGACTAATCAGACATGTAGATATACACACGACAAAGACCAGTTTCAGACATTTCTGAAGTAACAGGTGAGGAAACTGCCAAATGATGACTCATTGACACATATTAGAGGATGCTGCACTGAACACTGACCACCTCAATAAACAGAGCGACTGACATCTGACTAATTAGACATGTGTTGACAGATACACACAACAAAGACGAGTTTAAGACATTTCTGAAATCACAAGGATAACAGAAGAGGAAACTTCCAAATGACTACTCATTTACACGAATTGACAATGCAGCAACAAACAGTGTCCACCTTGATAAACAGAACGACCGACATCTGACCAATTACTACCCAACAGAATATTATTGCACTTGGCCTGCTGTGATAGTCATTAGAAACACGTGATGATGTTACAGTAAACAAGTACAGTGGGGACTAAGCAAAGCTCATCACAATGTGAATGATTTCAATATAGTTGTGGATATACAATCAAGTGGTTTAGCATGCCCTCGTGAAGACGATAAGCCGACCGCAGGGCCTACATTCCCAGATGCAATAATATTGTCGTCAACTAATACACATGCATCGACTGACACACACATGACAAAGACGAGTTTCAGACATTTCTGAGACAAGGGAACTGCCAAATGAAGTCTCACTGACACGTATTGTACGACACTGCAACAAACAATGTCCACCTCCATAAATAGAGCGCCTGATGTCTGACCAATTAGACATGTGCCGACAGACACACACATGGCAAAGACGAGTTCCAGCCGTTTCTGAAGTGCAAGGATAACAGACGACGAAACTGCCCAATGACGACTCACTGACACGTTTACACGATGATGCATCAAACAATATCCACCTCGATAAACAGAACGCTCAACATTTGACCAATGTGACGACAGACATGCACATTACGAAGACGAGTTTCAGACATTTCTCGGTTGAGGAAACTGCCAGGTAACGACTCACTGACACGAATTAGATGGTGCTGCATCAAACAATGCCCACCTCTATAAATAGAGTAACTGACATCTGACCAATTAGACATGTGTCGACAGACATACACATGACCAAGACGAGTTTCACACACACACACACACACACACACACACACACACACACACACACACACACACCTCAGAGATTCGTTTCAGACATTTCTGAATTGACAAGGATACCACATGACTAAACTACCAAATGACGCAAAAAAGTAGTAAACTTGCATATTTCAAATGTATTACTCGCATAACTGGATCATGAGGTGCCTTCGACAATGAAACAACCGTTTCATATGCCTTACGAATGCGTGAAGAGTGCGAACCGACCAGATGTTTCTCTGACGGCAAAACCGAATAAAAGGAGGAGGCAGGTGTGCAGTTGCTACTGGAGTTCTGGGAACATAAAGAGGAGAAAGGAAAAACTATTGCTTTTGCTGTTGGAGCAAGTGATCCAATACATTGACGACCCGTATTAAACAACTAAGAAGAATACTGACTGATGACACTTCAGAGAATCGGAAGACGATTGGCAAGAGGGGACACTTCTCTGTCCCCCTTCCCAGAAATCTAGGGTACAGAATTTTTATCCATTACAGGCTCTTCTTACACTTCTAGAAGTCTCTGGGACAGTTTCTGGTGTTACCTATGAAACTTAGGCATGACACACTCAAAATTGTCCAATTCACTTATATAAAAAAAAAACGGCGTCTAAATAGTGTACAATAGGATCTGAGTTTGGGGAGGTTCAAAATCAAATGGCTCTAAGCACTATGGGACTTAACATCTGAGGTCGTCAGTCCCCTAGACTTACAACTACTTAAACCTAACTAACCTAAGGACATCACACACATCCATGCCCGAGACAGGATTCGAACCTGCGACCGTCGCAGCAGCGCGGTTCCGGACTGAAGCGCCTAGAACCGCCTGGGCACAACGGCCGGCGTTTGGGGAGGGGGAGGGGGAGGGAGTGTTTAACACATGTTAGTTTCTCAGTGAATGACAAAATAATTTGAAATATGATGACAAATAGCTTCGCGTAAACTCAATATCAGTTTTATGTTCTGGTTTTCTTCAAACTAATACTGAATTGATGAACAGACTCCTGCATGGAGGAAAAAGAAATAGGCGATTCTGGTGTAGAGAAGCAACTGAACGCGTTGAAAACAAATAAGTCGTCAGGTTTGATGGAAACCAATCCAGTTTTACGGAGAATACCCTGCGATATTGGCCCCTTACTTAGCTTACATTTATCGTAAATCTCTCGCCCAGCGTAGAGTTCCGAGCGACAGGAGAAAAGGTCAGGTGACTCATGTATATAAGAAAGGTAAAAGAAGGATCCGCATAATTACAGTCCAGTATCTTTGAGGTCGATTTGCTGCAGTGCAGAATTCTTGAACACATTACGAATTCGAATGAATAAATCTCCTTGAGACAGAAAAGCTTCTGTCCACAAATCAGTACAGATTTAGAAAGCTTCGCTCATTTGAAACACAGCTTATCCTTTTCTCATACAATGTCCTATGAGCCAAGGATGACGGGCAACAAGTAGATTCCATTTTTCTAGATTTCTGGAAATCATTTGATGCAGTGGCCCACTACAGACTGTTAACAAAGGTCCGAGCATACGAATTAAGTTCCCAGATACGCGAGTGGCTCAAAGACTTCTTAAGTAATAGAACACAGTATATTTTCCCTGTTCATCAGAAACAAAGGTGTCACCAGAAGTGCCCAGGGAAGTGTGACAGGACTGCCATTATTCTCTGTATACATAAACGATCTGACTGACAGGTTGACAAGCAGTTTGCAGCTGTTTGCTGATGACGCTGTGATATATGGAAAGATGTCATCATTGAATGACGTAGGAGGATACAGGGTGACTTAAAGCTTTTGACATGTGTGATGAATGGCAGCTCACTCTTTAGTAGAAAAATGTGAGCTGTTGCAGAGCAGTAAGAAAAGCAATCCTGTATCATTTAAATACTATAATACTGGTGTTCCACTTGGCACAGTCACATTGATTAAATATCAAAGCTATGTGAAACGGAATGAGTACGTCAGGTTGGTAGTAGGAAAGGTGAATGGTTGACTTCATTTTATTGGGAGAATTTGGGAAAATGTAACGCATCTCTAAAGGAGATGGCATATACAACATCAATGTAACCTGTTCTTGAATGCTGCTTGAGTGTTTGGGAACGCATCAAAGCAATTCAAAGTCATGCTGGTAGATTTGTTCGACCAGCGTACAAGTATTATGATGATACGTTGTGAACTAAAATGGCAATCCCAGGAGGGAAGACTATGTCGTTTGCACAAGGTACTATTGAGAAAATTTAAAAAACGAGCATTTGCAGCTGACTACAGAGAGTGTCTACTGTTGGCAACATACATTTCATGTAAGGACCATGATGATACGATGAGGGAAATTAGAGCTCATTCGGAGGATTATGGACAGCCATTTTTCCCTTTCTCTGTTTGTGGGTGGAACAGGAAAAGAAATGACTAATAGTGGTACCTTCTGCCATGCACAATATAGTGGCTTATGGAGTACCAGTATGTATTTAGATATAAAACTGATACATTTGTCTGTCTGGCAGAACAGAGTGCAAGTCCACTGCACCCAGTATGAACAACAGTGCACTATCTACATCTGTCTGAGACACGCTCCTGAAGATTGTTCAGGGTTATATAATATAATGAAATAATAATTGTTCAAGAGTTATTTACTATGTTGTCCCCTTCCTCCCTTGTTGTCACTTGCAAATTCCAAACTACCTGTAGTGCTAGGATCATCTGTGCAACACATCTCCCAAGAATGTCTTCTGCTTATTGTATAGGATTTATATCAAGTGGATATGAGAGCAGGATAGGCTGTTCTGAACATGACCAATAACATCCATGATAATGTGACTATGGACCACATCAACTCAAACATGCCTCTTCATTAGATTTCTGCTTGAAACTTCTGCAAAAGTGTGAAAAAGTTGTGTCCTGAGGCTGATCTTGATATCTGCCAACACTGTGTGTCCACATTCAACATCATTGGTGGTTTCCAGTATGCCTTTAGCATGTAATGTGTTTTTCATCATCTCTGCAGTAGTTTCTGTACAGAATCTCATTACAAGAGTCATGATTCACCTGAGAATACCACCCTCACCTGCTGCTGTTGGTCACAATAACAAAGTTTCATGAAAATCTACAGTCTCAAATAGTGGTGGATACTGATCAGCACAATGCACTGTATGTCTTTCTAAATTTGCAGTTGCATACTGTGTGACTGTCATGAAACAGTTCTGTAGGGAAGACAGATTTCTGTAGTTCTGGCCAGGTCTGAAGTAATTTCTGTACAATAAACAAACCTGTTCCCATATATCAATGGACTATCTTCTCTCACATCATAGACACCATCTCTAGTAACAATTCTTTTCTTCAGTTATGAGATCATAGTTTTCTACACGACTGTCACAGTCCCAATGATGGTAATGCTTTGGTCCAAAGCAAGCCACCAAACGTACCCCTCCACAACAATAACCAGTAAACTGATGAACAGCAGCCTGCCTACACACCAGTATTGCACAGTCTCCTTAACTCTGGTTTTACACACTGACTGTAGCAGATGCTCTCTGACAAGGACTGTTTCCATTATCATTGGTCCGCAGCTCATGGTCGTGCGGTAGCGTTCTCGCTTCCCGGGTTCGATTCCCGGCGGGGTCAGGGATTTTCTCTGCCTCGTGATGACTGGGTGTTGTGTGATGTCCTTAGGTTAGTTAGGTTTAAGTAGTTCTAAGTTCTAGGGGACTGATGACCATAGCTGTTAAGTCCCATAGTGCTCAGAGCCATTTGAATCATTATCACTGGGTTGAATGCTTGTCAAAGCCATCTTTCATGCTGATACATTGTTGATATGGAAATTCATTGTTCCCAAGCAATTGCCAAACACAATAACACTGATTTTTACCATGAGTCTGACATCATAAACTGCTAAAAAAACCATGAAAAATTACATGCACTGCTTTAGTTATAGCTAGATTTCCACTAAACCAATATTCCTTTTTGATGCAGCAGACACTCATCAATTCATAGTTACTTACAAATAGGCACCTGATTTGTATGTCATATAACAATTCTATCACAGGTCTGTGATTGTTAGTTGCCATTATCATTTACAAAAGTGTTAGCATTCTAAATTGAAAAATTTCATTTGCATTCTATTTTATTTTCACTTTCACTATGTCTACTAGCAGAATCTTGGAGGAAAAAAGCCAAATAATAATACATCAGTTTGTCATCACTAGCTGACTTTCATCTTATTTATGCTGAATATTATTTGTTTTTAAAAATTTGTCCCCTACAGTTAATTGTACAAGTAACTTGAATCTTATGTACAGGTACTGCTATCAGCCATTGATTTTCATCTCATTTCCAGATGATAACTGTAGGAAGCTCCTTTGAGGATTTCTTGCTGTAAATAGTCACGTATCTCAGTGGAAAGATGAATTAAATAAATAAATAAATAAAAATAAACAGCAAGATATATAGGTGACTGGGTGGATGTACGAAATAGAAAGTTAGCTGTATAGGCCGAGTAAACTTTGATTTGAAAATTATATAGTAAAATACAGGAGGACTGCAATCACTAAATGCAGGTTTTCTTAAACATTATTCTAGAAGTTATGTGGAGAAACCTCTCTCCTCAGCACTACAATGCTTCATCCTCATCCATTTTAAGAGTTTGCTGAACCTTTAGTTACGTGTCCTGAGTTTTGGACAAATTGCTACCTAACAGACCAAAACCTGACCCCATCCTCCTACTTTGAGTCTAAAGACTGTATTTATACATGCAGCCTACATTGTTAACAGCTAACACACTGTGAGACCAACTTCTTTATAAACTTATCAGCTTGTTTTCAATTCAGGAAGTAATGTTGAGGCTGAGGATATATCAGTTTTCATTTATTTGTTAAGTGTGAATGAACTGTTAATAACTCCAGAAAAGACTCAAATAAAACAGATGGTAGTCACTGCAGAAGTAACAATGGAAATTTGTAAATGTGTTATTCCATCTGAGTGTGGATACAGTTAATGCAGTGAGACAATGAGACAGCTGGTGTGTTGGTAAATACTGTTGTGAGTGTATCATACCAGTTGTGTCATCACATATGAGGAACTCCTGGAGAAGAGGACTTGCTGTTTTGCTCATCTGCTCTCACCAGGTTAGTTAAAATACAATTATAATGGTGTAAAATTGACTTCCAAATATTGAATATGATATGTACATCAGTCAGAAAGTTATGTCACCAATTTTTTGTTTCTATTATTCATTTATGAAAGAAACTGCTTCCTCTTATATAGTCCTACATTCTTAAGAAAATTCAAAATGAGATAATTGAAAACATAAGTGCAATGAGCATTTTAATTGAGGCTGACTTCAGCATAATAGTGCATCTGTTTCTCTTTGTGAAAGCAACATAAAATTTTTTGTTAAGAGGTATCTGCTGATAACAATAATTTTCTATGTTTGATATATTTGGAATCCTTTTGTCCTGTACACAACAATGTGGCCACATGTAGAGCAAGGAGATTCAACAAATGATAGAAAGCACATCAAGTTTACAGAGGTAAAAGATGGAGAAATATGATTATTACAAAATTTCCTAGCACATTAAAATTTAAATTCTGTAAAACTGAATTTTGTAGACGTAGTATAAGGTATGAACAGATAACTCAGTTCAAATCTTGGTCTAGAACAAAGTTTTAATCTGTCAAGGAGTTTCATTATTGAATAGAGACCTACTTTACTGCAAAAGGAACCCAGAGACTTTGTCTAAGGCAGCCCCTGTCATATCTTTTGTCTTGGACATGCTAGTATAGTAAGGTCTGTGGGGAACCTCTGTGGAATTTGGAAAGCTTTGAGCCAACTGTGGAGATTGTTCTGATCATTAAGATGGTGAGAGCACTGCACACAAGAAGAGGATGGTCCAGGTTCAAGTTCCATAACTTACACACCACTGAAAAGTTTATTCTGGAAATGGACAAAACGTGTTCATTGACAGTCTTACTGTCAGTACCTGAGAGAGACACTAAATTACCCTCTAGTCAGCAATAAACCTAAACATTTGGAGAAACAATGATGTTACTTCCCCCACAGAGACATGTACAATACCACATTTCATATGTGTAGTTTTCTACAAGATGGTTTTCACTAACAATATTATCTGGAGGATTCAAGCTATCATTACACTAGGATTTATTTCAATGCAATAATGAGTGAAACTGTTCGAAAAGACATGTTGGAAGCATAATCTTTACCTATTTAATTTATCTTTTGTTAGAATATGTGACAAAATTGGGAGATATTATTTTTTAACTGACTCTTGTGTTATTTGTTTCTAAAAGATAATATTTTGTTGAACATAAATTGCATTTTTTCTCACTTTTGGTTTCAGGTTACATCTGTGAATTATCTGGGGTGTTTTGTTTGGTTATGAATAGTTCTTTATTTATTTCTTGGTACACTATTTGTAAACTTTACATGTAAAGCAAATTTAACAGAAACAAACAACAATGACAAAACAGGAGTATCTTTTTTCCAAGCAGTTGTGCAAAAATATTTCCAATGACAAGTAAATAATGTACAAAATTACTGTATTCAAACTTTTAGTTCTAAAGAGTAAAGAAGTGGCAGTAGGAAGAAACACCTGTTTTTATCGGAATTAGTTAAAAATATGAAGACAGCCAAGAAATACACAATGCAGGGAGTATGATGTTTGTTAAAAATGAAAATATGAATTACTTTTATGATTAGATGTGAACAGCCTAGCTATAAAAAGATTTAATTTCATATTTTATATGCATGTCATTACTATTTTCAGTTTATTACAATTTTCTTGGCTTTTTTCAAACACATTACACTAAACTATTGCTACAAACAAATTGATTACTAGTATGGGATAAAATAATGTTAACAACAGTACTGAATAATGGAATAGACTAATACTGCAATTCTGACAGTTATTAATAAGGAACTTCTCTGTACATAGCTAACTGAAAAATAATAGTTCGAACTTTTCTGAATCACAGCTATGAATGTAGTATCCAAATGAAAGTTAGTTATCTTCTTAGCACTCATTAACTGGATGGAAGAGTTTGTTCCACACATATTAATAACAATTCTCATGATGAACAGTATTCTTATGTTACTTTGGTTACATGTAGTCCATCAAACACAGGAGTGCAAAGAATGAAACTCTCAAATGCAGCAGCCATGTACTGTTAGCAGCAGTCCACAATATAGACTATGGGCTTCATAGAAACTCATTAATTACAAATCATGAATCATTTTAATGTGCAACATCACATTTTTGCCATGAATGTCTTACAAAAATGATGAAAGTTGCACTGAGAGAGTTCAGATGTTGAATGAAATAAAATCTTGATTACAGACTTTGAAGTACTGGATTTTTTCTGAAAATGAAGTCAGCAGAACTACAGAGAAGAGCACATATTTCACAGAACACCTAGACTATAAGCCTATGCATTTCAGTCCAATGGAACCCATGGCCTGTACATCACTTTGGGAAATGTACTAGTTCCCCTGCCTTTTTCAGCCAGTGTGTCACCAATTCTATCACCTGAGTGTGTCTTTTGAACTTATTCTGAACTTCAACTTATCTTAAGGATCTCACCATTCCCTCCACATCTCCCAGTTATATGAGGCCTGTTTTTTAATTAAGTACTGTTTTGAAATTAAAAAAAGACGTGCTAAGATATCTCAATAATTTTATTTTTACATGAAAGCCTGTACCTTAATCTACGCACTGACGCCATTACAGTCTGATTCTTCCTTGTTTACGTTGTGTACTGAGTGTTTAAGATGCCTCCGATAATCGTGAGTCCTGCCGACTGTGAAGTACAGGCTGTTATAAGATTTCTTAGTGCTAAAGGCCTAAAAGTGATCGATATTCATCATGAGATCTGTGCAGTTTATGGAGAAGACATTATGAGTGATGGAATGGTAAGAAAGTGGGTGAGAGCCTTTAAAGATGGCCGCACAGATGTGCGTGATGAACAATGGAGTGGGCGTCCTTCGGTCGTTAATGAAAGTTTGGTACAGTAAGTGGATAATAAGGTGAGAGAAAACAGATGCTTTATGATTTCCTCCTTGCTGGATGGCTTTCCTAATGTTTCTCGTAGTGTTTTGTATGGCATTGTGACCAAGCACTTGAATTACTGAAAATTGTGCGCACGTTGAGTACCAAAAATGTTGACAGATGTGCACAAAACCAAACTTTTAGACAGTGCATTGACTTTCCTTGAGCAGTACCACAATGACAGTGATGATTTCTTAAGCCAAATTGTTATGGGCGATGAAACATGGGTGGCCTACGTCACACCAGAATCAAAGCAACAGTCCATGGAAGTTGAGCAAGGGCATCGTTTTGCTGCAAGACAATGCCCATCCGCATGTGGCGAATCAGACCACAGATCTCATTACATCTTTTCGATGGGAAACTCTAGATCGTCCTCTGTACAGCCCCAATCTTGCGCCCAGTGACTTGAAGAAACACCTGGGAGGTGAGCGTCTTCAAGACCATGACGAAATCAAAACAGTCAGGCGGCAGACTTCTATGAAAAGGGTATTCAAAAACTGGTACAACATTATGACAAGTGCCTCAATATTGATGGAAATTATGTAGAAAAGTGGATTAAGGTACAGGTAAAAATAAAATTATTGAGATATCTTAGCACATCTTTTTTTAATTTCAAAACGGTACTTACTTAAAAAAACACACCTTGTATCAGCCATGATATCTCACTATCATGTGGAACATGAACAGTGAACACTGAACAGGAAAAATTACATTTGTGATGGGTGATCAGAAGCCAAGGCATGTTGATTTCAATGGCTGCAATATTGCAATGATCATATACATGTGACTTTGTAACCAAAGCTCTAAACTTCTTTACCCCTCTCTGGAAATATTTTGTTTTATCCTTAGATGGAAGAAATGTGGAGTTTGAGAATGTAATCCACTTTGTCAGCTGTATTTGATAACAGGCTGTAACAGAATTCTTGAATAATGGCCCACAATAATGAAAAGATGAGGAATATTTTTTGGGTTGCTACAGTATATATCACAATTAAGTTTTGTGTCTGTTGTTGTTTCAAAGCTACAGGACAAATGTCCCTTGAAAAATTCCAGTGCTTCTGCCTTACAATGTAGAACCACACAAAAATGCACAAACCGCTACACAAAAAGAATTAGCTGAGTGGCCTTGCCTTATCTCTCAAGCAGTGTGGACCTAGCACCGTCAGACTACCACATGTTTTGAACATTAAAAATTGCCCAAGGTGGTCATCACTTTGAAGAAGCATAAGCTCTGCAATGTTTTGTGTGTCATTGGCTGAGGGAGAGAAGACATGGATAAAACTGTTGAAAAAGATGGAGACCATACTTAAATGTGAACAATCATTTACAAAGGTTATGACTAAGTGATTTATCCTCATGTGAACTGAAAGAGAAATAAATTAGTGGGCATAATTTTCTGATCGACCCCGGTATGGTTTCTTGCCAGCAAGCACATGAGTTAAATATAAGAGTGATGTATCTGCCCAGCAGAGAAAGTAAAGCATGTATTGTGTGGCGTGTGTCAGAGGATCACGTGGCTGGAGCCGGCCACCACAGCTATGGCTGGTGTCTCTGCGCGGCACGGCGCTGCACGATGGCTGCCCCGCAGCTCGACCCCCACCCTGTCCAGCTCGCGCACACCTCGTCCGCACAGTTGACGGCCACTGCAACAACCCTGCCCACCCCACATGGGGCAGTGCACTACAGCCACTGCGCAGACTTCTGCCACCTGCATATGCAGACGGTCAGTATCTGCTCACACATACCATCAAGTCACCAATTGTAGCTATTTTGGACAACTTGCTCAACTAAATAACCAAAAGTATTTGTGAGTCCAATAAGAACTGTAATCAAAGTTGATCACAGGTTCACTACTTCAAGTTCACAGTTTTGACGAAGTTTTATTAACATCCTGGTGTAAAACATCTCATTAACAGAGTTTGATTTCTGAATTAATTGTAATGCAATGACATTGAAATGCAATAGCATTGATTTTTGTCACCTTTCTAGAAGTGTGTTGGTTGCTTATGCATCTTTGATCAATGTAGTGTTGTACTCACCTTCCATCATATTTAATACTACAGATTTTCATTGAGATCAAATTATATGTGCCCACTTAGTTTATCTATTTGTGGATTGTGCATCCTTTGTTATGACAGCATATAGAGAATTAAAGAAATGCACACTAATTATCAAAAAACTGAACTTACTTATCAAAACTGACAGACAGTAAAGAGGATTGTTAGTTCTAATACCTCAGTTGAAAGAGTGATTTCTGAGCTTAATATGTGTTTTGACACAATGTTAATGAAAGAAGAGCAACATGATCTGTATAAAAGAAAGAAACAATTAAAAACTTTTCACCACAGAGTTGATGTTGTCAAACAAGTTGCAAACAAAGAATATACATGCCTTCAGTAGTGCAAGGAGCACAAATCCTGGTCTGATGACCAATGGCTAAATGAAACATTGTCAAACCCAACAAGTCTGTGTTACCTATCTCAGGACGTCTTTACTGGCACCAATGGAGACCACTACATGATCCCTACACAGTACATGACCTTTTTCTATGGTGGAGGTTTTATGTGATTTCAATATTCAAGTCAATGGTAGCAGTGAATTCTATGATCAGGCTGAAGCCATTTTAAGACTCCATCTTCATTCACTACTGCATACATTGTTTTCAGCAGGTCTTAGTAGAGCGTAGGATATGCCAAAATAATAATGCTACACCTACATACCTGTGCTTTTCCAATACTGGTTTGAAACACATGGCTTCTAGAATTGTCACATTTTAATGCTATCAAACCACTGTTGTTTGTATTGGACAAAAATTAAGGATTCATTGCCCCCCCTCCACCCCGCCTCCCCCACCATCCACCATGTCTACAGAAATTGGAATAGTTTTCTGCAAGGATTGGAATAAATTTCAATGGCCAGTGACCAATACCCAGGATGATTTTGGTTGGTTGGAATATTAAAGGAAGGGAGATTTGTAGTTAACATTCCACTGACATCTTGATCATTGTAGTAAAATGCTAAAATTGATTCTGACTACTTAAAGCAACTATAGACAACACACAGCTGCAGTGTTAATGTCTGTGAGCTTCAGAGAAGGTGAATGACATTCTTCCTACAAAGCTGATGTCAGTGAACAAGGATGTGCTTGCAACTGGACTGTGAACAGTAACACACTTCCTATCAGTGTCCAGAATATACTCCATGCCCAGGATCTGGGCAGAGGTATTGAGCAGGTCGTACCTTGTACTGAACAATTTGCCAGTGAAGATACATGTTTATGAGTCACTCCGTTGGTTTAGAGTGGTCATCTATTACCACAATGCATGAAACTACATAAGCACCTCCATCACAGTCCCAGAACTGGAGACCTGTCTGTCCACATAAATATTTATCAAACCACAAACAGATACTGTCTCTATGTATAGAACCCCGTCATATTGTAAAGTAACTGCCATGGAATAACACCTTTAGTTCAATGTGTACAAAGAACCAGTTACTAATACAACATTGCAATTTGTTTCCTTAGTTCATCTGATTCTATTTTAAAAGTAACATTTCCAATAATAACAGCTCCCTTTACATAGGATAAAAGCTGTCTTTTACAGCTTACTATGTATTAACACACAATAGTCTTAATTAATGTTACTCAGAACTCTATAAGTGAAAATGATTACTGTAATTTATTTTTAACCTGCACAGGGCTGGAGAAAATTCGGCAGTCAGTGAGTGGAGGTCCACTTCCAAGTGCAAGGCTGGTCAGCACTGCTGTCCACTCAGACAGACATGTCAACCTCTCATCTATTACACACATGCTTATGCAGTGGGGACAGTTTCTTGATCATGACCTCACAGGTTAGTACAAAGCTGTACTAT
Organism: Schistocerca cancellata; assembly: GCF_023864275.1. Classification (NCBI taxonomy): domain Eukaryota; kingdom Metazoa; phylum Arthropoda; class Insecta; order Orthoptera; family Acrididae; genus Schistocerca; species Schistocerca cancellata. The sequence continues at coordinate 746,974,049 of NC_064627.1, forward strand.
GTTCTGGATGTGGATCAGCCCTTTTGTGTGCACTGAATATTTCAGAATTTTGTATTACAGGAAATTCAAGTCCATTTAAGATGGTAAAGGGAGTTTCCCTGAATGTCATTGGTACAAGAGATATATAATAGTGTTCTTTATTCAAGACACACTACTGTTCTTTTTTTCTTTTTTTTTTGGGGGGGGGGGGGGGGAGTCAACAGTCTTCTCATTGGTTTGATGCGGCCTGCCACAAATTCCTCTCCTGTGCCAACCCCTTCATCCCAGAGTATCACTTGTAATTTACATCCTGAATTATTTCCTGGATGTATTCCAATCTCTGTCTTCCTCTACAGTTTTTGCCTTCTACAGCTCCCTCTACTACCATGGAAATCATTCCCTGGTGTCTTATCAGATGTCCTATCATCTTGTCCCTTCTCCTTGTCAGTGTTTCTCACATATTCCTTTCCTCTCTGATTCTGCGCTGAACTGCCTCTTCCTCACCTTATAAGTCCACCTAATTTTCAAGATTTATATATAGCACCACATCTCAAATGTTTCAATTCTTTTCTGTTCCGTCCAGTTTTCTCATAGTCAGTGTTTCACTACCATACAATGTTATGCTCAGAACATACATTCTCAGAAATTTCTTCCTCAAATTAAGGCCTATGTTTGTCACTAGTAGACTTCTCTTGGCCAGGAATGCCCTTTTTGCCAGTGCTAGTCTGCTCTTGATGTCCCCCTTGCTCTGTCTACTGCTAGTTATTTTGCTGCCTAGGTGGTAGAATTCCTTAACTTTGTCTACTTCGTGACCATCAATCCTGATGTTAAGTTTCTCACTGTTCTCATTTCTGGTATTTCTCATTACTTTCATCTTTCTTCAATTTACTCTCAGTCCATATTCTGACTCATTAGACTGTTCATTCCATTCAGCAGATCATGTAATTCTTCTTCACTTTCCCTCAGAATAGCAACATCACTGGCAAATAGTATCATTGATATCCTTTCCCCTTGAATTTTAATTCCACTCCTGAACCTCATTGCTTCTTTGATGTAGAGATTGAACAGCAGGGGCAAAAGACTAATCCTTTTCTTACACTCTTTTTAATTCAAGCCTTTCATTCTTGGCCATCCACTCTTGTTATTTTCTATTGGCTCTTGTACATATTGTATATTACCCATCTCTCTCTAAAGCTTACCCATAATTTTCTCACAATTTTACATTGTTGAATGCTTTTTACAGGTGGGCAAATCCTATGAATGTGTCTTGCTTTTTCTTTAATTTTACTTCCATTATCAATCACAACATCAGAATTGCCTCTCAGGCACCTTCACCTTTCCTACAGCCAAACTGATTATCATCTAACACATCCTCAGTTTTCTTTTCCATTTTTCTTTATATTATTCTTGAAATCAATATGGATGCATGAGTTGTTAAGTTGACTGTGTGATAATTCTCACACTTGTCAGCTATTGCTATCTTCAGAATTGTGCGGATGATATTTTTCTGAAAGTCAGATGGTGTGTCACCATACTCATACATTCTGCACACCAACGTAAATAGTCATTCTGTTGCCATTTCGATTTCAGAAATTCTGATGGAATGTTATGTATCCTTATTGATTTATTTGGTCTTAAGTCCTCCAATTTCCCCGAACATTTTTGTACTTTCTTCTTTCATCAATCAACTGAAGTACTTCTTTTACACATGGCTTCTTCACAATTGCCTTCTTTGTACCTATGTTTTTCTTTCCAACTTCTATCCATTCCTCTTCAACTGTACTACCCACTGGGCTATTCTTTATTGCTGTATCTACAGCCTTAGAGAACTCCAGCATATCTTCTCATTCCTTAGTACTTCCGAATCCCACTTCTTTGCATATTGATTCTTCCTGACTAATCTCTTGAACTTCAGCCTACTCTTCATCACTACTACATTGTGATCTGAGTCTATATCTGCTCCTCAGTATGCCTTACAATCCATTATCTGATTTCGGAATCTCTGTTTGACAATTATGTAATCTAAATGAAATCTTCCTGCATCATGCAGCCTTTTCCAAGTATACCTCCTCCTCTTGTGATTCTTGGACAGAGTATTCACTATTACTAGCTGAAATTTGTTACAGAACTCAGACTTTCTCCTCTCTCATTCCTTGTCCAAAGCCCATATTCTCCTGTAACCTTTTCTTATACTCCATCACCTACAACTGCATTCCAGCCCCCCATGACAATTAGATTTTCATCTCACTTTACCTGCTGTATTACCCTTTAATTATCCTCATATACTTTCTCTATTTCTTCATCTTCAGCTTGCAATGTCAGCATGTGTCCTGAACTATTGTTGTTGATGTTGGTTTGCTATCAATTATGATAAGAACAAACCTGCCATTGAACTGTTCACAGTAACATACTCTCTGCCCTACCTTCCTATTCATAATGAATCCTATTCCCATTATTTGATTTTCCGCTACTTTTCATATTACCCTATACTCATCTGACCAGAAATCCTAGTCTTTTTTCCATTTCACTTCACTGACCCCCTACTATATCTAGATTAAGCCTTTGCAGTTCTGTTTTCAGATTTTCTAGCTTCCCTGTCATGTTCAGGCTTCTGAAGTTTCATGCCCCGACTTGTAGAACATTATCCTTTCATTGTTTATTCATGCTTTTCTTCATAGCCACCTTCCGCTCGGCAATGCCCTCCCAGAGACCCGAATGGGGGACTGTTCTGGAATCTTTTGCCAATGGAGAGATAATCATGATCCTTTTACAATTACAGGCCACATGTCCTGTGGATATATGTTATGTGTCTTTACTGCATCCGTACCCATTGCCTTTTGCTTCCTCATGTCGTTGATCATTGCTGATTCTTCCGCCTTTAGCGGCACTCTCCAATCCCAAGGACAAGAGAGTGCCCTGAACATCTGTCTGCTGCTCCACCCTTTTTGACATGGTCATTGGCAGAGTGACGGTGACCCCTTATGCTGGAAGTCTTCGGCCACCAATGCTTATTATTAATCAAAATTTAAGCAGTGACAGGTTTCAAACCAGGGACCGAGGGTGTTTTGATTACTAATCAAAGATACTACTCCTTTATTTTTATGATTTTGAATAAGCTCTTCATTTATGCTTCCTAATGTTGTGTGAACTTCATTATAAAATACATAAGACAGTATGAAAACTGCAGATAAAAGACATTTCCGTCTTTCGATTGATATAGGTTTGTTGGTTGATTTGGGGGAGGGGGCGGGGGGACCAAACAGCAAGGTCATCGGTCCCATCGGATTAGGCAGTGATGGGTAAGGAAGGTAGCCATGCCCTTGCTCACATCACAGAAAACCTAAATCAGGATGGCCAGATGTGGATTTGAACTGTCGCCCTCCCAAATGTGAGTCCAGTGTGCTAACCATTGCAGCACCACACTCAGTCACTGATTTAGGATGTTGTGATATATAGTAAAAAAGCTAGATCTACAGTTTATCATCATTTTTTCTTATTAGTAACCCCACTATTTAGTTATTTAAATAATTTCAGAAGTAAAGATAATAACTCACTGAATAGTAAAAATGTTGATCAATCAAAAGGCAGATAGACAAAACTGAGAACTTTGCTAGTTTTTACAAGCCTGTGCAGCTATATTGTTCCCGTTGACTACACTGTGCTGGTACTGCAGCTTAACTGGAGTGAGGGATTGAGTTAGGTGGGTGAGCAATGGAAGAGAGGAGGCAGAGTGTGGAAGGAAGAGTTGGGGAAGGATAACTGATGGCAAAGATGAGCTCCTTCTGACTGCAGACAGGCACGTGAGTGAAAGTCTGGTATTGTAGACTGAGCAACATGAACTCAGCAAGAAGAAAAGAGCTCATCATTCTAACAGCACAGCTTGATTTCATAAGAGAGAGTAAAAGTTTCACAAGCAACATAGATTGGTGAAGAAGATCACTGATGAGCCCAGAAAAGTAGGTCACATTTGGTCATCGCTGGCCACAAATAATGTCATTGCCTCAGACAAGCAGAAATAAATTTAGCAGTTGCAGTACACCAGTTACAAGGCCAAGACTGTGATGTACTGCTACCATTCACCAACGTGACTTCCAACTTCGAGACTGCTACTTATTTGGTCTGCTGTACTCACAGTATTTGGGAGGTGCACTGACGGCTGCTGCATGTGACGAGTACCTGTAAGCCGTAATCAAATCCCCAGCTTCCTTGATGGAAGGACTGTGCTGTTGTTCATCTCCACACTCAGCAGAGCTGTTGAGTGATTACCCAAGCACAGTCCTTCATTGTCTATGTGAGTGCTCCGTCCTGGGCAGCAACACCTATTGTATGGGCTACACCCACTACCAACACGGCCAGTACCCACCCGACACCATGATTACGTGAGCTGGATATCGCAATGCATCGATATCTGCAGACTGTTGAAACAGTATCAGCACTTACTGAGGCCCTGTACTGCAATTCCATGGGCTTGAGCCCTAATGCAGTCATTAGCACCCAGCACAGCAACCGGCCTGCTCCATCGTACTCCACTCTCCATCATCCTGACAAAAGCAGCGGTCTCAACCCAGGAGGCTGCAGAACAGTGAGTAGGAAGACTGCAGGGTAGAGAGAGTGGGTGCAGGACAAGAGAAGTTAGGGTCTGGCATAGGGGTGGAGGACAACATTCCATAATCCTCCTGGAGTCAATACCTGCTGGTCCATTCCCTACACCCACCTCCACACCTGCCCCTGGACCTTACCTTCACTCATCCTGCACCCATAACATCTCCTCGGTCCCCCATTCCTATTCTCCTGTTCTATTTCTCCCTCCAGACCCCACATTTCTCTGTTACACTTTCTCCTCTCTAAATCCTCCCAATCCACTTCTCCATATTGCCACACACTATGTGCTATTGCCTCTACCATTGGCTGGAATGAGCTCCCAGGTGCCAGTTTCCTATCCTGTGCACCCACTGTCTCTCTCTCCCAGCCTTCACCTGCCCTTCCTCGGTCATCTCTCCCTCCCTCTTGTTCCTCACCTCTTTTCTCATACGTATACTTTATAGCTCTGAAAAATAGATTGTCCAAAATGTTGTAAAACTCTTGATATTGTTTATGTGGCATTTTACAATCCAGCATCTCTACTGTTTGGTGAGGTATTACCTTTACTCCTTATTACATTCCACCAGTTACCATATTTAAATGGAACTTGGATTAGGATGAAATCGGTTCAACATTTACATTGTCAAAGAATTGAATTCACAACTGCTATGTGAAACTGATATTTAAGTTCATATGTCTGAAAATGATTTTTTTTTAAATTTATTACATGTTTCTTTCTGGAATATAACTTTATTTTTTTCTACTTTCAGCTTCTTCACAAACAAGAGGATTCAATGGATCAGTTCCTAAATGCTGTTCAGATAGAGGGCACAGTTTTCTCCCTGAAAACCTTACAGTAAGTCTGAATGTTAAAATTATAAAGTGCCTGAAAATGAGGAATATACTCCTAACAATCCTTCTCACCCATCCCAAAGTGGTATCCCACTACCCACCCAGTCTAAAATAAAAGGGGTGTATCTTTGTGGAAAAGCTGGATGCGAGATCTGTCCTATGCATCAATCCACCAAAATCTATTCCATTTCCCCCAACAGGTATATGCTAAGCTATCAGAGGCAGGACCATCTGTGAATGCAGCTCTACTGCATTTTCTCCAAGGTCTTTTATATGTACATTATTGTCTTTCAGCCTTCCATTCAAACAAATGGCCACTATTAAACAGTGACCATGATCAAAATTGGTCACCCAGTCAGAACACACAGCTGAACACAACATGCTTGACTTCAATGGCTGCCTCATGACCCATCCCATCTGGATTCTTCCCTCAATATGAGTGTCTGTGAAATACATAGAGGGTTATTGTCCCTACAACACATCCTTCAAACTCCAGTCCTTTGGGTCACAATCTCTGCCAGGCCCTGTTCCACATCCACTTCCATCCCTGTTCCCATGCCTCACACTTCACTCCGCTGATCTACAGACAGACTTTTCTCTTTGTGGCCTCTCTCTTCACCTGCTTTGTTTTTGGTCGTTTCCCCTCCCAACTCATTCTTCCATTCTGTGTGCCACATGCAGTTTCACCTACCAGCACCAGGGCAGACTCACTGCATTCACATTCCAACCCCATCCCTTCATTGCCTCATCCTCTCAGTAGTTAGACTTCCTTGCCTCCATCCTTTCCTTTATCTACCTGCTTCCCTTTCCCTGTGTACCTCCTTACTCTTCCCACCGTCTCCACCCAACACAACCCCGCTACCCAATTTGGCTGCAGTGCCAGGCTAATGCAATCAACTGTGATATTACATCTATGACTTTACAATATGGTTTTAAATCTTTAAATTTTTATCATTTATAAAAAGATTTCTTCACATTTGAAACAGATAACATATTATGTCTTCATAAGAATCATTGACCTATATATTTTGCTGTGCTACCACAATAATCAGTTGAATATTCCCTACTTTCATTAAATTCTTGCTAATGTTTTCTGTTTGTTGATAATCATGCTTAGGGTGTTAGGGGCAAATAGCTATTTAAGAAAGGCATTTTACCTACATGACAGAAATGAAAAATTCACAATCAAAAGTACTGGAAAGGTATGCTTTAGCAGGCAGCATAAAATGAAAAAGAACGCCAAAATCTCATAATCATGCTCCAACTTTGAAACACGAAAAGATTTCGAAAAAGTGGCAGATTTTTTAACTTGCTCTAACCCCTTCTTCCCCCTGCCTCTCATGATAGGGGCAAAAACAATTCTCTCTTCTCTTATCAGGCTTGTCTGAAAGTGGGTTGGAAGTTCTGAAGTGTATGTTTGCATTTGGATTATTCAGTTTCATTAACACTATCAGTCATTGTACTATCTTCTGCAATTAATGAAAAAGATATTGACATAAAAAAGATAAAAACAGTACTTAGAACATATGTTATTATATAGTAACAAATGTATTTTTTCTTTTCTTTTCATGCTTAGCACCCAGACTGTCTCCCAATTGAAGTGCCACCAACAGATTACTTCTACCAACGCTATCATGTGCGTTGTCTGGAATTTGTGCGCAGCAGTGCTGTCCCTAAGGTAGACTGCTCACTGGGGGCTAGAGATCAAATAAATCAAGTCACATCATTCCTTGATGCTTCTAATGTCTATGGAAGTTCTGAAGATGCTGCATCAGCACTTAGACTTTATCGTAATGGTGAGTCCTTCAGTAATGCAATAAGCATGACATTACCTTTATAATATTCAAAATGGTTCAAATATAATGAAGTGACATTCTCTAAGTCTGTTAATTTCTGGGTAACTATGACTGTTTCATGTTGTCCAGAGGGCTTACTGGATTTTTACTTTTGCAATCAGGCTTTGAACTAGGATACATAATTTTTTTGCTAAGTTTGATAACATAAGTAATAAATCACAACTGAAGTCAGTTATGGGTATTTCAAAAATATCTTTGAGTAACAAAGCTCCAGGGTATTAAGTGGGTGGATCTCTTATGTGATTTCAGTACACACTACTGACACACAGTTTTATGCTTAAATTGCAGTTGTATCAAGTAATAAAAATAATTATTTGAGGTGCAATATCTTAAAGATTTTTTTAAAGCAGGAAATATGACATTATTTATGTATACTTAGCTTGAAAAGAATCACTGCTGATTATAGTTGTTGATTGTGATTATTGATCATTATTTTGTGCTATGAAAGTACGGTACTCAATTTTCTTTTTATCAATTTTATATACCTTTTTATTCTTTTTGAATAAATTTCAATATTCCAAGTTTTGTAACCTAATTTATTAACACTTGTCAGTTACAAGATGCCAACAAACTGCTACTTCCAACAATTGAGTCACGAATTGGCTAGCTTACTGAACTGCTTTGGCCTAACATCGGAAGTTATATAGAATACCTTGAAGTTTTATATTACAATTAATGTTTTATTTGAATTACAATAAAAAAGGTTAACATAAATAGTTTCACATGTGACATCAATGTAAAGTATATTTTTAAATAAAACTCAATTATAAGATTTTTCCAGGCAAAATTTCATAAGATTTATTATTTATTTAATTTATTTGTTTATGTTCATATTCTTTAGATTCTTTAACATGTGTGAGATGCTATGATGTGGAATGACTTAAAGAATTTACAAAAACAGACATATGACATAATAGTTACTGTACAAAAACATTTTCAGGGGAAGTACATAATGTAAAAGTACAACAGAAAAAATAAGTAAATCCCTTTAACAATTAATATTACAATATGCAAGTTTTCATCTAAAACAAGTTGATATTCTAACTGCCTACAATAATGCTAACTTCAATGCCAAACCTTTATATTTTATATAAACAAAAGTGCTCCAATGCATAATCAACGCTATACATGTCAAGTTTCTTCACATAATGATCATATTGTTCAGTCCCCTTATAAGCTTCTGTCAACATACTTTATTCTTAGATCAGTTATTATTCTCAACACCTTTACACAATTATTAATGTAAAAAGAAAATCAAGACATGCAACAAAATCAGTGTATTGGGATGTTTACTGAAGAAACTTACTGTATACTTCGACTGGTGGATCTCAGCTTGTTACACTCCGAGGAGAAGTGGCTGACAGCTATGCTGCAGGCAGGACAGGGGGAAGGTTCATTGCCCATAGTCAGCGAAAGAGATTGAGAAAGGTAGGTACAAATGGAACAGGGTTGGTTATTTAAATGCCAGTTTGTACGTGAAACTGAAATGGGGGCAGGAGGATGGAATGCCAAGAAGAGAGAAGTGGGCACAAAGGACCAGGCAATTCAGAAATGCAGGCATTAGTGGGGAAAAGCAAATGGCATGTATTTTGACAGGTGTTAAGGTTAACTACAACATGCAGAGCAGCATTCTCCAAAACCTGGTGGTTCATTTGACCCTCAAGAACAGTTTGACAGAGAATATTTGCTTTCTGGTCAGTCCTAGTTAGAATGCTATACATTAAATGTTGTGAGTGCTTTCACAAGTGGCTCTGAATCTTATAGGTGGGAAATGACAATGACAGGTCTAGAGTAGGATGTTGTGGGCAGATATATGAGACAGATGTTGCACTTGGTTCTTCAATAAAATTATGGCAGGGGAAGGATGAAAGAAAGAGTTGGATAAGAGCAGAAAAGGATGTCATGTAGGTTGGGCGAGCAGCAGAATACCAGTTTCAGGGCGTAAAAAGAGGTAATTGAAGCCCTGGCAAAGGATATAAAAAATGGCATTGCAGTTTCTGGAAAAGGTATCAGTCCTTTTGTGACTGGTCAGGATGTTGGGTTTTTGTGAATATAGCATATGTTAGATGTTCCTGTACAACATGGGGAGGGTAGGATCAATATGTGAATCACGTGAATCACTGTAAGACCTCTAGCATACTGAGAGAGGAATTGCTTGTCACTGCAAGTGCAGCACCCATGGGTAATCAGGCTTTATGACAGGGATTTTTTTATGTGAAACTATTGGCATTTGTTGAAATGGAGGTATTGTTAGTGACTCATGGTTTAACTCAAACAGAAGTTCTCATGAGATCATCGGTGAAATGAGGGTCAGCAGCCAATAAAATTGTTTCCTAAGCTGATAGTGATATGATGAAATAGATTAGAGAGAAAATGTGCTCCTCTAGTAATTAAAATAAGAATCCAGATCATAAAGATACTATCAATGAATATGGTGGGGTTTCATATTCAGAATGGCTAGGAGAGATTCGTATATGTGGTCCATAAACAGGTAGGCATTGACAGGTGTTATTCAAGTGCCCATGGCAGTGTTTTTGTAGGTTCTATGTTCAAAGGAAGACTAACCAAGTGAGAGGGTAATCAGCCATAACTATGAAAAAGAGGTGGTGGGTTTGGAGTCAGCCAGGTGTGGGGAGAGGTGATGCTTGATGTTCTGGTAAGACCACAGGCATTAGGAATTTAGTGTAGAGAGAGGTGACATTGATAGTAATAAACAGAGTGACAGGTGACAAATGGAGAGACAGCAGGATGGTAGGCTGTGAACAATGAGTTGAGGTTGCTAGCTCACAATGGCAGAGATTCTTTCAGTAGCAGCACAGTAACCAGCCAGATAGACTCATAGAGGAGATTCCTGATTCTTCCCATATCTCTGATGATTCACCTTTTTTATGGGATCTGTAGAACATAGTAAATGAAATACTGAATGAATGTACTCACCTACGAATTTTCTATGAGTGTGTTGTAAAAAGACTAAGAGAGATACACATGTTTGATCAAGTAACACACTGTTGTAACCTCCAAAAACCTAACAGACACAGTTCTGGAATATTCATTCAGTATTTCATTCATGACATACAGTATAATTTTCTGTGATAACTTTTCCTATTCACAAAGAGTATTTCAGGCTCATAACTGGGGAGTTTGAGCAATATGTGGTGTGTGTTCACAAACCTGTTGTTGATCCCTTCTCAGGAGTCTGAGAACTCTAACACTGAACTCTCAGAATATGTTATTTGTTGTTAACAGTATGAGCTTATTCCCAAGAATTAGCGGCTTTCACTCAGTTATACTAGGCAGAAATCTAGTCTGCATTTGGATTGGACCCCTTGAATCTTGTGCAAAAAGGCATGCAATATTCTGCTGCATCCATTTTCAATAAACTACTGCAAGAGTTAAAAAATATTTGCAGTAATTCTCATACACTTAAGTCTAAACTGAAAGATTTCCTTCTGAATCACTCCTATTCTGTTGGGGAGTCCCTGGGAAAAAATTAACCTAATTCTTGTGTTAAACTTTTGATTATGCTAATATATATTCACAGATTATCACCTGCACAGGATTTGTCTACATTTTATTTTATCTGTGGTAATACCATGTACTGACTCATTCCATAACCATGGAGATTTTCTCCTCAGTTTGGTCCTACAAAACTAGATGTGTAAAATAAAGTAAAAAATGTTAAATGAAGACAGTGAATATGGTAGAAAAAGGATGTATTGAGGCAATGGTTACAGGAATGAGTCTAGATTACCTGGTGTGAAGGAACAGGCAATGCTTCACGTGATTGAAGATCAGGAGATTTGTAGATCACTCCCTATCTTTGCTAAAAATAGGCTCCAAATACTCTACTTCTGGTTGGAAGAATAGGCATTTTTGTATGTTGAAATGCTAAACTACATGCTGTAGTAGCAAAAAAATCTACTGGAAGTTGCACAAGAGGTCAATTTAATCAGTGCAATGGAGTACATGACGTAGAAATTGTTCTAGAAACCACTGAAAAACAGCCAACATACTAGTGAAACTGAAAGGTGGCTATGATATTTCTTCAAGCTAAATGAAATGTTAATGATAATGAACTTCCCTGAGTTTTCATCAAGGGTTGGCTGAAAATATGATTATAACAAACTGATTCCTGTGAAGCATTGAACACCCACCAAACAGGAAACTGACTATTCCAGGCATGACACAGTATATATATCCATAAATTTTTGTGTCTCAGAAGTCACACTAGAATCAGCACAGTCACAGGGACTCTTCTAATTTGTAAATTACAATGGCAGGTAACATCCAAATAGTGGATGGAGTGCATCACAGAGCTCCTACTTATACCATCTGATTATGCCATTCACAAATCCTGTCTTGAAGGGACTATACTGTAGTGTATTTTTTTAGAAAAATCATGGATGACTCCCACCTATAGCAGATTTGGGCTCTGACATTATTTATGCATAAAATATCCTGCTAGAATAAAGAACGAAATGTTGTGTTTTGGCCACTAATTAAAAGTAAATGGTGTGATATGTTGCTCAACTTGTACCAAACTGATGCAGTGTGTTGACCCATGGTGTGAATATTACATTCTGTAACAATATCAAAAGTTTGGCAACATGCCAATGTATGGACACTTGTGAAAAGCTAAAGCATGCTGACTATCAGGAGATTACCATGCAGCAGTCAGTGTCTTGCATTCCATGGAGGGCAATCATATTACATCTGTGTCTACATCTGTATTCCACAAGCCACCTAGTGGTATGTGGTGGAGTGTATTTTGTGTACCTGTGTGACTTTCCCCCTTTCCTATTCCAGTTGCGAATGGTTTGCGGGAAGAACAACTACTGTAAGCCTTCACGAGGGTCAAAGCTCTCTAATTTTATCTTCATGGTCTTTTTGCAAGATATATGTAGGAGGAAGCAATACATTAGTTGTCTCTTCTAAGAATGTAGGTTTACACTCTTGGAACTTTAACAGTTAACCACACCATGGTGCTGAATGCTTCTCTTGCACCGTTTGCCTCTGGAGTTGGTTGACCATCTCTGTGATGCTTTCTGGCTTACTAAATGATTCTGTAATGAAACACACTGTTCTTCTCACAATCTTCTCTATTTACTCTATCAGTTCTACCTGGTATAGATCCCATACTGACAAGCATTATTCAAATATTCGTCGAACTAGGGCTTTGTGAGCTATGGCATCTGACTTCGCTTTAATTATTTTTATGTGGTTGTCCCACTTTAAATCACTCCATAAACATATCCCTGCTCACAGTAACTCTTCTGCAATTATTTTATCTTTCAATAATAAGTCTTTCTGTCTATGTACATGCAACACATTACATTTATGAATGTTGAGGGTCAAGTGTCATTCCTTGCATCAAGTGTTAATCCTCTGCAGTTCTTCATGCATTTTGCTACAGTTTTCTTGCACTGCAACTTCTCTGTATACAACACATCATCCATTTTAAAGCTTCATGAAACTTCTACTGTTGTTAAATGACATATAACACTCCCTTTTGGCTCATCCAAAGCTACTTTTATATCTGGACACTTCTCTCCATGAATAATGACATTGAGGAGGATTACCAGGTTGGTTGCACCAATAATCACACCCATTTAGCCATTGTTCATTTATTAACCTTAACACATACAAGGATCACAAAGAACTGAATTGAACATGGTGGAACAGCCAAAGATAATGTTTAGAGTCCAAAAATGAATGCATATCGATGTTGGTGTAAATTTCATCGGCGCCACAACCTGTTGCATTCTGTTTGCTAGGAACTCTTCAGTCAATTCCCACGGCTGGTTTGATATTCTGTACACTCATATTTTCTTCATTATGCAGCTGTGTGGAACTGTATTGAATCCCTTATGGAAATCAGGGAATACAGCAGTTACCTGGGCATCAGTGCCTGCTGCTTACTGGGTCTCATGGATGAACAGCGAGAGCTGGGTTTCACTAGTTCACAGTTTTTAGAACCCATGTTGATTCCTAGAGAGGTGACTTTTGGTTTCCAAATATGTCATAATACATTCTACAACAGACATATGTAAGAGTTTTGTAGTTTTGAGCATCTGTTTTATGACCTTTCTTGAAAACAGGAATGACCTGTGCTTTTTTTTCCAATCCTGTGGAACACCTCACTCCTCTGGACTATCAGTCATTTTCATTAGCTGGTTAAAATCACATGTGCATTACTGCCACAGCTGCTCAGTTAGGTAGTTAACCTTCATGGCCATTATTGAGTAACAAGAAGATATTGCATTAGGACTAAATAATTAACTCCCAATCATTACTGTGGTGATTTTTTATATAATATATGTTCACCTTTTTATGTTCCAGGAACTCATATTCTACATGTAAAAATATATTTAAAATTGAAAAACTAATTGCATTATTACAACAGTATAAGAAAAAAGATAGATTGCTACTCACCATATAAAAATGACATGTTGAATTGTAGACAGGCACAAAGAGAAGACTATTAAACATTTAGCTTTTTGCCAAAGACTTCTCCATAAAAAGAAATACACACATTCAAACAATGGAAAATCCAGGATGGAATGTAACAATACCAGAGAAGGAAAGTTGCTACTCATCATATAGCGGAGATGCTGAGTCACAATAGGCACAACAAAAAGATTCACACAATTATAGCTTTCAGCCATTAAGGCCTTTGTCAGCAAACACACACACACACACACACACACACACACACACACACACACACACACACGTATTTATTTATTTATGCAGTCTAAGTGTGGTTTCAGCTCTCTGAGACTGCAGACGTGTGTGCAAGTTGCGTTTGTGTGTGTGTGTGTGTGTGTGTGTGTGTGTGTGTGTGTGTGTACTGCTTACAAAGGCCTTAAGGGCTGAAAGCTATAACTGTGTGAATCTTTTCGTTGTGCCTATCGCGACTCAGCATCTCCAATATATGGTGAGTAGCAACTTTCCTTCTCTAATACACACATTCATTCACACAAGCAAACACACCTAACACACACATGATCACCATCTCTGGCAACAGCAGAAAGTCATGGGTGACATACAAAACAAGGTATGACTAGAGACAATCACTCACCACATAGAGAAAAGGGTTGGGCAGTAGCTTGGTAACATGAATGTTGTTCAAAATGGCATTTTTAAAGCCTATATATACGAGACAGAAAGAGAGATGGGGAGAGGGAGACCCTTCCCCTTCTCTCTCTCTCTCTCTCTCTCTCTCTCTCTCTCTCTCTCTCTCTCCAGTTTTAAACCTCCTTAAACACATACTTTGAGACAAGAGAATCTCACATTGCTGTCTCATGTAATATTCTTGACACAAGTTTTCCCTTTTATGTGCTTCTCATACAAATGGATTTACCAGCTAATCAGGAACACAGTTTTGCTTAATTTTCTTCATAGTACGTGCAAGAAATGAATACCATGTAAATGCCATTTAAAGATGTGAATGTCTCATGAAATTTGAAGCAGAGATTATCCTCAATCATGCAGCCTTATGTAATTAAGGTGCACAATATCTATAGTTTCATTTTAATAACCTCCATGCATGGGATGTAAATAATCATATGCAGCAGATTTAGTCAACTAATGTTTAACCCCAGTGTTTGTGTGTTTATCCCCATCTCATTACATAAGTTACTACATTCACTGAAGAATATAAGTGCACCAAGGTATTTAGTTCCAAGTAGAGGCAACAGTGTCTCATTTCATCTATGAAAGTTTTTGTTCTTGATGAAATTATAACATGTACGATCACATAATCTCCTTAGTATTTATACAATGTGTAATGTGAAATCAACACAAAGTGACCAACATATATTCACTATTAAGATGAGGATCTTGTTGTAACCCTCATTTTGGACCACAACAATTACTGAACATAAATAATTTCTGTAACATCAGTGCACTTAACATAGTCAATTAGTCTATGGACCAAATAGATACAGTTCTTGGCAAAATAGTTGTCTGAACCACTATAGAAATTATTTGGAAAGTGTCTTAGAGTAAGAGAGCTAAGTCCAAGCACGACTTAGTTGGAAACACAAATTTTGTAATCAGATTTCCATGTAGGCATGAGATGGCAGAACTCCCAAGTTCATTACCTGCTGCAGTAAACACATAGCAAACAGCTGGTGCTGCATGATCCACTTGTATAGGTGAGTTGGATACCTGTAACTGAGACAGACACAGCTGCTTAAATGGACTTATATATGAGTCATGAAAAAAGATTAAGAAAGTGACCAGCCTGTGATATTGACATTGTTCCCACCAAAGGTGCCCTTGCTGGATGTGTGTGACATTACAAATATCGATATGTCTGCATCATCTATCTGCATGTCCAACAGGGTTACTGAAGATCTCCTAAATGTAAAAAAAAAAAAAAAAAAAAAAAAAAAAAAAAAAAAAAAAAAAAAATGATAATTTGCTAGTTGTCAGATGACACTGGAAACATACACAAACAAAGAAGTGGTGATAATGCTATCTATCTTTTGGAAATAGAAGTTCTTTCATCCTGTAAGGGTGAGTAATCAAAAATATTCAGTAACTATTTAGGATAGTCACACAGTGCTTTGGGTTATACACAGAACTAGAGGGAAAACTGCTAACGTTGCCATCTATCAATGACTATATCTACTTTGATCAGCAAACTCAAGGTTTACTTTAAATTTATTTGACTATAATAATGTTTCCATACTTCTACTTTTTCTATTCTTTGAAAAGCTTTGACTACAACAGCACCAAAATGTTTAAAAATAAACTTTGACATCATATTCTTGCATTACAGGATTTCTGCGCTACACACGGATGCAGTCACGTTTACCACTTCCACCACCTGCCACAGGGCACTCATCCCCTGAACTGTGTCGTTACAATTCTGGTGTTCGCTGCTTCAGTGCAGGAGATCATCGTGTTAATGAGCAGCCAGGGCTTATTGCTATGCATACTCTATGGCTGCGTGCACACAATAATCTGGCTACAAAGCTCATTGGTATAAATCCACATTGGGATGATGAGAGGATTTATCAAGAAGCACGAAAGATTATCGGTGCTATGATGCAGCATATAACATATAGAGAATTTCTGCCTATTGTGTTGGGTAAGTATACATTTAAACTCAAACTAAGATTGTCAAGTATATTAACCCAATGATGAAAGTCATCTTAAAAGTTGTTTGACAACCATCTTATGATTTAGCTTATACCAACTGACAACAGATTTGCTGCTTAGATTGCAATGTGCCTTATTTGTGTGCCAAACTCCTGCTTAGTATGAAAATATGGAGTATGGACTAATGTATGATCTTTCACAATTCCTTTACATCAGCTAACTAATCATATGAGAGACTATCACTGTTTTACCATATGGCCCAATATTATAAATGCTGACAATGCTAAATTAATTCTGAAGGGTGAGGGGACTAGTGCACTTGCAAATAAAATTGATTATAGGTACTACGCCAACAGGCCATCAAAACAGTACTTCACATTACATGTTTAAAAGAATGAAATATAACTGTTTATCATTCAGCCTCACATTGAAAAATTATTGCCTTAAAAATGGCAGTTGAGATAGCATATGATCACATTCCATTACACTCTTTTAAATACTTCACTCAATCCTAATAATCACAAAAAAGTGCTCCAATCCCATAAATCCAATCGTCACATGTGAAGCTGAGTCCCATTGCTGCATCAAAGCAGTCATTCACAAAAAGTTGAAGTGTCGCAACAGTGATAATCCGTTGTTAAAGTGATGTAAACTATTTCTAAGTCCCCACTGCAACAACAAAACAGTCACAATTTCAAGTGCTGCAAAACACTTGCACTGAAAAACTACCAAGCCACTGCTCACTTACCAAGTTCATGACTACAAGCAAAAGACAAAGACAATGAGCAAAACATCCTGAGAGCATCTGTGCCAATCTTTAAAAACTCATCAGAAGTACTGCCTACCCTTTCCAACCTCTTCTCTTTTCTCTTTAAACTGAAATAAATGGCCCAGCATTTAAAATGTTACATAATTCACAACTAAAATATGAAAATAAGCACCTTTTTGTGCCACCATTTGGAAATTCACAAACTAACTTTGGTTGAGTTACTGCAATTAAAACATATATTTAATAACCATGAGATTGTGGCATTAAACAATAAAAAATTAATGTACAGATTATTACGATATACTCATATAATCCATTTTAGGAGCCCTTTTAAATGGTATGTGTAAACTTTACATGTGCCATGCCTGTTTTGAGTAAATGGTGGTTTTATTAATGACCACTTTAATTAATTAGTGAAATTTCAACTAAAACATCTTACACTAAGTATCTGATATGTAGGATGATAGGGATCTTGTGGGATAACATAAGTGTCTGTGTTCATTATTGAGATCCAATACCATTACCAAATCAAGAGGTATAAAAATTTGTCATTACATCAAATGAGTAACTTACATACCTTTCATTTGATGTATCACTTATTAACATAGCCTTCTGCATTTGTAAATACTCATCAACTAGATAGACATTGATTCATCACTGAGTCATCAATAGGCTCATGAACAAGATGGAGAACATTGCTAACTTTAAGATAAATACTTCTTCGGAGCTATAGAGTACACATACGCTGTACGCATACATTATCTCAGCTGACTAGATTGTGTCAGCACTGCAGCTCAACTTGGATGATACAAATGTGGCACCAATGGGCTCATTCTGGTCACAGGTGGAAGGTGTAGAGCACAGAGCACATTGACATGGAAGAGTGGAGTATGAAAGGGAAATAAAATGAAGAAGTGGGTGACTGTGGAGAGTAGAGTTTGAGTGCCAGGTGAGTGAAGTTAGGGACTTGGGATAGGGACGGAGGCAGGCGTGGAGCAGGGAAAAGTGAATATTGAGGCCAGGAGGATTACAGGATTGAAGGATGTATTGTAAGGGCAGTTCCCACGTATGTAATTCACAGAAGTTGGTCTTTTTGGGAAGGATCCAGATGACATGGGCTGTTAAGCAGCCATTGAAGCAACATGTAGTTCCATTGTGTTGTCAAATCTGCTCTTGGCCACTGCTTGACAATGACTGTTCACTCAGCTGGATAACTGATTGGTGGGCATCCCTACATAAATTTATATTCACCAAGGACTTTCCATTATCATATCTACAGTCATTTGTGTATTGTAAGCTTCTTAATTAAAACTGTGAAAGAAAAAAAAAACTTTCAGAGCTTTTGGTACAGGAACAGTCACAAGGTGTCAACGAGTTTGTTGACAAAATAGTTTGTGGGTGAAGAGCCAGATGTCAGTATCAAATGAGTACAATTTCCTGCAAGTGACCACATTGCCATCATCAAATGCATCTGATGACGGCAATTTGGTCACTTGTATCCACTGGACACTGACATCCAGCTGTTCACCCTTGAAGTATTTCGTGATGAATTACACTGGGAGAAGTCAAAGAATCAAAATGAGTTTCTTCACAAATGCAGCAGTTTAGGGGACTCAGATTTTCTGTAACTTCACTAAACCAAGTGCAAGCTGAATCACACTGAAAACAATACTTTCACAGCTCACTGAGTGGAAATGATGACCTGAGTCTGCTATCCCCATTTCACCTGAGACAGTACTGTACTGTCAAAATATTCTTGCCCATCTCCAAGTGGCCTTACATCTTCCTGTCAAATTGTCCTGAGGCTTACCAACTGATGACAGAAATATGGCATTAACTTACAATGTACATGTACTATATACCCATCAAATAACAGAACTGTCTTCATTCTGATAGTTGCCACCCACTCTGCATTGAATATAGTCTACTCATATGCCTAGAAAACTCAGAAGAATTCCATTGTAAAGGCTCTTATTAAATGAGCAATTTAATTATCATTGTCAGAATGTACACACAAATATTATGACTTATTTTTCTAAAGCTATTACTTCTTGTTATATATTTATATTGCTAAAAATGACCAAGTGGACATAAAATACTGCTTATCTGCAACAACTAAAAGCTACTGCCTCACTGAAATATGTTGTTTTCCTTTTCTTACTGTAGGACAAGATGTGATCAAACTTTTTGAGCTGAATCTGACCCAGAAGGGGTACTACAAGGGTTACCATATAAAAGTGAACCCAACAGCACTGAATGCATTTGCCACAGCAGCTTTTCGTTTTGGTCACAGCCTGGTGCAGCCGAGTCTTCTTCGTTGTGACAGTAGACATAGATTATTGCCTTTCAGTAAGTATTCCTTTTATTTTGTTTTATCAAAATAAGTAATACTAACAATTTTTAACTATTAATTAATTACAAAATTGATCTGGTAATTAAAAATCATTAGTTCCTCTGGCTATGAGGGCGCTTCTAGGTGAGTATTAAAATGTTGTACTGGTATGATAAGATTACCCATAAGAAATTTGTATGTCTGTAAAAAGATCAATGAGCAAAGCATATAACAACTTCCACCCTCATACCTTAGCAAAAGAGAGCAAAACATCTTGCTGAGAACCTGAGACAATTCTGGTCCTACATAAAATTGCTAAGCAGGCTGAAGGTTTCTATCCAGTCACTTGTTGACCAGTTTTGCATGGCAATAGAAGATAGAAAAAGGAAAGCTGAAGTTTTAAATTTCGTGTTCTGAAACCATTTGTGCATGAGGACTGTACAATCATACTGTTGTTTGCCTGTCACACACAGAACCCCATATGGAGGACATGGTAATAGAGGCATAGAGGACCAACTAAAAGAGTTGGAAACAAATAAGTCACCAAGTCTGAATGTGATGCCAATTTGGTTTTACAGAGAGTACACTATGGCATTGGCACTTATTAGCTTGCATTTATCATGAACCTTCTGCTCAGCACAAATTCCCTAGCAAGTGGAGCAAAAGCACAGGTGATTCCTGTGTATAAGAAGGGTAAAACAATGGACCAACAAAATTTCAGGACAGTTTCCTTAACATTGGTTTGCTGCAGAATCCTTGAGCACAGTCCGAGTTTGAATATAATAAATTTCTTTGAGATGGAAAAGCTTCTGTCTGTAAATCAGGATGGATTTAGAATGAATCACTCATGTGAAACTCAGGTTGCCCTTTTCTCACATGATACCCTGTGAACCATGGAAGAAGGGGAATAGGAAGAGTCCATATTCCCAGCTTTCCAGGAAGCATTTGATACTGTGGCCCAGTGCAGATTGTTGATGAAGTTATGAGCATATGGAATAAGTTTCCAGATATGCAAGTGGCTCAAAGACATCTTAAGTAATAGAACCCAGTTAGTTATCCTCAAAGATGACTGTTCATCAGAGACAAGGGTATCATCAGGAGTGCCCCAGGGAAGTGTGATAGAATTTCTCTTATTCTCTAGATATACGAATGATCTGATGGATGGGGCAAGCAGAATCTGCAGCTGTTTTCTGATGGTGCTATGGTGTATGGGGAGGTGTTGCAGGTGACTGTAGGAAGATAAAAGATAATTTCTAGTTAGTAGTAGTAGAGTAGTATGGTAGTAGGTATGATGAATGAAAGCTTGCTCTAAATGTAGAAAAATGTAAGATAGTGCAGGTGAATAGGAAAAAGAATCTCACAATGTACAAATACAACATTAGCTGAGTGCTGTTTGAAACAGTCAACTGATTCAGTATTTAGGCATAATGTTTCAAAGCAATATGAAATGAAATACTACAGCACTCGCCACAGAGATAACTTCAAACTTCCAACACATCATTTAAAACTTTATGCCCAAATGCCAGAGTATATGGCGTTAAAAATTTTCAGTAAAATAAAAGGCAGTAATATATTTAAAATGGAGATTAGTTCACTGAAAAGATTGCTCTACTCTTCTGGTGGAAAAGTGTTGTTATTCTGTCGATGAATTCATTGAGGACAGCTTCACAGTCTGAACACAGGGATTGTATTACATGTATTATTTTATGTACATGTGTAGCTTTCGAAATGTGGTGCTACAGAAGAATGCTGAAGATTAGATGGGTAGATCACATAACTAATGAGGAAGTATTGAATAGGATTGGGGAGAAGAGAAGTTTGTGGCACAACTTGACTAGAAGAAGGGATCGGTTGGTAGGACATGTTCTGAGGCATCAAGGGATCACCAATTTAGTATTGGAGGGCAGCGTGGAGGGTAAAAATCGTAGGGGGAGACCAAGAGATGAATACACTAAGCAGATTCAGAAGGATGTAGGTTGCAGTAGGTACTGGGAGATGAAGAAGCTTGCACAGGATAGAGTAGCATGGAGAGCTGCATCAAACCAGTCTCAGGACTGAAGACCACAACAACAACAACAACAACAACAACAACAACATGTGTAGCTGTAACTTAGAAATGTAAAATATAATGTAAACTTTTGTATTTCTCTCAAAAAAGTGAAAAAAGTTTCTTTTGTAAACCTTGATATGTCTCCTGTCCATCAAATCAAATGATTTGAAAATTGTACGTAATGAGATGAATAAACCACATATCACATAACACAAATGAGAACATACGGATGATAGCAGGGAAAGTGATGGTCAACTTTGGTTTATTGGGTGAATGTTAGGAAAGTGTAGCTCATCTATAGAGGAGACCAGAGAAGGTGAATGGTTGACTCTGGTTCACTGGGAGAATGTTAGGAAAGTGTAGCTCATCTATAAAGGAGACTGCATATAGAACACTAGTGCAACCTGCTCTTGTGTACTGCTTGATGTTTTGGATCCCTATCAGATCAAATTCAAGTAAGGAATTGAAGCAATTCAGAGGCAGACTGACAGATTTGTAACCAGTAGGTTCCATCAACACATGGGTATTATGGAGATGTTTCAAGGACTCAAATGGGGACCCCTGGAGGGAAAATGACTTTTTGTGAAACACAGTGGAAGAAATTTAGTGAACCAATATTTGAAGCTGACTGCACAAGAATTGTGTGCCACCAGTGCACATTTCATGTAAGGACCATGAAGATAAGAGAAATTAGAGCTTATATGGAGGCACACAGTCGTTTTATCCCCACTCTGTTTGCACGTGGAGCAGGAAAGAAAATGACTAGTATTGGTACAAGGAACCCTCCATCATGCACCATATAATGGCATGTGGAGTATGTATGTATGTAGCTGCAGAAGCTATCTTTGTAAACAGTCATGATTTTAAGGTTTATTTACTGACAGATTTCAATATGTTGTAACAACACTCAACCACAAAACTGCAGATAAGCAAACCATTTATTTTTACAGACATATTTTAAGAGATTTTTGAGAAATTGGACTATATATAATATTGACCCTCTGTTGTGAGCAGAACATGTTAACTGCCTCTGGTTTGACTTTAGTGTAGGGTTCTTCACTTATAGACACATACAAGGTGTGAGAAAAGACTTCCATGGAGAGCTAAACAGAACAGTTTGATCCTGGTGATATATTCTATGACCTTATCAAAGCCTTAGATTGTACAGACTGTGAAATTCTACTTGATAAACTAAAATGTTATGGCTTTAGTGGCATCCATGTCCGCCCCTGGTAGCTGAGTGGTCAGCGTGACAGAATATCAATCCTAAGGGCCCAGGTTCAATTCCCAGCTGGGTCGGAGATTTTCTCCGCTCAGGGACTGGGTGTTCTGTTGTCCTACTCATCATCATTTCATCACCATTGATGAGCAAGTCACTGAAGTGGCATCGAATCGAAAGACTTGCACTGGGCGAACAGTCTACCTGACGGGAGGCCCTAGTCACATGACATTTACATTTTTAGTGGCATCCATCTAGGATGGATGAAATCTCACATTCATAGCAGAAAGCAGTGTTCCACAATGACAGACTGTGCCACAGGTATGAAAATAACATCAAAATTAAGGAACATAGCACTGGCATCCCACATGAATCTGTATTAGATCCACTCTTGTTCTTCATATAAGTAAGGTATCTACCAGTGACTTAGGACGACTATACAAAAACAGTAATGCTTGCTGATGACACAGGTGAATTAATCCATTGACTTACCAATATTTTTCCCCATAGCCAACCCTATATTTACTATTTGAATTTACAAAAATCAGCATTTTTGTCTTACACACCTTCGTCAAAATTATATAATTTTTTGACAGAAATTCTTTATCAATCCATCCTTGGCATTTACCAAACCGATGAGGAGTGAAGATAATACTGTTTTAGAAGTTTTTGTTGGTGTGGTATACACAAAAAAATACAGTTTTATGCAGTGCTACTTAACATTTCTCACACTCATACCTTGTATTATGTTTCTCCTTCCATGCTTTGCAAACTACACAAATTCTGGAGGGCGTTTTCTTGATGGAATTGACCTAACAAAATCAGAAAAATATTGATTGTAACTCACAAAATTTCAGAAGAAATTGGATGTGTTGTACACCACTAAACAGATTGATTTTTCAGTTTTCCAATGGTACATAACATGTCATGTCATGTCATGTCTGTTAATGGAGAAAAAGAAACACTAAGAAAGGGCTATAGCTGCTCAGCCTGTCTCACAGCTGGCAATGTAACAATGGACTTGAAACCTGTGACCAGCTGTGAGCTGGCTGTATAAGCCAGTGGGTTAATCAAGGACCCAAATTCAGTCTTATCAGACACCAGATAAGCATTGCTTCACGGCAAACATTTGAAGACCTAAACCTTCCTGGCAGATTAAATCTTTGTGCCAGCTTAGAACTCAAAGCTGGGACCATTGCCTTTTATAGACAAGGTCTCTACCAACTAAGCAACCTGCCTTCACAGCCCTACTTCTGCCTGTACCTTCTTTCTTCAATGTAGTGCTAGTCCCACAGATATTCAGGAGAACTTCTGTGAAATTTGCAAGATAGAAGATGAGGTGCTGGGAGCAGCAGGACTGTGATGGTGGGTCAAGAGTCTCCTTGGATAGCTTAGTTGGTAGAGCACCTGTCACGAGAGGCAAAGGTCCAAGTTTGAGTCCTAGTCTGCCACACACTTTTAATCTGCCAGGAAGTTCTACAAAAGAGTGTGTTAAAACCAGTACAATGTGTGAGAGTAAGTGATACATGCAGGAGCCCCAATGGTGTTATCCCTACAATATCTCAGACTTAGACTTCATTCCTCTAATGGTAAGTAGCAAATCTGGCTACAAGTTTCAACCAGCAAACTAGATCAGGTGCCAGGTTTTCAGCTTCCTCCCAGTTCATAACCATGCACTGAAGTTTCTTTGCAAAAGTTTGATCCAGTTATTATGAGGTCTTCCTCTACTTCTGTGTCCATCTGTTGGTTTCCACAACAGTGCTCAGCACAAGCTCCACTGCAGAGCAAAAATTCATTCTGTAGTTTAAAACTTAACCTCACAAAGATTTATATTATGCAGTTTTAAACAAGCAAGAAACACTTACTAGTACCAGAAGCAGTCATTAATGGTAATACACTAAAAGAAACATACTATGTAAAATTCTGTGGACTCCAACAGGATAACATGTTAAAATGGCTTCAACACATATATAAACTAATCAAAAAGACCAGATCAGCACATTTTGCTTTTAGAAATATCTTTTGTTAGATTACTGGATTATTTTACATACTTTTACTCCCAGTTATGTTTTGAAATTAGCTTCTGGGGCAAAGCATGTAAAGCAAATTAAGTTTCCAGTTCATTAAAGGAGTTTTCTGAAAACTAGCACGAGATTTTTTGTGGATCTGTCAATGACTCTACTATTTGGTGATGTTTCCTTTACTCCTAAATTATTTATATTCTATTTCAAATTTCCTTACCATACATAAAAAAGTATATTATAATTTCACAGTACAGTCTGTTGTTGCACAGATTACAGATAAAGTAGAAACAGATCAGTAATATATTATACTACAATTTATGCTGTTAAGTAAATAACCACACATCTTGCAGAGGTGTATTTAAGGTTCTTGGAATTTCTACAGTCAGATCTCAGTACACTACCTCATTACTGTTCTGTGTAGCTGACAGTAAAAATCAGTTTCAGCTGAACTGTGAGCCACACAATCTCAATACAAGATGACAATGATATTCATGCAGATAATGTCTTCTAGTCCAGGGTTTAGAGTGAAGATAATTCTATACTCTCATGCTAAGGTATTCAACAAGCTCTCATCTAAGAAATTAGGAATCCTCATCAATTAAAAAGAAAATTAAAAACATTTATCATTGGCCACTTTTTATGCAAATTATCTGATTATTCAGATACGAAGATTGAAAATCCAGTTAGTTACATGGCAAGTTGCATAATAAGTAGTAATGTATTGTAAATAGGCCTCTGATGTTACAAATGTAGGTAACTGTTTTCTTTTCTGTGAAGCATCTTCAATACTAGTAAAACATTTTTGAAGTTCAAACATTTATTCACTGTGTTTACGATTTATTGCTCTTTTGCACCAGCCTCAGATGATGCTTCATTCAGTTGTTTGTTTGATTCTAGCTGATGTCTCTTTAATTAGCTCAGTGACTGCATGTCCAGACGATAGTGTTAGCAACCTCACTGCTATGGTGGGTTGCCGGCAGGCATGCAGCAGCCATGCCCGGCACAAAAGTTTACCTGCGCTGGCTGTTGAAATCCCTTGGTCCAACTCTGAACTCTACAGTGACCCTTGATGATCTGTCAGTGATGTATCTGGTGTCAGTAGTCATATGGTTGGTTGATGTCCTCCCTACCAGCTTGGCAGGTTTCATCACCTGGAGATGTCCAGGTGTTGAACAGGAAAGTGGACTTCAAGAAGCCCAACTGCTGGCTTCTGTATTGAAATTCAGTGCTAATAGCACTCTGTGAGTGGTCAGTCAGTTTACGTATCAGTCTATGATAGGTCACGAGCTGTGTGAAGTTCATCAGGTGAAAACTGTCACCTTGAATACATCTTTGGCTAGTTCATTGACTGTGCTGAAGAGTCTGGGATATACATTCACTACAGTGTCATAATCATACAATTCAGTGATATTGCTGTGAATGCCATGGTCCCAGTGACTCACTGATGTGAGCTGGAAAACTGAAGTATTTAAAGAGAACTAGTACGAGGCTATATTGAATGTCTTGGTTCATAATGACCACATTTGCCCTCTTTATTGTGCCATATTCAGGTAGCAAGCTGTTAACTGCTGTATCAGGTCCTTGCTGTGTGTTCTTGTGTAAGACACAGAGTTTCTTACACCATGACTTACAATAAAATAAACATGCTTTTCTCTCTTCCCTTGGTTTTATGTCAAAGACTTCTTTTGCTGAATGCATACTTCTCACTCGGTGGAGGTGGCATAATGCATTGCAGGCCTGACCCATTTGCAACGTGCTGGTATGCTTCCTGCTTCAGCCAGCGTCTTTGGCTTAACTTGATATTGCCCATGGCAATTCGAACAAGTTTTAATAAAAGTTTGTAATTTCCTGCTCATTATTATTCTATGCCATAACACTATTTAACATAACTGTTTTCCAAAGCATTGGATTTGTCACTAACTCACAAAATCACATGTATCTGGTGCAATCGTTATAACATTGTTATGCTACATTGTGATGGTTTATTGTTCATGCAGTGTATAGATTCAGTCCACATCCCTGAAGATTCTTCTTGATGGTATCTGTAGATCACAATGAATGAATGAGTGAATGAATAGATGTATGCAGAATTACATATTTAGAGTAATGAGAGTTAAGAAGAATGTGTCTCTCAGAGAGCATACTTACAGTTATCCATGTCGCTTCTAAGGTGTTGGAAGTCATCTACTTATGCATTTTGTTACTATACAAACTTTTTGATGAAATCCTAAAATATTTCCTACTATTTAACAACAATTTGCAGGAGACACAACACACAAGTTTTTTTTTTTCAGTAAGTAGTAAATAGATGGACTTCACATTGTTCATTTTATTGAAGCCTTGCTATTTCAAGTTAAGATTTCAGTTTGCTGAATAATACAAAAGTTTTAAGTATTATCTTTGGTTAAGTTTCTTCTTTCATTCACAAGTTCTAGATGAGTTACTAAATTTCCCCAACACTTACACAGCAACCTAACATAAAACTAAATTTAATCAGTAAACAGTTTTGAACATTATCAAAGGACAATGA